>NC_079192.1:399862831-400463601 GCF_029499605.1 Hyla sarda
CAGTTGTCCATAGCAACCAATCAGATGGCTTCTTTCAATTTCCTTTTTAAAAAAATGAAAGAAGCGATCTGATTGGTTGCTAATGGCAACTGCACCACTCTTCCTCTACACCGGTTTTCATAAATCTCCCCAATATGTATATCTGCTCCAGAGAGTTATCCAGGTTTAGATAAAGTATATCTGCTTTCTTCCAGTAACAGCGATACTCCTATCCTCAGTTTTTCTGTGCTATTGCAGCTCGGTTCCATTTAAATAAATGCCGAGTTGTAATGGCGAACCCAACCTGAGGACAGATGTGGTGTTGTTTTTTGAAGAAAGCAGCTAAGTTCTTCTATCCTGCATTACCGCTTTAGGGTACGTTCACACGCGCAGATTTTTTAGCGGGTTTTCCGCTGCGTATTTGAAAGTGGGCGGGCTCTTCTCGGCTGTCCGCAGCAGATTATCCGCCACAAAAATCCGCCACAGTCCTTACTGACTTCAATGGGGCTTGCGGCGGATTTTTCACAGTGTACATTCCGCCATGGAAAATCTGCTGCGGACAGCCGAGAAGAGCCCGCCCACTTTCAAATACGCAGCGGAAAACCCGCTAAAAAATCCACACGTGTGAACGTACCCTTAGGGTTTTACCCATTAAAGTCAATGCGCAGAAAAATCGAATAGGCAGCAGAGATGCAGCAAAAATATGCACGCGTGAACGTACCCTTAGGGTATGTTCACACGTACGCAGATTTGGTGCACAGGACTTGATGCGCAGGATTTTCTGCCGCAGATTTCAATGTAAACTAAATGACTGAGCGCAGCTTACAAATCCTGCGCATCAAATCAGCGAAGGATCCTGTACGTGTGAACGTTCCCTAAATACGACTGCCGAACATTACTCCAAGTTGCTCGCGGTATGACAGGTTGGGGAACTGAACTTTATAGGAATAATCTCCAACCTGTGAATCGACTACAACTCTCAGCATGGATTTTAAAGGGGTACACCAACCCTAGCATCTTATCCCCTATCCAAAGGATAGGGGATAAGATGTCAGACCGCGGGGGTCCCGCCGCTGGGCTCCCCCGTGATTACTGCTGCGGCACCCCACTATTATTACTGCACAGAGCAAACTCGCTCTGTGCGTAATGATGGTCGATACAGGGTCCGGAGCATCGTTATGTCACAGCTACGCCCCCTCATGACGTCACGGCCCGCCCCCGCAATACAAGTCTATGGGAGGGTGCATGTCGGCCATCACTACCCCTCCCATAGACTTGCATTAAGGTGGCGGGCCGTGACGTCACGAGGGGGGGGCGGAGCCGTGACATCACGAGGGGGCGGAGCCGTGACATCACGATGCTCCGGGCCCCTGTATCGCCGGTCATTATGCACAGAGCGAGTTTGCTCTGTGCAGTAATGATAGCGGGGTGCCGCAGCCGAGATCCCGGGGGTCCCCAATAGTGGGACCCCGGCAATCTGACATCTTATCCCCTATCCTTTGGATAGGGGATAAGATGTCTAGGGGTGGAGTACCCCTTTAAGGGCTAATAGGTAATAACTTGCAGCCGTTATAAGATGTCTAGGGGTGGAGTACCCCTTTAAGGGCTAATAGGTAATAACTTGCAGCCGCTATAAGATGTCTAGGGGTGGAGTACCCCTTTAAGGGCTAATAGGTAATAACTTGCAGCCGCTAGGATTTACATGCTGAGAGATGTAGTTAAATCGGAGATTTTGCAATAGCTGGAGACACGCAGGTTGGTTTGAAAACTTCTATCATCTATCTATGTATATGATATATATATATATATATATATATATATATATGTATATATATTCCTGTAAATGTATCTTTTTTTTTTTGCAATTTTTGTAAACTGCAACAATACATCCTTATGCATGAGAAATGCATTTTTCGCCACATACAAACTTCTATGTACTGCATAGACCAGTATTTCCCAACCATTGTGCCTCCAGCTGTTGCAAAACTACAACTTCCAGCATGCCCGGACAGCCTTCGGCAAGTCCGGGCATGCTGCATGCTAGTTGCAAAACTACAACTCCCAGCATGCCCGGACAGCCAAAGGCTGTCCGGGCATGCTGGGAGTTGTAGTTTTGCAACAGCAGGAGGCACACTGGTTGCGAAACACTGGCATAAACTTTGTGTCACGATTCCCCGTCCCTGAACTCTACGTGAGAAAGCATGGGAAGCGCTCCTTAGTCATCCCGTTGTACGTCTGCATGTTTAATGCGTGAATTCGGAGTTCTACCTTTATTTGGTAAATATGAATTGCCATGTGCTGACTGTGTGTGTCAGGGGTCAGATAAAATCAAGGGACATTTATTCCTGTACCTTTCTACAATGGTCAATCATAAGCCAAGAGTAACTACTTCCTAGGACACCGAAAGAAGCAAAAATTTACAAAAATGTTGTGATTTTACAGAAAAAAAATAATTCTGATTTAAATTCTTTCCATACCGACTAAACTAGAATACCTGATCCAGTGTTATCCAACCAGGGTGCAAAACTACAACTCCCAGCATGTCCTGACAGCCTTTGGAATGCTTCATTTTTAATAGATATTGTACTGTAGATACTATAGAGCAGTGTTTCCTAACCAAGGTGCCTCCAGCTGTTGCAAAACTACAACTCCCAGCATGCCTGTTCAACCTTTAAAAATGCTTCTTTTTTTAATAGATATTATACTGTAGATAATATAGAGCAGTGGTTCCTGACCAGGGTGTCTCCAGCCTTTGGCTGTCTGGGCATGCTGGGAGTTGTAGTTTTACAACAGCTGGGGACTCACCTTTGGGGACTCTGGTCTAAACTGTATCTGCATCCGCTTCTTAGCTAAAAGCAGGAATTGCAGCATACAGATCTGAGTGTTCTCATTCACTGACAGCAAGCGGGCATTTTTTTTTTTTTGAATAGTAAGGAATTAAAACCTGAGTTTATTAGATTAGATTAAAGTCGTAGAGTGTTTAATTTGTAGAATGATTGAGATTAACAAAAAATGGAAAAATGCCTAGATACTCCCAACTGCTTCTCCCACTATCATTATCCAAACCCTAACAAATCGATTCACTAATGTCCAGTTTAGGTGTGCATATACACTGCAGATTTTCCGTAATGGATTTTCATGCAGAAAAAGTGCAGCGTATACATTAGCAGCAATGAGGATGAGATTTTCCAACTCTCTTATACACTCTGCAGAAAAAAATTGTCTCAGAAATGTACCCGCAGTTCAGATTTAAAATTCACAGGATGTTTTGTTGCAAATACGCTGCAGAATTGCTGCAGATTTGACTTCAAACTCTGCAATAAATCTACAGACATTTAATGGTATGTTCATGTCATGGATACGCTGGAGATTTGTTGTGGAAGTTGAAATCTGCAACAAATCTTCAACAAATCTGCAGCAAATCTTGAACAAATCTGCAGCAAATCATCAATAAATCTGCAGCAAATCTTCAACAAATCTGCAGCAAATCTGCAATAAATCGTCAATAAATCTGCAGCAGATCAGCAAATCTGCAGCGTATCTGTGACATATGCACATACTTATAAGGTTCCGGATTTTACTCCGTAAATGCTAGAGGCACAGAAAAACATAAAACTGTGGATTTTTTTACTCATGTTCACTTTTTCATTGTTTTTTATTTTATTTTACATAACCTACACTAAAAATCAGCCCCATCAAATCAACCACAAACTTGCCCCAAAATCTGATTTTGGTGTGAATTTTTGCCCCGTGAAAAAATTATCACTCGAAATCTTCTTTAATGGTCTATTCACACGTACAGTATTCTGTGCAGATTTGACGCGCAGGATTTTCTGCTGTAGATTTCAATGTAAACTGAACACAGCTTGAAATCCTGCACAGAATACTGTACGTGTGAATAGACCCTAATGGTCCTTTCTGCCTTCGAATGAATCTTCTATAGTCTTGGAAGAACACTCCAATGGCTTTGATCGATCGGTTGTCACCGTGTGCTTGAACAATGTTCCAAAATGTTAGAGACAAATGGTCCTAACTTCTTGGAAAATGCTTCTTTGATGCTTCAAATGTTACTTTGAGAAGTCATGTATCTATGTAGGAGTATTTGACCCCATGGACGACTCGAAGACGAGCTAAGGATTTATGATCCCAAAACCTCAAAAAAATTCTAGAAATCAAGTTCACTACCAAAATCGGGGTAAAAAACTAGCAGGGTGAAGAACTTACCTAAAGGCAAAGCCGTGAAGAACGGTAGCCAGCATAAGATGAACAAGCCCACCACAATCCCCAAAGTCTTGGCTGCCTTCTTCTCCCTGGAGAACTTGAGTAGTTTGAGAGATAAGGAGCTGCGAGGCTGTTGGTTCTTGCTTTTGCTGTTCGGAGATCCATCATTCATGTTCCTACAATGAATTCTCAGGGTCAGCTCCTTGGAGTCCATGTTTTCTTTCATGACACCTGCTTCCAAGTTCTTAGTGATCCTCTTGGCCACCACGTAAACTCTGCAATACATCAACAGGATGACAATCAAGGGGATATAGAAGGAAGTCAAAGAGGAAAATATGGCATAGAAAGGTTCAGTGGTGATATCACACACAGCTTCATCTGTAACCGTCTGCTGCTTCCAGCCCAGCAATGGTCCAATGGAGATGACGATGGACAACATCCAGACACCCAACAGCACGAGAAGGACCCTTCTCCTGGTCACTATAGTGGGATACTGAAGAGTGTAACGCACCCCAATGTACCTGTCTATAGAAATGGCGCAAAGACTGAAAATGGAAGCCGTACAGCATAGAACATCCATGGCTGCCCAGATGTCACAAAATATCCTTCCGAAGACCCACTGGTCGGCGATCTCAAGGGTAGCAGAGAAGGGGAGCACCGTGGTGCTCAGGAACAAGTCAGCAATGGCCAGATTGACTATCAAGTAGTTGGTTGGGATCCGCAGCTGCCTGTTGGTGACCACAGAGATGATGACCATGATGTTGCCCACGATTGCCACGGAGATGAAGGCTCCAAGAGTGAATCCAAGGATCATAGCCCTGGTGAAGTCTATAGGTGCGGTCCCATTTTTAAGAGTGTGATTATTAGGTACGAAACTTCCATTGCTCCAAGGTAAAGTCTCAAAAAGTGATGAGTTCTCACCAGACATCTCCAATAGGTCCTCCATGGCTGGGTGATGAGTATTTGGAAGCAGGCAGTGCCACCTTAAAGTGATGCAGAAGTAGTTATATGCATGGTGAAGTGACCAGATAGAAAGACATGCCCAACTTCTCCTTCTGAGGAATCTTCTATGTCCTGTGCTGGGTTGCACTTGGAGTAGAGTGACCTCTGGGAGCCTGTGGTGGAGAGCCTTGTTGTAGGGGGTCGGGGAGGCTGAGCTGGAAGTGGGATGACATGCTGCTCCGCTAACTAACTGCACGTCTCAGGGATCTTCAGGAACATCGCTTATAGCAGCTGCGTCTCCGAAGTGACATCACTGCAAATGCCAGATTCTGCTGAGCGGCCATTAGGGGGCGCAGGGAGTCAAATTAAAACTCATTGACTGACTGAGGGAAGGACAGTGACAGCTGCGGCCAGAGGGGGATCAGAGAGGGGGATGGGGTCTGTCTTCCCCGGGGAAACTCCATAATATGGGGGGATAGACTGTCTGCACCTGAGTAATCTTATACTGTTGGGGGGGTCTCATAGATGCAATATAGGGGGGATAGACTGACAGCATCTGACTAATGTAATACTGCTGTGGGGGGGGGGGTCATGTACTATAGAAGGGACTGCTTCTAAAGTTTTCTAATTTAATTTTATCTCAAGAAATAACAGAAAGGAAGATAGATAGATAGGAGAAAGAGAGATTTGAGATTGATAAATAGATTGATAGCCGATAGGCAAAGTATAGATATGAGAGGGAGGTAAAAGATCTATACAAAGGTTGTCTAGATGATAAGTGAATAGATACATATGTAACAGACAGATAGATATGAGATAGATAGATAAATAGATAAATAGATAGATAGACAGATAGATAGATATGAGAGATAAATAGATAGATAGATCAATAGATAGATAGGGGATAGATAGATAGATAGATTAGATAGATATGAGATAGATAGATAGATCAATAGATAGGTGATAGATGAATACATAAATTTGAGATGGATAGTAGAAAGATAAAAGATAGATATGAGATAGATAGATAGATAGATAGACAGACAGAAAGACATATAGATATGTGATATATATATATATATATATATATATATATATATATATATATATATTTGACAGCTATAGACACAAAGGAAAACAGCACTCCCTGTTCCAATAGATGAGTAGGTGACGGCAGAGCCAGACCTTGGTCAAGCTGAGCTTGAGAAAGACCAGGAGAGCTGGTTGAAACGTCGCCGTGACATTCACTTGATTTATGGAATAAAAAACACTTTTTCATGGATTGGAGTTGTCACGATGCCGGCTGGCAGGTAGTGGATCCTCTGTGCCAGAGAGGGATTGGCGTGGACCGTGCTAGAGGATCGGTTCTAAGTCACTACTGGTTTTCACCAGAGCCCGCCGCAAAGCGGGATGGTCTTGCTGCGGCGGTAGTGACCAGGTCGTATCCCCTAGCAACGGCTCAACCTCTCTGGCTGCTGAAGATAGGCGCGGTACAAGGGAGTAGACAGAAGCAAGGTCGGACGTAGCAGAAGGTCGGGGCAGGCAGCAAGGATCGTAGTCAGGGGCAACGGCAGAAGGTCTGGAATCACAGGCAAGGAACACACAAGGAACGCTTTCACTGGCACTAGGGCAACAAGATCCGGCGAGGGAGTGAAGGGGAAGTGAGGTGATATAGGGAAGTGCACAGGTGTAAACACTAATTGGAACCACTGCACCAATCAGCGGTGCAGTGGCCCTTTAAATCGCAAAGACCCGGCGCGCGCGCGCCCTAGGGAGCGGGGCCGCGCGCGCCGGGACAGAACTGACGGGGAGCGAGTAAGGTACGGGAGCCGGGGTGCGCATCGCGAGCGGGCGCTACCCGCATCGCGAATCGCATCCCGGCCGGAGGTAGTAACGCAGCGCCCCGGGTCCGTGGAACCGACCGGGGCGCTGCAGTGAGGGAAGTGTAGCGAGCGCTCCGGGGAGGAGCGGGGACCCGGAGCGCTCGGCGTAACAGTACCCCCCCCCTTGGGTCTCCCCCTCTTCTTGGGGCCTGAGAACCTGAGGATCAGACTTTTGTCCAGGATATTGTCCTCAGGTTCCCAGGACCTCTCTTCTGGACCACAACCCTCCCAATCCACTAAAAAAAAAGTTCTTCCCCTGACCTTTTTAGAGGCCAAAATCTCTTTGACAGAGAAGATGTCCGAGGAGCCGGAAACAGGAGTGGGAGGAACAGATTTAGGAGAAAAACGGTTGAGGATGAGAGGTTTAAGAAGAGAGACGTGAAAGGCATTAGGGATACGAAGAGAAGGAGGAAGAAGAAGTTTGTAAGAGACAGGATTAATTTGACACAAAACTTTAAAAGGACCAAGATAGCGTGGTCCCAACTTATAGCTCGGGACACGGAAACGGACATATTTAGCGGAGAGCCATACCTTGTCTCCAGGGGAAAAAATGGGAGGAGCTCTTCTTTTCTTATCTGCGAATCTCTTCATGCGAGAAGAAGCCTGTAAGAGAGAATTTTGGGTCTCTTTCCATATGGTGGAAAGATCACGAGAAATTTCATCCACAGCGGGCAGACCAGAGGGCAAGGGGGTAGGGAGGGGGGGAAGAGGGTGACGGCCGTACACCACGAAAAACGGAGATTTGGAGGAAGATTCAGAGATTCTGAAATTATACGAGAATTCGGCCCAAGGTAGAAGATCTGCCCAGTCATCCTGGCGGGAGGAAACAAAATGTCGTAAATAGTCACCCAAGATCTGGTTAATTCTCTCTACTTGTCCATTGGATTGAGGATGGTATGCAGAAGAAAAATTTAATTTAATCTTGAGTTGTTTACAGAGAGCCCTCCAGAATTTAGACACAAATTGGACGCCTCTATCCGAGACGATCTGTGTAGGCAACCCGTGAAGACGAAAAATGTGTACAAAAAATTGTTTAGCCAACTGAGGCGCTGAAGGAAGACCAGGAAGAGGGATGAAATGTGCCATTTTGGAGAATCGATCAACGACCACCCAAATAACAGTGTTGCCATGGGATGGGGGTAAGTCAGTAATAAAATCCATACCAATCAGAGACCAAGGTTGTTCGGGGACAGGTAGAGGATGAAGAAAACCAGCGGGCTTCTGGCGAGGAGTCTTATCCCGGGCACAGATAGTGCAGGCTCGCACAAAGTCCACCACATCAGTCTCTAGAGTCGGCCACCAATAGAAGCGAGAGATGAGTTGCACAGATTTCTTGATGCCCGCATGACCTGCGAGATGGGAGGAGTGACCCCATTTGAGGATCCCAAGGCGTTGGCGTGGAGAAACAAAGGTCTTTCCTGGAGGAGTTTGCCTGATGGAGGCTGGAGAAGTGGAAATCAGGCAGTCAGGAGGAATGATGTGTTGAGGAGAGAGTTCAATTTCAGAGGCATCTGAGGAACGAGAGAGAGCATCGGCCCTAATGTTTTTATCAGCAGGCCGAAAGTGAATTTCAAAATTAAATCGGGCAAAGAACAGAGACCACCTGGCCTGACGAGGATTCAGCCGTTGGGCAGACTGGAGGTAGGAGAGGTTCTTGTGATCGGTGTAAATAATAACTGGAAATCTTGATCCCTCCAGCAGATGCCTCCATTCCTCAAGTGCTAATTTAATGGCTAGAAGCTCTCGATCCCCGATGGAGTAGTTCCTCTCCGCCGGAGAGAAGGTCCTGGAAAAAAAACCACAAGTAACAGCATGCCCGGAAGAGTTTTTTTGTAGAAGGACAGCTCCAGCTCCCACTGAGGAGGCATCAACCTCCAATAGGAAGGGTTTAGATGGGTCAGGTCTGGAGAGCACGGGAGCCGAAGAAAAGGCAGACTTGAGTCGTTTAAAGGCGTCTTCCGCTTGAGGAGGCCAAGACTTGGGATCGGCATTTTTTTTTGTTAAAGCCACAATAGGAGCCACAATGGTAGAAAAATGTGGAATAAATTGCCTGTAATAATTGGCGAACCCCAAAAAACGTTGGATGGCACGGAGTCCGGAGGGGCGTGGCCAATCTAAGACGGCAGAGAGTTTATCTGGGTCCATTTGTAGTCCCTGGCCAGAGACCAAGTATCCTAGAAAAGGAAGAGATTGGCATTCAAACAGACATTTCTCTATTTTGGCATAGAGTTGATTATCACGAAGTCTCTGAAGAACCATACGGACATGCTGGCGGTGTTCTTCAAGATTGGCAGAAAAAATCAGGATATCGTCCAGATATACAACAACACAGGAGTATAGTAGATCACGAAAAATTTCATTAACAAAGTCTTGGAAGACGGCAGGGGCGTTGCATAGACCAAAGGGCATGACCAGATACTCAAAGTGTCCATCTCTGGTGTTAAATGCCGTTTTCCATTCATCCCCCTCTCTGATGCGGATGAGATTATAAGCACCTCTTAAGTCCAGTTTGGTAAAAATATGGGCACCTTGGAGACGATCAAAGAGTTCAGAGATGAGGGGTAGGGGGTAGCGGTTCTTAACCGTGATTTTATTAAGACCGCGGTAGTCAATGCAAGGACGTAGAGAGCCATCTTTTTTGGACACAAAGAAAAATCCGGCTCCGGCAGGAGAGGAGGATTTACGGATAAAGCCCTTTTTTAAATTTTCTTGGACGTATTCAGACATGGCAAGAGTCTCTGGGACGGACAGAGGATAGATTCTGCCCCGGGGTGGAGTAGTGCCCGGGAGGAGGTCAATGGGACAATCATAAGGCCTGTGAGGAGGTAGAGTCTCAGCTTGTTTTTTGCAAAAAACGTCCGCAAAGTCCATATAGGCCTTAGGGAGACCGGTTACATGAGGAAGCACAGGGACACGGCAAGGTTTACTGGGAACCGGTTTTAAGCAGTCCTTGGAACAAGAGGGCCCCCAACTCTTGATCTCCCCAGTGGACCAATCCAGGATTGGGGAATGGAGTTGAAGCCAGGGAAGTCCAAGAAGGATTTCAGAAGTGCAATTGGGGAGGACCAACAGTTCAATCCTCTCGTGATGAGATCCGATGCACATTAGAAGGGGCTCCGTGCGGAAACGTATAGTACAGTCCAATCTTTCATTGTTTACACAATTGATGTAGAGGGGTCTGGCGAGACTGGTCACCGGGATGTTGAACCTGTTGACGAGAGAGGCTAAGATGAAATTTCCTGCAGATCCAGAGTCCAGGAAGGCCACAGCAGAGAAGGAGAAGGCAGAGGCAGACATCCGCACAGGCACAGTAAGACGTGGAGAAGCAGAGTAGACATCAAGGACTGTCTCACCTTTGTGCGGAGTCAGCGGACGTCTTTCCAGGCGGGGAGGACGGATAGGACAATCCTTCAGGAAGTGTTCGGTACTAGCACAGTACAGGCAGAGATTCTCCATGCGGCGTCGTGTCCTCTCTTGGGGTGTCAGGCGAGACCGGTCGACCTGCATAGCCTCCACGGCGGGAGGCACAGGAACAGATTGCAGGGGACCAGAGGAGAGAGGAGCCGGGGAGAAGAAACGCCTCGTGCGAACAGAGTCCATATCCTGGCGGAGCTCCTGACGCCGTTCGGAAAAACGCATGTCAATGCGAGTGGCAAGATGGATGAGTTCATGTAGGTTAGCAGGGATTTCTCGTGCGGCCAGAACATCTTTAATGTTGCTGGATAGGCCTTTTTTAAAGGTCGCGCAGAGTGCCTCATTATTCCAGGATAATTCTGAAGCAAGGGTACGGAACTGTACGGCATACTCGCCAACGGAAGAATTACCCTGGACCAGGTTCAACAGGGCAGTCTCAGCAGAAGAGGCTCGGGCAGGTTCCTCAAAGACACTTCGAATTTCCGAGAAGAAGGAGTGTACAGAGGCAGTGACGGGGTCATTGCGGTCCCAGAGCGGTGTGGCCCAAGCCAGGGCTTTTCCAGACAGCAGGCTGGCTACGAAAGCCACCTTAGACCTTTCAGTGGGGAACTGGTCCGACATCATCTCCAAGTGTAATGAACATTGGGAAAGAAAGCCACGGCAAAACTTAGAGTCCCCATCAAATTTATCCGGCAAGGATAGTCGTATTCCAGAAGCGGCCACTCGCTGCGGAGGAGGTACAGGAGCTGGCGGAGGAGATGATTGCTGGAGCTGTGGTAGTAACTGTTGTAGCATAACAGTCAGTTGAGACAGCTGTTGGCCTTGTTGCGCAATCTGTTGTGACTGCTGGGCGACCACCGTGGTGAGGTCAGCGACAACTGGCAGAGGAACTTCAGCGGGATCCATGGCCGGATCTACTGTCACGATGCCGGCTGGCAGGTAGTGGATCCTCTGTGCCAGAGAGGGATTGGCGTGGACCGTGCTAGAGGATCGGTTCTAAGTCACTACTGGTTTTCACCAGAGCCCGCCGCAAAGCGGGATGGTCTTGCTGCGGCGGTAGTGACCAGGTCGTATCCCCTAGCAACGGCTCAACCTCTCTGGCTGCTGAAGATAGGCGCGGTACAAGGGAGTAGACAGAAGCAAGGTCGGACGTAGCAGAAGGTCGGGGCAGGCAGCAAGGATCGTAGTCAGGGGCAACGGCAGAAGGTCTGGAATCACAGGCAAGGAACACACAAGGAACGCTTTCACTGGCACTAGGGCAACAAGATCCGGCGAGGGAGTGAAGGGGAAGTGAGGTGATATAGGGAAGTGCACAGGTGTAAACACTAATTGGAACCACTGCACCAATCAGCGGTGCAGTGGCCCTTTAAATCGCAAAGACCCGGCGCGCGCGCGCCCTAGGGAGCGGGGCCGCGCGCGCCGGGACAGAACTGACGGGGAGCGAGTAAGGTACGGGAGCCGGGGTGCGCATCGCGAGCGGGCGCTACCCGCATCGCGAATCGCATCCCGGCCGGAGGTAGTAACGCAGCGCCCCGGGTCCGTGGAACCGACCGGGGCGCTGCAGTGAGGGAAGTGTAGCGAGCGCTCCGGGGAGGAGCGGGGACCCGGAGCGCTCGGCGTAACAGGAGTGTTATTAGACAGCTAGATAGATAGATATAAAAATTGATCAATAGATAAATAGATAAAGAGCTGCTCTCAGCTTTATGCATGTCTCACGCGCATACAACTGAAAGCCTCCTCTCAGTGTGAGCCGCTGTGAGCGCCTGCACTATGAAGGAAGAAGAACGCGGCCCAGTGGGAATGCAGAGGAGATCGCTGCGTGACACAGGTGAGTATTTCCTTTTGTTTTGTTTTTGTCCTTTTTTTTCTGATACCTGGCATAAAAGGGGATGGGATGGGGGATCCCACGCCCCGCACAACATTAATGGTGGCGATGGGGGGGGAGGGGGGGAATGTGACATGGTGGCATAGACATGAAATGGGGGTGTGGACATATAACGGGGGAGATGTGACATGGGGAGGTGTGACATGAGGATGTGGACATGAAATGGGGGAGAAATGTGACATGGGGGGGCATGACATGAGGGAGATGTGTGACATGGGGGGATGAGACATGGAGAGGAGATCTGATATGGGGAGGAGATGTGATGGGGAACATGACATGGGGGATGTGACATTGGGGGATTAACATGAAATGGAGGATCTTAAATGGGGGTATAGACGTGAAATGTGGACACGAGATGGTGGAGATGGGAAATAGGGGTGTGTACATGAAATTTGGGGATGGAAATAAAATGGGGGGGGGATGTGAGATGTGGGATAGATATAAAATAGGGGGATTTAAGTGAAATGGGGATAATGGGGAATATGAATGAAATTGGGGGATTTCACCATTTGTTTATTTACCTCTATAATCGCAATTGCACATTCTCTCCAAATCGTGCAGCCCAACTGGCTACCTAACTGCCTTCATACCGATACTGCCTACCAACATACCTTGCTTCCTAACTACCTAGCTAGCTAACTAACTGGATACCTACATACCTGGCTACCTGATTACACACCTACCTACATGCCTGGCTACCTACCTAATTAGCTACCTACCTACATGCCTGGCTACCTACCTGGCTAGAGTTTGCAGAGTTTTACAAGTGTGTCGTGCAGATGCTGAAGAGATGAGTTTTGGCTGGAAGAAGTCGACATGGCCTTCTGATCCAGACGGAGAAGAAAAAAAAGTGGACGTCGACCATCAGAAAAGACATCTGTTACGCCGAGCGCTCCGGGTCCCCGCTCCTCCCCGGAGCGCTCGCTTCACTCCCTCCGCTGCAGCGCTCCGGTCACGTCCTCTGACCCGGGGCGCTGCGATCCTGCTGCCAGCCGGGATGCGATTCGCGATGCGGGTAGCGCCCGCTCGCGATGCGCACCCCGGCTCCCCTACCTGACTCGCTCCCCGTCTGTTCTGTCCCGGCGCGCGCGGCCCCGCTCCCTAGGGCGCGCGCGCGCCGGGTCTCTGCGATTTAAAGGGCCACTGCGCCGCTGATTGGCGCAGTGGTTCCAATTAGGGTTTTCACCTGTGCACTTCCCTATATTACCTCACTTCCCTTGCACTCCCTTGCCGGATCTTGTTGCCTTAGTGCCAGTGAAAGCGTTCCTTGTGTGTTCCTTGCCTGTGTTTCCAGACCTTCTGCCGTTGCCCCTGACTACGATCCTTGCTGCCTGCCCCGACCTTCTGCTACGTCCGACCTTGCTTCTGCCTACTCCCTTGTACCGCGCCTATCTTCAGCAGCCAGAGAGGTGAGCCGTTGCTAGTGGATACGACCTGGTCACTACCGCCGCAGCAAGACCATCCCGCTTTGCGGCGGGCTCTGGTGAAAACCAGTAGTGGCTTAGAACCGGTCCACTAGCACGGTCCACGCCAATCCCTCTCTGGCACAGAGGGTCCACTACCTGCCAGCCGGCATCGTGACAGTAGATCCGGCCATGGATCCCGCTGAAGTTCCTCTGCCAGTTGTCGCTGACCTCACCACGGTGGTCGCCCAGCAGTCACAACAGATAGCGCAACAAGGCCAACAGCTGTCTCAACTGACCGTTATGCTACAACAGTTGCTACCACAGCTTCAGCAGTCATCTCCTCCGCCAGCTCCTGCACCTCCTCCGCAGCGAGTGGCCGCTCCTGGGATACGCTTATCCTTGCCAGATAAATTTGATGGGGACTCTAAGTTTTGCCGTGGCTTTCTCTCCCAATGTTCCCTGCATCTGGAGATGATGTCGGACCTGTTTCCCACTGAAAGGTCTAAGGTGGCTTTCGTAGTCAGTCTTCTGTCCGGAAAAGCCCTGTCATGGGCCACACCGCTCTGGGACCGCAATGACCCCGTCACTGCCTCTGTACACTCCTTCTTCTCGGAAATCCGAAGTGTCTTTGAGGAACCTGCCCGAGCCTCTTCTGCTGAGACTGCCCTGTTGAACCTGGTCCAGGGTAATTCTTCCGTTGGCGAGTACGCCGTACAATTCCGTACACTTGCTTCAGAATTGTCCTGGAATAATGAGGCCCTCTGCGCGACCTTCAAAAAAGGCCTATCCAGCAACATTAAAGATGTTCTGGCCGCACGAGAAATTCCTGCTAATCTACATGAACTTATTCACCTAGCCACTCGCATTGACATGCGTTTTTCTGAAAGGCGTCAGGAACTCCGCCAAGATATGGACTCTGTTCGCACGAGGCGTTTCGTCTCCTCGGCTCCTCTCTCCTCTGGTCCCCTGCAATCTGTTCCTGTGCCCCCCGCCGTGGAGGCTATGCAGGTCGACCGGTCTCGCCTGACACCTCAAGAGAGGACACGACGCCGTATGGAGAACCTCTGCCTGTACTGTGCTAGTACCGAACACTTCCTGAGGGATTGTCCTATCCGTCCTCCCCGCCTGGAAAGACGTACGCTGACTCCGCACAAAGGTGAGACAGTCCTTGATGTCTACTCTGCTTCTCCACGTCTTACTGTGCCTGTGCGGTTGTCTGCCTCTGCCTTCTCCTTCTCTACAGTGGCTTTCTTGGACTCTGGATCTGCAGGAAATTTTATTTTGGCCTCTCTCGTCAACAGGTTCAACATCCCAGTGACCGGTCTCGCCAGACCCCTCTACATCAATTGTGTAAATAATGAAAGATTGGACTGTACCATACGTTTCCGCACGGAGCCCCTTCTTATGAGCATCGGATCTCATCATGAGAGGATTGAACTTTTGGTCCTCCCCAATTGTACCTCGGAGATTCTCCTTGGACTTCCCTGGCTTCAACTTCATTCCCCAACCCTGGATTGGTCCACTGGGGAGATCAAGAGTTGGGGGTCCTCTTGTTCCAAGAACTGTCTAAAACCGGTTCCCAGTAACCCTTGCCGTAACTCTGTGGTTCCTCCAGTAACCGGTCTCCCTAAGGCCTATATGGACTTCGCGGATGTTTTCTGCAAAAAACAAGCTGAGACTCTACCTCCTCACAGGCCTTATGATTGCCCTATCGACCTCCTCCCGGGTACTACTCCACCCCGGGGCAGAATTTATCCTCTCTCTGCCCCAGAGACTCTTGCCATGTCCGAATACGTCCAGGAGAATCTAAAAAAGGGCTTTATCCGTAAATCCTCCTCTCCTGCCGGAGCCGGATTTTTCTTTGTGTCCAAAAAGGATGGCTCCCTGCGTCCTTGCATTGACTACCGCGGTCTTAATAAAATCACGGTTAAGAACCGCTACCCCTTACCCCTCATCTCTGAACTCTTTGATCGCCTCCAAGGTGCCCACATCTTCACTAAATTGGACTTAAGAGGCGCCTATAACCTCATCCGCATCAGAGAGGGGGACGAGTGGAAAACGGCATTTAACACCAGAGATGGACACTTTGAGTATCTGGTCATGCCCTTTGGACTGTGTAATGCCCCTGCCGTCTTCCAAGACTTTGTCAATGAAATTTTTCGTGATCTGTTATACTCCTGTGTTGTGGTATATCTGGACGATATCCTAATTTTTTCTGCCAATCTAGAAGAACACCGCCAGCATGTCCGTATGGTTCTTCAGAGACTTCGTGACAACCAACTCTATGCCAAAATTGAGAAATGTCTGTTTGAATGCCAATCTCTTCCTTTTCTAGGATATTTGGTCTCTGGCCAGGGACTACAGATGGATCCAGACAAACTCTCTGCCGTCTTAAATTGGCCACGCCCCTCCGGACTCCGTGCTATCCAACGCTTTTTGGGGTTCGCCAATTATTACAGGCAATTTATTCCACATTTTTCTACCATTGTGGCTCCTATCGTGGCTTTAACCAAGAAAAATGCTGATCCCAAGTCCTGGCCTCCTCAAGCAGAAGACTCCTTTAAACGACTCAAGTCTGCCTTTTCTTCGGCTCCCGTGCTCTCCAGACCTGACCCTTCCAAACCCTTCCTATTGGAGGTTGATGCCTCCTCAGTAGGAGCTGGAGCTGTTCTTCTACAAAAAAATCCTTCCGGGCATGCTGTCACTTGTGGTTTTTTCTCTAGGACCTTCTCTCCAGCGGAGAGGAACTACTCCATCGGGGATCGAGAGCTTCTAGCCATTAAATTAGCACTTGAGGAATGGAGGCATCTGCTGGAGGGATCAAGATTTCCTGTCATTATCTACACCGACCACAAGAACCTCTCCTACCTCCAGTCGGCCCAACGGCTGAATCCTCGCCAGGCCCGGTGGTCTCTGTTCTTTGCCCGATTTAATTTTGAGATTCACTTTCGTCCTGCCGATAAGAACATTAGGGCCGATGCTCTCTCTCGTTCCTCGGATGCCTCAGAAGTTGATCTCCCTCCGCAACACATCATTCCACCTGACTGCCTGATCTCCACTTCTCCTGCCTCCATCAGGCAGACTCCTCCTGGAAAGACCTTTGTTTCTCCACGCCAACGCCTCGGAATCCTCAAATGGGGTCACTCCTCCCATCTCGCAGGTCATGCGGGCATCAAGAAATCTGTGCAACTCATCTCCCGCTTCTATTGGTGGCCGACTCTGGAGACGGATGTTGGGGACTTTGTGCGAGCCTGCACTATCTGTGCCCGGGATAAGACTCCTCGCCAGAAGCCCGCTGGTTTTCTTCATCCTCTGCCTGTCCCCGAACAGCCTTGGTCTCTGATTGGTATGGATTTTATTACTGATTTACCCCCTTCCCGTGGCAACACCGTTATTTGGGTGGTCGTTGATCGATTCTCCAAAATGGCACATTTCATCCCTCTTCCTGGTCTTCCTTCTGCGCCTCAGTTGGCTAAACAATTTTTTGTACACATTTTTCGTCTTCACGGGTTGCCTACGCAGATTGTCTCGGATAGAGGGGTCCAATTCGTGTCTAAATTCTGGAGGGCTCTCTGTAAACAACTCAAGATTAAATTAAATTTTTCCTCTGCATATCATCCCCAGTCCAATGGACAAGTAGAAAGAATTAACCAGATCCTGGGTGATTATTTGCGACATTTTGTTTCCTCCCGCCAGGATGACTGGGCAGATCTCCTTCCATGGGCCGAATTTTCGTATAACTTCAGGGTCTCTGAATCTTCCTCCAAATCCCCATTTTTCGTGGTGTACGGCCGTCACCCTCTTCCCCCCCTCCCTACCCCCTTGCCCTCTGGTCTGCCCGCTGTGGATGAAATTTCTCGTGACCTTTCCATTATATGGAGAGAGACCCAAAATTCTCTCTTACAGGCTTCTTCACGCATGAAGAGGTTCGCGGATAAGAAAAGAAGAGCTCCCCCCGTTTTTTCCCCTGGAGACAAGGTATGGCTCTCCGCTAAATATGTCCGCTTCCGTGTCCCTAGCTACAAGTTGGGACCACGCTATCTTGGTCCTTTCAAAATTTTGTGTCAAATTAATCCTGTCTCTTATAAACTTCTTCTTCCTCCTTCTCTTCGTATCCCTAATGCCTTTCACGTCTCTCTTCTCAAACCACTCATCCTCAACCGTTTTTCTCCCAAATCTGTTCCTCCCACTCCTGTTTCCGGCTCCTCGGACGTCTTCTCGGTCAAGGAAATTTTGGCTGCCAAAAAGGTCAGAGGGAAAAATTTTTTTTTAGTTGACTGGGAGGGTTGTGGTCCTGAAGAGAGATCCTGGGAACCTGAGGACAACATCCTTGACAAAAGTCTGCTCCTCAGGTTCTCAGGCTCCAAGAAGAGGGGGAGACCCAAGGGGGGGGGTACTGTTACGCCGAGCGCTCCGGGTCCCCGCTCCTCCCCGGAGCGCTCGCTTCACTCCCTCCGCTGCAGCGCTCCGGTCACGTCCTCTGACCCGGGGCGCTGCGATCCTGCTGCCAGCCGGGATGCGATTCGCGATGCGGGTAGCGCCCGCTCGCGATGCGCACCCCGGCTCCCCTACCTGACTCGCTCCCCGTCTGTTCTGTCCCGGCGCGCGCGGCCCCGCTCCCTAGGGCGCGCGCGCGCCGGGTCTCTGCGATTTAAAGGGCCACTGCGCCGCTGATTGGCGCAGTGGTTCCAATTAGGGTTTTCACCTGTGCACTTCCCTATATTACCTCACTTCCCTTGCACTCCCTTGCCGGATCTTGTTGCCTTAGTGCCAGTGAAAGCGTTCCTTGTGTGTTCCTTGCCTGTGTTTCCAGACCTTCTGCCGTTGCCCCTGACTACGATCCTTGCTGCCTGCCCCGACCTTCTGCTACGTCCGACCTTGCTTCTGCCTACTCCCTTGTACCGCGCCTATCTTCAGCAGCCAGAGAGGTGAGCCGTTGCTAGTGGATACGACCTGGTCACTACCGCCGCAGCAAGACCATCCCGCTTTGCGGCGGGCTCTGGTGAAAACCAGTAGTGGCTTAGAACCGGTCCACTAGCACGGTCCACGCCAATCCCTCTCTGGCACAGAGGGTCCACTACCTGCCAGCCGGCATCGTGACAACATCATTGTGAGTCCCTAGATATAACTGTAATTAATTACATTGTATACAGATTCTGTGTACCGCTGGTATCTACCTCTATATGGTCCTGTATATAATCAATTATACAGTATACAGATCCTGTGTACAGCTGGTATCTACCTCTGTATGTCATGTATATAATCACTTATATTGTATATAGATCCTGTGTACAGCTGGTATCTACCTCTATATGGTCCTCTATATAATCAATTATATGGTATACAGATTCTGTGTACAGCTGGTATATACCCCTATATGGTCCTCTATATAATCAATTATACGGTATAAAGATTCTGTGTACAGCTGGTATATACCTCTATATGGTCCTGTATATAATCACTTATATGGTTTACAGATCCTGTGTACAGCTGGTATCTACCTCTATGTGCTCAATTATACAGTATACAGATCCTGTGTACAGCTGGTATCTACCTCTGTATATCATGTATATAATCATTTGTATTGTATATTGATCCTGTGTACAGCTGGTATCTACCTCTATATGCTCCTGTATGTAATCACTTACATGGTATACAGATCCTGTGTACAGCTGGTATCTACCTCTATATGGTCCTCTATATAATCAATTATACTGTATACAGATTCTGTGTACAGCTGGTATATACCTCTATATGGTCCTGTATATAATCACTTATATGGTTTACAGATCCTGTGTACAGCTGGTATCTACCTCTATGTGCTAAATTATACAGTATACAGATCCTGTGTACAGCTGGTATCTACCTCTGTATATCATATATATAATCACTTATATTGTATATTGATCCTGTGTACAGCTGGTATCTACCTCTATATGCTCCTGTATATAATCACTTACATGGTATACAGATCCTGTGTACAGCTGGTATCTACCTCTATATGGTCCTCTATATAATCAATTATACGGTATACAGATTCTATTTACAGCTGGTATATACCTCAATATGGTCCTGCATATAATCACTTATATTGTATACAGATCCTGTGTTCAGCTGGTATCTACCTTTATATTGTCCTCTGTATAATCAATTATAAGGTATACAGATCCTGTGTACAGCTGATATTTACCTCTATATGTCCTCTATATAATCAATTATATTGTTTACAGATCCTGTATATGGGAAAACTGGTCTGTGTATAGTGGTATAGATAGATATAAGATAGATAGATAGAGGGGCAAAGTTAAACACTCATGGGTCCTGGTGCAAATGTTGGTATTCTCTCTTCAGGGGCAACTTCGTTTTAAGACACATTAAGAGGCAGAATATATTTTTATCTAGGGACTTATCCGAACAAATCAGCTTTTTTTTGCTTTTCTTCTCCATCCGGCCCAGGTTGCAATAAGGACTTTTTGCTTTGTCTCAACTACTGCTGTGCTCCCCACATATAATACTGACACAAATGGTCTCCCCTAAGTAAAATTTTGGCACACACTGTGTCCTAAATATAATACTTTTAGATGCTTGGCCCTTTAACATAAAACGGCCACACACTGTGCCCCTGGACACAGTACACAGAACACAGTACACAGTACGCTGTGCTACAAATACAATACCACTACATACTGATACAATACCACTACATACTGATTACAATACTGCCATATACTGTGGCACCCTCAAACAATAAAGGGGTTATCCAAGATTTTAAAAAAACAGAACTGATTTTTTCAAAAACAGCACCACACCTGTCCTCAGGTTATGTGTGGTATTGCAGTTTACCATTGAAGTGAATTAGTTGTAATACAAGTTGTAATACCACACACAACCTGAGGACAGATGTGGCAATGTTTTGGAAGAAATTACCTCTGTTTTTCTATTTCTGCATAACCCCTTTAATGATGGCACTGTACCCTAATAAAATGTATCCCTGCTCCCAAAAGAACTGTGTACTGTGTCCCCAAATACACTGTGCTACTGTTCCCTTTGTAAGCTGCAACACTGTCTCCATAAACTGTGACCCTGTGCCCCCAAATGAACTGTACTACTGTGTCCATATACTGTGCCCCTAATGAAGAAATGCGGAGCACTCGCCGGGTACATGGATCAGGGGCTTCTTTATTGTATTTCAATACAGTCGGGTACACATGCAGGGGAGCGGGATGAAATGGACCCGGGGGTATACAAGCTGGCGACGGACCGTTTACGCGCCTCAGCGCTTTGTCAGGCCCATGCTAGCAAGCATTGGCCTGATAAAGTGTTTTGGCGCGTAAACAGTATTGTATTGAAATACAATAAAAAAAGCTCCCGATCTACATAACCGGTGAGTGCTCCGCTTTTTTTCTATGATATATTATCTAGACCAGGGGTGCTTTTGAGTGGCACGAGGGGCTGTCTCCGGGCAAAGAGGTGCTTACTCTTCTAATTGGGATCCAGGACACTTGTCCCGGATCCCCAGGCGCACACGCACACACAGCTTAAGCCTAGGGCTGGGCGGTATACCGTTGTTTCATACCGAATACCGATTTTTTTCCCCCCACACGATATGAATTTTGGCCATACCGCAATACCGGTTGGGCCCCTCCCCCCGCGAATGAGTGAATTATCCGCCGCAGCATGCTGTCCCCACATCGGGGAACTAATCATATTTGACCCGCGAGCGCTATTCTGCTCCCCCCCCCCATATGAATTATCAGCTGCGCTGTCCCCACATCTGTCCCCACATCATGTCACCCGCGTGCGCTCCTCTGCTCATCCTCATACGATTTGCGAGCCTCTAGCGCTAGAAATCTGTACTGTACTACAAATAACGCTGCAAAAATAAACAAAACAAACTTTTACTTACCTTCCGATGTGGTCCCTCCTCATGGTCCCTCCGCTGCGGTCCTGGGGATGGGAACGTCACAGAGCCGTTAGCCTATCACCGGCCGCAGCAATGTCCCGCCCCGGCCGATGATAGGCTGGCGGCTCTGTGACTTTGCCGTCCCAAGGAAACTGCTAGAGGACCACAGCGCAGGACAGTGAAGTTGGTAGCAGAGCAACAGGGGAACGTAGGCAGGTTAGTTAAAGTTTATTTTGTTTATTTTTGCTGCCTGGGAAACGTTATTTGTAGTACAGATTTCTAGCACTGGCGGCCCGTAACTTATAGGAGGATCAGCAGAGGAGCGCACGCGGGTTACATGATGTGGGAACAGATGTGGGGACAGCGCAGCTGATAATTAATTGTGAGGGTGGGGGGGGCGGGGGTGTTGGGAGAGAAGCGGCGCCCAGGTCACATGGGGGGGGGATACCATTAAATACCGTGAAACCGCCATCACTTAAAAAAAATGGGGAAAGGTCGGGTGCAGGTGATGGGGTGGGGGATGATTTGGATGTGAAGGAGCACTGGCTACTTCCCTACCTGGCTACCTACACAATTACCTGCCTGACTAACTACCCTCTTAATTTCCTGGTTACATACCCACCTACTTAGCAACCTGGCTACCTACCTACATAGCTACTTACCTACATATATACTCCAAAGATGTCGCAGCACACCCAGGTAGCATAAGGTGCAAAAGAATTGAGCTTTATTGGCCCATGTTATGCAATGTTTCGATGGTTTCGATTGACCCTCTCCCGGAGACAATGGGTCTCCCGGGAGGGTCAACCAGAGATTTGTGAATCTTTGGTAGAGTGTACAAAAAAGGTGTAGTTGGAAAAGGTACTGTCAATAAGTCATACAAACTTTTATCAATCAGGTTTTATCAATCAGCTGTTTGTAGGTAGTTGGGTCAGATAATTGTCTATGTACTTCTTGGAGATATTTAGTTTGGTCCATTACCACAACCGCCCCACCTTTATCGGCGGGTTTCATAATAAGGTTGTGGTCATGGACAAGTTGGTTTAATGCTAGTTTTTGTTGTTTCCATCCAAACGTAACTTCATCATATCATTCTTAACCAGAGAACAGAAGGTATCGATGGCACTTGAGGTGCTGGGTGGGTTAAAGTTGCCGGGCAACTTCAGGCCCAATTCTGCCGCTCTAAAACCATCACATTCACCACCAGTGGAATCAATAGCCGGCATAGGTTGTAGTAGTGTCTTATTTGTAAACCAGGTTTTTAAAGGGGTTATCCAGGAAGTTAAACAGATTTGTAAATTACTTCTATTAAAAAAATATTAATCCTTTCAGTACTTATGAGCTTCTGAAGTTAAGGTTGTTCTTTTCTGACACGTGTCTCGGGAAATGCCCAGTTTAGAAGAAAATCCCCATAGCAAACCTCTTCTAAACTGGGCAGTTCCCGAGACA
This sequence comes from Hyla sarda, assembly GCF_029499605.1. Classification (NCBI taxonomy): domain Eukaryota; kingdom Metazoa; phylum Chordata; class Amphibia; order Anura; family Hylidae; genus Hyla; species Hyla sarda. The sequence goes on from NC_079192.1 coordinate 399,885,914, forward strand.
CGTGTCATCAGAGAGCACTTAGACAGAAGAGAACAACCTTAACTTCAGAAGCTCATAAGTACTGAAAGGATTAAGATTTTTTTAATAGAAGTAATTTACAAATCTGTTTAACTTTCTGGAGCCAGTTGATATATATAAAAACGTTTTTTCCTGGAATACCCCTTTAACCTTAATTTCCCAAAAAATTGGTTAAAGTCTAGTTCAAGTTGGAACCAATCTGGATAAAATGTCGGGCAGAAACTAAGTCCCTTAGACAGCTATCACGCCCCCTCCCATAGGCTTGCATTGAGGGGCGGAGCGTGATGTCACACGCCGACTGCCCCGTGGTCGCCGGTAATCAGACCCGGAGCGAACATGCTCCGGGGACTGATTTTAACTGGGGTGCTGCGTGCAAGATCACGGGGGTCCCCAGCGGCGGGACCTCCGCGATCAGGCATCTTATCCCCTATCATTTGGATAGGGGATAAGATGTCTAAGTGCCGGAGTACCCCTTTAAACATCCTAATAACCTTTGCACATAGCTTATATTCACTGTACAATACCTGAAATAAACATACAGAATTAATGTACAATAGTAATCATAATAATGACTTAGGGGGATCCTGCAGGAGAGCCCTGTGGACTTGATGGACTCTACCTGAGGGGAATTTAGGAACTGTACAGAACCATGTTCTGTACCGGGACACGACAAAACTGTGAATGATCAGAGGAGAAAGTCAGGACTTGCTCTGATGACCAGGAAACTGGAACTTAAAAGAGTAGTAAAAAAAATGACTTATCCCCTATACAAAGGATAGGGTATAGGTTATTGATCGCGGGGTCCGAACGATAGACCAAAAGGGGTACTCCGCTGCTCAGCGTTTGGAACAAACTGTTCCGAATGCTGGAGCCGGCGTCGGGAGCTTGTGACGTCATAGCCCCGCCCCTTGTGATGTCAAGCCCCCCCCCCTTAATGCAAGTCTATGGGAGGGGGCCCCTCCCGTAGACTTGCATTGAGGGGGCGGGGAGTGATGTCATGAAGAGGTGGGGCTATAATGTCACGAGCTCCTGACGTCAGCTCCAGTGTTCGGAACAGTTTATTCCAAATGCTGAGCAGCGGAGTACCCCTTTAATTCGGTAGAGTATGTCTGGAGCAAGGTAGAACAGGCAGTTCAGATCATGTCAGAACTTTCCATCTGTAAGTAGCGACCCTATCCACTAGGCCAGCATCCTTGCAGAATGATTCCAGTACCTTAGTGGAATCTACGCCATGATGAACTCCTGCAGTTCCAAAGGTCAACAGGTGTCTAACGCATTACTAGATGGGGATCTTCAGGACTTTTGTAACTAGCTCCCGGTGCATATCCCTAGCCAATCCATTGGACCCCAATGACATGGTGTATGATAAAACAATATTGGGGTCATATTCAAAACTCTTCGCATCAAAAATCTTTGCATCACAAAATTTTGGAGCGAAATGCGGACATTTTTGATGTTAAGAGTTTTGAATACGACCCCAATATTGTTTTATCATACACCATGTCATTGGGGTCCAATGGATTCGCTAGGGTTATGCACTGGGAGCTAGTTACAAAGTGCTCAAAAAAGTTCACATCAGATATTCAAAGTGTTTTACATGAGATTTATCCAAGGTTTACACTAGTCACAGCAGTTTTGCAAAAGTGGGCGTGGCTATGTAAATTTCATGTGTTACATGATATTTTCAAAGGGGTGAGAGTCCATTTTACATCAAAAATTTCACACCAGCTTTTTGCTAGTGTAGAAATCACAGAAATGGTTGTAGGCTTTTAGTTTTTTTTTTCTTTAGTTTTTTTTTTTTTGGGAAAAGGCGTTATTTAATTAATTATTAAAAAAAAAAAAAAAATATTATTGGAAAATGTTATTAAAAACATTTTTTTTTTCTTCATGGTCACTGCACCTGAACTCACATTTAAGCCCTAGAATTTTTTTTATTTATACAGTTATCGCTTGTCTGGCCACTAGTAATCATGGAATATTAGATGAGAAGCTTCCCCCCAGAATTTTCGGGGATGTAAAATTTGGTGCCAAAAGTACTGATTTTGGCACCAAACTCTAAAAAAAAAATCCAATATGGTGGCAACAAAAAAAAAATTGTGGCAATTTTTGGCGTGGAAAAAAAAAACAAAAGTGGCACGAAAATGAACTCTCACATATTTTCATATTTTCAAAGCCCCCCCAAAAAAAGTGTAATATTAATATCTCTGCAATCGAAATTACAATAGTTTTTGAATATCTCCCTCAATGTCTTTCATTCTGTATGTCTTGGGATATCACTTTCTGGAATAAAATAGTAGACTATGTTATTTCATGCTGAAAATTTATGGGTGAAACATATTAAAGGGGCACTCCGGTGCTCCAGCGTTCTGAATATTTTGTTCAGAACTCTCGGAGCCGTATGCCGTGATCGTGATGTCATGGCCCCTCCATTCATGTCTATGGGAGGGGGGGGTGTCGGCAAGGGGCATGGTCATGAGGTCACGACCACTGCCGCAGGAACCCGCCGTTTGTTTAGAATTAGATTACGAGGGCCCCAGCAGTGGGCCCCCCGCGATCAGACATCTTACCCCCTATCATTTGGATAGGGGATAAGATGTCTAGCAGCGGAGTACCCCTTTAAATACAGTTTGGGTCAAATAGACCAGTGGTCCTCAACCCAGTCATGAAGGCCCGCCAACATCATTCTGTTTTATTTATTTATTTATTTTTACTCCACTGGACTATAACATGGAAAAATGTAAATCCTGGACTGTTAAAGGGGTACTCCGGTGAAACCCCCTTTTTTTTTTTTTTTTTTTAAATCAACTGGTGCCAGAAAGTTAAACAGATTTGTAAATTACTTCTGTTACTTCTATAAAAAAAATCTTAATCCTTCCTGTACTTATTAGCTGCTGAATACTACAGCGGAAATTCTTTTCCGTTTGAAACACAGAGCTCTCTGCTGACATCACGAGCACAGTGCTCTCTGCTGACATCTCTGTCCATTTTCGGAACTGTCCAGAACAGCATATGTTTGCTATGGGGATTTCCTTTTACCCTGGACAGTTCCTTAAAATGGACAGAGACGTCAGCAGAGAGCACTGTGCTCGTGATGTCAGCAGAGAGCTCTGTGTTTCAAACGGAAAAGAATTTCCACTGTAGTATTCAGCAGCTAATAAGTACAGGAAGGATTAAGATTTTTTTAATAGAAGTCATTTACAAATCTGTTTAACTTTCTGGCACCAGTTGATTTAAAGAAAAAAAAAAGTTTTTCACCAGAGTACCCCTTTAAGGACTGTGTTGGGGACCATATATATATATATATATATATATATATATATATATATATATATATATATATAGACAACGCACTGTATGTCACCATATTCCTGTACAGTGGCATATGTTGGGCCCTATATGTCAAATCTCATTGCTTTAGTAGAACCTAAGACCCCTTGGATAAAACAGTAATGTTCCCCTTATCCTCATGCAAGATCAATGAGGACGAGGCCTTTCTTTGTATGGAGCATTAATCCGTAGAGGCGAATTCCTGTGGTAACACAAACATGCAATTGCGGGGACTTTTTTTTTTTTGCTGGAAGCTTCACGTGTTCATAAGTAATCTACTGTAAGAAAAATTCCAGCTCTATCGTAATATATGATTACCTATAATTATAGACGCGTCGGCCATCTTGGTTCTTGTAAGTCTCTGGAATGTGTGTAGCCCAGGTGAGAAGAACAATATTGGCCGCTATTATATGCGGATCAGCAGGATTATTCTAATCTAAATTATGTAAATACCTTATTGATTGACTCTCATAAATGGGACTGTAAATTATCAGAGTCCATCCTGAACTATTACGTTGTTGAAAGGCTGAGGTCAATTGAGCGGCAAGGATGTCGAGTCAATAGATTAAATGTTGACGTAAATCCTCATAATGGTATTTACCTCCAGGCAGTGGCCCTATACTTCTCTATGAATATTCAATACTGGATTTCTGCCAATTAGAGATGAGCGAATTTACAGTAAATTCGATTCGTCACGAACTTCTCGGCTCGGCAGTTGATGTCTTATCCTGCATAAATTAGTTCAGCTTTCCGGTGCTCCGGTGGGCTGGAAAAGGTGGATACCTAGGAAAGAGTCTCCTAGGACTGTATCCACCTTTTCCAGCCCACGGGAACACCTGAAAGCTGAACTCATTTATGCAGGATAAGTCATCAACTGCCGAGCCGAGAAGTTCGTGACGAATGGAATTTACTGTAAATTCGCTCATCTCTACTGCCAATCAATGGCATTTCACAATATTGCCAATGTGGTTTCTACTTGATACATGTAATGGATGAAAATGGGTTTTAGAGGGTTTAGAAATTGTTTTTGCCTTTTGACACTTAATATACAGTGGTCCCTCAACATACGATGGTAATCCGATCCAAATGGACCATCGTTTGTTGAAACCATCGCATGTTGAGGGATCCGTGCAATGGAAAGTATAGGACAGTGGTCTACAACCTGCGGACCTCCAGATGTTGCAAAACTACAACACCCAGCATGCCCGGACAGCCGTTGGCTGTCCGGGCATGCTGGGAGTTGTAGTTTTGCAACATCTGGAGGTCCGCAGGTTGTAGACCACTGTTAGAGGAAGTTGTACTCACCTGTCCCCGCTGCTCCTGACTGTGACCGCTGCCCGGGATGTCGCCGTCCATCGTTGTCGCCGCTTCCCTGTGATGTCCCCGACGCTCCGGCAAGGCCTCTGCTTCCCCGGCATCCTCGCTCTCCGTTGCCGCCATCAGGACGGCGTGCGTAGCGACGTGATGACGACGATGGAAAGCGCCGACGATGCAGGGGATCCTGAAGCGGACGCGCTGGAGCCCCGAGGACAGGTAAGTGATCGTCAGCGAACCACACGGGGCACTGTAAACGGCTATCCGGTGGCAGCTGAAGCAGTCTGCGCTGCCGGATAGCCGTTTATGCGATGGCCCCGACATACAAAAGCATTGTATGTTGATGCTGCCTTCAACATGCGATGGACTCTGAGAGACCATCGTATGGGGAAATGATCGTATGTCGGGGCCATCATAGGTCGAGGGGTCACTGTATTCTTAAAGAGTACCTGTCGCCAAAAAAAAACTTTTAATATAGTGTTCCTTGTGTAATTAGCAGACACTTTCCCATTCAGTTGCTTTTAAAATTATCAACATAAATATGTTTAAAAGGCAATGGAAAAAGTGGCCACTAGGTGGCTCTGTTCTGTTCCTAGCCACAATTAATACAGTGAGCTTGGTCTCCTCCCGGCCTGGCAGGAGTTCGAACCTAGGAAGAGTTTTTCTGCAAAGAGCTTGATTGTCTGCTGCACAGAAAGTGAAAGCTCCACAGATTCTCACAGAAAGCTGCACAGACTGAAACATGCACAGAGCCTGAGGTCTTCTATTCATCACAATGCAGCAACAATGTGAGGGCGGAAGTGGTCCCCCCAGCAGACTTCAGTGATGTCATACCTGCTGGGAAAGGCCTACTTTCTCCTGCTGGGAAATTGCACTATGGGAACAAGAAGAACGGTAAGAAACACAGCTTTTTAAAGCTCTGAAATAGTTTTTAAGGGCAGGAGGGGTGTTAGGAGAACATAGCCTGAGGTAGTTGAGAACAGTTTTGTGGTGACAGGTGCTTTTTAAACTTTAACAATGCATCAATCCTGTTCTCCACTGATTTTGTAATCCTCAATCCCGTGAGGATGCCAATATTAGTTTTTTCACTTTTATTTTTCATCTTCACCTGCCAAAAGCCATAACTTTATTTTTACTTTGATGTAGCTGTGGAAAGGTTTGTTTATTTGAATGACTTGTTATATTTTAAATAGGGGGAGAACATGCATTTCGTAGCCCTGACCATGACTGTTTAACTATTGGCCGGTGTGGCACTGAGGCCTATTTGTGACAGTACAGTGAGCTGACCTAACAGGGTGACCAGAAACCTGCTGGTCATCTTGGTTGCATATCTTTATATGCTTGTTTGCATCTTCACTAAAACTGCGTTATTGTTCAACACCTATATTTTTATTGGGCTTGTTCATATGTTATGATTTTGTCTACTTTACCATATTCCGCATAAATGCTTTTGTTCCCTAGACTAAATCCCCTGAGGACTCTATTGTAATAGATGGAAGAAACACGTAGGGAGGTCAGGGGGCTTTAGGCTGTAAGCAGCGCCAGGCTCCAGTGTGGGGCCACCCTTTTAAAGGTGAAGCAAAACCAACCAAAAAGGGTGTAATAGAGTAATAGGGTGAGGTGGTTAAAGGGGTACTCCACTGCTCAGCGTTTGGAACAAACTGTTTTGAATGCTGGAGCTGGCACCGGGAGCTTGTGACGTCATAGCTCCGCCCCATCATGACATCATGCCCCACCCCCTCAATAAATAAATTGTGGAGTAGGATGGAAACACTTAATTTTTTTGCCACAACTGCACTTCATCAATGTCATGTTAAAGGGGTTATCCAGGAAAAAACTTTTTTATATTGTGGCAGTGTGGCAAGGAAAGGGTGTATTTCCTTGGCTCACCCTGCAGAAGCTCTCACCTGCTTCTTAAGTAATGAGGCAGGAGGTTGGGAGGTGTATATGAGATGGAGACTCAGTCTAATGTGGGCTCTTCCTAGGAGACAGCATGTGGGATGTAGGGAAGAGACAGAGCCTGCTGAGGAGTACACAGCCCGAGCTTGAGTGGCTCAAAGAGAGTGACATGAATTGTGAGTAGAAGGTTGCAGGGGACATATGTTTAACCGACTGAGGGAAGCTCAGCGGTTGTTAGTCAGGACAAGCTGATCTGTTTAGTCAGTGACCAGACGGACTAGGATTTAGTTTTGTTCCTGCTTTTTGTTTATTTCTTTCCCTGCAACCTGTCTAATAAAACTGGAAAGGTGCCAGATTTGCATTATAAGCGTTTATTTTCTGGTTTATTGAGAAGAAACGCATCCTGTGGCGTAGTCCAGGACGATCCCAGAGCTAATCCCCAAGATGGATCGTCACAATATATATCAACTGGCTCCAGAAAGTTAAGCAGATTTGTAAATTACTTCTATTAAAAAATCTTAATCCTTTCAGTACTTATGAGCTTCTGAAGTTGAGTTGTTCTTTTCTGTCTAAGTGCTCTCTGATGACACGTGTCTCGGGAACCGCCCAGTTTAGAAGAGGTTTGCTATGGGGATTTGCTTCTAAACAGGGCGGTTCCCGAGACACGTGTCATCAGAGAGCACTTAGACAGAAAAGAACAAGTCAACTTCAGAAGCTCATAAGTACTGAAAGGATTAAGATTGTTTAATAGAAGTAATTTACAAATTTGTTTAACTTTCTGGAGCCAGTTGATATATGTAAAAAAAGTTTTTCCTGGATAACCCCTTTAAAGAGGGCCTAAAATTGTGATGCATCTTAACTTAAATCGATTTGTGCCCCCCTGTTACTCCTCCTGGAAATGAATAAATATTTCACAAGTCGTTCTTACTATCATTGTTGTTCATAAACATCCAATCAGGGAATACTATGTAGGGACACACTCTACTGACAATGGGTAAATAACACTCAGTGTTGGATTCATGCGTTCATACATTTCCAGGTGGAACAACAGAGGAACATCATGTAAGAAAAGATACTCCTGAATTTGTATTTCACAGAGAATACAATTATTTACTAATACAGACATGACAGAGGGCTGTCGGGTTCCCTTTGAAGATTTATAGACCATCTGCACCAGCACAACCCCGTGGGAACTTGCTTCATGTTTCCTGTCATCGAACAAGGTTGGAAACTTGATACACCTTGTAGTAACATAAATTGACCTTTACAGAATCATTTCCTAAGTACCTTAAAGACTTTTCACAAATACATCTTCATGTAAGGAATATTGGATTAAGTAAGACACCTGGGCGGGTGAATGGAGCGCCTTGCAGGTTGTAGGAATATTTCCTGGGGCCTTTGCGTTATTTAGAAAATCTGAGTCAATGTTTAAACAGAAGACATTTGGCAAAGACGTAGAGACAAGTGCCATGGGCGTGTACTGGTATGGAGCGGGCCATGCTGTTCCGGACTTACATGTTTGCTTTTTCTCTAGATATCATCACAGATAATCACTAATAGATATATAATACATAACGGCCAAGTCAGAGTCATCACGTGTATCTTGCAACAGGGGTCCATATCTTGCACATATGAAGGTCATTTTGTAAGTTCCTCAGGTATCTTCCAAATGTGTGCAGGGGAAATACGGCCTAGTTTAGGAGATAACTCCCGATCCCGGCCATGCTCAATAACCATGGCATCGAAGAGGTTAGACAGTAGGAGGAGCTCCCTCCATTACCTGACCACAAAATGCAGTTCTGGCAGCTGGGCGCCTAGTAAAGGCCCAAAGACCTGCCCTAAAAATCTCACGTTCCAGTCCCCCTAGTGGACTACTCACAGAGCATTTAACCCAAAAGAGTTTGTTCTCCCTGTGTTTGCATGGGTTTCCGCCAGGTACTTTGGTTTCCTCCCAAAGTACATAAATTTTGGTGTCTCGGTACCGTATGGTATACCGTACCTGGTATGGTGGTCCCCAAAGTCAGAGTTACTTCATTCTAGTAGGGTCCTCCTAGTGGGATATCCCCTAGTCGCCTCTTCCTTCTTCAATTCTATGATGTTTGCATGTGTGGTGTCCCGGTACCGTATCCTATACGTTACCTGTATAGAGGTCCCTATAGCCAGAGTCCTTAGGACGTCGGGGTCCCTCTTGTCTAGTCTTCCCCTTGTCACCTCTCACTTAGTCAGTAGATATATAGTAATTCTATTTGATATTTATATAGCTATAGAAACTGTATATATTTGGTTAATTTACCTGTACGGCGCGTAGCAGGACCTGCGGGTCACGTGATCAGGTAGAAACTCTATGGTTTTGCTTAAGGACCTTTGGAGGTCCCCGTGACGTGTTCACCCACCATGCCTTGTAACGGTGAGTGACAGCTGAGACGGACCAATCCAAAACTGCCCTGCCCCTGCCCATATAAGGGAGCGGCGGCCATTACTAGCTCTCTTTCCTCGTGGGCTGCTATTGAGGACGGATCTGCGCAGCTGTCATCAGCAGTAACCAGGCCCAAGCCTTGCGGCAACCGCCATCTCTCAAAACTGTGAGTTGCTTCAATCCCTATACCTCAGCAAGATCACCGGACCTAAATATTCCCCTAAATCCGGACGGATCTCTGCAAAAATCCTAAATCTAATAACTCTTTGGATAAGTCAATGGTCCTCAGCATCTGTCAGTCACTGCCGTGTTATATAGAGACTGTATTACTAAGACTGTTGCTGTTAATTGGATGTACCGCAAGTACTTCAGTAAAGTTTATGCAAGTTCAAGTTCATCTCCATCGTGGACCTTCATTCATTTCATAGGCCGGAGATTTACCTCAGCGTATTAACCCTCACCCTGGTGTCACAAGTGACAGGGGTTGAATTAACCCCTTATATTCTGAAGCAACACCCCAACTACACTACACCCCAAGGCAGTTACCACACATGTATAAGCAATTGTATATTTAATTATCTATATAGTGTCGCAGGACCTTAGGTCACATGACTAATGTTACTTATTTAGGTTATGCTTAAGGACCTTCCAAGGTCACATGGTATGGTCAGATGTCAGACCATAATCCTTTGTAAGGAGAATTGACATATGGTATGGACCAATGAGCTTAAGGCCAGCCCCTGCCCATATAAGGGAGCTGCCAGCCAATCCTCGCTCTCTTGGGTTTCGGACTAGTGGAGAGAGAAGTGATCCGTGCAAATTACAAAGACAAGCTTAGGCCCGAAGCCTGCCAGCCTCGGCCTGAATCAAACCGTGAGTTTAAATATCAATCCCCGCTAAAGCTAGCGTGACTACTGGATCTAATATCAATCCCCTAAATCCAGTGGAACAGCGCATATAAATCTCCTAAGCTCTAGAAACTCACGAGGTCCCAACCAACTGTCAAACTACAAATAGACTTTGTTACATGGACTGTTCCTGCTTGATCCTGCATAAAAGCTGCAGTAAAAGTTCCGACAGTTTTCTACAAAATCACCAGTTGTGGACAATCAATTATTTAATACCTCCCTATCGCTCTTGGGACGGGTGGCCATAGGACAAGCAAATACAGAGGAGCCCTCATCCTGGCGTCACGAGTGATAAGGGTTAAAAAAGCACCCTTTAGTTACCGCACAGCTACACCCAATATAACCTACAACCCCAGGCTACCACATAAACGTACTGATATATGAATTTAGGTTGTGAGCCCCAATGGGGACAGGGGCCAATTTAACTGATGTACTTTGTACAGTGCTGCAGAATATGCTGGCCCTATATAACTAGAGGAATTATAATTATTATGATTATTATTATACTAGGCAGAAAGGAATCTGCGGATGGCAGCACTGCCCCAACTATTATAGACATGTGGTATCCCGGTACCGGATTGCATCCGTTACCTTGTGGTGAGGTCCCCAAAGTCCTAGTTTCTAGTTATAGGTGGGGTCCTCATCTATAGTTAGCCCCTTGTCACCCCTTAAATAGTTAAAACTATTCAAATTCTAAGTGTAAATATGTAAATAAAGTATACTTACCTTGTTTTAGTGTCGCAGGACCTGCCGGTCACGTGATGCGTTCCAAAACTCTATGGTTTATGGTTCAAGGACCTTTGGAGGAAGTCAGGTGATCGCCCATCATGCATTGTAACGGTGAGTGACAGCTGACTCGGACCAATCCAAAACGGCCCTGCCCATATAAGGGAGCGGCGGCCATTAAGCGCTCTCTTTCCTCGTGGGCTGCTGATAGAGGAGGATCTGCGCAGCTGTCGTCAGCAGTGACTAGGCCCAAGCCTTGCGACAACGGCCATCTTGCGGAACTGTGAGTTATTTTAATCCCTCTTAAGTCTGCAAGATCACCGGACCTAAACAGACCCCTAAATCCGGACGGATCTCTGCATCAATCCCTAATTCTAATAACCTCTTGGATAAGCTAATGGTCCGCGGCATCTGTTAATCACTGCCGTGCTGTATAGAGACTGTATTGCTAAGACTGTTGCTGTTAATTGGATGTACCACAAGTACCTCAGTAAAGTTTATACAAGTTCATCTCTATTGTTGACCTTCATTCATTTATGCATGCACCTATCGTTTTTGGGAAGGGTGGCGATAGGCCGAAGATTTACCTCAGTGTATTAACCCTCACCCTGGCGTCACGAGTGACTGGGGTTAAATTAACCCCTCATCTACTGAAGCAACACCCCAACGACACTACACCCCCCAAGGCCCTACCACAGACACACGTCAGCACAAAAACATGGTGGATAGAAAGTCATCCAGGCAAAAAAACACAGTAAAGGGGTGCTCAATGGGAATACAGACCAAAGTCACTCAAAACAGAAAACAAAGCTGAACACAGGATGGCAAATTGAAAATTAAGAAAAAAACTATAATTTCTACAGTGGTCTCTGCCATTGCAGTAAATACAACTGGGTTTCACCAGGATTTTGCAAAATTGTGGCAATTCTGCCAATTTGTAAGGTATGAACCCAAGATTTCATTGACTCTAAGCACACTATACAGCTATTATCACACATTATATATAGACATTATATATAGAATTGTTATATTAGCCCTGACGGTTTTTACACACTTTGCATAAATCAATGGTACAAACAAATATAATAAACTTTAAAGGGGTACCCCTCCAAAGGATAGGGGATAAGATGCCTGATTGCGGGGGTCCCGCCGCTGGGGATCCCCCTGATTTTGCACGCCGCACACCGTTTATAATCAGTCCCCGGAGCGTGTTCGCTCCGGGTCTGATTACTGTTGATCACGGAGCCGGAGCGTTGTGACGTCAAGGCTCCGCCCCGTGCAAGCCTATGGGAGGGGGCGTGAAGAGAGGCAGAGGCAGACCGGGGGACTGCAGAGCTTTTAATAAGTGTTATGTCACACCCCAGTGCTTGATTCACAGCTAACGCTGCTTACTACTGTCCTCCATACTGCTGCTACTGCTTATGAGAGCCTACTATAGGGATTTAGGAGAGCATGATCCCCTCTCCTGTGTGTGTGCTGTGTATGAGAGACATCATAGCAGCTGAAGGGGAATAGAAGAAATCATAGCTGCTAGTCTCCACCCACTAGTTCTAGTGCTGTTCTTTATGTTCACACACATGACAAAGGGTGCTTGTTAACCCTTGCTATTCGTGATGCCAGGGTGAGGGCTCCTCTATAAAGCTTTTCCTACCGCCGCCCTTCCCAGGAATGATAGGGAGGTAGATGATAATAGGTTTGAGGTAGATAATAATAATAGATTGTCCACAACCGGAAAGCTTCTGTTAACAGCGTTAACTTTTACTGAAGATTTTCTACTTCATTTTACACTTCATTAACATAACAGTCTCTTATCATAACAACAGCTTCCTTTGGAGATTGACAATGGTTGGGACTTTTGCTTTAGAAGTCTTTTAGTCTATTGCGCTGTTCCACTGGATTTAGGGGAATTAGTTGCAGTCCAGTAGTCACGCCAGCATTAGCAGGAATTAGAGTAAAACTCATGATTTTTGGTTCTGCTGAGGCCGTAGGTTTTGAGGCCTAACGTGTCTTTGAAAGTTGCGTAGCACACCGTCCTGTTAGTCCAGTATCCACGAGATCAGCAACCCAAGAGAGCGATCATTGGACGCAGCTTCCTTATATAGGCAGGGGCTGGACTAACGCTAATTGGTCCATACGGATGTCAATTACCATTACAGAGATTTGTGGGTAACACGTGACCCAAGGACCTCCTAAGGTCCTGCAACATACCATAGAGGTTACTAGCATGGTCACATGACCGAAGGTCCTGCGACGCTGAACAAGGTAAGTACTATACATTTCTATAAAATATAGATATAATTATTAATATATACATTTATTAATATTACAGTTAGACTTAAGGAGAGGTGACTAGGGGCTGTCCAACCTGAGGAACCCTACCTGAACGTAGTTACTCTGACTTTGGGGACCTCTGCACTTGGTACTGGATGCAATATGGTACCGGGACACCACAACAGCTTATCCTGAAAGTTTATCTGAATCGACAGAGCTGCAGACACTGTTGGATAGCTCTTAGGATAGAAAAGAAAACTGAACCTTTCCTGTTTTTGCCAAACTTTTAAAATTACCTTTTTATTTCTTAGCCAAGTGTCAATGAGGCGGTGCTGAGCTGCTCAAGTGTGACTGCCTGGCATGCCTCCTCGCTCGCCCCCACCTCCCAGTCACTCTTTGACTGACGTACTGGACTCTTTACATCAGTCAATGAGTAACTGGGCGGTGAGGGTGAGCAAAGTCAAGCTGTGGCACTTGAGCAGCTTGGCTCCGCCTCATTGACACTTGGCTGAGAAATTAAAAAGTGATTTTAAATGTTTTACAGTCCCCATCAGCTCCAGAAAAGGTATTGTAATGTCCCAGTACAGGATATACTCCTGTACAGTACTTAGGCCTTGCAATTTGCTGGGACTTGCAGTACTTTTGGGTCAGACTTCAATACAGCCACTCTGACTATAATTGGCTGACTATCTCTGGGATTCTGGCCTAGCTGTAAAGACTATAACAACTGTCTAACCTCAGTAAAGCTACGGTTAACCCTTACCTGGTCTTGGACTATTATTGCCCTGCCTAACCTTGGGATAGCGGTGCTACCGTTCGGGTGGTTACCGGAAAAAACACTCTGGCGTCACGAACATTAGGGGTTAATAATTAACACCTGGCCCCTGGGCTATACCATCTGCTCCATCCACCTACACCCTTCACACCCCGTGGTCACACCACAACTTTGGCATCACCACAGTATACTATACCCTAACACAGTGGCGTTGTGACCCGGGTGCGGGGGGTGCGGCCCGCACCGGGTGACACCAACCTAATGGGGTGACACCAAGACGCTCCGCAGCACCCACCCCCTCCCCAGCTACACTGACACCCCCCTATGTGCCCGACCGGCCTCCCTTCCGTCAGCAACCCCCCCCCCCCGCCTGTGCTGTGTGTGCGGTGCGCCCGTCCGTTAGCAACCAACCCCCCCCCCCCTTTCAGTGCGCCCGTCCGTCATCACGCCCCCCCCCTCACCTTCACCAGTACTGTGCCCGGCCTCCGCTCCCACGTCTGCGCCGGCCTGACGTCACACCGCATGGCCGCGCAGGGGGACGTCAGTTACGTCACTCGCATTGCGCCCGGTGAGAAGGATCGCTGCGCTGGATGGGTGAGTGTGTGTGTCTGTCTCTATCTATGTTTGTGTGTGTGTGACTCTGTGTGTCTGTGTGTGACTGTGTGTGACTGTGTGACTCTGTGTGTCTGTCTGTGAGTGTGTGTCTCTCTGACTGTGTGTTTGTGTGTGTGTGTCTCTCTGTGTTGTATGTGTTTTTTTTTTTGTGTGTGTGTGTGTGGGGGGGGGGGGGGGGGGGGGGAGACTTTGACGCATTGTGGGGAACCTGCGGCCTAATGTGGGGAGTCTATGCACCTAATGTGGGGAGTCTATGCACCTAATGTGGGGAGTCTATGCACCTAATGTGGGGAGTCTATGCTACCTAATGTGGGGAGTCTATGCTACCTAATGTGCGGAGTCTATGCTACCTAATGTGCGGAGTCTATGCTACCTAATGTGCAGAGTCTATGCTACCTAATGTGGGGAATCTGTGCTACCTAATGTGGGGAAATTGCTACCTAATGTGGGGTAACTGGTACCTACTGAATGTGGGGAAACTGCTACCTAATGTGGGGAATCTGTGCTACCTAATGTGGGGAAATTGCTACCTAATGTGGGGTAACTGGTACCTACCTAATGTGGGGAAACTGGTACCAAATGTGGGGAATATATGCTGCCTAATGTGGGGAAAAGATGCTACCTAAAGTGGGGAAACTGCTACCTACCTAATGTGGGGGAACTGCTGCCTACCTAATGCTCCCCCCCTGGCAGTAGCACCCTCATCATCCACCAGCAACTACCCCCCCCCCCCCCCCAGCAGCACCTCCATCAGCAGATCCTGGTGGTGGATGATGGCGGTGCTCCTGCCAGGAGGATGATCCTGCCGATGGATGATGGGGGTGATACTGCCAGGGGGGATGGCCAGTAGCACCCTCATCATCCTTCAGCAACACCCCCCCCCCCCAGTAGTAGCACCCCGATCATCCACTAGCAACACCACCAATACCCCCCTCCCGTGGTAATAGCATCAGCTAACGGATGTTGAGGGGTGTTACTGCGGTTCTGGTATTATATTCAGAGGGTGCACTGTATGGCAACGCTATATTCAGAGGGCGCAGTTTGTGGTAGTATTATTAGAGATGAGCGAACTTACAGTAAATTCGATTCGTCACAAACTTCTCGGCTCAGCAGTTGATGACTTATCCTGCGTAAATTAGTTCAGCCTTCAGGTGCTCCGGTGGGCTGGAAAAGGTGGATACATTCATAGGAAAGATTCTCCTAGGACAATATCCACCTTTTCCAGCCCACGGGAGCACCTGAAAGCTGAACTAATTTATGCAGGAAAAGTCATCAACTGCCGAGCCGAGAAGTTTGTGACGAGTTGAATTTACTGTAGTTTGCTCATCTCTAAGTATTATATTCAGAGGGCGCAGTGGGTGGTAGTAATATATTCAGAGTGTACAGTATGTGTTGGTATTATATTCAGAGGGTACAGTATGTGATAGTATTATATTCAGGGGTACAGTATGTGGCAGATTTATATTCAGAGGGTACAGTATGTGATGGTATTATATTCAGAATGTACAGTGTGTGGTAGTATTATATTCAGTGGGTATGATGTATGAAAGGTTTATAATCAAAGAGTATAGTGTATTGTAGTATTATATTTAGAGGATATAGTGTCTGTCAGGTTTATAATAATACTTGTTTTCATATAGAGGATGAGAATGCGCTGACATAGTGAGGAGACGTCTGGGCGTCACATTCTGCAGAGAGAAGTTTTAGCTGGACCAGGCGGTATGTACCATCTGAATTAGATAAGGAAAGACTATAGAGAAGACGTCACCTGTAGTCACTGATATTATTCTGTATTCTCCTCACTATAGAGAAGACGTCACCTGTAATCACTGATATCATTGTGTATTCTCCTCACTATAGAGAAGACGTCGCCTGTAGTCACTGATATCATTGTGTATTCTCCTCACTATAGAGAAGACGTCACCTGTAGTCACTGATATCATTGTACATTCTCCTCACTATAGAGAAGATGTCACCTGTAGTCACTGATATCATTGTGTATTCTCCTCACTATAGAGAAGACGTCACCTGTAGTCACTGATATCATTGTGTATTCTCCTCACTATAGAGAAGACGTCACCTGTAGCCACTGATATCATTGTGTATTCTCCTCTCTGTGTCCTATCAGAGCTGTAGTCACTTGTCAGTTCTACAGTTATGGTCAGTGAAACTACAACTCCCAGCATAACCTCACCACTGCTCAAAGGGGTACTCTACTGGAAAACATTTTTTTTTAATCAACTGGTGCTACAAAGTTAAACAGATTTGTAAATTACTTCTATTTAAAAATCTTAATCCTTCCAGTACTTATTAGCTGCTGTATAAGCGATTCACAGGAAGTTATTTTCTTTTTTAATTTCTTTTCTGTCTTACCACAGTGCTCTGTGCTGACACCTCTGTCCATGTCAAGAACTGTCCATAGTAGGAGCAAATCCCCATAGCAAACCTATCCTGCTCTGGACAGTTCCTGACATGGACAGAGGTGTCAGCAAATAGCACTGTGGTCAGATTGGAAAGAACTACACAACTTCCTGTGGAGCATACACCAGCTTATAAGTACTGTAAGTATTAAGATTTTAAATAGAAGTAATTTCAAAATCTGTTTAACTTTCTGGCACCAGTTGATATAAAAGTAAATGTTTTCCAGTGGAGTACCACTTTAAGTAATTCTGGGAGGTGTATATTTAAATGGTGAAAACTTCTTTAACACTTTCCTATTCTGTGTCAACTGGTATATCTGATTATTATACTGGAATTTCTCACAATGCGCTACAACAGTGGTGTCTGTCACAACAGGCTAAAAACTTACTGAGGGGGGGGGAGGTATGGGGGTGACACCATTTTCTACCGCACCGGGTGACACCAACCCTAGCAACGCCACTGCCCTAACAGCTATCCAATGGCGGCTGCAACTCTTAAGAGCAACTGCAGCTTACAGGTTCCCTTAAAGAGCTGAACACACACTGTGTATAAATAACCGTAATTTGCGCTGACATATCCATGATGGCATCACTACAAGAGTCTCTGCTTGGATATTAGACATGAGTCTGACACATTACTTGTGCAATTGTTGTTAGATTAGACAGGGAAAGGTTAATTAACGTTGTTGTGACCCATAACACTAATGTAGGAAGTCATTAGATTATTCCTTGTTTGATTAATAACACGTGTTTGTTGCAAGACAATGGAACATTATGTATTTAATGAACCTGTAAGTCTTTGCAAAAATGTCCTGGTGAAACGTGGTTGCCTAAGGCCTCTACTGGCCTTGGTGTAAGCTCAAATCCTTATACCATAGATATACTGTAGACCAAAGTCAAGAGTTTTGCCCGACAATGTCTCTCTCGAGTGCAACCAAAAGACTTTCAGGAGCCTATAACATTGCGGTGACTTGAATTCCTACACACAGGGATGTAGCTGTAAAGGGTATGAAGGTTGAAGCCAGACCTAGACTTTAATTCCTAATGGGGCCCCAAAGAACCGTAGCCACATAAGAAGATGCCAGTGGGATAAATGGTACATGGTAGGTGGAGGCTAGATTTTGCATTGGGCTCTAAGTGCTTCAGGTTATGTCTATGTCTTCTAGGTATGATACCTAGTTATGTCTCCAGACTCTGCTTGGTCTTCTGGTTGGACCCATAGCTTCAAGGAGAACTCCGCCACTAGACATCTTATCCCCTATCCAAAGAATAGAGGATAAAATGTCTGATCGCGGGGGTCCGGCTGCTGGATGACTGTCGATGTGTGGCAGAGGCTTATGACGTAACGGTCACGGCCTGCTCGTGACGTCACGGCCATGCCCCCTCATTGCAAGTCTATGGGAGGGGGCGTGACAGCCGTCATGCCCCCTCCCATAGACTTGCAATGAGGGGGCATGGCCGTGGCGTCACGAGCAGGCCGTGACCGTTACATCAAAAGCCTCAGGCTCTAAATGAATGCCGGGTGCAGCAGGGAGATTGCAGAGGTCCCCAGCCTCGGGACCACCACGTTCAGACATCTTATCCCCTATTCTTTGGATAGGGGATGAGATGTCTAGGGTCGGAGTACTCCTTTTCAGCAGGGTCATTATTATATAACTAATAACTCTTTTAATTTTAACCCCTTAAGCAACAAGCATTTTTCTGTTTTTGCACTTTCGTTTTTTTCCTCCTCACCTTTTAAAAATCATAACCCTTTCAATTTTGCACCTAAAAATCCATATGAGGGCTTATTTTTTTTGCACCACCAATTCTGCTTTGTAATGACATCAGTCATTTTACCCAAAAATCTACGGCGAAATAGGAAAAAAAAATCATTGTGCGTCCAAATATAAGAAAAAACACCATTTTGTAAATTTTGGGGCTTCCGTTTCTACGCAGTACATTTTTTTGGTAAAAATGAAACTTTATCTTTATTCTGTAGGTCCATACGCTTAAAATGATCCCTTACTTATATAGGTTTGATTTTGTTGTACTTTTGAAAAAATCATAACTACATGCACGAAAATAATACATTTAAAATTGTCCTCTTCTGACCCCTATAATTTTTTTATTTTTCCGTGTACAGGTTAGAATAAGAGCTAATTTTTTGCGCCGTGATCTGAAGTTTTAATCTGTACCATTTTTGTTTTGATAGGATTTATTGATCGCTTTTTATTCCTTTTTTTATGGCATAAAAAGTGACCAAAAATATGCTATTTTGGACTTTAGAATTTTTTGGCGCATACGCCATTGACCTAGTGGTTAAATTAACATTATATTTTTATAGTTGGGACATTTACGCACGCGGCGGTACCGCATATGTTTATTTTTATTATGTTTATATGTTTTTTATATGGAATTTGGGAAAAGGGGGTGATTTTAAACTTTTAATAAGGAAGGGGTTAATGTGTGTGTGTTTAAACTTTTTTTTAAACTTTTTTTTACACTTTTAGACCCCTTAGGGAGTGCTCTGCGCTCGATTGATAAAGCCTGGCCCTGTGGATTGGATTTGGTGGCTTGAGAACCAATTGCCAGGTGTCCATAGAGTTATGGTTCCAACATACAATGGTTTCAACATACAATGGTCGTCCTGGAACCGATTAATATTGTAGCTTGAGGGACCACTGTATATGTTATAGGCTCTGGTTAAATAAAAGTTGTGATAGGTTGTTATAAGTAAATGACTCCAGTTTCTGTCTCAGACAGAATAATAAATCTGGATCTATATAATGGGGGAGATTTATCAAAACCTGTGCAAAGGAAAAGTTGCCCAGTTGCCCATAGCAACCAATCAGATTGCTTCTTTCATTTTGCAGAGGCCTTGTTAAAAATGAAAGAAGCGAGCTGATTGGTTGCTATGGGCAACTGGGCCACTTTTCCTCTGGACATGTTTTCATAAATCTCCCCCATATATGTGTCCAGAATTAAGAATAAAAAAGAAAAACATTGGGGGAAAAATGATTTAAAAAAAAAAATACTGTGGCTGGTAAATAGAATAGAAAACCAAACTGAACATAGAAATAAAATAGAATGTACATAACACAAATTAATTTCTATGACATGACGCTTGGAGTTGTTGGACGGCAATTCATGTAACCTCCTTATCAGATCATTGTTGCTGAGCCAAGAAGTTGAACAGTTCTGATTGGGACTTGGATCTGTCAAATAGAGATGAGCGAACTTACAGTAAATTCGATTCGTCACGAACTTCTCGGCTCGGCAGTTGATTACTTTTCCTGCATGAATTAGTTCAGCTTTCCGGTGCTCCGGTGGGCTGGAAAAGGTGAATACAGTCCTAGGAGACTCTTTCCTAGGACTGTATCCACCTTTTCCAGCCCACCGGAGCACCGGAAAGCTGAACTAATTTATGCAGGAAAAGTCAGCAACCGCCGAGCCGAGAAGTTCATGACGAATCGAATTTACTGTAAGTTCACTCATCTCCACTGTCAAACCATTTCATCTTGGGCCGGCACATATCTTGGAAAAGTCTTGGAATACATCCATATAAACTTGTGGAAAATATAAAGAGGTTTTATTTATTTCTCCTTCTGCGCATGGAGAAAAACAATTTCATAAGATGTAGGGTAAAGGTGTGTTCCTATAACAGCAGTACAGTGGTCCCTCAAATTACAATATTTAAACGGGTACTTCGGTGAAAGCCTTTTTTCTTTTAAATCAACTGGTGGCAGAAAGTTAAACATATTTGTAAATTACTTCTATTAAAAAATCTTAATCCTTCCTGTACTTATTAGCTGCTGAATACTACAGAGGAAATTCTTTTCTTTTTGGAATGCTCTCTGATGACATCACGAGCACAGTTCTCTCTGCTGACGTTATTATAATAATAATAACGCTTTATTTATTGTTGTCCTTAGTGGATTTGAACCCAAGTCCCCAGCACTGCAAGGCAGCAGAGCTAACCCCTGAGCCACCATGCTGCCCTTAGCATACATCTGCTGTGCATGGTTGCTAAAATGGACAGAGATGTCAGCAGAGAGCACTGTGCTCGTGTTGTCATCAGTGTTCCAAAAAGAAAGGAATTTCCTCTGTAGCATTCAGCAGCTAATAAGTACTGGAAGGATTAAGATTTTTTAATAGAAGTAATTTACAAATATGTTTAACTTTCTGCCACCAGTTGATTTAAAAGAAAAAAGGTTTTCACCGGAGTACTCCTTTAATCGGTTCCAGGACGACCATTGTATGTTTAGACCATTGTATGTTGAAACCATAGTATGTTGAGACCATAACTCTATGGAAACCTGGTAATTGGTTCTGAAGGCACCAAAATGTCATCCAAAAAATAGGAAAAAGTGAGGATTTAAAGAGTTCTCCGAGTTAAAACTTTTAACCCCCGCTGTGCCCGGGCTGTAAAACTATACATAATAACCTTTCACTTACCTGCCTACGATCCCCCGTTGTTCCGATATCGCCATCCCGTTCTCCGGTCCCGGTCTCTTCCACTTCCTGCGGGTCGGTGACTTCACTCTGCGCTCAGAATAACGGCGGCCGCAGCAATGTCCGGATATCGGAACAACGGGGGATCGTAGGCAAGTATCGGAACAACGGGGGATCGTAGGCAAGTAAGAGAAAGGTTATTATGTATAGTTTTACAGCCCGGGCACAGCGGGGGTTAAAAGTTTTAACTTGGAGAACTCCTTCTGGGGGTTATAGTTTTGCAACAGCTGGAGGCACCCTGGTTGGGAAACAATGATTTATGTAGAGGACAGGAGCTTCTTCAGGGTCCTATACAGTACACACAGTGTCCCAAATGGAGCCGCCCTTACTTGGTGTCCAAAGGAGCAGCTAACCCTGGCACAGGTAAGGAATACAGAACATTTAATACCTCCCTGTACTGTAGGGGGCGCTACCAGACAGCCATTCAGTGCTTGTACTTCAGTAATACAGGTGATTTACCAGTAAAATGCCAATTGTGATTGGTCAGTTCCTCCAGTTGTGACACATTTCACAGATCTGGGACTGTCTGTACATTGTATGTTGAGTCTAGTTTCAAGTTACAATGGTCCAGAAAAGACCATTGTATGTTAAAGCCATTGTAAGTTGAGGGATCACTGTATCTCTCCTTCTTACATTTGGTGACTGATCCTTCTTAGGGTTTATGCCTTGGTCTTTTCATTTGAAGCCAAAACAACATGACATATTGTAACGGTCTTACCGTAACGGCTGAGTAGTGGATCCGCTGTCCTGTGTGAACAATGGCTGAACCGTAGCAGGGAGCGGAGTCTAAGGTGCCGCTGGTTTACACCAGGGCCTGCCGCAAAGCGGGATGGACTTGCAGCGGGAGGCGGCTCCCAGGTCCCTACCCCTAGCAGGATCCATCCACACAGGTTGCCCGGATGTAACTTGGCACAGATGATATAGCGTAGTCAGGATGAAGCACAGGTCAGAAGGCAGGCGGCAAAGAAGAGTAGTTGGCTCACAGGCACAAGGTCAGGAGGCTGGCGGCAAAGGAGCAAGGTCAGGTCACACGCTGGAGGAACAAGAGGGGTGCTCGGAGGCTATGCCGGCCGTTTCGTACGTAGCAACATACTTCTTCCGGCCTCCAAGGCCGGAAGAAGTACGTTGCTACGTATTAAACGGCCGACGTAGCCTCCGAGCGCCCCTCTTGTTCCTGCTGATGCTGTGGTGATACCGGACTTCATGCTGACGGCTGTTTACCTGCGGTGAGTGCATATACCCTCTTTTGCATATAGCTTGTTGGTACTTCACCTTGTATGTGCACCCCACAGGTGCCGCATCATTACTAGAGTCCGGAGGTCCCGGTCCGCAGCGTCTGAATCACGGTACTGTTTCTTATTGTCAGTACCTTAATAGTTGCATCTGTCAAAGGACTGAGTGCCCTCCTTTTCTACAACAGTTATCATTTACAAATCTGTTTAACTTTCTGGCACCAGTTGATAAAAAAAAGAAAAAAAAAAGATTTCCACCGGAGTACCCCTTTAAAGGAGTAGTCCAGTGGTGACCCAGTGGTGAACAACTTATCCCCCATCCTAAGGATAGGGGATAAGTTTGAGATCGCGGGGGGTCCGACCACTGGGGCCCCCTGCGATCTCCTGTACGGAGCCCCGACAGCCCGCGGGAAGGGGGCGTGTCGACCTCCGCACGAAGCGGTGGCTGACACGCCCCCTCAATACAACTCTATGGCAGAGCCGAAGCGCTGCCTTCGGCAATCTCTGGCTCTGCTTTAGAGATGTATTGAGGGGGCGTGTCGACACCCGCTATCTGGCCGGAGAGCCTGGCCCCCGTACAGAGAGATCGCAGGGGGCCCCAGCGGTCAGACCCCCCGTGATCTCAAACTTATCCCCTATCCTTAGGATAGGGGATAAGTTTTTCACCACTGGACTACCCCTTTAAGGAGGTATGTCAATGGATTTAACGGAATTAGGGTACCTAAGATCTCTCGTACCATAGACTGCACCTCAAGCCAAAAGTGACAAATAGAGGGGCACTCCCAAAAAATGTGTGGTAAGGTGCCCAGATCGAGACTACATCTCCAATACCTGGATGACAACTGTGGGTAAAAGGGAATGAGAACCTCAGGGGTGTGATACCGGTGAAATAGAATCTTGTATTGGCTCTCGTTATGAGAGATACGTGATGAGGCTCTCACTGTGTGAGCCCATATAGTCTGCCAGGTAAGGGCAGGTGGATTTAATGTAATAAATTGTTGCGTAACTATATTATGGTCAAGTCCAATGGTCATCATAGCATATTGGAAGGTTTAGTGCTCCATATCTGTACAGATTATACAACTGTATAATGACCATGGTAAGTGAATAGGTCATATTGGGAGGCGAATCATTCTGTGACTTATTAGTGGGTAGCCTGATACACCAAAGAAATGTCATGGGGGGGGGGGGGGGGGGGTTGTGTTTAGGTAAGGTGTTGTCCTCATGAGACAACTCCATGATGATGTATGGACACAATAGTTTGTTCCCATTTAGACTTAAAGGGGTTATCCAGGGAAAAACTTTTTTTTTTTTATATCAACTGGCTCCAGAAAGTTAAACAGAATTGTAAATTACTTCTATTAGAAAATCTTAATTTTTTTTTCAGTACTTATGAGCTTCTGGAGTTGAGTTGTTCTTTTCTGTCTAAGTGCTCTCAGATGACACCTGTCTCAGGAACCACCCTTTTTAGAAGCAAATCCCCATAGCAAACCTCTTCTACTCTGTGCAGTTCCCGAGACAAGCAGAGATGTCAGCAGAGAGCACTGTTTCCAGACAGATAAGAGCAACTCAACTTCAGCAGCTGATAATTATTGAAAGGATTAAAGGGGTTATCCAGGAAAAAACTTTTTTTTTTATATATATCAACTGGCTCCAGAAAGTTAAACAGATTTGTAAATTACTTCTATAAAAAAAAATCTTAATCCTTTCAGTATTTATGAGCTTCAGAAGTTAAGGTTGTTCTTTTCTGTCTAAGTGCTCTCTGATGACACGTGTCTCGGGAACTGCTCAGTTTAGAAGCAAATCCCCATAGCAAACCTCTTCTAAACTGGGCGGTTCCCGAGACACGTGTCATCAGGGAGCACTTAGACACAAAAGAACAACCTTAACTTCAGAAGCTCATAAGTACTGAAAGGATTAAGATTTTTTAATAGAAGTAATTTACAAATCTGTTTAACTTTCTGGAGCCAGTTGATATTAAAAAAAAAAAAGTTTTTTCCTGGAATACCCCTTTAAACTTCATGATTTTTAAAAAGGTGAAAGGAACCATGTTCAAATGATTCCTTCCTTCATATTATCCTTAAAGGGGTACTCCACTACTAGACATCTTGGGGGCGTAGAGTGACGTCACAACCACGGCCGCCGGAAGCCAACATTTGTTTAGAACGTCGGGTGCTGCGTAGAGAATTCAGGGGTCCCAGCGGAGGGACCCCCACGATCAGACATCTTATCCCCTATCCTTTGGATAGGGGATAAGATGTCTAGCAGCGGGGTACCCCTTTAACCATATTGCAATATAATTCTCCTATATGTGTCTTATTTCCGCTGAGCAATTCCTTTCTCAAATTCTGGCTCTTTCGGTTAGGCATCTAGTGGTTGCAGGAGTCCTCCGGCAGTACTCAACTTATGCCACACCTCCTTGGCTAAGCCACACCCTCATCTGTTTGTAATGTGAAAGTGAAAGAGATCTGGAGGAAAACGAAAGTATTAAATACTGATAAAGCAGAAGACTAAAACCATGTGGTCATATTTTATTCTTTTCTAAACCTATTAATGTTCTCTATTTTTTTTTACAAACTCTCTTATTTTATCTATTTATGTCACATAACGGCCATTGTAATTCCCAGTATGAGCTATGTCAGCGGCATTGGTGGTGTATTATGTGACGTCAGAGCTGCAGTTTCGTGCCTGTGTTTTTTTTTTTTTTTTTCGAACTCCAGTGTAATACATCACGGTCCTGTTTGTCATGTTTGCCTCTGATTATTTGTATTTGTTTTAGTTTGAAATGTTCCATAAGGAAGTTGTGGCTTGTGTGATCGCTTCCCTGTCTCTGCCCGGGCTGTAATACTGTACATCTCTAATGGGATTAGACGAGTGCCAAGAAAGACAACTAGTTCCAACTTTATAAACTCATGATTCCGTCTGGATCTGGGGATTAGTTTTGTGAATCCCCAGCCTGGTCCTCGACCAGAAATAACAAGGAAACAACTGTGGTAAGAATTCCCATTGCTCTTTGGGAATGATTTACTTAAATGGGCACTGTCAGATACAAAAACTTTTGATATGTTGTAAAGCATGCAAAACCAATCATTTTTGCAATTGCTTTCATAAAATTTTTTCAGTATTTCATACTGGAGAAGCCAGTCAAACAACTGCCCCCCCCCCGCCTGCTTTGACACATACTAGTCCTGCTGTGTCCATGAGTCATCACCTACGTCATGGACACACTTCCTTGATTGACAGCTGTGAGCGCAGGGAAAAATCCTCCCACCGTCAGCTTGTGTCCCGCTACTGTCAGTGAGGACAAGCTGGGAGTTGTAGTTTTGCTAATGCTAGGGGAGGTGTGAGCAGACAGCATACTGAGGGAGGGGGCGGAGACCTGCACAGTGAGGCCACGCCCCCTCCCTTTGAGAGGAATTCAGACTAGTGAGCTAAATTAAAAGTGTAATAAAAAAATAAATAAAAGTGCTGGACACATAAAAATTAGATGTACATGGTCAGGATTAGGTACTGAATGATATATTAAAAAATAAAAATAATTTTGCTGGATCTGACGGGTGTGCTTTAACCCCTTAACGACAATGGACGTAAATGTACGTCATGGTGACGTGTTACTTAGCGCACCATGACGTACATTTACGTGCTGCCATGATCGCGAGCACCGGAGCGGTGCTCGCGTCATGCCCAACAGGTCCCGGCTGCTATCAGCAGCCAGGGACCCGCCGGTAATGGCGGACATCCGCGATCGTGCGGATGTCCGCCATTAACCCCTCAGATGCCGTTATCAATACAGATCACGGCATCTGCGGCAGTGCGGTACTTTGAATGGATGATCAGATCGCCCGCAGCGCTGCCGCGGGGATCCGATCATCCAGCATGGCGGCCGGAGGTCCCCTCACCTGGCTCCGGCCGTCGCCCGGGGTCTTCTGCTCTGGTCTGAGATCAAGCAGACCAGAGCAGAAGATCACAGATAATACTGTTCAGTGCTATGTCCTATACATAGCACTAAACAGTATTAGCAGTCAACTGTTTGCAATGAATAGTCCCCTATGGGGACATAAAAAGTGTAAAAATTTTTTTTAAAAATGTAAAATAAAAAAGTAAAAAAATTTGAAAACCCCCTCCCCCAATAAAAAAAGTAAAATGTCAGTTTTTCCCTATTTATCGCCGAAAAAGCGTAAAAAAAAATTAATTAATACACACATTTGGTATCGCGGCATGCATAAAAGTCTGAACTATTAAAATATATTGTTAATTATCCCGTACGGTGAACGGCGTCAACGTAAAAAAAAATTTAAAAGTAAAAAATTGCTGCTTTTTTTGTCACATTTTATTCCCCAAAAAATGTATAAAAAATTCATAAATAGTAAAGCCTAAGCAAAAGTGGTACTGATAAAAACTACAGATCATGTCGCAAAAAAATTTCTCTCAAACCGCCCCATATACGGAAAAATTTTTAAGTTATAGGTGGTCAAAATAGGGCAATTTTTTTTCAAACATACTAATTTTACAATTAAAGAAAAGCATATAACATGGGTATCATTTTAATCGTATTGACCCACAGAATAAAGAAAACATGTCGTTTTTACCGGAAAGTGAACAGCTTGAAAACAAAACCTTCCAAAATTTGCTAAATTGCGGTTTTCTTTTCAGTTTTCCCACATAAATAATATTTGTTTGGTTGCACCGTACATTTTATGGTAAAATAAGTGATGTCATTACAAAGATAAATTGGTGATGCAAAAAACAAGCCCTCATATGGGTCTGTGGATGGAAATATAAGAGAGTTATGATTTTTAGCAGGCGAGGAGGAAAAACCGAAAAAATTTTCCTCATGATTTAATGAAAAACATAGCGGATAATTCAAGTATATGTATTCCTTATATACTGGCCGTCTTGTAATATTTGATTACATAATATGCTCATTTTAAAGGGATTGTCCACTTTTCATAATCCTTTATTGTTAAAACTTCCCCAGGTATAAACTGGCACCTGAGGGCCCATGCACACTACAGAAATTCAGAGCAAAATCCACTTGCAGCAGCCTCCCATTATTTTCAATGGGATTCTGCTGCACTGTGCACACTGTGGAAATTCTGTAGTGGAGCTTCCGGCACGGATCCCGATTCCCGATTTACATCATTTCCGAGTTTGAAAATTCTGGTACAGTAGTGGCCGCTGATATCAGTCTGCTCTAGGACTCCTCGCCATGTGCTGTCTCCATTGACGGCTATGCATTTCTTAGCGATTTGAAGCAGTCAGGGCTTGGACTGCTCGGATTTGTGCCGTCTCTATAGATGTCAATGCATTCCCAACTATATTCCACTGGAAGAATGGACGTGAACAGAGTTTAAATTCCCAAGGTGAAATCATCCGCTGTGGAAATGCAGTAGTGTGCAGAATCCCATTGAAGACAATGAGAGGCTGCTGCACCTGAATTTCAGAGTGGAATTTCTCTGCTTAACAATTCTGTAATGTACATGTGCCCTAAGTAATTTGAGGCAGATTCCTACAGAATTTCCATGTGGATTCTGCTAATCAGCCTGAAATACTCGTAAACTTTGTTGTTTTTTTTAAATCAACTGGTGCCAGAAAGTTAAACAGATTTGTAAATTACTTCTATTAAATTTTTTTTTAATCCTTCCAGTATTTATAAGCTGCTGAATACTACAGAGGAAATTATTAAAAATAACAGTGCTCTCTGCTGACATCACGAGCACAGTGCTCTCTGCTGACATCACGAGCACAGTGCTCTCTGCTGACATCTCTGTCCATTTTAGGAACTGTCCAGAGAGGCAAATGTTTGCTATGAGGATTTTCTCCTACTCTGGACAGTTCTTAAAATGGACAGAGGTGTCAGCAGAGAGCACTGTGGTCGCGATGTCAGCAGAGAGCTCTGTGTTGCAAAAAGAAAAGAATTTCCTCTGTAGTATTCAGCAGCTTATAAATACTGGAAGGATTAAGATTTTTTTAAGAGAAGTAATTTACAAATCTGTTTAACTTTCTGGCACCAGTTGATTAAAAAACAAAACAACAAAGTTATTTTATTTCTGTCTGACCACAGTGCTCTCTGCTGACACCTCTGTCCATTTTAGGAACTGTCCAGAGCAGGATAGGTTCCCTATAGGGATTTGCTCCTACTCTGGACAGTTCCTAAAATGGACAGAGGTGTCAGCAGAGAGCACTGTAGTCAGGCAGAAAGGAAATTCAGAAAGAAAAGAACTTCCTGTGAAACATACAGTAGCTGATAAGTACTGTAAGGATTAAGATTTTTGAATAGAAATAATTTACAAATCTATTTAACTTTCTGGTACCAGTTCATTTAAAACAAAAATGTTTTTCAGTGGAGTACCCCTTTATCTACACTAAATCTCCATCTTTCGTGGGACAGGCGCAGTTATACTTCACATAGCTGCATAACAAAAACTTCTGTCCAGAACCAACATGGCCTCCATGACCTTACTTGTCTTCAGTCCTCTTCTAGTGTCCATCAATGTTTTTACGATGTACAGATGTGGAGTCTGGGTTGCCTGGCAAGGCTAGCCAGATGTCCGGTGGAAATCCGACTTGGTGGCTAGGTTGGCGCACGCCCGAGGTAGACACAGAGGCGATGTGAAGTTTTAAAGCTTTATTTCAGGTGCAGAACGACGCATTTTGAGGGGGCACCCCTCTTCGTCAGGTTCATAAACCTGACGAAGAAGGGTGCCCCCTCGAAACATGTCATTCTGCACCTGAAATAAAGCGTTAAAGCTTCACATTGCATCTGTGTCTACATTGGGCGTGCACCAACCTAGCCACCAAGTCGGATTTCCACCGGACATCTGGCTAGCCTTGCCGGGCAACCCAGACTCCACATCTGTACATCGCTTCCAGACCGCTTGCCAAGCAGGACCGGCAGCCGACTGCCTCCCGACATTTACATTCAAAGCGCGCATCAGTGTTGTGCCTGCTCGCACAACAGAAAAAGGTGAGCATCCTTTGATTTTTCCTAAAAAATACCTATTCTCGACATACTACACCATCGGAACGTCATCTCTGCCTTTTCTCTCACTGCTCCATCAATGTTTTTAGGCCACAAAATTCTTGACCACAGAGTCAACTTTTTTATGTGCTTCCATATGTCATGTCAACGTCAAGTTATCACAGTACATATACACTTTGGAGGCTTCTGACTAGAGATGAGCGAACTTACAGTAAATTCGATTCGTCACGAACTTCTCGGCTCGGCAGTTGATGGCTTATCCTGCATAAATTAGTTCAGCTTTCAGGTGCTCCCGTGGGCTGGAAAAGGTGGATACAGTCCTAGGAGACTCTTTTCTAGGACTGTATCCACCTTTTCCAGCCCACCGGAGCACCTGAAAGCTGAACTAATTTATGCCGGATAAGCAATCAACTGCCGAGCCGAGAAGTTTGTGACGAATCGAATTTACTGTAAGTTCGCTCATCTCTACTTCTGATGGCTGTAGTGAATGCGAGGAGCTGAACGTCCCCTAATATAATAAATATTTAGCTGCTGAGTGTGAATTTCTATATGCAATGCTTTATTTGCCCTGCGGGGGCATTGTAGGGGAATAGAACCCTTGCTGACTCGTTCCCCCACAGGTTACATCCTTCAACCAAAAATGATGTCCAAAGTGAAAAACTCATTTGACTATGACATTTTTGTTGATTGTTGGATAAAAGTGCTGAAATACCTGCTTAAATGGTGCATATCTGTACACAAAAAATAAGTTCATTGAGGCCTATGTATTCTTTCTTTGTCCATGTGCCTGACCCATTAAAGGGGTACTCCTGTCGAAAACTTTTTTATTTTTATTTTTTTTAATCACCTGGTGCCACAAAGTTAAACAGATTTATAAATCCCTTCTAATAAAAAAAATCTTAATCCTTCCAGTACTTTTTAGGCGCTGTATACTGAAGAGAAATCCATAAAAGAAATGCATTTCCTCTGATGTCATGACCACAGTGCTCTCTGCTGACCTCTGCTGTCCATTTTAGGAACTGTCCAGAGCAGCATATGCTTGCTATGGGGATTTTCTCCTGCTCTGGACAGTTCCTAAAATGGACAGCAGAGGTCAACAGAGAGCACTGTGGTCATGACATCAGAGGAAATGCATTTCTTTTTTGGATTTCTCTTTATTATACAGCTCCTAAAAAGTACAGGAAGGATTAAGATGTGTTTAATAGAAGTGATTTACAAATCTGTTTAACTTTCTCTCATCAGTTGATTTAAAAAAAAAAAGTTTTCCAAAGGAGTACCCCTTTAAAGGGGTACTCCACTTCTCCAGAGTTCCGAACATTTTGCTCTAAATGCTGGGTGTGGGCTTCAGGGGGTTGTGACATACCGGCCACGCTCCTCGTCACGCCCCCTTGAGGGGGTGTGGCATGATGTCAAAACCCCCGCAGCCCACATCCAGCGTTTGGAGCAAAATGTTCCGAATGCTGGGGCAATGGAGTACCCCTTTAAGACAAAAATTGACAGTAGCTGTAGTCTATCCATAGGCGTGCGCAGCCTATTGCATTAGGGTGTGCACCCTAAAGCTCAAACTCACGCCGCGCGCGTGTATATATACACACACATACACACAGTTAGTATAGTTCCACCACATTAGGTGCAGTATAGTGTTGAGCGGCATAGGCCATATTCGAATTCGCGAATATTCGCGAATATATGGACGAATATTCGTCTTATATTCGCGAATATTCGCATATTCGGTATATTCTCGTTATACTTTCGCATATGCGAATATTCGCGTATGCGAAAATTAACATTCGCATATGCGAAAAGTAGCATATGCGTATTTTTCGTATATGCGAATTTTAGCGCGCTAGTCTCACACAGTAGTATTACAGCCTTCTTTACACCACACAAGCTGGAAGCAGAGAGGGGTGATCACTGTGATGTGTACTGTGAAGAAAAAAAAATAAATAAAAAAAACAACGAATATTCGTAATTACGAATATATAGCGCTATATTCGCGAAATTCGCGAATTCGCGAATATGCGATATTCGCGAATAATATTCGAATTGCGAATATTCGCGAGCAACACTAGTGCAGTATAGTTCCCCCACATTAGGTGCAGTATAGTTCCCCCACATTAGGTGCAGTATAGTTCCCCACATTAGGTGCAGTATAGTTCCTCCACATTAGGTGCAGTATAAGTCCCGCCACATTAGGTGCAGTATAGTTCCCCCACATTAGGTGCAGTATAAGTCCCACCACATTAGGTTGGCAGTACAGTTCCCCCACATTAGGTTGGCAGTACAGTTCCCCAACATTAGGTTGGCAGTACAGTTCCCCCACATTAGGTGCCACCTAATGTGGGGGAACTGTACTGCAACTAATGTGGGGGAACTGTACTACACCTAATGAAGGGGAACTGTACTGCACCTAATGAGGGGGAACTGTACTGCACCTAATGAGGGGGAACTGTACTGCACCTAATGAGGGGGAACTGTACTGCACCTAATGTGGGGGAACTGTACTGCACCTAATGTGGGGGAACTGTACTGCACCTAATGAAGGGGAACTGTACTGCACCTAATGAGGGGGAACTGTACTGCACCTAATGAGGGGGAACTGTACTGCACCTAATGTGGGGGAACTGTACTGCACCTAATGTGGGGGAACTGTACTGCACCTAATGAGGGGGAACTGTACTGCACCTAATGTGGGGGAACTGTACTGCACTAGTAGTGTTGCTCACGAATATTCGCAATTCTAATATTATTCGCGAATATCGCATATTCGCGAATTCGCGAATTTAGCGCTATATATTCGTAATTACGAATATTTGTTGTTGTTTTTTCACAGTACACATCACGGTGATCACCCCTCTCTGCTTCCAGCTTGTGTGGTGTAAAGAAGGCTCTAATACTACTGTGTGAGACTGGCGCGCAAACATTCGCATATGCGAAAATTAGCATATGCTACTTTTCGCATATGCGAATTATCGCGTATACTAATTTTTAATATGCTAATATTCGCATATGTTAATTTTAGCATACGTGAATTTACGCATATGCGATCATAGAACGAGAATATACGAATATGCGCGAATATATGACGAATATTCGTCCATATATTCGCGAATATTCGCGAATTCGAATATGGCCTACGCCGCTCAACACTATGCACTAGTACAGTTCCCCTACATTAAGTGCAGTACAGTTCCCCCACATTAGGTGCAGTATAGTTCCCCACATTAGGTGCAGTATAGTTTCCCCACATTAGGTGCAGTATAGTTTCCCCACATTAGGTGCAGCATACTTTCCCCACATTAGGTGCAGTATAGTTTCCCCACATTAGGTGCAGTACAGTCCCCCCACATTAGGTGAAGTATAGTTCCCCCACATTAGGTGCAGTACAGTACCCCACATTAGGTGCAGTATAGTCCCCCACATTAGGTGCAGTACAGTCCCCCCACATTAGGTGAAGTATAGTTCCCCCACATTAGGTGCAGTATATTTCCCCCACATTAGGTTGGCAGTACAGTCCCCCACATTAGGTGCAGTATAGTTCCCCACATTAGGTGCAGTACAGTCCCCCCACATTAGGTGAAGTATAGTTCCCCCACATTAGGTGCAGTACAGTCCCCCACATTAGGTGCAGTATAGCTCCCCACATTAGGTGCAGTATAGTTTTCTCCACATTAGGTGCAGTATATCTCTCCGCATTAGGTGCAGTACAGTTCCCCCACATTAGGTGCAGTATAGTTCCCCCACATTAGGTGCAGTATATTTCCCCCACATTAGGTGCAGTATAGTCCCCCACATTAGGTGCAGTATAGTTCCCCTCATTAGGTGAAGTATAGTTCCCCCACATTAGGTGCAGTACAGTCCCCCACATTAGGTGCAGTATAGCTCCCCACATTAGGTGCAGTATTGTTTTCTCCACATTAGGTGCAGTACAGTTCCCCACATTAGGTGCAGTACAGTTCCCCACATTAGGTGCAGTATATCTCTCCACATTAGGTGCAGTACAGTTCCCCCACATTAGGTGCAGTATAGTTCCCCCACATTAGGTGCAGTATATTTCCCCCACATTAGGCGCAGTATATTTCCCCCACATTAGGTGCAGTATAGTTCCCCCACATTAGGTGCAGTATAGTTCCCCCACATTAGGTGCAGTATATTTCCCCCACATTAGGTTGGCAGTATAGTCCCCCACATTAGGTGCAGTATAGCTCCCCACATTAGGTGCAGTATAGTTCCCAACATTAGGTGTAGTACAATTTCCCCACAGACATACAGCCTTCAGCCATATACAGTGTATGGCTGGAGGCTGTATGTCTGTGTACTGCCCCACTTCAGTGTTCCGACCACCGGTCCTCCGGTACAGGGTCACGATCTACTGCTATGGCCTATAGACAATAGCAGTAGGTCCCGGGACTGGAGGACAGGTGGTCGGAACACTGAAGACGACGTGCTGCCAGCTCGTGTTGGTCACTTACCATTCCGGCCGGCGCGCGCATCCTCTTCCTTGAATCTCCGCTCCTCCGTTGCTATGGGCGCACGCACGGGACGTCAATGACGTCCCTGCGTGCGCTACTTCCCGGCGGCCCCTGTGTTTTTAAAGTTAACACGCGGGCCGCTGAAGAAAGGTAACCGGGACATCCTTGTGTCCCGAAAAGATCTTTCGGGACACAGGGATGTCCCGAATGTGACGGGGGGGTCCTCTGCGGGCTGCTCAGTGGTGGCCTCGGATACCCCCCTGGGCTTGATTAGGGTGTGCCTGGGCACACCCGGCACACCCCGTGCGCACACCTATGATCTATCTCATATCTATCTATCTCATATCTATCTCATATCTATTTATCTATCTATCTATCTCATATCTATCTCATATCTATCTATCTATCTATCTCATATCTATCTATCTATCTCATATCTATCTCATATCTATCTATCTATCTATCTATCTCATATCTATCTATCTATCTCCTATCTATCTATCTATCTCATATCTATCTATTTCATATCTATCTATCTATCTATCTATCTATCTATCTATACTCTCAGGAACCAAGTTGGCATATAATGTATATTACAAAAAAGAAAAAAATGAAAACCTACTGGATTATACGGCCACTCAGAAGTTGAGCTAATATAATCAGTAAATTAATCTATACATACATTGGCCAAGTAGCCCTCTTTAAAGAGGTACTCAGCCGAAAAGCATTTTATCCCCTATCCAAAGGATAGGGCGTAAGATGTCTGATCGTGCGGGTACTGCCACTGGGGACCCCAGCGATCTCCGGGCCGGCAGCAGCGGCATCCACAACACGGAAGCTGCGTTCGTGACGTAACGCCACACCCCCTTCATTCATGTCTGTGGGAGGGGGTGTGACGGCTAGTGCGCCTCCTTCACGCCTCCTCCCATAGACATAAATGGAGGGGGCGTGGCGGTTGTAGTCACCAGTCATCTGGCATGGAGTAGAGTTCACTCTGTAAACGGATAACTGGGATGCCGCACCGGAGATCGCGGGGGTCCCCATAAGCGGGACCCACGTGATCAGACATCAGTACCCCTTTTATACTGACTAGCTTTCTATGTGGCTTAGGGTGTGTTCACTAGTGTTGCTCGCGAATATTTATTTTTTTTTTAAATTTTTTTTTTTATTTTTTTTTTTTCTTCACAGTACACATCACAGTGATCACCCCTCTCTGCTTCCAGCTTGTGTGGTGTAAAGAAGGCTCTAATACTACTGTGTGAGACTGGTGTGCGAATTGTCGCATATGCAAAACTTTACATATGCTACTTTTCGCATATGCAAATTTTTGTTTGTGTGGGTCTTTGTATATCCAAATTTTTGCATATGTTAATTTTCGCACGTGCGAATATTTGCATAAGCGAAAATAAAACGCGAATATTCGCGAATATATGACGAATATTCGTCCATATATTCGCGAATATTCGCAAATTCGAATATGGCCTATGCCGCTCAACACTAGTGTTCACGCGGCCGTCTGTTCCCGTTTTTTTATCCCCGTTTCGGTCCTGATCTTGCAGGCTGTAAACAGATTGAAAAGGTTTTTAAAAAAAATCTCATTCATGTCGATGGGATTTTTCCCCATCCGTTTACATCCGTTTGTACCCGTTTGTACCCGTCTGCACTCATTTCCGTTTTTCTGACGGCAAAAAAAACGGATACAGTAAATTTAACATTGAAGTCTATTTAAAATGAATGAGCCTTTAATGTCATCCGTTTGCATCTGTATTTTTTTCAATCTGTTTTTTTGATCCGTTTTTACTTCTGAGCATGCTCAGAACAAAAAAATGTTTTTTTTTGTTTTGTTTATTAACTGAACAATAACAGATCCAAATGGTTAGAAACGGATAACATCCGTTATTGTCATTTTTTTTTTTTTTAAAGTCCGTTTTTATTTTTGACGGGAGAAGAACGGGACGGGTCTAGACGGCCGTGTGAACGCAGCCTTACCGTGAAGATACATCGTTTTACACTGGAGCTGAATACACACAACAATTTTAAAGGGGTAATCCTCTCCCTGACATCTTATGCCCTATCCAAGGATAGGGGATAAGATGTCAGATCGCGGGGGTTCCGCCGCTGGGGACCCCAGGGATCTACCATGCAGCACCCACCTTTAGCGGCTTCCGGAACCGCTGGAGGTCCTCAGGCTGTATCCATCACGACCACGAGGACGGAGCATAGTGACGTCACGGCTCCACCCCGTGTGATGTCACGCTCCGCCCCCTCAATACAAGTCTATTGGAGGGGGCGTGACAGCTGTCACACCACCTCCCATAGGCTTGCATTGAGGGGGTGGAGCGTGACGTCACACGGGGGCGGAGCCGTGACGTCACTATGCTCCATCCCAGTGATCGCCAATAATCAGACCTGGAACGAACACGCTCCGGGGACTGATTCTAATGGGGTGCGGCGTGGAAGGTCACAAGGGTCCCCCCAACAGTGGGACCCCCGCGATCTGACATCTTATCCCCTATCCTTTGGATAGGGGATAAGATGTCTTAGCGCCGGAGTACCCCTTTAATACATATCATTTGCAAAGTTCCTTCCTTTTATTTCTTTATGGTGCATTGGGGGGCACCAAGGCGGACATCCTCCATACTACTTTACCAGTAGTTATACTTTATCTCCCCCTCTGTCCCCGGTTGTCAAGGTTATGTTGTCAAGTCAGCAAAACAGAACAGATGTTCTGGTCAAGAACCTCGTAGAATTCCTTCTCTTATGAAATTATAATCCTAGTCCGTGCCAAAAAGCTTTATTTATTCATTTATGTATCCCAATATCTGGCATCCTAAACCAGTAGTCATATTTGGTGCGTTATGTTCATCGGGGATTCTTGAAGCATCTTCGAGAAGAACGTGGATGTCGATGTCGGGATGATTGATGGGTCATCGAGGTTAGTTGACAGAAGAACATTGTGACTCTTTTCTGTTTCCCACCGCCAACTGGGAGCAACAAACCTTAAAATAAGGGATTTCTAAGGATAATCGGAACACCAAGAAACATAGCGTCCTGAGGAAATAGTCGCTAAACCCTTTTGTTGACCCGTTGCTAGAAGCAGAACATCTGCTGGAAAGTGTTGGGGACATTGTTTTCATTTCTACCATGTTAGTAGCACTAAAAATAATGTGTGGCCCTGTTTCTACTTCCTACTTTTTGAAGAATTTTTTTTCGAGCATTAAGGGTTATGTAATCCACGGTTTGTTTGTTAGATTTTTTTTTTTTTTTTTACATAATGATGATCAATTGCAATAAGAACTAAAGATCTTGGCAGAATTGGACAGCGATTTAAAGGGGTTATTCCAGGAAAAAACTTTTTTTTAATTTTTTTAATATATATCAACTGGCTCCAGAAAGTTAAACAGATTTGTAAATTACTTCTATTAAAAAATCTTAATCCTTTCAATAATTATCAGCTGCTGAAGTTGAGTTGTTGTTTCCTGTCTAGCAACAGTGCTCTCTGCTGACATCTCTTCTTGCCTCGGGAACTGCACAGAGTAGAAGAGGTTTGCTATGGGGATTTTCTTCTAAACTGGGCGGTTCCCGAGACAGGTGTCATCAGAGAGCACTTAGACAGAAAAGAACAACTCAACTTCAGCAGCTCATAAGTACTGAAAGGATTAAGATTTTTTGATAGAAGTAATTTACAAATCTGTCTAACTTTCTGGAGCCAGTTCATATATATATATATATATATATATATATATATATATATATATATATATATATATATATATATAAGTTTTTTCCTGGATAACCCCTTTAACGCTGTGGTCTCCAAAGTGTGAATCACACAGCTGTTGCAAAACTACAACTACAGTGATCCCTCAGCTTACAATGGCCTCAACATACGTTTCAACATACAATGGTCTTTTTTGGACCATTGTAACTTGAAACCAGACTCAACATACAATGCTATGGAATCTGCGAAACGTGTCAATGGCTGGAAGAACCGACCAATCAGAATGGATATTTCACTGGTAAAACCTTTGTATTCCTAAAGTGCACGCTCTGACTGGTGTCTGGTAGCGCCCCCTACAGTACAGGGAGGTATTACATGTTCTGTACTCTTTACCTGTATTTACCTTCCCTAATAAAAGTTTGAATCACCCCCCTTTTTTGGTAAAATGACTAATGTCACTGCAAAGTAGAATTGGTGGCGCAAAAAATAAGCCATAATATGGTATTTTACGTGCAAAATTTAAAGCGTTATGATTTTTAGAAGGTGATGAGGAAAAAATGAAAATGCAATAACGGAAAAACGCTGAGTACTTAAGGGGTTAAAAATATATTATCAATTATGTTTTTATTGTTGTTGTTGTTTGCATTGCGTTGTCCTTTCATAAAGCAATTCCAATATGGTAATGTCTATGCATCATTCAAAAAGGATACAGCAAAAAATAACTTAGGAAGTTAATATAATTAAAAGGAAAGAAAAATAAAATAAAATGTAAATAGTATACACCACATAGTTCCCATGAATGGAATCTCAGAGGAGCGATGTGAAAATCTAATCCGTAAACCCATGTCGTAAATACTGATTAATGTAACGTGGAAGGAATGGCACCCCTGGGATGGTGGGACATATAGGAGTGCCAGCTTCTTTATGTATGGATAGCTCATTATTCCAGAATATATGGCAGAGTGAATATCAGGCCATATTTTCCCTGAGGAATCTATGAGAAATGACAGCCGTAAGAAAGTGTCGGGAACGAGTAATGTTTTCTGTCATTTCAATATTTACCAAATAATATGAAAACTCTGATGTGTATGGACAATAGTGTTGAGCGGCATAGGCCATATTCGAATTCGCGATATTTGGCGAATATATGGACGAATATTCGTCATATATTCGCAAAATTAGCATATTCGTAATATTCGCATTTTATTTTCGCATGTGTGAAAATTCGCGCTTGCGAAATTAGCATATGCGAAAATTTGCATAAGCGGAAATTCGCGAACGCGAAAATTAGCATATGCAACTTTTCACATATGCGAAATTTTGAGCACAGGTCACACAGTAGTATTAGAGCCTTCTTTACACAAGCTGGAAGCAGAGAGAGGGATGATCACTGTGATGTGTACTGTGGAAAAAAAAAAAAAAAAGTGAATATTCGTAATTACGAATATATAGTGTTATATTCGCGATTATTCGCAAAATCGCGAATATGTGATATGCGCGAATAAAATTCGCATTGTGAATATTCGCGAGCAACATTAATGGACAACTATTAAGCCTATCGTTTCTAGTGTTGCTCGCGAATATTCGCAATTCGAATTTTATTCGTGAATATCACATATTCGTGAATACGCGTATATTCGCGAATATAGCGCTATATATTCGTAACTACGAATATTCCTTTTTTTGTTTTTTTTTTTTCCCCACAGTACACATCACAGTGATCACCCCTCTCTGCTTCCAGCTTATGTGGTGTAAAGAAGGCTCTAATACTACTGTGTGAGACTGGTGTGCGAATTGTCGCATATGCGAAACGTTATATATGATACTTTTCGCATATGCGAATGTTTGCTTGTGTGGGTCTATGCGAATTTGTATATGTACTGATTTCTGTATATGCGAATTTTCACATATGTTGATATTCGCAGTTGAATATTCGCATATGCGAAAATAAAACGGGAATGTTACGAATGTGCGAATATTTGCGAATATGACGAATATTCGCCCATATATTCGCGAATATTCGCGAATTCGAATATGGCCTATGCCGCTCAACACTAATCGTTTCCCAAAACACAGTCAGGATTTTGCACGCTGCTATAGAAATGGGAGAGCGCCGTGTCCTGTCCCGGTGATTGCAGGGGGTCCCAGCGGTCTATCCTGTGGATAAGTAATTTTTTTCTTCTTAGCTTTGATGGTTCATTGTCTGTATAGTTGCTGATGATTTGCATTCTGGGAGTGATTTAATATAGAAGATCAAAGTCCCATATTAGCATTGGTATTACATCCACAACACTC
Source organism: Hyla sarda (assembly GCF_029499605.1). Taxonomy (NCBI): domain Eukaryota; kingdom Metazoa; phylum Chordata; class Amphibia; order Anura; family Hylidae; genus Hyla; species Hyla sarda. The sequence goes on from NC_079192.1 coordinate 399,925,799, forward strand.
ATGGTCTGCTGAGCCACACCTAGATCCCCATAGAACTCCATACTGGTTTGGTTAAGTAGAACAAGGGGTAAATCCAGTCTTCGCGAATATAGCGCTATATATTCGTAATTACGAATATTCGTTTTTTGTTTTTTTTTCTTCACAGTACACATTACAGTGATCATCCCTCTCTGCTTCCAGCTTATGTGGTGTAAGAAGGCTCTAATACTACTGTGTGAGACCGGTGTGCGCATTTTCGCATATGCGAAAATGTGCATATGCGAATTTTCGCTTGTGTTGATTTTTGTATATGTAAATTTTCGCATACGCAAATTTTCGCATACGTAAATATTCGCATACACAAACAAAACGAGAATATTACGAATATGCGAATATTCGGGAATATGACGAATATTCGTCCATATATTCGCGAATATTCGCGAATTCGAATATGGCCTATGCCGCTCAACACTAGATTTAAAGCGCCCGCTTTAAATCATTGATCTGCAGCAGCTTCTGCGGGGCCGGATTGATGGTGGCGGTGAGGGGGGGGGGGGGGTAATAGCCAATAACTTATACCAGAATATCGGTACAAGTTATCGGCTATCGGCCTGAAAGGTCACAGATTATCGGTATCGGCCCTAAAAAATCAATATCGGTCGATCCCTAATTTTTGATTTTGATGTTCCATAACAATTAAAATAGTTACAAAAGCATAGTCTGGTTTTTCCGAAACTCATTATTGGGATCACTTTACTTTACACAAAACATGCTTCTCTGCTCAGCAAAGACAAATCTCATGCTGAAAAAACGTGGAAGCTGTCAACATTCCTGAAGATTTGGTCAGAACAACAGCGGAGAATTTATAAATATAACACCATCTCTGATAAAAAAAAAAATACTGTCGTGTTCTGCAGTTGACTGTGTAACACGTAGCCCACGTGGACCATTTATAGTCATTGAGCTGAATGAAGGTCACATGTTTCACTAATGCTGGAGCCGGCACCGGGAGCTTGTGACGTCACGCCCCGCCCCCTCAATGCAAGTCTATGGGAGGGGGCATCACGCCCCCTCCCATAGACTTGCATTGAGGGGGCAGGATGTGATGTCATGAGGGGGCGGGGCTATGATGTCACGAGCTCCCGGCGCCAGCTCCAGCGTTCAGAACAGTTTGTTCCAAACACTGAGCAGCGAAGTACCCCTTCAAGCGTATTACAGAATTACAGCAAAAACTGTGGGGGAGATTTATCAAAACCTGTCCAGGTCTGGAGATTGGGACCCTCATCTATAAATTGCATGCAGTAGTTGGTGACCAAGTCTGGGCTATGCCACTCCATTCAGAGGCCTCAAGATTTCTAGGGATTTCCTCAGTCAGGAGGCCCCTCCACAATATCTTGTGGCTAGTAGTGTTGAGCGGCATAGGCCATATTCGAATTTGCGAATATTCGCGAATATATGGACGAATATTCGTCATATTCGCGAATATTCCCATATTCGTAATATGCTCGTTTTATTTTCGCATATACGAATATTCGTACATACGAAAATTTGTATATACAAAAATTAACACATGCGAAAATTAGCGCATGCGAAAATTAGCATATACGAAAATTCGCACACCAGTCTCACACAGTACTATTAGAGCCTTCTTACACCACATAAGCTGGAAGCAGAGAGGGATGATCACTGTGATGTCCACTGTGAAAAAAAATAAATAAAAAAAAACGACTATTCGTAATTACGAATATATAGTGCTGTATTCGCGAATTCGCGAATATGCGATATTCGCGAATAAAATTCGAATTGCGAATATTCGCGAGCAACACTAGTGGCTAGCTAGTAGTGTTGCTCGCGAATATTCGCAATTCGAATTTTATTCGCGAATATCGCATATTCGTGAATTCGCGAATACAGCACTATATATGCGTAATTACGAATATTCGTTTTTTCGCATCTGTGAAAATGTAGTGTATATTAATTTTCGCATATGCGAAATTTCCCTTGTACTAATTTTATATATGCTGTTTTTCAAATATAGTAATTTTTGTAATCGCGAATTTTTACATATGCGAAAATAAACTTAAAATATGCGAATATTCGCGAATATATGACGAATATTCGTCCATATATTCTCGAATATTCGCAAATTCGAATATGGCCTATGCCGCTCAACACTAGTGGCTAGGGGATAAGCGTGCAGTGTCCCGGTATCTGTGTCCCAGCTACATACATTTTTGTGATATCCCAGTACAGGTCATGGTCCTGCACTACACTTAGGCCCTGTCAGGTTGAGTGAGTCCCTCGGTGACCTGGGGGCTCTAATGCAGTGTCTCCCCTGCTGTTATAGGATTATAGTCAGTATGTCAATGGATAGTCAGTATAAAGGACCTTTGGAGGACTCCAGTAAATGTCTAAAGGACCGGTGGAATGTCACATGTTATGTTTATGTTATCACATGTTACCCAGAGGGCACCAGTTTAACACCTGACCCGCAGCTTGACCAATGTGCTTTGGCTCAGCCCCCCTCTATATAAGGGGGCGGTCATTATAATTGTGGTGTCCCGCAACAGCCGTCACGCCCCCTCCCATAGACTTGAATTGAGGGGGTGGGGCGTGATGTCATGAGGGGGCGGGGCTATGACATCACAAGCTACCGGCGCCGGCTCCAGCGTTTGGAACAGTTTGTTCCAATTGCAGAGCAGCGGAGTACCCCCTTTAACTAGGGCTGTGGGGGAGATTTTTTTTGTGATACATTTTTTTCCCTCGCCAATTCCTTTGTTGCTCATCTCTATTTAGAAGTAACCCAAGTGTCTTGATCCCATTTCTATATCTAAAACCACGGGTACAACCCCAGACACTTTACCATAAGTATTCCTATTTCCAAAGGTTGTACATAGTGTTGAGCGGCATAGGCCATATTCGAATTCGCGAATATTCGCGAATATATGGACGAATATAATAGTCTTGTTTTATTTTCGCGTATGCGAAAATTAACACACCCGAAAATTAGCATATACAAAATTAGTATACGCATAAATTCGCATATGCGAAAATTCGCCCACCAGTCTCACACAGTAGTATTGGAGCCTTCTTTACACCACATAAGCTGGAAGCAGAGAGGGGTGATCACTGTGATGTTGTTACGCCTAACGCTCCGGGTCCCCGCTCCTCCCCGGAGCGCTCCCGGCGTCTTTCTCCCTGCAGCTCCCCGGTCAGTCCCGCTGACCGGGAGCGCTGCTCTGTCATGGCCGTTGGGGATGCGATTCGCACAGCGGGACGCGCCCGCTCGCGAATCGCATCCCAGGTCACTTACCCGTTCCCGTCCCCTGCTGTCATGTGCTGGCGCGCGCGGCTCCGCTCTCTAGGGCGCGCGCGCGCCAGCTCCCTGAGACTTAAAGGGCCAGTGCACCAATGATTGGTGCCTGGCCCAATTAGCTTAATTGGCTTCCACCTGGTCCCTGACTATATCTATCCTCCTCCCTTGCACTTCCTTGCCGGATCTTGTTGCCCTTGTGCCTAGTGAAAGCGTTTTGTGTGTCTAAAGCCTGTGTACCAGAACTTCTGCTATCTCCCCTGACTACGAACCTTGCCGCCTGCCCCCGACCTTCTGCTACGTCCGACTTTGCTTCTGCCTACTCCCTTGTACCTCGCCTATCTTCAGCAGCCAGAGAGGTGAGCCGTTGCTAGTGGATACGACCTGGTCACTACCGCCGCAGCAAGACCATCCCGCTTTGCGGCGGGCTCTGGTGAAAACCAGTAGTGTCTTAGAACCGGTCCACTAGCACGGTCCTCGCTATCCCTCTCTGGCACAGAGGATCCACCTCCTGCCAGCCGGCATCGTGACAGTAGATCTGGCCATGGATCCCGCTGAAGTTCCTCTGCCAGTTGTCGCTGACCTCCCTACGCTGGTCGCCCAGCAAGCTCGTCAGATCGCCCAACAAGATCACCAGCTGTCGTACTTGACCACCATGACACAGCAACTCCAGTCACAACTACAGCAAGTACAGTCACAGCTACAGCAGCAACAACCATCTCCTCCGCCAGCTCCTGCACCCCTTCCGCAGCGAGTGGCCACTCCTAGCCTCCGCCTGTCCTTGCCGGACAAATTTAATGGGGACTCTAAGTTTTGCCGTGGCTTTCTTTCGCAATGTTCCCTGCACATGGAGATGATGTCGGACCAGTTTCCTACCGAAAGGTCTAAGGTGGCTTTCGTAGTCAGCCTTCTGTCTGGAAAAGCTCTGTCATGGGCCACACCGCTCTGGGACCGCAATGACCCCGTCACTGCCTCTGTACACTCCTTCTTCTCGGAAATTCGAAGTGTCTTTGAGGAACCTGCCCGAGCCTCTTCTGCTGAGACTGCCCTGCTGAACCTGGTCCAGGGTAATTCCTCCGTTGGCGAGTACGCCATACAATTCCGTACTCTTGCCTCTGAACTATCCTGGAATAATGAGGCTCTCTGCGCGACCTTTAAAAAAGGCCTATCCAGCAACATTAAAGATGTTCTGGCCGCACGAGAGACTCCTGCTAACCTGCATGAACTCATTCATCTAGCCACTCGCATTGACATGCGTTTTTCTGAGAGGCATCAAGAGCTCCGCCAGGAAAAAGACTTAGATCTCTGGACACCTCTCCCACAGTCTCCATTGCAATCTGCGCCTAGGCCTCCCGCCGAGGAGGCCATGCAAGTGGATCGGTCTCGCCTGACCCTGGAAGAGAGGAATCGCCGTAAGGAAGAGAATCTTTGTCTGTACTGTGCCAGTACTGAACATTTTTTGGTGGATTGCCCAATCCGTCCTCCACGTCTGGGAAACGCACGCTCGCACCCAGCTCTTGTGGGTGTGGCGTCTCTTGATGCTAAGTCGGCTTCTCCACGTCTCACGGTGCCTGTTCGAATTTCTACTTCAGCCAGCTCTTCCCTCTCAGCCGTGGCCTGCCTGGACTCTGGAGCTTCTGGGAATTTTATTCGGGAGTCCTTAGTGAATAAATTCCGCATTCCGGTGACCCGTCTTGTCAAGCCACTCCACGTTTCCGCGGTCAACGGAGCCAGGTTGGATTGCACCGTGCGTTTCCGCACGGAGCCCCTCCTAATGTGCATCGGACCTCATCACGAGGAAATTGTATTTTTGGTCCTTCCTAATTGCACTTCTGAAGTTCTCCTTGGACTACCCTGGCTTCAACACCATTCCCCAACCCTGGATTGGTCCACTGGGGAGATCAAGAGTTGGGGCCCCTCTTGTTCCAAGGACTGCCTTCAACCGGTTCCCAGTACTCCCTGCCGTGACCCTGTGGTTCCTCCTGTATCCGGTCCCCCTAAGGTCATTAAGGACTCTGCCTGCCACAGGAAATGCCTCTCCCCCCCCTCCCAGTCCCATCAGGCAAGCCCCTGTGTCCCCGCATGGCCCTCGTCCTGGTGTCACACTGCCCCGTGCCAGGTCTCGCCCTCTGCCCTCTCTCCCCATTCCTACTCCTGCTGTTCTGCCTGCCGTTGAGGAATCCCTCCATCCTTTCCCGGTGTCCTCTTCCCAGGGGAGGCAGTTACCGGATAAAGAGAAGGGGAGACCTAAGGGGGGGGGGTACTGTTACGCCTAACGCTCCGGGTCCCCGCTCCTCCCCGGAGCGCTCCCGGCGTCTTTCTCCCTGCAGCTCCCCGGTCAGTCCCGCTGACCGGGAGCGCTGCTCTGTCATGGCCGTTGGGGATGCGATTCGCACAGCGGGACGCGCCCGCTCGCGAATCGCATCCCAGGTCACTTACCCGTTCCCGTCCCCTGCTGTCATGTGCTGGCGCGCGCGGCTCCGCTCTCTAGGGCGCGCGCGCGCCAGCTCCCTGAGACTTAAAGGGCCAGTGCACCAATGATTGGTGCCTGGCCCAATTAGCTTAATTGGCTTCCACCTGGTCCCTGACTATATCTATCCTCCTCCCTTGCACTTCCTTGCCGGATCTTGTTGCCCTTGTGCCTAGTGAAAGCGTTTTGTGTGTTTAAAGCCTGTGTACCAGAACTTCTGCTATCTCCCCTGACTACGAACCTTGCCGCCTGCCCCCGACCTTCTGCTACGTCCGACTTTGCTTCTGCCTACTCCCTTGTACCTCGCCTATCTTCAGCAGCCAGAGAGGTGAGCCGTTGCTAGTGGATACGACCTGGTCACTACCGCCGCAGCAAGACCATCCCGCTTTGCGGCGGGCTCTGGTGAAAACCAGTAGTGTCTTAGAACCGGTCCACTAGCACGGTCCTCGCTATCCCTCTCTGGCACAGAGGATCCACCTCCTGCCAGCCGGCATCGTGACAGATGTGTACTGTGAAAAAAACAAAAACAAAAAAAAACCGAATATTCGTAATTACGAATATATAGTGCTATATTCGCGAATATTCGCGAATATGTGATATTCGCGAATAAAATTTGCATTGCAAATATTCGCGAGCAACACTGGTTGTACAGGCTCACAGGGGGATTCACCAGATTTGCAAGACCATCCTACTACAAACATATGCCACCATACTACAGCTGCCCACCTATCCTCTTCGTGGGTACCACAAGGACTTTTTATACCCCATAACACTCCCCTAGTGGTGGCAGCAGGTGGCTAGAACTGTAAAATTTCAATGTTAATGAAGAGGATTTGGAGCTTCTTGTCAAAAGTCCTGAGGGCTATAAATATTTACAAGTTAAAGGGGTATTCCAGAAAAAAGCATTTTTTTTATATATCAACTGGCTCCAGAAAGTTAAACAGATTTGTAAATTGGTATATTAACACAGGCAAGAAAGGGGAGAGCACACTAAGGGCATATATCACCTGTGCTGCAATGTAACCAAACATCGGTACCTGTCTTCTTGTCTCCTGCGGGGTGCACACACACAAGTGTAAAGTATCAAAAAGGTACAAAAAGACAAAACGTAGGTGCACTCACCGCTCAGCAGAGACTGTAGCATGTAGGGGTCTGGTTCACCGGGAGCTGGGTCTCAGCGACGGCGCATGAGGTATGACGCTCAGAGCCTCTGAGCGCCATACCTCCTGCGCCGTCGCTGAGACCCAGCTCCCGGTGAACCAGACCCCTACATGCTACAGTCTCCGCTTAGCGGTGAGTGCACCTACGTTTTGTCTTTTTGTACCAGATTTGTAAATTACTTCTATTAAAAAATCTTAATCCTTTCTGTACTTATGAGCTTCAGAAGTTAAGGTTGTTCTTTTCTGTCTAAGTGCTCTCTGATGATACGTGTCTCGGGAACCGCCCAGTTTAGAAGCAAATCCCCATAGCAAACCTCTTCTAAACTGGGCGGTTTCCGAGACACGTGTCATCAGAGAGCACTTAGGCAGAAAAGAAAAACCTTAAAGGGGTTGTGTGCTGCCCTACCTTTCGGCACTCCGCACGCAGCGTCCTGAAGTTAATTACTCCAAACGCTGTGTGCGGGCTTCCGTGTACGCGGCCGCCCCCTTGTGACGTCACGCCCGGCCCCTCGTGACGTCACGCCCCCTTCCCATAGACTTTGGTTGAGGGGCCGGGCATGACGTCACGAGGGGGCGGCCGCGAACACGGAAGCCCGCACACAGCTTTCGGAGTAATGAACTTCAGGACGCTGCGTGCGGAGCTCCGAAAGGTAGGGCAGCGCACAACCCCTTTAACTTCAGAAGCTCATAAGTACTGAAAGGATTAAGATTTTTTAATAGAAGTAATTTACAAATCTACAAAAGCAACAGAAGAAGGGGAGAGCACTGCAAGAGCAATATCACCTTATGCAAACAAAGCGGTCCACGGCGACCTCTGTCAAAGTCTCCTGCGGGGTGCACATATGGCAGTGTGAAGTATACAACATAAATGTAATAAAGAAAACATACGTGCACTCACCGCATAGCAGAGACAGTCAAGCCTGGAGGTCCGGTGGCAAAGACGGGGTGCTGGATCTCGGCATCGGCGCTGGAGTGTGGCGCTTGGAGCCTCCGAGCGCCACACTCCAGCGCCGATGCCGAAATCCGGCACCCCGTCTTCGCCACCGGACCTCCAGGCTTGACTGTCTCTGCTATGCGGTGAGTGCACGTATGTTTTCTTTATTACATTTAATTTACAAATCTGTTTAACTTTCTGGAGCCAGTTGATATATATATATATATATATATATATATATATATCTATATATAAAAAGTTTTTCCTGGATAACCCCTTTAATTCATTTTGGACCCAAGGGCTTGTGTGGAGTAAGACAGAGGAAAGGTATATAGCATGCTTCTCTCTGCTTGGTAACCAGGAAAAGGATGAGTTGGGTTACTATTACCTTAAAAGACCCCATGACGGAATTCGTGCTTGTGGCATCCTAATCAAACAATTTAGAGACATATCAGCTCACATGACAAAGGTCTATTGCGCTGGGCTGAAACGCCTCTACTTTATTCCATGTACCTAACCACAATACCAAGCATTGTAATATAATCAGTGCTGGCACACGGCATGTCACATCGTTGGCTGGTCTAGGCATGGAACAAAAATATGGCTAAAAAAGATGTGGATACAATTTCTTGAAGGCTACAGATTGGTCTATTTACTCAGGAATTGATGGGTTAAATGTGGTTACCAAAGAAGTAACATGAAGCTCCTGTACTGCGATTCAGAATCTATGACAAAGCCCCCAAATATGACCTCACATGTGCACTTTGGGTATATACTTATGTGGTGTCCCGGTACCGTATAATATACCGTACCTTGTATGTTGGTCCCCAAAGCCAGAGTTACTTCGTTCCAGTAGGGTCCTCCTGGTGGGATAGCCCCTAGTCACCGCTTCCTTTTTCAATTTTGTGATGTTTACATGTATATGTAATTATATATTTAATGTTGTATATAGTGTCGCAGGACCTTAGGTCATGTGATTAGTGTTAATTCTCTTAGGTATGTTGAAGGACCTTCCTAGGTCACATGTGTGGTGACTTGTCTAGACCATAATTCCATGTAAAATGACTGACAGATGGTATGGACCAATGAGCTCAAGGCCAGCCCCTGCCCATATAAGGGAGCTGCCAGCCAATCCTCGCTCTCTTGTTCCTGTACTGCAAAGCAAGCAGCGCTATCTCTTGGGTTCCGGACTAGCAGAGAGTAGAGTTCCACGCAACTTACAAAGACAAGACCAGGCCGAAGCCTGATAATACTAAACCGTGAGTTATAATACAACTCCCCGCTAAAGTCTGCGTGACTGCTGGACCTAAACTCAATCCCCTAAATCCAGCGGAACAGCGCATATAAATCTCCTGCGCTTTAAACTCACAAGGTCCCAACCAACTGTCAGGATCCTAATAGAATCTGAATGTACAAAGACTGTTCCTGTCTGATTCTGCATAAAACCTGCAGTAAAAGTTCCGACAGTTTTCTGAAAACCTCCGGGTGTGGACACTCATTTATTATACCTCACTATAGCTCTTGGGACGGGTGGCGATAGGACAAGTATATACAGAGGAGCCCTCACCCTGGCGTCACAAGTGATATGGGTTAAACAAGCACCCTTCAGTTACTGCACAGCTATACCCCATATACCCTACAACCCCAGGCTACCACACTTATGTGAAAAAGTACCCCTTCCCCTAAAACACCGTGGTCCCGGTCCCACCAAGTACATGGCCTGTAAAATCCCACAGGGTCTACACATGTTACAGTAATAAAAAGCATAATTTGTAAGCCAGAGGCATCAATTTTTAATACTGGTCTCTCATGGGGCAGATGAGCTTTCGCCCCCCCTTAGACACCAGGGCCCCGATGCAGCTGCCCCCTCTGCACATAGTTACGCCCCTGTTGTTAGGCTAATTCCTGAACGCCCATGAACGGTGACAAGTTTTTCCCTAACCAGCAGTATGGTCAAAACAGTTGTCTCTTCTTTCCCACCCCTCTTGGCCACACACCTAAAATGGACAGCAGGGGCGCTAGCGAGCAAAGGAAAGAACAAATTGCACCATTTTTGTTAGTAAAATTACACTTTTATTTAACCATAAATTATCATTTTAAAGGGGTCGCAAGGGCCGGCTCTGCCTATAGGCAAAATAAAGCCGCCTAGAGCGCCCTATTGATGGGGGGGGGGTCACCTCTCTGCCTGCGACAAGAAAGTTAGCACACAAGCATCCGAACCACTCGCTCAGTTAGCAGCATGAGGAGGTGGTTTGTTACAGTGTGTCACCCCAGTAGTAAGGTGGGGTCTGTCAAAGGGCGGGTCTATGGGTGGAGTCAAGGGGGCAGCAAAATTATCTTTTGCCTAGGGTTGCAAAACTCCTTGCAACAGCCTTGGGGGTCGCAGACTAATTTTTATACTTTTATATAACGTCTATTATTATTATTATAATATTTTTATGATCTACTGTATATTTCGAGATCGTGCTTTAGAAGTCTTTTCCATTTTGTCTCTCCAATTATTTTCAGTTCCCCTCCCCCCCCCCCTATGTTCTTGCGGTTTTTCTAAATTGATTATTCCTATAAGTCTAGCAAGTTCTGTAGGTAAATTGATTCTTTCTCTTCTATTTACTTCATAGAAGCACAAAAGTAGCATTTTCACCCTTTAACAATCACTTCTGTCAGGTACAAATCTGCAGATCGCGCTGCGGACCCCAAAGCACCCTTTAGATTCCACTCTAAATGTGTGAACAGTGGAATAAGTGTAAAGTGTTATAAACCCACAGCATGTAAAATGTTGTCTAATGCCGGCTAGATGGTAGTACAGTGTTGTGAAAAATAATTATAAAATCCCCTTTTTTTGGGTCACAGTCACCCCCCCCCCCAGAAAGAAGGCAACCTAAATAATAAAATAGACTACAGTGAAGGAAAATTCACTGATTCTGTATATTTGTCCACTGAAAAAGAAATGATCAGTCTATAATTTGGTAGTGTTGAGCGGCATAGGCCATATTCGAATTTGCGAATATTCGTGAATATATGGACGAATATTCGACATATATTCGCATATATGAATATATTTACTTCGCAACTGAAAATATTCACATATGCAAATAAAGAGGCATGAAAATGTGCACATATGTGCAAGTACAGACATGCGAATATTTATGTAGGGGGAATATACACCCATGCGAATATTCACACATTCACCCAAGATAACAAGAGGAGGAGGTTTGTTACAGTGTGTCACCCCAGTAGTGAGGAGATTACATGAGGAGGTATGTTACAGTGTGTCACCCCAGTAGTAAGGAGATTACATGAGGAGGGGGTTTGTTACAGTGTGTCACCTCATAAGTAAGGTGATTACATGAGGAGGAGGTTTGTTACAGTGTGTCACCCCAGTAGTAAGGAGATTACATGAGGAGGAGGAGGTTTGTTACAGTGTGTCACCTCATAAGTAAGGTGATTACACGAGGAGGAGGTTTGTTACAGTGTGTCACCCCAGTAGTAAGGTAATTACACGAGGAGGAGGTTTGTTACAGTGTGTCAGCCCAGTAGTAAGGTGATTACACGAGGAGGAGGTTTGTTACAGTGTGTCACCCCAGTAGTAAGGAGATTACATGAGGAGGGGGTTTGTTACAGTGTGCCACCCCAGTAGTAAGGAGATTACATGAGGAGCAGGTCTGTTAAAATGTGCCACCCCAGCAGTAAAGAGATTATATGAGGAGGAGGTTTGTTACAGTCTTTCACCCCAGTAGTACTGAGATTACATGAGGAGGTTTGTTACAGTGTGTCACCCCAGTAGTAAGGAGATTGCATGAGGATTGGGTTTGTTACAGTGTGTCACCTCAGTAGTAAGGAGATTACATGTGGAGGAGGTTTGTTACAGTGTGTCACCCCTGTAGTAAAGAGGTTACATGAGGTGGGGGTTTGTTACAGTGTGTCACCCCAGTAGTAAGGAGATTACATGAGGAGGAGGTTTGTTACAGTGTTTCACCTCATAAGTAAGGTGATAACATGAGGAGGAGGTTTGTTACAGTGTATCAGCTCATAAGTAAGGTGATTACATGAGAAGGAGGTTTGTTACAGTGTGTCACCCCAGTAGTAAGGAGATTACATGAGGAGGAGGTCTGTTGCAGTGTGTAACCCCAGTCGTAAAGAGATTATACGATGAGGAGGTTTGTTACAGTGTGTCACCCCAGTAGTAAGGAGATTAAATGAGGAGGGGGTTTGTTACAGTGTGTCACCTCATAAGTAAGGTGATTACATGAGGAGGAGGTTTGTTACAGTGTATCACCTCATAAGTAAGGTGATTACATGAGGAGGAGGTTTGTTACAGTGTGTCACCCCAGTAGTAAGGAGATTACATGAGGAGCAGGTCTGTTAAAATGTGTCACCCCAGCAGTAAGGAGTAGTGTTGCTCGCGAATATTCGCAATACGATTTTATTCGCGAATATCGCATATTCGCGAATTCGCGAATATTCGCGAATATAGCACTATATATTCGTAATTACGAATATTCTTTTTATTTTTTATTTTCACAGTAAACATCACAGTGATCATCCCTCTCTGCTTCCAGCTTGTGTGATGTAAAGAAGGCTCTAATACTACTGTGTGAGACTGGTGTGCGAATTTTCGCATATGTGAAAATTTGGCTATGTTAATTTTCGCATATGCGATTTATTTGCGCAACAAGTTTTCATATATATAAATTTCGCATATGTTAATATTCGTGTACGCGAATATTTGTATATGCGTAAATAAATCCGCGAACATTCGCGAATATATGACGGATATTCTTCCATATATTCGCGAATATTCGCGAATTCGAATATGGCCTATGCCGCTCAACACTAGTAAAGAGATTACATGAGGAGGTTTATTACAGTGTGTCACCCCAGTAGTAAGGAGATTACATTTGGAGGGGGTTTGTTACAATGTGTAACCCCAGTAGTAGCTGATTACTACTGGGATGACACACTGTAACAAACCCCCTTCCCATGTAATCTCTTAACTACTGGTTTGACACACTGTAACTAGTGTTGAGCGGCATAGGCCATATTCGAATTCGCGAATATTCGCGAATATATGGACGAATATTCGTCATATATTCGCGAATATTCGCATATTAGTTATATGCTCGTTTTATTTTCGCATATGCGGAAAATCCGCGCATGCGAAAAGTAACATATGTGACAATTCGCATATGCGAACTTTCGCACGCCAGTCTCACACAGTAGTATTACAGCCTTTTTTTACACCACACAAGCTGGAAGCAGAGAGGGGTGATCACTGTTATGTGTGCTGTGAAGAAAAAAAAAAATAAAATAAAAACGAATATTCGTAATTACGAATATATAGCGCTATATTCGCGAAATTCGCGAATTCGCGAATATGCGATATTCGCGAATAATATTCGAATTGCGAATATTCGCGAGCAACACTAACTGTAACAAACCCCCTTCCCATGTAAAGAGATTACATGAGGAGGGGGTTTGTTACAGTGTGTCACCCCAGAAGTAAGGAGATTACATGAGGAGGGGATTTGTTACAGTGTGTCACCTCATAAGTAAGGTGATCACATGAGGAGGAGGTTTGTTACAGTGTGTCACCCCAGAAGAAAGGAGATTACATGAGGAGGGGGTTTGTTACAGTGTGTCACCCCAGTAGTAATTAGAATATATGAGGAGGAGGTTTGCTACAGTGTGTCACCCCAGTTGTAAAGAGGTTACGTGAGGAGGGGGTTTGTTACAGTGTGTCACCCCAGTAGTAAGGAGATTACATGAGGAGGAGGTCTGTTACAGTGTGTAACCCCAGTCGTAAAGAGATTATATGATGAGGAGGTTTTTTACAGTGTGTCACCCCAGTAGTAAGGAGATTAAATGAGGAGGGGGTTTGTTACAGTGTGTCACATTATAAGTAAGGTGATTACATGAGGAGGAGGTTTGTCTCATAAGTAAGGTGATTACATGAGGAGAAGGTTTGTTACAGTGTGTCACCCCAGTAGTAAGGAGATTAAATGAGGAGCAGGTCTGTTAAAATGTGTCACCCCAGCAGTAAGGAGATTACATGAGGAGGTTTGTTCCAGTGTGTCACCCCAGTAGTACTGAGATTACATGGGGAGGAGGTTTGCTACAGTGTATCACTTTTGGATGTTCGCATGTGAGTATATGCGCACATGCGAATATTCGTAGGAATGTAAATTCGCATATGTGAATATATTTACTTTGCAAGTGCAAATATTCACATATGCGTATATTCATGCATGCACATGCAGACATGCGAATATTCACTTATGCGGATAAAGAGGCATGCGAATGTTCACACGTGTAAGTCTGAATACATGAGGAGGAGGTTTGTTACAGTGTGTCACCCCAGAAGTAAGGAGATTACATGAGGAGGGGGTTTGTTACAGTGTGTCACCCCAGTAGTAATTCGAATATATGAGTAGTTGCTCGCGAATATTCGCAATTCGAATATTATTCGCGAATATCTCATACATACATACATACAGGTACGCGAATATTTATTCATGCGAATGTTCACATATGTGTAAGTACAGACATGCGAATAGTTATATAGGGGGATATACACTCTTGCGAATATTCACACATTCACCCAAGATTGCAAGAGGAGTAGGTTTGTTACAGTATGTCATCCCAGTAGTAAGGAGATTGCATGAGGAGGGGGTTTGTTACAGTGTGTCACCTCATAAGTAGTGTTGAGCGGCATAGGCCATATTCGAATTCGCGAATATTCGTCATATTCACGAATATTCGCATATTCGTAATATTCTCGTTCTATTTTATAGAATATGTGCGTGCGCAAAAAATTAACATATACGAAAATTTGCTTACACACAAATCTGCATAAGCGAGAATTCGCATATACGAAAATTAGCATATGCACATATTCGCATATGCGTAAATTCGCACACCAGTCTCACACAGTAGTATTAGAGCCTTCTTACACCATATAAGCTGGAAGCAGAGAGGGATGATCACTGTGATGTGTACTGTGAAAAAAAAAATAAATAAATAAAAACCGAATATTCGTAATTACGAATATATAGCGCTATTTTCGCGATTATTTGCGAATTCGCGATATTCGCGAATAAAATTCGAACATTCGCGAGCAACACTACTCATAAGTAAAGTGACTACATGAGGAGGTTTGTTACAGTGTGTCACCCCAGTAGTAAGGTGATTACACGAGGAGGTTTGTTACAGTTAGTGTTGCTCGCGAATATTCGCAATTCAAATTTTATTCGCGAATATCGCATATTCACGAATATAGCACTATATATTCGTAATTACGAATATTCGTTTATTTTTTTAATTTTATTTTTTCACAGTACACATCACAGTGATCACCCCTCTCTGCTTCCAGCTTGTGTGGTGTAAAGAAGGCTCTAATACTACTGTGTGATACTGGTGTGCGAAAACTCGCATATGCGAAAATTAGCATATGCTAACTTTCGCATTTGCGAATGTTCGCTTATGCTAATTCTTGTATACGCTAATTTCCGCATATGTACATTTTCGCATACGCGAAAATAAAACTAGAATATGACGAACATGCGAATATCCGCAAATATATGCTGAATATTCGCCCATATATTCGCGAATATTCGCTAATTCGAATATTGCCTATGGCGCTCAACACTAGTTACAGTGTGTCACCCCAGTAGTAAGGAGATTACATGAGGAGCAGGTATTTTAAAATGTGTCACCCCAGCAGTAAAGAGATTATATGAGGAGGAGGTTTGTCACAGTGTGTCACCTCATAAGCACGGTTATTACATGAGGAGGGGGTTTGTTACAGTGTTTCACCCCAGTAGTACAGAGATTACATGTTTGTTACAGTGTATCCCTTTTGGATGTGCATGTGAGTATATGTGCACATGCGAAATATTCGCAAGAGTGTAAATTCGCATATATGAACATATTAACTTCACATGTGAAAATATTCACATCTGCGAATATAAATGCATGGACATATGCATGTATGCGAATACTTGCTTATGCGAATAAAGAGGCATACGAATGTTCACATATGTAAGTACAGACATGCGAATATTTTTGTAGGGGGATATACACCCATGCGAATATTTACATATGCGAATATTCACACATTCACCCAAGATTACAAGAGGAGGAGGTCACCCCCACTAGTAAGGAGATTACATGAGGAGGGCGTTTGTTACAGTGTGTCACCCCAGTAGTAAGGAAATTACATGAGGAGCAGGTCTGTAAAAATGTGTCACCCCAGCAGTAAGGAGATTACATGAGGAGGTTTGTTACAGTGTGTCACCCCGGTAGTAAAAAGATTACATGGGGAGGAGGTTTGTTACAGTGCATCACTTTTGGATGTCCGCATGTGAGTATATGCGCACATGCGAATATTCGGGAGCATCGTGAGAATGTACATTCGCATATGTGAACATATTTACTGTGCACGTGCGAATATTCACATATTCGAATATTCATGCATACAAACATGCATGTATGCGAATATGTATTCATGCTGATAAATAGGCATGCGAATGTTCACATATGTGTAAGTACACACATGGGGAATATACACCCATGCGAATATTCACACATTCATCCAAGATTACAAGAGGAGGGGGTTTGTTACAGTGTGTCACCCCAGTAGTAAGAAGATTACATGAGGAGGGGGTTTGTTACAGTGTGTCATCCCAGTAGTAAGGAGATTGCATGAGAAGGGGGTTTGTTACAGTGTGTCACCTCATAAGTAAGGTGATTACATGAGGAGGAGGTTTGTAACAGTGTGTCACCCCAGTAGTAAGGAGATTACATGAGGAGCAGGTCTGTTAAAATGTGTCACCCCAGCAGTAAGGAGATTATATGAGGAGGTTTGTTACAGTGTGTCACCCCAGTAGTAAAAATATTAAATGGGGAGGAGGTTTGTTACAATGTATCACTTTCGGATGTACGCATGTGAGTATATGCGCACATACGAATATACGCAAGAGTGTAAATTCGCATATGTGAATATATTTACTTCGCAAGTGCAAATATTCACATATGCGAATAGTTATGTATGCAAACATGATAATATTCACATATGTTAATAAAAACATGCGAATGTTCACATATGTGTAAGTACAGACATGCGAATATTTATGTAGGGGAAAATATACACCCATGCGAATATTCACACATTCACCCAGGATTACAAGAGGAGGAGGTTTGTTACAGTGTGTCACCCCAGTAGTAGCTGATTACATGGGGAGGAGGTTTGTTACAGTGTGTCACCCCAGTAGTAAGGAGATTACATGAGGAGGAGGTTTTGTTACAGTGTGTCACCCCAGGAGTAAGGAGATTACTTGAGGAGAGGGTTTGTTACAGTGTGTCACCCCAGTAGTAAGGAGATTACATGAGTAGTGTTGCTCGCGAATATTCGCAATTCGAATTTTATTCGCGAATATCGCATATTCGCGAATTCGCGAATATAGCATATTCGCGAATTCGCGAATATTCGCGAATATAGCGCTATAAATTCGTGATTACGAATATTCGTTTTTTTTTTTTTTTTTTTTTTTTTTTTTTTTTTTCACAGTACACATCACAGTGATCATCCCTCTCTGCTTCCAGCTTGTGTGGTGTAAGAAGGCTCTAATGCTACTGTGTGAGACTGGTGTGCGAATTTTCGCATATGCGAAAATGTGTATATGCGAATTTTCGCTTATGCTAATTTCCGCATATGCGAAAAGTGACGCACGCGAGTATACGCTTATTCGAAAATAAAACTAATATTACGAATATGCGAATATTCGCGAATATAACGAATATTCGTCCATATATTCGCGAATATTCGCGAATTCGAATATGGCCTATGCCGCTCAACACTAATGAGGAGCAGGTCTGTTAAAATGTGTCACCCCAGCAGTAAGGAGATTGCATGAGGAGGGGGTTTGTTATAGTGTGTCACCCCAATAGTAAGGAGATTACATGAGGAGGAGGAGGTTTGTTACAGTGTGTCACCTCATAAGTAAGGTGATTACACGAGGAGGAGGTTTGTTACAGTGTGTCACCCCAGTAGTAAGGAGATTACATGAGGAGCAGGTCTGTTAAAATGTGTCACCCCAGCAGTAAGGAGATTATATGAGGAGGAGGTTTGTTACAGTGTGTCACCTCATAAGTTAGGTTATTACATGAGGAGGAGGTTTGTTACAGTGTTTCACCCCAGTAGTACTGAGATTACATGAGGAGGAGGTTTGTTACAGTTTGTCACCCCAGTAGTAAGGAGATTGCATGAGGAGGGGGTTTGTTACAGTGGGTCACCCCAGTATTAAGGAGATTACATGAGAAGGAGGTTTGTTACAGTGTGTCACCCCTGTAGTAAAGAGATTACGTGAGGTGGGGGTTTGTTACAATGTGTCACCCCAGTAGTAAGGAGATTACATGAGGAGGAGGTCTGTTGCAGTGTGTAACCCCAGTAGTAAGGAGATTATATGATGAGGAGGTTTGTTACAGTGTGTCACCCCAGCAGTAAGGATATAAGTATATGCACATTAACATAAGCAAAAATTTGTATAGGCAAACATTAATATAAACCCCAAAAATACGCGTATGCGAATATTAACATATGCTAAAATTAGCGTATGCGAACATTAACATAAACGAAAATTCGCATATACATATTTTCGCATATGTAGTATTAGAGCCTTCTTTACACCACACAAGCTGGAAGCAGAGAGGGATGATCACTGTGATGTGTACTGTGAAAAAAAACGAATATTCGTAATTACGAATATATAGTGCTATATTCGCGAATTCGCGAATATGCGATATTCACGAATAAAATTCGCATTGCGAATATTCGCGAGCAACACTATAATTTGGCCAGTGCCCAAAGGCACGCTTGGCATACATAAGGTCATACTTATGGTCCAGTTTAGCCCAGGCCTGGGCAATAGCAGTGGTGTTGCTCAGCATGCACGCCTCGCGCTATACCTTGGCCAGATCCCCACCTGGAACCACAGCTGGTGGTTGATAGTTGATACTTAAAACCAGTATTGGCCATGATTAAGCGCATGTGAGCGAGAAACGGCCCGTCGGCCATTGTTTGTATCCGAGACCTGAGGAATAAAGTCCCAAGTAACTGCAATCCAGTGCCTCCTCTATTCTTTTCCTCAACGTGGATTTAAAACCAGTCGGGCACCAGTCCACAAACTGGATGCTATACTTGGTCTTGATTGTAGCAATAGCTGCATTTACATCTTTGGGCACCACGTCACCATGGTACAGCAGGCAGCAAGCCATGTATTTACCATGACGCAGGCGCACTGAGGAGGCAGGGGGCGGGAGCGAGCACTTGCTAGGATAACACGCTGCGGTGCGCACGGGGGATAAGCTAAGATGTGCATGCGCTGGGACCTGTGTGTCAATCACACAGCGGTCCCAGTGCTGACGTACAGGGGATAGGCGTGTCGGCAGCGGGGCATAGCGAACATTGCGTCACGCCTATCCGACTGTGTGCGACTGCTATCAAAAAAGTTTTTTGGGGTGATAAAAGCAGAGAGAACTAAGGTAAAAACACTACTGTAGACACAATCTGCACACACTACAAAGTCTGTGTGTAGGTTATATAGCCCCAAGTTCATGACCGATGCGCTTTAAGGGGCAAAGAGAGGCTTAAAGGGGTACTCCGGCACTAAGACATCTTATTCCCTATCCAAAGGATAGGGGATAAGATGCCTGATCACGGGGGTCCCGCCGCTGGGGACCCCCGTGATCTTGCACGCAGCACCCCATTACAATCAGTCCCCGGAGCATGTTCGCTCCGGGTCTGATTACTGGCGATCGCGGGGCCGGAGCATTGTGAAGTCACGGCCCAGCCCCCGTGTGACATCACGCTCCGCCCCCTCAATGCAAGCCTATGGGAGGGGGCGTGGCAGTGGCCGCAGGGGAGCCGCATGTGCCGCCGGCTTGTTAATTTAATAAATGCAGATCGCAGGAGGTCTCTGGATAAGGACCTGCTGCGATCTGCACCTCAGCCTCTGGACTATAACTCCCATCATGGAGGGAGTATGTCCATGATGGGAATAGTACTCCTAAAATTCCCACAGCCGGGGATGTGCAAGTGCCATCCCTCAGCGCTGCGGTACTACAACTATTCCGACCATGGGACAGACTCCTGAGACCACCTGTGACTGTTACTGCTCTGCCCCCTAGTGATGACATCATTAGGGGGCGGAGCTACACCGTCCAGGCTTGACTCTATTCTTATTATGCGTTTTGCATAATGGGAACAGAGCCTTTCTGTCAGTGTGTTCCCAAACAGGGAGACTCCAGCTGTTACTAAACTACAGCCCCCCATGATGGGAGTTGTAGTTTAGCAACTATTGGAAGCTCCCTGTTTAGGAACACGCTGCATTATGTGCGCTCTTCCCAGGGGAGAGCGCAAAAAATTTACTAACCCATTTTTCGGGTTTTTCTTTTCTTCTCCTTTCAGATACATGAATGTGGAGGACTACGTCATATTCAGTGGGCTGTGAGGATGACCAGCATTTTTTTTATTTCAATAAAAGGGTTAACGAGGGCTGTGGGGGAAGTGTTTTTTTAAATAAATTTTTTCAATGTGTCGTGTTTTGTATAGTTGATTTTTCAGGCTTAGTAGTTGTTATGATTCGGCAGGCTGGATGTGGATCCTCTGTGTCAGCGAGGGATTGGCGTGGACCGCACCGGTGGACCGGTTCTAGGTTGCTACTGGTATTCACAAGAGCCCGCCGCAAAGCGGGATGGTCTTGCTGCGGCGGTAGCAATCGGGTCGTATCCACCGGCAACGGCTCAACCTCGCTGACTGCTGAGAAGGCGTGGGACAGAAGGACTAGACAGAGGCGAGGTCAGACATAGCAGAAGGTCAGGGCAGGCGGCAAGGTTCGTAGTCAATGGTGATAGCAAGATGTCTGGAACACTGGTATGGCAAACACAGTAAACGCTTTCTCTAGGCACAAGGGCAACAAGATCCGGCCAGGAAGGGAAGGGGAAGTGAGGTTATATGGACGTGGAGCAGGTGGAAGCTAATTAGACTGATTGGGCCAGGCACCAATCATTGGTGCACTGGCCCTTTAAATCTTAGAGAGCTGGCGAGCGCGCGCCCTAAGGAGCGGAGCCGCGCGAGCCAGGACGTGACAGCCGGGGACCGGGACAGGTGAGTAGCCTGGGATGCGATTCGCGAGCGGGCGCGTCCCGCTATGCGAATCGCATCCCCGCCGGCAGTGTCGTCAGTGCAGCGCTCCCGGTCAGCGGGTCTGACCGGGGCGCTGCAGAGAGGGGAACATCGCGAGCGCTCCGGGGAGGAGCAGGGACCCGGAGTGCTCGGCGTAACAGTAAGGGGGGGGCCCTTAGGTCTCTCCCTCTTTTTGTCCGCTTGTCGCTTCACATGAGACGAGGCCATTGGGAGCGATTCTTGAGTTTCTTTCTGGAAGACAGAGAAGTCCTGGGTAAATTCATCAATGGCAGGCAGTCCAGAAGAATAGTGTTGAGCAGCATAGTCCATATTCGAATTCGCGAATATATGGACGAATATTCGTCATATATTCGCGAATATTCGCATATTCGTAATATCCTTGTTTTATTTTCGCATGCGCAAAAAATCGCGTATGCGAAAGTTTACATAAAAATTAACATATGCGAAAATTAGCATATGCAAATTTTTGTATATGCGCAAATTCGCACGCCCGTTTCACACAGTACTATTACAGCCTTCTTTACACCACACAAGCTGGAAGGAGAGAGGGATGATCACTGTGATGTGTACTGTGAAAAAAAACGAATATTCGTAATTACGAATTTATAGTGCTATATTCGCGAATATTCACGAATTCGCGAATATGCTATATTCGCGAATAAAATTCACTTTGCGAATATTCGCGAGCAACACTACAGAAGAAGTGGGAATGGGGAGGGGGGGCTGTGGGGGAAGTGTTTTTTTAAATAAATTTTTTCAATGTGTCGTGTTTTGTATAGTTGATTTTTCAGGCTTAGTAGTTGTTATGATTCGGCAGGCTGGATGTGGATCCTCTGTGTCAGCGAGGGATTGGCGTGGACCGCACCGGTGGACCGGTTCTAGGTTGCTACTGGTATTCACAAGAGCCCGCCGCAAAGCGGGATGGTCTTGCTGCGGCGGTAGCAATCGGGTCGTATCCACCGGCAACGGCTCAACCTCGCTGACTGCTGAGAAGGCGTGGGACAGAAGGACTAGACAGAGGCGAGGTCAGACATAGCAGAAGGTCAGGGCAGGCGGCAAGGTTCGTAGTCAATGGTGATAGCAAGATGTCTGGAACACTGGTATGGCAAACACAGTAAACGCTTTCTCTAGGCACAAGGGCAACAAGATCCGGCCAGGAAGGGAAGGGGAAGTGAGGTTATATGGACGTGGAGCAGGTGGAAGCTAATTAGACTGATTGGGCCAGGCACCAATCATTGGTGCACTGGCCCTTTAAATCTTAGAGAGCTGGCGAGCGCGCGCCCTAAGGAGCGGAGCCGCGCGAGCCAGGACGTGACAGCCGGGGACCGGGACAGGTGAGTAGCCTGGGATGCGATTCGCGAGCGGGCGCGTCCCGCTATGCGAATCGCATCCCCGCCGGCAGTGTCGTCAGTGCAGCGCTCCCGGTCAGCGGGTCTGACCGGGGCGCTGCAGAGAGGGGAACATCGCGAGCGCTCCGGGGAGGAGCAGGGACCCGGAGTGCTCGGCGTAACAGTAAGGGGGGGGGCCCTTAGGTCTCTCCCTCTTTTTGTCCGCTTGTCGCTTCACATGAGACGAGGCCATTGGGAGCGATTCTTGAGTTTCTTTCTGGAAGACAGAGAAGTCCTGGGTAAATTCATCAATGGCAGGCAGTCCAGAAGAATAGTGTTGAGCAGCATAGTCCATATTCGAATTCGCGAATATATGGATGAATATTCGTCATATATTCGCGAATATTCGCATATTCGTAATATCCTTGTTTTATTTTCGCATGCGCAAAAAATCGCGTATGCAAAAGTTTACATAAAAATTAACATATGCGAAAATTAGCATATGCAAATTTTTGTATATGCGCAAATTCGCACGCCCGTTTCACACAGTACTATTACAGCCTTCTTTACACCACACAAGCTGGAAGGAGAGAGGGATGATCACTGTGATGTGTACTGTGAAAAAAAACGAATATTCGTAATTACGAATTTATAGTGCTATATTCGCGAATATTCACGAATTCGCGAATATGCTATATTCGCGAATAAAATTCACTTTGCGAATATTCGCGAGCAACACTACAGAAGAAGTGGGAATGGGGAGGGGGGGCTGTGGGGGAAGTGTTTTTTTAAATAAATTTTTTCAATGTGTCGTGTTTTGTATAGTTGATTTTTCAGGCTTAGTAGTTGTTATGATTCGGCAGGCTGGATGTGGATCCTCTGTGTCAGCGAGGGATTGGCGTGGACCGGTTCTAGGTTGCTACTGGTATTCACAAGAGCCCGCCGCAAAGCGGGATGGTCTTGCTGCGGCGGTAGCAATCGGGTCGTATCCACCGGCAACGGCTCAACCTCGCTGACTGCTGAGAAGGCGTGGGACAGAAGGACTAGACAGAGGCGAGGTCAGACATAGCAGAAGGTCAGGGCAGGCGGCAAGGTTCGTAGTCAATGGTGATAGCAAGATGTCTGGAACACTGGTATGGCAAACACAGTAAACGCTTTCTCTAGGCACAAGGGCAACAAGATCCGGCCAGGAAGGGAAGGGGAAGTGAGGTTATATGGACGTGGAGCAGGTGGAAGCTAATTAGACTGATTGGGCCAGGCACCAATCATTGGTGCACTGGCCCTTTAAATCTTAGAGAGCTGGCGAGCGCGCGCCCTAAGGAGCGGAGCCGCGCGAGCCAGGACGTGACAGCCGGGGACCGGGACAGGTGAGTAGCCTGGGATGCGATTCGCGAGCGGGCGCGTCCCGCTATGCGAATCGCATCCCCGCCGGCAGTGTCGTCAGTGCAGCGCTCCCGGTCAGCGGGTCTGACCGGGGCGCTGCAGAGAGGGGAACATCGCGAGCGCTCCGGGGAGGAGCAGGGACCCGGAGTGCTCGGCGTAACAGTAAGGGGGGGGCCCTTAGGTCTCTCCCTCTTTTTGTCCGCTTGTCGCTTCACATGAGACGAGGCCATTGGGAGCGATTCTTGAGTTTCTTTCTGGAAGACAGAGAAGTCCTGGGTAAATTCATCAATGGCAGGCAGTCCAGAAGAATAGTGTTGAGCAGCATAGTCCATATTCGAATTCGCGAATATATGGACGAATATTCGTCATATATTCGCGAATATTCGCATATTCGTAATATCCTTGTTTTATTTTCGCATGCGCAAAAAATCGCGTATGCGAAAGTTTACATAAAAATTAACATATGCGAAAATTAGCATATGCAAATTTTTGTATCTGCGCAAATTCGCACGCCCGTTTCACACAGTACTATTACAGCCTTCTTTACACCACACAAGCTGGAAGGAGAGAGGGATGATCACTGTGATGTGTACTGTGAAAAAAAACGAATATTCGTAATTACGAATTTATAGTGCTATATTCGCGAATATTCACGAATTCGCGAATATGCTATATTCGCGAATAAAATTCACTTTGCGAATATTCGCGAGCAACACTACAGAAGAAGTGGGAATGGGGAGGGGGGGCAGAGGGTGAAGCTTGCCACGGGGCAGAGTGTTACCAGGAAGGGGGCTATGAGGAGGCAAAATCTCTGCTCGTTTTTTGCAAAAAACATCGGCATAGTCCTGATAGGCCTTGGGGAGACCTGGTATAGGAGGAGACACTGAGGTTAGACTGACGGGACTGGGAGCAGACGTGAGGCATTTTTTGTGGCAAGAAGCACCCCAGCTCTTGATCTCCCCGGTGGTCCAGTCAAGGGTAGGAGAATGGTGTTGGAGCCATGTCAGACCGAGGAGGACTTCAGAGGTGCAGTTGGGCAGAACAAAAAATTCAATTTTTTCGTGATGCAGTCCAATGCTCATAAGCAGGGGTTCTGTGCGGTAACGCACAGTGCAGTCCAATTTTACTCCATTGACCGAGGAAATGTAGAGCGGCTTGACGAGACGGGTCACATGGATGTTGACCTATTAACAAAAGAGGCCAAAATAAAATTTCCCACAGAACCAGAGTCCAAGAAGGCCACAGCTGAGAAGGAGGAGTTGGCAGAAGGAGAAATCCGCACGGGCACAGTGAGACGTGGAGAAGCAGACTTCATACCAAGAGACGCCACTCCCACGTGAGCTGGGTGCGTGCATGCGTTTCCCAGACATGGAGGGTGAATAGGGCAATCCACTAGGAAATGTTCGGTACTAGCGCAGTACAGACATAAATTTTTATCTCTGCGGCGAGTCCTCTCTTCATGGGTCAGGCGAGACCGATCCACTTGCATAGCCTCCTCGGCGGGAGATTGCAAAGGATATTGGGAGAGAGGTGCCCAGAGATCAAGGTCTTTTTCCTGGCGGAGCTCCTGGTGTCTTTCAGAAAAACGCATGTCAATGTGAGTGGCCAAATGGATAAGTTCATGCAGGTTGGCAGGAATTTCTCGTGCGGCCAGCACATCCTTGATGTTACTGGATAGGCCTTTTTTAAAGGTCGCGCAGTGGGCCTCGTTGTTCCAAGATAATTCAGAGGCGAGGGTACGAAATTGGATGGTGTATTCGCCTACAGAAGAATTTCCTTGGACCAGGTTCAGCAAGGCTGTTTCGGCAGAAGAGGCTCAGGCTGGTTCCTCGAAGACACTACGAACCTCAGCGAAGAAGGACTGAACAGTGGCAGTGACAGGATTGTTGCGGTCCCAGAGCGGTGTGGCCCATGACAAGGCCTTCCCAGACAGGAGACTAACCACGAAAGCCACCTTTGACCGTTCTGTGGGAAATTGGTCCGACAACATCTCCAAATGTAGGGAACATTGAGACAGGAAACCACAGCAGAGTCCCCATCATATTTGTCCGGCAGGGACAAACGGAGGTTAGGAGCAGCCACTCGCTGCGGAGGAGGTGCAGGAGCTGGCGGAGGAGATGGTTGCTGCTGTAGCTGTGGCAGAAGTTGCTGTAGCATGGCGGTCAACTGCTACAGCTGCTGTCCTTGTTGGGCGAACTGTTGTCCTAGTTTCTCTATCTGTTGAGACTGCTGGGCGACCACCGTGGTAAGATCAGCGACAACTGGCAGCGGGACCTCAGCGGGATCCATGGCCGGATCTACTGTTACGATTCGGCAGGCTGGATGTGGATCCTCTGTGTCAGCGAGGGATTGGCGTGGACCGTACCGATGGACCGGTTCTATGTTGCTACAGGTATTCACCAGAGCCCGCCGCAAAGCGGGATGGTCTTGCTGCGGCGGTAGCAACCAGGTCGTATCCACCGGCAACGGCTCAACCTCGCTGACTGCTGAGAAGGCGTGGGACAGAAGGACTAGACAGAGGCGAGGTCAGACGTAGCAGAAGGTCGGGGCAGGCGGCAAGGTTCGTAGTCAATAGCAATAGCAAGATGTCTGGAACACTGGTATAGAATCAAAGGCGAATGACCAGGGAGTCAGGAGTTTGTCTGGCGCAGAGAGGAACCATCAGACAGCCAAGTAAAATCAATGGATTTATTAGATGCAACGCGTTTCGCTGCGCATGCGCAGCTTCATCAGGCATGACAAGGGGAGGCTGATAACAGGTATATATACCTCCAAGAATTAACCATTAGAGTGCTTTTTGAAAAGAGTTGTTACATAGAATTACATATCCATATGACAATGTATGAAAAAAATAATAAATATATAAATAGATATAAACAGAAATCACAAAAATAGTAATAAGACAGCAATATGAAAGCACAATGCAATCCTATAAACATATGTATATAAATATATATAATATAATATAATTATAATTATCGCATGTGGTGTGAATGTAACACCACAAGCGACTCAAGAAGTCGCACCGCTTAATCGCCGGTGCGGCATTCAACAGCACAAGTTGGGTATTATTTCAAAGAATGTATATGATATAAAGAGTTATGTCTATTGATTCAAGAGATAAAAAAATTATTATTTAATTGCATATCGCTGCCTTATTAAAAAATATAAAAAATAAAAAATAAATGATAAACCAAATCGCAACTGACCAAAAGGAAATGTGTGAACACTACTTAGAAAATAAGATGAACTCAATTAACTAGTGCGGTATTGAATACAGCAACCGGCGAAAACGCAGGGTGTGAATATTCGTACAAAAATCCAAATTAACAAACAATAAATAAATTAAAAATACAAAAATATTTGTATGTAGAAAAGAAAGAAAAATAAACAAAACTTAGATAATAAAACATAAGGAATAAATAAATACACAGTGGGGCGCTGCAGGATGAACAGTACAGAAGGAACGAAGAAAATATCAAGGTATAATATTTTCGAAATTAATCCATATGAAAAAATGGGAAATTTTTAAATCCTAAATTATCAAATTATTTAACTGTATCGATACATTCATTAAAACCTTGAGGGTGCAAAGTATGTAGTTTGTGAATCCAAAAGGATTCGCGATTGTTCAGTCTTTGTATTCTATTGGGTAAATGAATGGGGATAGTTTCTAAAATAATAAATTTTAAAGTTTCAGTGTTTTTTTGATGATAAAGAGTGAAGTGTCGGGACAAACTATGCAACAAAAAACCATGTTTTATGTTCCATCTGTGTTTGTTCATCCTGGAGCGCACCGTTTGTGTAGTACGGCCAACGTATTGGCGGTCGCAACCACAGGTTAATAAATAGATAGCAAAAGTGGTGTCGCAATTTAGTGAATCCTTAATTTTAAATGTTTGTTGTGTAAAAAAGGAAGAAAAAGTATCAGTTTGGATAATCCATTCACAACAGAGGCAGCGACTTTTTTTGCAAGGAAAACAATATCGTTTAATAGAACAGGAATTCTGTGGTGTACAATATTCGGAAAATCTGCTGGGGGCTAATAAATTGCTGAGATTTTTGGAACGTCTGTAGGTGACATTAGGGACTGGGGGAATTAATTGGTTTAGAATTTTATCATTTTGAATAATGGGCCAATTTTTAGTTAATATTTTTCTAATATTAGATGCCTCAATATTGAAATTCGTAACAAAATTGTATCTAAAGGGGTTATGAAGCTGATTAGAACTGGATTTTTTAGAAATAGATGTAACCAAATCAGATTGTTTTTTATCTTTCACCTTCATATATGCCTTAGTAAGAAGCGATTTAGGATAGCCCTTTTGTATAAAGCGTTGTTTTAAAACCCCAGCTTGAGAGATAAAATCTGAATCAGAGGTGCAATTTCTACGAATTCGTAAATATTGGCCGAATGGCACCCCTCTTAGCCAGCTTGGATAATGTGCACTATCGAACTGTAAAAAACTGTTAATATCGACAGATTTGAAAAAAGTCTTCGTGGAAATAGTGCCATCGACTGTTTTATGGATATCAAGGTCTAAAAATTGGATGGAATTTTCTGCATAATGCATGGTATATTTTATACCCCATGTATTAGTGTTCAACTCATGTACAAAGAGGTCAGCTTCATGTTTGGTACCTACCCAGATCAAAAAAAGGTCGTCTATATACCGACGAAAGAAAAAGACAGACTTAAAATACAGGGACTGTGCCATGACAAGGGACTCGAATCGCCCCATGAACAAATTAGCGTAACTAGGGGCGAATCGAGTCCCCATGGCACAGCCCCTATTCTGCCGATAGATAGCATGATTGAATTCAAAAACATTATTAAGAAGAATAAATCTAATAGACTCCAGTAAAAATTCTGACTGACTGGAGTTAAGTGAGGGGTCCTCTTGTAAAAAATGTTTAATTGCAGGAACACCTAAATCAGTGGAGATGTTAGAATAGAGGGAGCACACATCCAGGGTAAGAAAACTATAATGAGGGGGTAGGGATAGAGCATGTAGTTCAGAAATAAGTTGAGCTGAATCTCTCAAATAAGATGGTAATTGTAAAACAAAAGGTTGAAGAAATAGATCTATAAAGTGGGAAAGGTTTGCAGTAATCGAACCAATACTTGAAATAATAGGTCTACCAGGGGGATTGGTTAAACATTTATGTAATTTGGGTAGATAATAAAAAATAGGTAAATTATAATTTTTAATATTAAGAAATGTGTGCTCCCTTTTATCCAACAATTGTTTTCACACCCTGCGTTTTCGCCGGTTGCTGTATTCAATACCGCACTAGTTAATTGAGTTCATCTTATTTTCTAAGTAGTGTTCACACATTTCCTTTTGGTCAGTTGCGATTTGGTTTATCGCACTGTCATTTATTTTTTATTTTTTATATTTTTTAATAAGGCAGCGATATGCAATTAAATAATAATTTTTTTATCTCTTGAATCAATAGACATAACTCTTTATATCATATACATTCTTTGAAATAATACCCAACTTGTGTTGTTGAATGCCGCACCGGCGATTAAGCGGTGCGACTTCTTGAGTCGCTTGTGGTGTTACATTCACACCACATGCGATAATTATAATTATATTATATTATATATATTTATATACATATGTTTCTAGGATTGCATTGTGCTTTCATATTGCTGTCTTATTACTATTTTTGTGATTTCTGTTTATATCTATTTATATATTTATTATTTTTTTCATACATTGTCATATGGATATGTAATTCTATGTAACAACTCTTTTCAAAAAGCACTCTAATGGTTAATTCTTGGAGGTATATATACCTGTTATCAGCCTCCCCTTGTCATGCCTGATGAAGCTGCACATGCGCAGCGAAACGCGTTGCATCTAATAAATCCATTGATTTTACTTGGCTGTCTGATGGTTCCTCTCTGCGCCAGACAAACTCCTGACTCCCTGGTCATTCGCCTTTGATTCTACACTTACCCAGGAGGGCTGCAGTGGACCTGCTTTCATATCTCTTCTGCTCTTAACCTTGTTGTGTGTGGGCGCACAACCTACTTCGGTAAGCGGCTTGGGAATCACCTTCCCCTACCCCCACCTGCAAGATCTACTGATCCCGCATATGAGGCGCCTTCCTTCCTTTCTCTGGAACACTGGTATGGCAAACACAGTAAACGCTTTCTCTAGGCACAAGGGCAACAAGATCCGGCCAGGAAGGGAAGGGGAAGTGAGGTTATATGGACGTGGAGCAGGTGGAAGCTAATTAGACTGATTGGGCCAGGCACCAACCATTGGTGCACTGGCCTTTTAAATCTTAGAGAGCTGGCGCGCGGCGCCCTAAGGAGCGGAGCCGCGCGTGCCAGGGCGTGACAGCCGGGGACCGGGACAGGTGAGTAGCTTGGGATGCGATTCGCGAGCGGGCGCGTCCCGCTATGCGAATCGCATCCCCGCCGGCAGTGTCAGTGCAGCGCTCCAGGTCAGCGGGTCTGACCGGGGCGCTGCAGAGAGGGGAACGCCGCGAGCGCTCCAGGGAGGAGCAGGGACCCGGAGCGCTCGGCGTAACAGTAGTGGAAGCTGTCTTATAGATGGAATTCATTACTAAGCCGGGGCTTAGCGTTAGCCCCAAAATCAGCTAATGCTAACCTCCAATTATTATCCCGGTACCCACCGCCACAGGGATGCCGGGAAGAGCCGGTACAAACAGGCCCAGAGCATCAAAAATGGCGCTCCTGGGCCTAGGTGGTAACAGACTGGTGTTAATAAGGCTGGGGAGGGCCAGTAACAATGGCCCTCCCCACCCTGGTAACGTCAGGCTGTTGCTGCTTGGTTGGTATCTGGCTAATATTGAAAATATGCGTTTTTTTTATTTTTTATAAATAAATAAAAACTTATCCATTTGGCCACCCGCATTGACATGCGTTTTTCTGAAAGACACCAGGAGCTCCGCCAGGAAAAAGACCTTAATCTCTGGGCACCTCTCTCACAGTATCCTTTGCAATCTACCCCTGTGCCTCCCGCCGAGGAGGCTATGCAAGTGGATCGGTCTCGCCTGACCCATGAAGAGAGGACTCGCCGTAGGGATAAAAATTTATGTCTGTACTGCGCTAGTACCGAACATTTCTTGGTGGATTGCCCTATTCGTCCTCCACGTCTGGGAAATGCACGCTCGCACCCAGCTCACGTGGGTGTGTCGTCTCTTGGTACGAAGTCTGCTTCTCCACGTCTCACTGTGCCCGTGCGGATTTCTCCTTCTGCCAACTCCTCCTTCTCAGCCGCGGCCTTCTTGGACTCTGGTTCTTCTGGAAATTTTATTCTGGCCTCTTTGGTGAATAGGTTCTGCATCCCGGTGACCCGTCTCGTCAAGCCGCTCTACATTTCTTCGGTCAACGGAGTGAAGTTGGACTGCACTGTGCGTTACTGCACAGAGACCTTGCCTATGAGCATTGGACTGCATCACGAGAAAATTAAATTTTTCGTCCTGCCCAACTGCACCTCTGAAGTCCTCCTCGGTCTTCCATGGCTCCAGCATCATTCTCCCACCCTTGACTGGACCACCGGGGAGACCTGCCCCGACCTTCTGCTATGTCTGACCTTGCCTCTGCCTAGTCCTTCTGTCCCACGCCTTCTCAGCAGTCAGCGAGGTTGAGCCGTTGCCCGTGGATACAACCTGGTTGCTACCGCCACAGCAAGACCATCCCACTTTGTGGCGGGCTCTGGTGCAACCCTAGAACCGATCCACCGACACGGTCCACGCCAATCCCTCGCTGACACAGAGGATCCACATCCAGCTAGCCGAATCCTAACAACCTCCCGCACTGGGTAACCACACTGCTACCTTAATCATCCCATATCCCATGTCAGTGTTTCCTATATAGTGTGCCTCCAGCTGTTGTAAAATTACAACTCCCAGTATTGGCATGCTGAGAGTTGTAGTTTTGCAACAGCTGGAGGCTCTCTATGGGAAACACTGGCTTATCATTTTACCCAGTGTCTGGGTAACTATGGAATAATTGCTGCAAAACTACAACTCCCAGCATGCCTGGACAGCCTTTGGCTGTGCAGAAATGCTGGGAGTTGCAGTTTTGCAAACACAATGATCACATACTAACCCTGATTAATGAAGGTATGTACTGAGATGAAAGATGTCAGGAGCTTCCTGGGATTTGCCGGCTACTACCGCCGCTTCATTCCCCACTTTGCATACAGCGCGGGACGTTTTAAAACCTCATTTTCTGAGTGTGGAAGATGACGTGAGCCGTACCAAGGAGCGGAGTCTTAGGTGCCGCTGGTTTTCACCAAAGCGCGCCACAAAGCAGGATGGACTTGCTGCGGCAGGCGGCACCCAGGTCGTTACCCGTGGCACGACTCATCCACACAGGCTGCTGAGATGAAACGTAGCACAGGAAGGATGAGGCAACTCGTAGTCAGAACTAGCAGAAGGTCAGGGCTGGCCGCACCGATGCATGGTCAGGAAATGTAACGTGAGGTCAGCAAGCAGGCGGCATAGAAGCAAGGTCAGGTCACGGAGCGGAAAGTCAGAACACAGGCAGGGCTATACACATTAACGCTTTCTCTTGGGCACAGGGCACACAATGATCTGGCAAGAGGTAGAGGGAGGTGCACATACTTATAAGGAAGGGACAGGTGCAAACACTAATTAAGGGCGCACTGGCCCTTTAAATCTCAGAGCTGCTAGGACGCGGGAGCGCGCGCCGGGGAACAGAACCAGCAGGGAAGCCAGCAGGAGCAAAGGGTAAGTGACAGTCCGAGATTCGCATGCGCGCGTGTCCCGCGAAGTGAATCCCGGACCCGCCGGAGGAAGGAGGAGGAGAGCACTCACAGCCAGAGTGAGTGGCCTGAGCACTCGCTGCAACAACTATTCTGCACTGCAATCCTTATGTAGAAGGTCTATTATAAATTCCAAATCTGCAGCTCCTAAACCTGTTGTTGCAGAACTGCACCGACTTCAGAGAGTAAATATAAGAGTGTTTGTCTTAAGCTCATGTCTTGCCATGTTACATAAGACTGGGAGTTTCTTCAGGCGGAGCAGACTGGGCACCTTCTCCCTTTCCAGCTGTCTCGTAGATCGGAGGCCGGATTCATACATGATTTTTACTTTTTTATTTTTTTCACATACAAGTATATTCTTTAGAGTTATTTCTCTAAATACAGAGCCATATGTGTTTTTTTTTACAATGTTTAGGCTGCATTCACATCACAATTTTTGTATCAAGTCTAGTTCATACTGAGGTGACCCAGTACCGCATTCTATGCGGTACTTGTTTATTTATGGGTCCCCATAGCCAGAGTCCCTAGGACTTAGGGATCCCTCTTAGCCAGCCTACCCCTAGTCGCCTCTATTCTAGTGTATAGATCTCTAATTCATGCATAGGTTAATGTAAATAGAATAATATATGTAAATAACTGGTTAATTACTTGTTTCCATTATCGTTGCAGGACCTGCGGGTCATGTGACGAGGTGAACTCTATGGTATTTAGCTTGAGGACCTTTGGAGGCCCTGTGACGTAAGCAATCCCATCACACCATGTAAAGGTGAATGGCAGACGTTCGGAACAATCAGATTCGCCCCGCCCCCTGCCCATATAAGGGAGCGGCGGCCATGTTTCGCTCTTTTGCAGGGCCGGTTTTGCCTATAGACAAAGTAGGCGGCCGCCTACAGCGGCCTCTCTTGGGGGGGCGCAGTTCTGACCGCCGCAAAACAAACTTCACTAGAGATCAGAGAGCGCTCACCCCCTTGTGCTTCTTATCTTGGAGGAGTGCGTCATGAAGCGCTGCACTCCTCCAAGCGTACAAATCAACAGCGTACAAATCATCAACTTTAGACTTCCGCGCTCCCCCCCAAGGGCCGCCGTCAGGGGGTACACCCAGTACCTCAGTAAGGGGCCCGGGATCCCAGCTGCACCCCCCAGCAGCGGCGCAGCACCACAGTAGGACATGGACTGATGGCTGGACACTCCAGCCTGCGAAGGGGCACCATCTTACTATAAAACATTCAGCTTGAGGCTGTCAGTGCAGGAGCCCGGGCCGCACTGACTCTCTGGGAGGTGAGTGATGCTCCTCCCCTTCCCCCCTCCCCTTTCTACCAGGCTGCTACGCTATTGGAGCAGGAGCACATGCTTTGCTTTCTGCTCCACCGCGGCGCGCACTCCTACACCTGTCTGCGCTGAGGCCACCATCTATAAGGTAAATTTCTTGGGGGTCAGAGGGAAGGGGACAAAGTGCTGTTTAGGAGTCAGTAAATGGGCAATTTCTCAATGTTTCCTCAGCAGGGTGCCTCCAGCTCTGCCAAAACTACAACTACTAGCATGCCTCTGCCTGTCCAGGCATGCTTGGAGTTGTAGTTTTGCAACAGCTGGAGGCACCCTGCTGAGGAAACATTGAGAAATTGCCCATTTACTGCCCACTGACTCCTAAACAGCACTTTGTCCCCTTCCCTCTATCTATCTATCTATATCTATCTTTCTCCTATATATTTCCTATCTATCTTATATTTCAGCGTTTCCCAACCAGGGTGCCTCCACCTGTTGCAAAACTTTAACTCCCAATATGCCATTAGCTGTCCAGGCATGCTGAAAGTTATAGTTTTGCAACAGCTGGAGGCACCCTAGTTGGGAAATACTGATCTATACATCTGTATATTATCTATCTATCTCATATCTATGTATCTGTCTCATATCTATCTATCTCATATCTCTCTATCTATCTCATATCTATCTATCTCATATCTATCTATCTACCTCATATCCCTCTATCTCATATCTATCTCATATCTCTCATATCAATTTCTTTCATATCTATCTGTCTGTCTGTCTGTGTCTATCTATCTATCTCATATCTATCTTATATCCATCTCATATCTATCTATCTATCTCATATCTATCTTATATCCATCTCATATCTATCTATCTTATCTCTCTCGTATCTATCTATCTATCTATCTCATATCTATCTATCTCCTATCTAGCTATCTCATATCTATCTATCTTATCTCTCTCATATCTATCTATCTCATA
The DNA here is from genome assembly GCF_029499605.1 of Hyla sarda. Lineage (NCBI taxonomy): Eukaryota > Metazoa > Chordata > Amphibia > Anura > Hylidae > Hyla > Hyla sarda. The sequence continues at coordinate 399,960,588 of NC_079192.1, forward strand.
TCTATCTCATATCTACTTTTTTGCATATCTCATATTTTGGGTATTTCGGGTATTTTGCATATCTCATATCTATCTATCTATCTCATATCTATCTATCTATCTATCTATCTATCTCATATCTATCTATCTCATATCTATCTATCTCATATCTATCTATCTTATATCTATCTATCTATCTATCTATCTCATATCTATCTATCTATTTCATATCTATCTATCTCATATCTATCTATCGATCTCCTATCTATCTCATATCTGTCTATCTATCTATCTTATATCTATCTATCTATCTCATATCTATCTGTCATATCTATCTCATATCTATCTATCTATCTCATATCTATCTATCGATCATCTATGCCCTATCTATCTCATATCTATCTATCTGTCTCATATCTATCTATCTCATATCTATCATCTATGTCATATCTATCTATCTCATATCTATCTCATATCTATCTATCTCTCTCATATATATCTATCTATCTATCTCATATCTATCTATCTATCTATCTATCTATCTCCTATCTATCTATCTCATATCTATCTCATATCTATCTATCTCATATCTATCTATCTCATATCTATCTATCTCATATCTATCTATCTATCATCTATGTCCTATCTATCTCATATCTATCTATCTGTCTCATATCTATCTATCTCATATCTATCATCTATGTCATATCTATCTCATATCTATCTATCTCATATCTATCTATCTATCTCATATCTATCTATCTATCTCTATCTCATATCTATCTATCTATCTATCATCTATGTCATATCTATCTCATATCTATCTAGCTATCTATCTCATATCTATCTATCTTAAATATATCGATATATCTTCTATCTATCTTTTATCTCAGTGATAGATAGATATTTCCTGTGTTTTAAAATATTTTTTTTTAATAGACAAATGCCCGCCTGCAATGACTGCTCTGAAGAGCAGGAAGAACAGGCGGGCCAGTAGTAAGGAGATTACATGAGGAGGTTTGTTACAGTGTGTCACCGCAGTTGTAAGATGGGGCGTGTCAAAGGGTGAAGCCAGTGGGCGGGGTCAAGGGGGCGGCAAAATTAACTTTCGCCTAGGGCGGCAAAAATCCTTGCACCAGCCCTGCTCTCTTGTTCCTGGGCTTTCATGAGAGAAGGACCTGTACAGCAGTAATCGCAGTGAGTTAGGCCTGAGCCTTGCGGCAACGGCTGAACAATTATAATCATAGAGTGTATCACTTCCCAAACATTCTGCAGCATCACCGGACCTAATACCTCCCCTAAATCCGGACGGATCTGCAAATCTCTTTCCAAATTCAGAGACTTATTGTCTAGCTCAAGGTCCGCAACTACTGCCAGTCACTAAGCAACCTAAGGACTGTTTGTATGAGACTGTTACTGTGCCGTGGTTGTTGCAAGCACTTCAGTGAAAGTTGTTCAAGTTCAAATCTCCTTGTGGACCTTCAGTTATTTTATGCACCTATCGTTACTGGGAAGGGCGGCGATAGGCCGGAACACTGATTCAGCATACCAGCCCTCAGCCTGGCGTCACGAACTCTAGGGTTAACATTAACCCCTTATATACCTATGCCATACCACCACTACCATACACCCCCCAAGGGCTACCACAATACGATCATTCTATCCATGAAAATGGTATGGAATCATATCTCTAGGCGGATTAAAAAAAAGGAGTGAAAATATACTACCATATGTCTAAAAGATAGGATTTTTGTACACACCTGATTATTTTGCATTGGATTTTATAGAATTTAATGGTGACCCACAGTGATGGCGGGACCACGGGGTATAGCAGTGTAGATGGATGGGGCAAGATGGTATTAACCCCAGGGTGTTATTAACCCCTAATGTTCGTGACGCCAGAGTGGTTTTTGGGTACCGGAACCACCCAAAGGGTATCTCTGTTATTCCAATAGCTAGTCAGTGAAAATGAGAGTCCACAACCAGGTTATGGTTTAACAGAGGCTTTACTGAGGTCAGATAGGTGTTATCTTCACAGCTTGGCCAGAATCCCAGAGAGGTGACCAGGAACACAGAAGGACCTTGCAGCTTGCTGGGACCAATTAGACTTGCAATGGAATTGACTTGAAGCTTGAATAGACTGTAGATTGTGACAGAAGACATAGACTTGACTTACTGGAATGACTGTAGATTTGAGGCCTTCCAGGTACTGGACACTGGCACTGAGATCTCTGGTCTCTCTGTTCCTCAGCAACAAAAGAGCAAAAAAGAGCAAAAGAGGCAGGTTGCAGCACCTCCCTTCCTTATAAGGGGGGGGGGGGGCTGTAGTAGAAGCCCATAGGTCAAGCTGCGGGTCATGTGTTAAACTGCTGCCCTCTGGGTAACATGTGATAACATAAACATAACATGTGACATTTCACAGGTCCTTTAGACATTTACTTGAGTCCTCCAAAGATCCTTTACATTAAATAACACTATAATAACAGCAGGGGAGACACTGTAGGAGAGCCCTCTAGGTCACCGAGGGACTCAACCTGACAGGGCCTAAATGTAGTGCGGCACCATGTCCTGTACTGGGACATCACATATACTTTGCAATCATGTGACAACATAGCTATATGACAATTTTTATATACAGCTAGCTAAGTACCCAGCATTGCCCGGTCTTTCTTCCTAAACCTTGTGGGAGAGGAAAAGAAACAATGACGCTCTCGTCTTCATATCCCAACCTCCTATCATGACCTCATATCCTGTCCTCATTTCCCAGCCTCATATAACTACCACATATCCCGTCCTCACATGCCATCCACATATTCCGACCTCATATGCCATTCTCATATTCTGTCCTCATATCCCATCCTCATATCCTGTCCTTATATCACTTCCCCTTATCCTGTCCTCATATCCTGTTCTCATATCCCAAACTTATTTGTGAGGTCTTCCCTGATAAGCCAGCCCCCTGGAGACACCCCTCCCCCTCCTTTTTTTTTTGTATGTCCAGTCATTCCTGCGTTGAACGTGTCCCTACTATCTTTAGACTGTGCTGAGACCACGTGACAGTGGGGGGACGCATTCAACGTAGGCGTGGTGGGATGTAGAGATGGGCCACACACGTCATTAGGGGGGTGGCTTGTCTGGGAAAATGAGAAGCAGCCAGGTGCTCTGTGATCGCCTAACGTGCAACATGTTGTCTCGAGCCACACAGTAAGTTTGGAAAGTCTGGAGACAACAGTAATTCCGAAGTGCAGAAGAATGCAGAAGGCATGAAAATACAAAAATGGGCACGATCCACCACAGACAGATACAGTTAAAACATACATAACTTGACATCAGAGGCACATAGCTTAAAAGTACAAAAAACCTGAAATACCCCTTTAATGAAAGACAACTGAGGAGGACACCACTGTTGAAAGCAAATCATAAAAAGTGAGTCTGGAATTTGCCAAAATGCATATTGACTAGCCACAAAGCTACTGGGTGAATGTCCTGGATGAGACAAAACAAGCTTTTTGGCAAGTCACATCAGCTCTTTGCTCACAGACACGAAAATAAAGCCTACTAAGAAAAGATCACTGTACCTACTGTAAGGCATGGAGGAGGCTCGGTTATGTTTTGTGTATAGGGAACAATGAAAATCATCAAGGCATTCTGGAGAGAAATGTGCTGCCCAGTTTCAGGAAGCTTGGTCTCAGTTGCAGGTCATGGGTCCTTCAACAGAATAATGGCACAAAACACTCAGCCAAGAATACCTAAGAAAGGCTAAGGGCAAATATTGGTCTATTCTGAAGTGGCCTTCTATAAGCCCTAATCTCAGTCCTATTTAACATCTGTGGGAGTAGCTGAAACATGCAGTCTGGAGAAGACACCTTCACACCTGAGACAGCTGGAGCAGGATCTTATGAGGAGTGGGCCAAGATACCTGCAGTCTGGAGAAGACACCTGAGACAGCTGGAGCAGGATCTTATGAGGAGTGAGCCTAGATACCTGCAGTCTGGAGAAGACACCTTCACACCTGAGACAGCTGAAGCAGTATCCTATGAGGAGTGGGCCTAGATACCTGCAGTCTGAAGAAGACACCTTCACACCTGAGACATCTGGAGCAGGATCTTATGAGGAGTGGGCCAAGATACATGCAGTCTGGAGAAGACACCTTCACACCTGAGACAGCTGGAGCAGGATCTTATGAGGAGTGGGCATAGATACCTACAGTCTGGAGAAGACACCTTCACACCTGAGACAGCTGGAGCTCGATCTTATGAGGAGTGGGCCTAGATACCTGCAGTCTGAAGAAGACACCTTCACACCTGAGACAGCTGGAGCAGGATCTTATGAGGAGTGGGCATAGATACCTACAGTCTGGAGAAGACACCTTCACACCTGAGACAGCTGGAGCATGATCTTATGAGGAGTGGGCATAGATACCTTCAGTCTGAAGAAGACACCTTTACACCTGAGACAGCTGGAGCAGGATCTTGTGAGGAGTGGGCCAAGATACCTGCAGTGTGAAGAAGACACCTTCAAACCTGAGACATCTGGAGCAGGATCTTATGAGGAGTGGGCCAAGATACCTGCAGTCTGGAGATGACACCTTTACACCTGAGACAGCTGGGGCAGGATACCTGCAGTCTGAAGAAGACACCTTCAAACCTGAGACAGCTGGAGCAGGATCTTATGAGGAGTGTGCCAAGATACCTGCAGTCTGGAGAAGACGCCTTTACACCTGAGACAGCTGGAGCAGGATCTTATGAGGAGTAAGCCAAGATACCTGCAGTCTGGAGAAGACGCCTTCACACCTGAAACAGCTGGAGCAGGATCTTATGAGAAGTGGGCCAAGATACCTGCAGTCTGGAGAAGACACCTTCACACCTGAGACAGCTGGAGCAGGATCTTATGAGGAGTGCACCAAGATACCTGCAGTCTGGAGAAGACACCTTCACACCTGAGACAGCTGGAGCAGGATCTTATGAGGAGTGGGCCAAGATACCTGCAGTCTGGAGAAGACACCTTCACACCTGAGACAGCTGGAGCAAGATCTTATGAGGAGTGGGCCAAGATACCTGCAGTCTGGAGAAGACACCGTCACACCTGAGACAGCTGGAGCAGGATCTTATGAGGAGTGGGCCAAGATACCTGCAGTCTGGAGAAGACACCTTTACACCTGAGACAGCTGGAGCATGATCTTATAAGGAGTGCACCAAGATAACTGCAGTCTGGAGAAGACACCTTTACACCTGAGACAGCTGGAGCAGGATATTATGAAGAGTGCACCAAGATACCTGCAGTCTGGAGAAGACACCTTCATACCTGAGACAGCTGGAGCAGGCTCCTATGAGGAGTGGGCCAAGATACCTGAAGTCTGGAGAAGACACCTTCACACCTGAGACATCTGGAGCAGGATCTTATGAGGAGTGCACCAAGATACCTGCAGTCTGGAGAAGACACCTTCACACCTGAGACAGCTGGAGCAGTATCTTATGAGGAGTGGGCCAAGATACCTGCGGTCTGGAGAAGACACCTTCACACCTGAGACAGCTGGAGCAGTATCTTATGAGGAGTGGGCCAAGATACCTGCAGTCTGGAGAAGACACCTTCACACCTGAGACAGCTGGAGCAGGATCTTATGAGGAGTGGGCCAAGATACCTGCAGTCTGGAGAAGACACCTTTACACCTGAGACATCTGGAGCAGGATCTTATGAGGAGTGCACCAAGATACCTGCAGTCTGGAGAAGACACCTTCACACCTGAGAAAGTTGGAGCAGGATCTTATGAGGAGTGCACCAAGATACCTGCAGTCTGGAGAAGACACCTTCACACCTGAGACAGCTGGAGCAAGATCTTATGAGGAGTGGGCCAAGATACCTGCAGTCTGGAGAAGACACCGTCACACCTGAGACATCTGGAGCAGGATCTTATGAGGAGTGGGCCAAGATACCTGCAGTCTGGAGAAGACACCTTCACACCTGAGACAGCTGGAGCATGATCTTATGAGGAGTGCACCAAGATACCTGCAGTCTGGAGAAGACACCTTTACACCTGAGACAGCTGGAGCAGGATCTTATGAGGAGTGCACCAAGATACCTGCAGTCTGGAGAAGACACCTTCACACCTGAGACAGCTGGAGCAGGCTCCTATGAGGAGTGGGCCAAGATACCTGCAGTCTGGAGAAGACACCTTCACACCTGAGACATCTGGAGCAGGATCTTATGAGGAGTGCACCAAGATACATGCAGTCTGTAGAAGACACCTTCACACCTGAGACAGCTGGAGCAGGATCTTAGGAGGAGTGGGCCAAGATACCTGCAGTCTGGAGAAGACACCTTCACACCTGAGACAGCTGGAGCAGTATCTTATGAGGAGTGAGCCAAGATACCTGCAGTCTGGAGAAGACACCTTCACACCTGAGACAGCTGGAGCAGGATCTTATGAGGAGTGAGCCAAGATACCTGCAGTCTGGAGAAGACACCTTTACACCTGAGACAGCTGGAGCAGTATCTTATGAGGAGTGGGCCAAGATACCTGCAGTCTGGAGAAGACACCTTCACACCTGAGAAAGCTGGAGCATGATCTTATGAGGAGTGCACCAAGATACCTGCAGTCTGGAGAAGACACCTTTACACCTGAGACAGCTGGAGCAGGATCTTATGAGGAGTGCACCAAGATACCTGCAGTCTGGAGAAGACACCTTCACACCTGAGACAGCTGGAGCAGGCTCCTATGAGGAGTGGGCCAAGATACCTGCAGTCTGGAGAAGACACCTTCACACCTGAGACATCTGGAGCAGGATCTTATGAGGAGTGCACCAAGATACCTGCAGTCTGGAGAAGACACCTTCACACCTGAGACAGCTGGAGCAGTATCTTATGAGGAGTGGGCCAAGATACCTGCAGTCTGGAGAAGACACCTTCACACCTGAGACAGCTGGAGCAGTATCTTATGAGGAGTGAGCCAAGATACCTGCAGTCTGGAGAAGACACCTTCACACCTGAGACAGCTGGAGCAGGATCTTATGAGGAGTGAGCCAAGATACCTGCAGTCTGGAGAAGACACCTTTACACCTGAGACAGCTGGAGCAGTATCTTATGAGGAGTGGGCCAAGATACCTGCAGTCTGGAGAAGACACCTTCACACCTGAGACAGCTGGAGCAGGCTCCTATGAGGGGTGGGCCAATATACCTGCAGTCTGGAGAAGATACCTTCACACCTGAGACAGCTGGAGCAGGATCTTATGAGGAGTGGGCCAAGATACCTGCAGTCTGGAGAAGACACCTTCACACCTGAGACAGCTGGAGCAGGCTCCTATGAGGGGTGGGCCAAGATACCTGCAGTCTGGAGAAGACACCTTCACACCTGAGACAGCTGGAGCAGGATCTTATGAGGAGTGGACCAAGATACCTGCAGTCTGGAGAAGACACCTTCACACCTGAGACAGCTGGAGCGGGATCTTATGAGGAGTGGGCCAAGATACCTGCAGTCTGGAGAAGACACCTTCACACCTGAGACAGCTGGAGCAAGATCTTATGAGGAGTGGGCCAAGATACCTGCAGTCTGGAGAAGACACCTTTACACCTGAGACATCTGGAGCAGGATCTTATGAGGAGTGCACCAAGATACCTGCAGTCTGGAGAAGACACCTTCACACCTGAGAAAGCTGGAGCAGGATCTTATGAGGAGTGCACCAAGATACCTGCAGTCTGGAGAAGACACCTTCACACCTGAGACAGCTGGAGCAAGATCTTATGAGGAGTGGGCCAAGATACCTGCAGTCTGGAGAAGACACCGTCACACCTGAGACAGCTGGAGCAGGATCTTATGAGGAGTGGGCCAAGATACCTGCAGTCTGGAGAAGACACCTTCACACCTGAGACAGCTGGAGCATGATCTTATGAGGAGTGCACCAAGATACCTGCAGTCTGGAGAAGACACCTTTACACCTGAGACAGCTGGAGCAGGATCTTATGAGGAGTGCACCAAGATACCTGCAGTCTGGAGAAGACACCTTCACACCTGAGACAGCTGGAGCAGGCTCCTATGAGGAGTGGGCCAAGATACCTGCAGTCTGGAGAAGACACCTTCACACCTGAGACATCTGGAGCAGGATCTTATGAGGAGTGCACCAAGATACATGCAGTCTGTAGAAGACACCTTCACACCTGAGACAGCTGGAGCAGGATCTTATGAGGAGTGGGCCAAGATACCTGCAGTCTGGAGAAGACACCTTCACACCTGAGACAGCTGGAGCAGTATCTTATGAGGAGTGAGCCAAGATACCTGCAGTCTGGAGAAGACACCTTCACACCTGAGACAGCTGGAGCAGGATCTTATGAGGAGTGAGCCAAGATACCTGCAGTCTGGAGAAGACACCTTTACACCTGAGACAGCTGGAGCAGTATCTTATGAGGAGTGGGCCAAGATACCTGCAGTCTGGAGAAGACACCTTCACACCTGAGACAGCTGGAGCATGATCTTATGAGGAGTGCACCAAGATACCTGCAGTCTGGAGAAGACACCTTTACACCTGAGACAGCTGGAGCAGGATCTTATGAGGAGTGCACCAAGATACCTGCAGTCTGGAGAAGACACCTTCACACCTGAGACAGCTGGAGCAGGATCTTATGAGGAGTGGGCCAAGATACCTGCAGTCTGAAGAAGACACCTTCACACCTGAGACAGCTGGAGCAGGATCTTATGAGGAGTGGGCCAAGATACCTGCAGTCTGGAGAAGACACCTTCACACCTGAGACAGCTGGAGCAGTATCTTATGAGGAGTGAGCCAAGATACCTGCAGTCTGGAGAAGACACCTTCACACCTGAGACAGCTGGAGCAGGCTCCTATGAGGAGTGGGCCAAGATACCTGCAGTCTGGAGAAGACACCTTCACACCTGAGACAGCTGGAGCAGGCTCCTATGAGGAGTGGGCCAAGATACCTGCAGTCTGGAGAAGACACCTTCACACCTGAGACATCTGGAGCAGGATCTTATGAGGAGTGCACCAAGATACCTGCAGTCTGGAGAAGACACCTTCACACCTGAGACAGCTGGAGCAGGATCTTATGAGGAGTGGGCCAAGATACCTGCAGTCTGGAGAAGACACCTTCACACCTGAGACAGCTGGAGCAGTATCTTATGAGGAGTGAGCCAAGATACCTGCAGTCTGGAGAAGACACCTTCACACCTGAGACAGCTGGAGCAGGATCTTATGAGGAGTGAGCCAAGATACCTGCAGTCTGGAGAAGACACCTTTACACCTGAGACAGCTGGAGCAGTATCTTATGAGGAGTGGGCCAAGATACCTGCAGTCTGGAGAAGACACCTTCACACCTGAGACTGCTGGAGCAGGCTCCTATGAGGGGTGGGCCAAGATACCTGCAGTCTGGAGAAGATACCTTCACACCTGAGACAGCTGGAGCAGGATCTTATGAGGAGTGGGCCAAGATACCTGCAGTCTGGAGAAGACACCTTCACACCTGAGACAGCTGGAGCAGGCTCCTATGAGGGGTGGGCCAAGATACCTGCAGTCTGGAGAAGACACCTTCACACCTGAGACAGCTGGAGCAGTATCTTATGAGGAGTGGACCAAGATACCTGCAGTCTGGAGAAGACACCTTCACACCTGAGACAGCTGGAGCAGGATCTTATGAGGAGTGGACCAAGATACCTGCAGTCTGGAGAAGACACCTTCACACCTGAGACAGATGGAGCAGGATCTTATGAGGAGTGGGCCAAGATACCTGGAGACCAATGCACAAGTTTCATTAAGAGTTTTAGAAATCGCTGGATTGCAGTGACTGCCTCAAAAGGTTGTGCAACAAAATGTTAGGTTCAGAGGGCCATCATTTTTGTCCAGGCCAGTGTCAATACATTTTTGTCCAGGCCAGTGTCAATACATTTTTGTCCAGGCCAGTGTCAATACATTTTTGTCTAGGCCAGTGTCAATACTGATTTTCATGAGTTAAGTTTCAGTAAATTATTACATAGGGTACCAACAACTTTGTCCACATCTGTATTTGTTACAATTGTGTAACCATGGAAACAAATGCCTGCATTGGAGCTGCATACCCAAAACAGTAGGTTCATTTAAATAAAACATGGCTGTAACAGTGAACATGGAGTAAAAAAAAAAAAAAAAAAAAATAAACATAATTTTCTGTAGTTTGCAGATTCCATGCCATGCCCAGTTTAGTGCCCGGTTTATAAATGACACTACAATCACTTTATTTATTCTAAAGTAAGGTTTTTCCATATAAAATTAATAAATTACAGGTTCCAAGAATCTCTTGTTTATTAATCTTCTATGGAAAAAAAAAATGAGATGCTGAAAAAGGATAACAAAAAAGGGAAATAAATAAAGCGAATATGATGCCATGCAGGGCGTGATGCCAATTGGGGGCAGACTTTTAATTTAGAACAGTACAACGTCTAGGGCAGCAAGCACTGTAAATACAGTCCGGATTTTATAGTATGACATTTCAAGGCTATAAAAGTATAAATAGTTTTTGTTACTTTTGGCTTTTTTTTTAAACCATTTAATCAGCCTTAAAGTGGAAGTATTCACCTCTACATGGGAGTTATTTTTTTTCCTGTTTGGCAACATTTGTTTTCTCTACATATCGGGGGGGGAGATTTATCAAAACGTGTCCAGAGGAAAAGTTGCTGAGTTGCCCATAGCAACCAATCAGATCGCTTCTTTCATTTTGCAGAGGCCTTGTTAAAAATGAAAAAAAAAAAGATCTGATTGGTTGCTATGGGCAACTTTTCCTTTGCACAGGTTTTGATAAATCTCCCCCATAGTGTGTATGTCATGTTATCTACTGATGTCTGTCCTGAACAAGTCTACAGGGTCCATTGAAGAATAAATCTGAGGATACACCTTGTTCGGGTGTGAAACGTGTCATGCATATGTGTTTCTGTATATGTACATCTCTCAATAAAGCCATTCTGAAGAGTTTTTCCCACAGCAACCAATCACAGCTCAGGTTTCACTTTACCTCAGCTTATTAGCTGAGTTGTGATTGGTCGCTGTGGGAAAATCACTCCAGTTTTTCTCTGAGAACACTGATCAGTGCTATGGCCTATGCATAGGACTGAACAGTATTAGCAATCAAATGATTGCTATAAATAGTTAAAAAAAAAAGTTTAAAAAAAAAGTTAAAAAATTTTAAATAAAAAAGTAGAAAAATTGTGAAAAATCCCCTCCCCCAATAAAAAACATAAAACGTCAGTTTTTCCCATTTTTTACCCCAGAAAAGCGTAGAAAGAAATATTTAATACACATATTTGGTATCGCCACATGTGTTAAAGTCTTACCTATTAAAATATATTGTTAATTATCCCATATGGTGAATGGCGTAAACGTAAAACAATTTTAAAAAGTCCTAAATTTATTCTTTTTTGTCACATTTTATAAAAAAAATTAATAAAAAAATGTATAAAAAATGTATAAAAAGTAAAACCAAAGTGCTACTGATAAAAGCTACAGATCATGGCGCAAAAAATGAGCCCTCATACCGCCCTATATACGGAAAAATGAGAAAGTTATAGGTGGTCAAAATAGGGCAATTTCAAAATACTAATTGTTAAAATGGTTTGAGATTTTTTTTTTAAGCGGTACAATTATAGAAAAGCATATAACATGGGTATAATTTTAATCGTATTGACCCACAGAATAAAGAAAACATGTCATTTTTACCGGAAAGTGTACAGCGTGAAAACAAAAACCTTCAAAAATTTGCTAAATTGCGGTGTTCTTTTCAATTTTCCCACATAAATAAAATTATTTTGGTTGCGCCGTACATTTTATGGTAAAATAAGTGATGTCATTACAAAGTACAATTGATGACGCAAAAAACAAGCCCTCATATGGGTCTATGGTTGGAAATTTAAAGGAGAACTACGGGATTGAAAAATGTATCCGCTATCCTAAGGATAGGGGATAAGTTTCAGATCGTGGGGGGTCCGACCGCTGGGGCCCCCCACGATCTCCCGTACGGAGCCCCAGCTCTCTGCATAGAGAGCGCGTGTCGACCACCGCACGAGGCGGCGGCTGACACGCGCCCTCCATTTACTGCTATGGGAGAGCCGAAGCGCTGCCTTCGGCAATTACCGGCTCTCCCATAGCTGTGTATGGAGGGGGCGTGTCGGCCGCTGCTTCGTGCCCTCTCTAACCAGAGAGCCGGGGCCCCGTACGGGAGATCGTGGGGGGCCCCAGCGGTCGGACCCCTCGCGATCTGAAACTTATCCCCTATCCTTAGGATAGCGGATACATTTTTCAATCCCATAGTTCTCCTTTAAAAGAGTTTTGATTTTTAGAAGGCGAGGAGGAAAAAACGAAAATGCAAAAATAAAATTGGTCTGTCTCTTAAAGCCAAAATGGGCCTGGTCCTTAAGGGGTTAAAGGGTATTCCGGGATTTTTTATTTTATTTGACTGTGCTACAAGGGCTGTAACATTAGTGTAGATCATAATATAGTGTCTGTACCTGTGTTTGATGGCTGGCAACGTCATGTGACCTTTGCCCCAGATGTTTATTTTTAGCAGCATACAAACTGAGTGTTGTCTCAGCTTTTCCTGGGTGCAATGTGGCCCGAGATATTACATCGTTACTCAGGTGTTGAAAGGGAGCCTGTGGGAGGGAGATCATTCTCCACAGGGCTGCAGGGAATTGTAGTTTCAGACTGCATGGAACGAAACCCCCCTCTCTTTCGGACCCTTTACTGCCCTCCCCCTTTTTTTCCCCAAAAAAGGCACAAGACAAGAAATAGGTTTTATGGGCTGGGTGATGGTCACAGCTATTTATTGAACATAAATAAACCTATTATAGATAAACCGGAAACGCTGCATAGCAGCAACCAAACACATCAACGATGCTTCAGCCGAAGCAGTCTGCCCCGCCGTGTCCACGGCGGGCATGAAATGCCAACGGCCCTTTGTAAAACAGCTCTCTCCCATGCCAGCTGTGACTTAACAAATACCTAAGGAAGGAAAAAGGGCAATAAAAAGAAAAAACCCAGACAACCATGGGAAAAGTGCACACAACATGCACAAACCCTAAACACAAAATTAGTCTGTACAATTATTACAATTTTTTTTTATTTTTTTTAAAAGGGGTAACAAAATTGCCACGGGCCCCACAACAGGGACCTGGCAAAAGGAATATAAACAAAGGAGGTACAACAAAAACATAAACAAAGGAGGTACAAATCTAAGGGAGGGAGGGCGGGACCTTGAAACGCTGGTGAGAAAGAGGAAGAGGTAAGGAAGAGGAGGGAATATAGCTGCTAGGGGCGTATTCTGTACCCTGCCCTAACTCACAACAAGGGGGAGGGAGACCATCTTCTCCCTGTTAACCCTCTATGTCCCTGCAGTCAGGGGTTGCCTACTCCTAGGTGGCCAGGCAACCTACAAACACAACAGACTTGCAAGGGAGCTCAGGTGTGCTGCAATGGGTGGGGTGGCTGAAGTGTGGCAGGGAAGAAAAGTGACCTCACACTTACAAACAAGGATTTGTAGCCTGTGACTTGTAGTTGTAGAACCCTGGGACTTGTAGTTGCAGGGAGGGAACTTCAACTGGAAATAGCCATTTCACAAAAAGCAGCATTATGGTGCACTCACAATACAGCCAATTAGCCTCAAGACAAGCAGGAATCCTTTCTAACCATGTCCGTTACTGTCTCTCAGTTCAGTACTAGAATCGCCTTATGGTTAATAACCCTTTAAAAAAGTGTCTTAGACTATTGTGTCTCCCTAGTACAACCAAACCAGTTGATGATGGAAGAATTAAGTCTCATTCAGATTGGTGAATTGTTTCTGTGTTTAGCTAGATGTACTCTTGATGCAACACATCCCTTGTGGTTCTACTTAACCAGACTTCAGCACAGCTCCAGCTTCAGTACAGCTCCACAGTAAGAAGGGCCGGCTCTGCCTATAGGCAAAAAAAGGCAGCCATCTAGAGTCCCCCTCTTGATGGGGCGGTGCTCTGCCCACTACAATAAAGTTAGCCAGTATCCGAAGCACCTGCTCATCCGAAGCACCTGCCCATCAGGCAAAACCTGCAACTGTACTATAATAATCAGCATTTTTCAGCCTTCTGGAGAAGTGCAGCACCCCCTCTGAGGTAGACATGGGCGATCCATCCGAAATCCTGACATCACACGTGCCTCCATACATCAGAAGGAGCCATTGGGCGAGGTCAAGGGGTGGCAAAATTAGCTTTCGCCTAGGGTGGCAAAAATCTTTGCACCAGGCCTAACAGTAAGATCTTAGGGTTGCGAAATTATGAAAAAACTATCTAGCTCTTCAGGTCCCTAATTTGGTCCATAGGGGGCGGAATTAAAGTAGTTTGTGTTGTGACCCATCTAGGCCAGATATATGTTCTACGTTATCTATCATATGCATGGGTAAAGAAGAGAGGGAAAAGGGTGCACACAGTTGAGATCACCAGGTGACCAAAGATGGGACTATATAGGTACAAAAAATTGCTGAGCATAGACACAACTGTCTGAGCCCAGCGGAGATGGCTCTAGTTGCATGTGGACCCTTAGGCACAGTGGGCACCATGTGTACTCTCTGTTGGCTTGGCAATGGTGTCTAAAGTTTCTGGCCCCAAAGCAAATGTTGTACCTAAGCTACCCAACGTTACATGTCATTTATAATTGTGATGTTTTCTTCAATAGAAGAGGTGCGTGGGTGCAACTGAAAACTATACCTGCTGGAAATGCAACAGTGATGTCACTGCACAGGAATAATTGTTAAGGTTAAAGGGGTACTCCCCTGAAAAAAAAAATTTAAATCAACTGGTGCCAGAAAGTTAAACAGATTTGTAAATTACTTTTATTAAAAAAATCTTAATCCTTCCAGTACTTATCAGCTGCTATATGCTCCACAGCAAGTTCTTTTCTTTTTGAATTTCCTTTCTGTCTGACCACAGTGCTCTCTGCTGACACCTCTGTCCATTTTAGGAACTGTCTGGAGCAGGATAGGTTTGCTATGGGGATTTGTTCCTACTCTGGACAAAGGTGTCAGCAGAGAGCACAGACAGAAATGAAATTCAAAAAGAAAAGAACTTCCTGTGGAGCATATAGCAGCTGATAAGTACTGGAAGGATTAAGATTTTTAAACAGAAGTCATTTACAAATCTGTTTAACTTTCTGGCACCAGTTTATTTAAAAACATTTTTTTCCAGGGGAGTACCCCTTTAAGTCACAGAACATGGATAATCCACACTGATCATTTAGCAACGATTAGTGAGTGCCACTTTTTTTCTATTCGTTGTAGCTGCTGGACTTTGAACATTGCAAAGGAAAACCCATTGTAGTCAATAGGAGCATGCTGCAAGGAGGAATCCACATGGAATTCCTCATGGACACCTTGAAAATTCATAATGTGGATGAGCCCTAGATGTTATTATTTGTGCAGTTGACATATTGTGCATCAATGGTGAACTCTCATTTATTAACCTTATTTACACTTTCTGTTTTTTGTGCCAGTGAAGGCAGTCGAAAGGGGTCATCTCATCTTAACAAACCCTCTCGATATACCCTATTAGGGCCCAGAGTAAAGGTGGAACGACGCAAACAAGTAGTGGCTATTGTTCTGGCTGACCATGTCCGTCTTTGCATCCTAAATTAATGGGCAGGTGTAATACTACTTTTTACCTGTAGTGGCTGCTGCAGGAAAAATGAGCAGCCAATGAGGACTATCCTGGCAAAAATCAAGCTGATCGCTGTCATTTTAAGGGGATTGTGTGCTTCAACACAACAAGGATGATCACAGTTTATGTCAATGCCCCCTGAGCTGACGTCAGCTGCCACAGATTTATTAGGAGCACTATATCACTATCAGACAGCCTAATTGACAGCCTAACAGAAGATGCAGCTGCTAGATGGAGGTGCCAGAGCAGTGAAAATAGACTGCTCTGAAGTACATAGGAATAGGGGATGAGGTGGACGGGGAACAGTGGCAGGGAATTTCAGCACAGGGCTGGGAGATTTTGAGGGAGAAATGCATCATGGTAATTGTGGTCATTGATCAGGCACAGACGAGGACGTAGACTGCATTATGTGCCGGGGAGAAACAGCAGAAAGGGCCCTAAAGAAAATTATTATATATATTTTTTCAACAAAACCACATGGGGAGAATGCATATCAATGCTTCAGTATTAGTGTCATATCTCTAGATCAGTGGACTCCAAACTGCACACTAGAGCCCTGCACGGGACTGGTTTTTCAATCCCGTTCCCGCCTGCTCCCAATTACTTTTTTGACCAATTCCACCTGCTCCCGATAACTTTTTTGACCAATCCCGCAAAAATTTTGTCCAATCCCTCCCGCTGACATAGGAATGTACATACACTAGAGTGCAATGCTCCGTACATACTCCCCTTGTATAGAGGTGTGTGTAGTAGACACACTGCTATACATCGGGGGTATGTGCAGAGCATTGCACTCTAGTGTATGTACAGATGTGAATAGCAGTGACTGTGCAGACTCAGAGGCCCTGGGTCACTGACCAATGCAATGCTCAGCACATACCTGGCCTACCGGGATGTATGAGGGCTCATTGTTTGCACTGTGGTCTGTAGTTTTCATTTTTGTTTAACCCCTTAACGATGGAGGACGTAAATGTAAGTACTGGTGAGGTGGTACCTAACGCATCAGGACGTACATTTACGTCCTAAGCATAACTGCGAGCATCGGAGCGATGCCCGGATCATGCACGGCAGGTCCCGGCTGCTTATCGCAGCCAGGGACCTGCCCGTAATGGCGGACATCCGCGATCCCGCGTATGTCAGCCATTAACCCCTCAGTATTGATTACGGCATCTGCAGCATTGCGGACACTAAAATGGATGATCGGATCGCCTGCAGCGCTGCCGTGACGATCTGATCATCCGGCACGGCAGCCGGAGGTCCCCTCACCTTGCTTTGCTGCCTTCCCGGCATCTTCTGCTCTGATCTGCCTTCCCGCAGACCAGAGCAGAAGATGACCGATAACCCTGATCAGTGCTATGTCCTATACATAGCAACAGTATTAGCAATCGAATGATTGCTATAAATAGTCCCTATGGGGACTATTAAAGGACAACTGTAGTGGTACCGTTTTACATATGCCCATGCCAGAGCCTCAAAAATAAACAAAATTAACTCATACATACCTTCCTACGAGTCCCCGTTGTCCGGCACAAGCCTTACGGTCCGGCAGTGCTGACGTCATTCCACTTCCTGGGGACAGGGAAGCCGCAGAGCCGTCGGAGTATCACCAGCCGCAGCGATGTCCCGCCCCGGCTGGTGATAAGCTCTGAGCCGACTGTCATGTAAGGAGCTCTAGCCGGCTTCTTACATGACAGTCGGCTCAACCTATCCCCAGCCGGGGTGGGACATTGCTGCGGCCGGTGATACGCCAACGGCTCTGCGGCTTCCCCGTCCCCAGGAAGTGGAATGACGTCCGCACTGTCGGACCAACGGGGGCTCGTAGGAAGGTATGTATGAGTTAATTTTGTTTATTTTTGAGGCACTACAGTTGTCCTTTAAAGTGTAAAAATAAAAGTAAAAAAAATTAAGTATAAAAAATCTGAAAACCCCCACCCCCAATGAAAAATTTAATTGTCCCATTTTCCCTATTTCACCCCCAAAAAGTGTTTAAAAAAATATTTTCTTTACATATTTGGTATCGCTGCGTGCATAAATATCTGAACTATTAAAATAAAATGTTATATGATACTGTACGATGAACGGCGCGAACGTAAAAATAAAAAAAATCCAAAATAGATGCTTTTTTTATAACATTTTATTCCCAAATAATAAAAAATTGATTAAAAGTTCAATATAAGCAAATATGGTATCAATAAAAAGTACAGATCACAGCGCAAAAAATGAGCCCTCATACCGCCGCTTATATAGAAAAATGAAAAAGTTATTGGTCTTCAAAATAAGGGGATTTTAAACGTACAATTTGGTTAAAAAGTTTGTGATTTTTTTTTAAGCGCAACAGTAATAGAGAAGTGTATTATCATTTGTATCATTTTAATTGTATTGACCCAAAGACTAAAGAACACATGTCATTTTTACTGTAAATTGTACGGCGTGAAAACAAAATTCAAGCTTTTACTATGGAAGGGTTTCAAAAAAATGTACCCTTTTTTTAAAACTTTTTTTTTACACTTTTTTACTTTTTGTTATAGCTCCCATATGGTATGTGGAGACTGCAGAGCATTGCACTCTAGGGTCTGTAGAAGACCCTAAGGTGCAATGTTCTGCAGTCTGAAATTGCCCCCCCCCCCCACCCCATGTGTATAGCGGTGTGTGTGTGCACTAGGGTGCAATGCTCTGTCTGCAGTTTACTCTGCACATACCCCCCATGTGTATAGCCATACATCACAACCGTTTTGAATCCGGTAGAACATTCCCGCTTTCGCGGTGATGTTCCGCCGTCCCGAAACGGCCACCACATGTCCCCCATTAAACTGTAAATGCCTCTTATGAGGTATCTACAGTTAAATGTGCCGCTCAGTGAAAAGATTGACAGGGTGAAGAGCCATTGGCTTCTTATCCTGTCAATCACTCTTGTGTCCCTGGCTACAGTAGGCCAGCAGACGGGTGTGTGGTGACCTCTGTCTTCTAAGGGGGAACTGCTGCTGCTGCCTATTATGCGGAACCTCTGCCTACTAAGGGGAACTGCTGCTGTTGCCTATTATGGGGGACCTCTGCCTACTAAGGGGGAACTGCTGCTGCCTATTATGGTGGACCTCTGCCTACTAAGGGGGAACTGCTGCTACCTATTATGGGGAACCTCTGCCTATTAAGGGGGAACTGCTGCTGCCTATTATGGGGGACCTCTGCCTACTAAGGGGGAACTGCTGCTGCCTATTATGGTGGACCTCTGCCTACTATGGGGGAACTGCTGCTGCCTATTATGGGGGACCTCTGCCTACTAAGGGGGAACTGCTGCTGCCTATTATGGGGGACCTCTACCTACTAAGGGGAAACTGCTGCTGCCTATTATGGTGGACCTCTGCCTCCTATGGGGGAACTGCTGCTCACTATTATGGGGAACCTCTGACTACTGTGGGGGAAACTGCTGGTGCCTACTATGGGGGAAACTCTGCTGCTGCATACTCTGGGGGAAACTCTGCTGCTGCCTACTGTGGGGGAAACTCTGCTGCTGCCTACTGTGGGGGAGGGGCTTTTGCTACAATAGGGGAACTGCTGCTACTATGTGGGGAACTGCCAACTATTGGGGACCTGCTGCTGCCTATTATGGGGACCCTCTGCCTACTATGGGGAAAGTGTTGCCTACTATGGAGGACTTCCGCAACCTACCTAATGTAGGGGGCTATCTACTACCTACAAGCTATTATGGAGACTAACTACCAGGCTAATAGGGGGGCTACCTACTACCTTCACATGAGAGTATTCATACAGGGTACAGCTATCTGAGGGATTTACCTACTGAGACAAATCTCTCTGGGGGGCCCCACCTACTCTGGGCACCTATGTGATGTGTGTAACTATCTGAAGGGACCTGTGTACTTACTGGAGCGCCCTACCTATGCAATGGGAAGGACTTTCCGACTACAAAGGGGGAATTATTACAGTTTGGGGCATTATAGTTGTGGAAAAAGTGCCGAGCTGCAAATAATTTTTTTCCCACCATGTTCTCCAGAGATGAATCATAGCCGGAAGAAATCATCATGGAGCTCGAGAAGAAAAAGGAAAGTGAAGGACGCCGATTCGAGAAGATGTCACGTGATATAATGTATGTAATCTCTTATATGGTCTGTAGTGGTAATGATGGGGATTGTTGTCAGTCTGCCAGTATTGGACATCCTCTTGAGCTTAAATGACAGACTGACATTATTGCTGTTAAAGATGTATTCCCATTCTGCAGATGTAGGCGTGGTTAGGGCATGATTGAGGGCGGGGTTAGGGTGTGGCAATGGGTGTGGTTAGGGATGAGACTTGTCCCTCTAGGCGCACAAAAAAAGTTGGGCAGTATGAGTATAGCAGTGCAGAGCAGACTGCAGAAACAGATGGAGGCCCTGGGAGGATCGCCGACCGAGTGTGGGCTGTGCATAGATTGCATTTTTACATACTGCCGGGGCCCGGGCATGGGGGGTGGCATCAGCAAAAAATGAAGGTGGAGGATGGTGGAGGGTCACTTTCACAGAAAAATCCTCCAGGGCAGGCAGGCTGAGCGGGGGAAGGAATGGCACCGGCACAGATGAAGTGGCGGCAACTACATCGGCGGGGGAGGAGACAGTTAGGAGGAGCAGCAGCCCCACCCTGGTGAGTGATTGGTGAATGTATTCAGAGGGTGGGCTTGCCGCTGGTCACTGAGGCTGCTGCGGGACTTTTTGGGACCCGCAGCCATAGTGCCTGACCGCCTGTGCCCTCCCGCAGCGGCCTTCTGACAGCCCACAACTACAACTTCCAGCATGCCCGGACAGCCAACGGCTGTAGTTTTGCAACATCTGGAGGTCCCCAGACTGGAAGAAGAAAGATAGAATCCAAAACTTAAAAAATTAAAGTATCATATATATTTCCATAAATATTCAGACCCCCTCAGACCACATCACTACGCTATGCAAGATAAGAGAAATATGGAGTCAAGATGCCTTCAGTTTTCTCACATTTCTCCACATTCAGGGATATCTTTGCATGCAGTTTTACTAGATAACTATTTCTGGTATAATCTAATATAGCTTAAAGGGAATATATTAGATAGATTTTTTTTTTTACTAATTTAAACCAGATACTGATATATATATATATATTCTTATA
The DNA here is from genome assembly GCF_029499605.1 of Hyla sarda. NCBI lineage: Eukaryota > Metazoa > Chordata > Amphibia > Anura > Hylidae > Hyla > Hyla sarda. The sequence continues at coordinate 399,981,340 of NC_079192.1, forward strand.
TGTGATCTGTTTTTATTCTATTTTCTGGACATGATTATGGGGCCTTCTAAGAGCTATGACTTGTTTCCATCAACAGGGCCATATGAGGGCTTGTTTTTTGTATTTTTCTTTTTTTGTAATTTTGTACTTTTACAATATAATGTATCATGAGATTGAAAAATATATATGTGTGTTGAATTGAGAAACATGGAATTTTGTCATTTTGGGGGTATCTAATTTTTTTTACAGCATTTAGGGTTCTTTGAGAAGGGGTATTCTATCATCAAAATTGTATCTAAATAAAACTATCACCCGAGATATATATCTTACTGATATAGTGTTATTACAAATTGTACTGGCTTCAGCATGTATTTACTTGATTTATCTAGACAGGAAGTTGTGTAGCCATTGTGAGTGTTGTATTGTCTCCAGCTCTCCGGCTTCTCCCTTTATCCCCAAAAAGTCGCATCACTCTGAGATATATAACTTACTGATATAGTGTTATCACAATTTGTACTGACTTTATTATGTTTTTACTTGATTTACCCCAGGAAGGAAGTTGTGTAGTCATTGTGAGTGTTGTATTTTCTCCAGCTCCCCTGCTCCTCCATTTATCCCTCGAAAGATGCATCACCCTTAGATATTTAACTTACTGATATAGTGTTATCACAAATTTTACTGGCTTCAACATGTGTTTGCTCAATTTACCTTGGACAGGAAGTTGTGTAGTCATTGTGATTGTTGTATTGTTGACAACTCCCTAGCTCCTCCCTCTTTCCTAAAATGACGCATCACCCTCTGCTGTCTGAGGAGAAGTGGCTGGATCTCGTTTCTGAGCTCCAGCCCCACCCCCTGAGTGATGTCACTACCTCCTGTCACATATATATATATATATATATATATATATATATATACATATATACATATAGATCTCTATTGGAACATTTATGGAGTATAAGGTGTGGTTACAGCATGCTGCCTTATGTTGAACAATGTCACAAGAAGAGGAGCAGACAGGGAATGAGTGCAGCAGGTGCTGAAACCTCATTGTGGAGTAATTTGTTGTGAATTGAGATGTTTTGCAGCAGTTCTGGATGGTAGGATTTTTGTGGGAGGGGAGTAGGCAGGGTGGGAGGACTGTAATGAAGAGCTGAGGGAAAGCAATGCATTATGGGAATTGTAGCACTGAACAACTGCTCACCCAGGAATTACAACCAGGTGCAGGACTAAGACCCCTCAAACAAATGTGTGTTTTTTTTTTTGTGGTTTATGGGAGCGTATGGAGCGGAGGGTAACACCCTAGCGGAGTAGCGTCTTGACGGGGGTTTTAGTGTACTTAAAGGGTTAAAAGGTGTCACAGACATCTGGGGGGTTAAATGGGCGGTTTTTCCTAGTGGGGTTGCTATTGGGGGGCGCAGTAGCCAAGGGGCGGAGTAAAGGGGGTATATAGGGTCTGGAAGGGGGAGGAGCCAGACAGCGGCGGGAAAGTAAAGTGAAGAAGTCCCACCCTCCCTTTATGCGTGTGGTTGTGGTTCAGTTGAGAGAGGCAGGTATATGGGTCCTTTGAGGTGTGTAAGGTTTTAAAAATATTGTTAAGCGTATGGAAATGGTGGAGAGTTGGCCAGTTGTTATGATACAGCTGGACTGGGCCTCCTGGTGGTGTGTAGGGGCCCCAGGAGTTTTGGATGGAAACAGGCACTGAGCGATGTGGGTGCCCTTGGGTCAGGGAGTTGCGGCCAAGGGTAAAAGGAACATTTAGTGCCTGCGGTTTGGTAAAATTTTGGAATACAGTTGAGACCTCCAGGGACCCATCCTGTTAATTTTGGTCATGTTATGTATAGTATGTTGATACTCTTTATATTGTTATTTATAATATTTATATGTGTATAATGGTGTGTTAAATAAACGGGCTGAAAGCCCATTTTTCCCAACAGGTCTTTGTGTATTTTATGGGAAGGGGGTGGTTGGAGAGAGGGCAGGGTATGGAGTTCGTTGGGGGTAGTTTACAGGTTTGGTTATACCCTGAGTACGTATCTAAATTCCCTCCAGTCAAGAACCAGGGAAGACAGGTAAGCAATGTTATATGCTTCTGCAGCATTTTTATGTTTGTTTTACCTGATGTTGGAATACCCCTTTTAACTGTATGGTCATTTTGTTGATCTGGGCTTGTTAAATCGGCTTGACTATAGTGCAGACAAGGCTGCATGAACGAATACCATAATTCCTTGGCCATGCATCTCCTATTACATGGTGAGATGTGCAGCAAACATATTATTGTTCTTTAACCTGTTAGAACGATGCGGTCTGCCGATGGCCATGTTTTTGCTTGTTTTTTGGCTGACCTCCGGGCCATTTTACTTAGGGCACTGTCAACTTGCTATGATTTTTCCATCTTCAGAGCTGTATGAGGGCTAATTTTTTGCAGAACAAGCTTTAGTTTCCATTGTGGGGTAGATTTGACATTTTGATCACTTTTTAATACATGTTTTTGTAGGAGGCAAAGAAAAAAAAAACAGCTATCGTTGCATTCGGTATTCTTTGCTTTGATGTCATTCAGCATACAGGATAAATAATAATGTTATATTTTAATAGCTCAGACATTTCCGAATGTGTTGAAACCAGTTGTGTTGAGTTTTTTATAGTTTTTTCCCCCCATAGAAATAATTAATATAATATTTAAACAGCTAGGTTTGAATTGTCTCTGTTTTTTAACTCCTTAAAGTTATCCCCAGAACATCTTATCCTCATAGGATAGAGAATAAGAGGTCCGTCGCTGGGACCCCCGCAATCTCAGCAGTCATCAGGTGTATGGAGCGAACTTCGCTTAGTGCTTGATGACTAGCGATGTGGCGCTTATGTTACGGCCCCAACGTCACACGGGGGCGTGGCTGTGTCCTCACAAGCCTCTGGTGCAGCAGCCGGCATTCTAAACGAACGCCAGGTGCTGCAGCCGAGATCGCAGGGGCTCCCAGTGGTGCCCCCCCCCCCCCCCTGATCAGACATCTTATTCTCTATCTTTTGAAAATAGAGGGGGATAAGATGTCTAGGGCTGGAGTACCCCTTTAAAGGAGATGTCCGGTATGGACTATTCCTATTCCATCCTGCCCGGGCTGCAAAAAAAAGAGAAAACAAGCTTTCACTTACCTTCCCACGTTCCCCCGGAGCTCCGCAACAGCTGATTGGTCGGCCGGGCTGTCTACTTCCTACTTCCCTTAGCCCGGGATTTCACACGCCGCTTCAGCCTATCTCCGGCCGCAGCGATGTCCCGCCTCGGCCGTTGATAGGCTGAGCGCCGTGTGACATCCCAAGCTAAGGGATATAGGAAGTAGACAGCCCGGCTGACTGATCAGCTGTTACGGAGCTCCGGGGGGACGTAGGAAGGTAAGTAAAAGTTTGTTTTTTCTTTTTTTGCAGCCCGGGCAGGATGGAATAGGAATAGTCCATACCGGACATCTTCGTTAAGGACAAAGGGCGTAAAACAAATGCCCTCATCCCACTCCTGTTGTATGGAGAGTGCTCAGGAGCTGAGCGTGCTTCATTCCCTGTGGGCCCTGGTTGCTAACAGGACCCAGGACTCATGGCTAAGGCCAGAAATTGACGATCACACTGATTTCTGGCATTAACCCTTTAGACTCTGCAATCAAAGTTGATTGCGGCATCTAAATGCCGGAAAAATCATTGCCAGCTAGCTCAGGGAGCTACAAAATCGTGGGGTCCCAACTGGCTGGGAGGACAAGAGGAAGGTCCCTACTTGCCTCCGTCCTATCTGATCGGTGCTCAAATAGTGTTAGCAGCTTTAGCACTGATAACATTACTCAAGGCTGTGCTATGGATTACAAAGATTGCATGTAATAGTCCCCTATGGGAACTAAAAAATAGTGAATATAGTGTTAAAAAAAGATAAGAGATGTGAATAAGCCCCTTTCCTAATAAAAGTTTGAATCACGGCCCTTTTTCAAATAAAATAATGTAAACGAAAAAAATAAACATATTGTATTTGGTATCTACCTGTGCCATAATGTCCAATGTAATGTTAGTGAAACCTCATGCTCAATGGTTTTGGGTCACTTCATTTAGCAGGAAAAAAAAATGATGTTATCAAAAAGTCCAATCAAAACAAATATGGTACCAATAAAAACTACAAATCACGGTGCAAAAAAAAATTAGCTCTACACAGCTCCATATATGGAAAAATTTATGTGTTATAGGGGTGAGAATTTTAAGCAAATTTTCGTACAAAAAGTTGTCACATTTTTTTTAAAGTGTTAAAATGAAACAAAACCTATATACATTGGGTATCGTCATAATCTTATAGACCTATGTAGAAAAAATATATATTTTTACCGAAAAATGCACTGTGTAATAACCAAAGCCCCCAAAATTAGCAAAATTACGTTTTCTGTTTCAATTTCGCCCTACAATAATTTTTTATTTTTTTTTAGTTTCACTGTAAATTATGTGGTAAAAAAGAAAGGTGTCATTACAAAGTACAATTGGTGGTGCAAAAAAAAAAAAAATAAAATAAAAAAGCCCCCCTATGGGTCCGTAAGGGAAAATGTAAAATGTTATGGCGAGGAGGAAAAAAACAAAAGTGCAAAAAATACTTAGGAGGTTAAAAACTTTATTTTACTTCTAGGTTTAGGCCCCCTAGGGGACTTGAACAAGATTGTACACCTATACGATACACTGCAATACTACCACTAGTTCTAAAATTGTGTACTGCCCCTTTAAAGGGGTATTCCAGGCAAAAACTTATATATATATATATATATATATATATCTCAACTGGCTCCGGAAAGTTAAACAGATTTGTAAATTACTTCTATTAAAAAATCTTAATCCTTCCAATAGTTATTAGCTTCTGAAGTTTTCTGTCCAACTGCTCAATGATGATGTCACGTCCCGGGAGCTGTGCATGGTGGGAGAATATCCCCATAGGAGCTGGACAGCTCCCGGGACGTGAGTCATCAGAAAGCAGTTAGACAGAAAACAGCAACTCAACTTCAGAAGCTAATAACTATTGGAAGGATTAAGATTTTTTTAATAGAAGTCATTTACAAATCTGTTTAACTTTCCGGAGCCAGTTGATATATAAAAAATAGTTTTGGCCTGGAATACCCCTTTAAGAAAGTTTACAAAGGAGGCAAAGAGAATGTTTTACTTTGGCTTCAAAAGAGCTTGTTAATTGCTTTGTTCTCCTCACGCACAGAACAGCTTTGTTTTGTCTTTCTGCCTTAAGGAAACTTGGAACTTTTAGGCTTTTCACAAGTGAAGAATGTTGTAGTTTGTGCGGTGATTTCGCTGCAGTCTCCCATTCTCATTGTATTGTCCTGGATGGGATCCAGTGCGCCCCACTTCTCCCGAAAGCTGCATTTCCCAGATGGGCCCGGTACCTCTGTGGGTGTTCTATTTACCCTGTACAGACAAGATCCCATAATAACTTAAGTGTCACAACATTTTCTCACCGCATTTTGTCCCGTCAATATCATATTTTCTACTCAATATCACAGTCTTTTCCCAACCAGGGTGCCTCCAGCTGTTGCAAAACTACATCTCCCCTTCGGCTGTCCGGGCATGCTGGGATTTGTAGTTTTGCAACATCTGGAGGTACCATGTTTGGGAAGCACTGCTATACCGGATACTCTGTAAGAATTCCCAATGATTTGCTTACTATAGCAACGTCTCTATTTAACTTTTTGAAGACCAGGACCTAGGTTTTTGCAGCCCTGCATTCCGAAAATGTTATTTGTATGTTTTATTTATATATTTTTTTTATTTTATATATTTATTTATTTCTATTTATTTATTTATTTATTTATTTATTTAATTATTATTTATTTATTTATTTTTATTTATTTATTTTATTATAATTTTTTTACTTTTTTTTTTAGGTTGAAATTAACGGGGCCTTTTTAATTTTATTTTTATTTTAAATTTTTTATATTTCTTGCTGAAGGCAAAAAAAAATAAAAAATACATGCAATTCCTCCATAATATTTACTTAATTTTTATTTATTTATTTTTAGTTAATTTTTTACCTTTACTTTACTAGGCCATTCTGACCATCTAAGCCAGGCATAGGCAACCTTCGGCACTGCAGGTGTTTTGGACTACATCTCCCATGATGCTTTGGCAGCATTTTAGATGTAAAAGCATCATGGGAGATGTAGTCCAAAACATCTGCAGTGCCGAAGGTTGCTTATGCTTGATCTAGGCCATTCGGAGGTGTATCCTCCTTCATCAGAGAACTGATGAAGGAGGACACACCTCTGAAACATGTTTATGCTTTAAACCATTTTGGAATAAACTGGAATAGTTTTCTTCTACTTCTACCTGTCCTGGAACTTATTTTCTGAGCTGGGAAGCACCACTAAAGGTGTTTTCAGTAATATATACTACAAATTTACCACAGGTCCACTGGAGCTTTGCATACCTTGAACCCCCTGGCAGCAGCAATGTTCTTAGGTCAACCATACTCTTGGGAATTCCCTATGAAGCATTCACCCAATATGCACTAAGGGTAATACACGAGATGCTGCCCTCTAATTTTTTCCCCCTTTCTCTATAGATATAGATTAGCTCAGTAGAGATAGGCAAGCAGCAGTAGACAGCAGTTTGAGACAGTGACACAGTTCAAATTCAGGGCTTCTCCTGCATGTTATTATCCAAACAAAATATACCGACTAATTCATACTTGCTCAAACTAAAACAAAATCTGCTTGTCCAAGCACTAACTACACATGCCGTCTTGCCCTCACTATACAGGTAGCTTACTGTTGGCCACTTCACAAAACAAACTTTATTTGAGTTACCTTACACAATGGCAATTGTCACAAAGTTGCTTTTTGAGTCTGCAGCTTTCTAAAGTACATCTCCCATCAGAGGGTCAGTTCACACCTAGATATAAAAACCCAGACACTAGCTGTCCTCAGCACCTGTGCTGATCTGGGCTACACAGAAAACTTGGACTGGCCCAGCAAGCAGGATTAAAAAGCTTCACTACTCAGCCTGCCTTTCATTTGGAACCATCCAGGCCGGATAACAGAACTGACCAAAAGTCCCTAGCAAGCAACGCTTTGCCAGAAATTTAACTCTCTCCTGAATTCCCCATATCTCACACAGCTTCTCCTGGATGAGATACTGTATATGCTTCCTGGAACCTGGTGTCCACATACAACAGCCACCTTGGGGAAATATAGGGATCCCCGGCCACCATTCCTGTCACTGTTACGCACTATTTATCGTGTATGGCTAGCTTTAGTTTCAATGCCGTGTTGGAGATTAAGCTGTATAGCTGAAAACTAAGGCCAAGTTCACAATATGGAATTCCGAAATTCCCCTTAGGAATTTTGGCCGGAATTTCCGCTGCAAGAAGGTAAAATGCAGGTGAATTGGTTTTCCTTTTACACCTTCACACTGCGGAATTCTCTGGGCAGAATTTCTGTCAGAAAATTCAGATCAAATAATTCTGCCAGAACCTTGAACCTGCTCAATGTTCCGACAGAATCTGTGCCGCAGACATTGCCGTCTATCAGGGCAACTGTGTCTGTGCGGTCCTAGTGCCGACTGATCGAGCAGGACATTTTCTGGCTGTTGACTTAGAAGTGTGAACCAGGCCTTACTGTAGTAGCTTCTTTGGGCCCAGAAAGATAAAAAGGCCCATACAGATGCAGGAACATTGGTGGCTATTGACTATGTACTATGTATGTTGTGTAGAAGAACTTAAAGGGGTACTCCGCTGCTCAGCATTTGGATCAAACTGTTCCGAACACTGGAGCCGGCGCTGGGAGCTCTTGACATAATAGCCCCGCCCCCTCATGATATCACACCCCGCCCCCTCAATGCAAGTCTATGGGAGGGGGCGTGATGGCTCTCACGCCCTCTACCATAGACTTGCATTGAGGGGTATGACATCATGAGGGGGCAGGGCTATGGCGGCACGAGCTCCCAGCACCAGCTCCAGCGTTCAGAACAGTTTGTTCCAAATGCTGAGCAGTGGAGTACCCCTTTAAATATGACACACTTATTCTTACCTTCTTTGATGCTGTAGGTGGAGCTCAAAGATGGCTTTCCAAAGAGGGGGCTATGAAGTGTTACAAAATGTTACAGGCTGCCGGCATGTCTCCAACTGTGAAGAACTGTGGTTTTGTAGAGGGTTGAGGGAGCACAGTAAGGACAAGTCTAGCCTTCTTATAGGATAATGTCTTTGGTGGCCCCAATGACCAATAAATCTTACCACCATAGAAAATTGAATTAGCCCAAATAATGCACAGTAGTAGGCTGTAACCCACGTTGCATGCGTTGCTCCGGTTTATCATCGGACTTAATTAGAGCCAGACTTACTCTGTATTTTACGCAGCTTTGTCCCCGCTCCAGAGAAAAGTCAGAGCCAGTGGATATTTTTATTTGCGAGATTTCTGCCAAAAATATCTCGGAGGGTCAAAAGCCCAGTGCAGAGATCTCCACGGGGTCAGCAAAGTTTACTTGTTCACAAAGAATAAACTACATGAACAGCTGGGTGAGTTTTCTCAAAACATAAGGGAGAAACATTCTCTGGGGGCAATTCAATCACCCACAATGTATACTATGTCCTGGTGCCTCCTGTGAGATAGGCATGTGCCTAACAACGCGGCTTGTATGAGTTCCTCTAGCCAAAGGCATAAGGGAACCATGAAATTCAATATACTGTATGTACTCGAGTATAGGCCGACCAGAATATAAGCCGAGGCCCCCAATTTCACACCAAAAACCCAGGAAAAGTTATTGACTCGACTATAAGCCTAGGGTGGGAAATACATCATCCCCCCCGTCATCATCCAGATCTCCGTCATTAACACCCCCGTCATCATCATCACCCTGTCATCATCCAGACCCCCGTCATTAACAGCCCTGTCATCATCACCCTGTCATCATCCAGACCCCCGTCATCATCTCCCTCGTCGTCATCACCCCCCCTTCATCATCACCGTCTGTCAATCCCTTCAATCAGTGGTCTTCAACCTGCCATCGGCTGTCCGGGCATGCTGGGAGTTGTAGTTTGAAGCATCTGGAGGTCCACAGGTTGAAGACCACTGCGGCCTTCGTCATCATCCTGACCCCTCCCCCTTTAGTTTTCTACTCACCTCCCCTCGGTGGGAAGGAAGGGTGAACTGGTCCGGGCCATCTATGCTGCAGGCACCATCTGGTGGGGAGGGTTAGTCGTTCCGGACTGTCCATCTTCACCGGGAGGCCCTCTTCTCCACTCCGGGCCCGGCCCCGGACTAGTGACGTTGTCTTGACGACGACGCACAGGGACGTTAATGCGCAGGGACATCCCTGTGCGTCGTGGTCAATGCAACGTCACGAGTCTGGGGCCGGGCCCGGAGCGGAGAAAAGGGCCACCCGGTGAAGATGGACAGCCCGGAACGACTAACCCTCCCCACCGGATGGTCTTCAACCTGCGGGCCTCCAGATGTTTCAAAACTACAACTCCCAGCATGCCCGTATAGCCGATAGCTGTCCGGGCATGCTGGGAGTTGTAGTTTTGCAACATCTGGAGGTCCGCAGGTTGAAGACCACTGAGAAGGGATTAACAGGTGGAGAGTTCACTCGAGTATAAGCCGAGGGGAGCATTTTCAGCTGAAAAACTCGGCTTATACTCGATGTAGTGAGTAGGATGAGGCCTGAATTGGGGTTGTGGGCAACCAATAATGACATATGCTCCTTTGCATATTACACAAAAGGTGCCATACACTTGCAATATCTGTTGGCTGAACATTCGTTGTATTGTAAATGGGGGGAAGAGGAGTAAGACCCCATTAGATGGCTCTGGTGGCGGCTTATATGCCAGAAAACTAAAGGGTTATGCAGAAGAAATCCCCCATGCCCAACCCTTTTCTCCTCTTTACACCTATTAACCCCACCACAAACCAGCACATAAGTAATGTAGTAAGTTAGCGTTAACACACAATGGTCAATGATGGAATTTATTTTTTTCTGCCATCTGTCAGTTCATAAAACCAATAACATCTTTTTACTAAATAATATGTACACCAAAAGTGTAAAAAACTAAACAAAACAAAAAACACCCTCATACAGTTATGTCATAGTAAATATTTAAAAATTTACAAAAAATCTGAGTTTCCCGAGTTCTTTGTCTAATTTAGAAATCCCATTTTAGGTAGCCTTTTATGGCATTTTAAGCTAAAAGAGATGTGTCACATATTTGAAACTTTCATCAATTAGCTAAAGTGAAAACCAGCTGAAAGGGCGTCTCTCTGTCTGAAGGACCCTGTCTGTCCATACAAGGACCGCTCATCGCTTGTTATTGACATCCCATCATGTAATACCTTATTTCTCCAGTGGTGGTGCTGCAGGGAAATTGAACACGTGTTGCCAGGTTCCACTGTAGATTGAAGCTAATTGCTGTGGATTTTTACAGGAAGAATTTGTATTATGATCGATTCCTTTCCAGAGGACCCAGAAAGCTTTGGACACAAAAAGTCATTGGGGAAGAGGAAACGTTGCTGAGTTGCCCATAGCAACCAATCAGATCACTTCTTTCATTTTTCACAGGCCTTTTCAAAAATTAAAGAAGCGATCTGAGCAACTCAGCAACTTTTCCTCTGGACAGGTTTTGATAAATCTCCCTTATTGTACAAAGTAGACAGCCAATTTAGAGATGAAAATTGCTTGGTTCTCAAGGATTTACTAAATCAACTCTATTATATTTTGATACCAGGAGTCTTCAGGAGATTTCCCCAAACTGTAAACATGGGGGCTTAAATGGGCACTGTCAGATCCAAAAATGTTTATATGTTGTTACTGATGAAAATTAAAGACCTTTTGTAATATGGTTGTTTAACCTCTTCAGGACGCCAGACGTATGCATATGCCCTGCATCCCGAGTCCTTAAGGCATGCATACGCCCGTTAAAATTCCGGTCCCCGCCGCTAGCCGGTTGGGGACCGGACCGGGATGCCTGCTGAAATCATTCAGCAGGCACCCTGGCAATAACCCCCCCCCCCCCCCCCCCCCATGTCGGCGATCGCGGAAAATTGCATGTCAATTGAGACATGCGATTTTCTGCTATTTCGGGCTGATCAGGTCTTTGGTGACCCGATCACCCGGAAAATAGGGATGATCGGAGCTGTCAGTGACAGCCCCGATCATCCTGAGGGCTAGGAGTGTGGTCGCAGTGCTGCGATCTTCTCCTATCCCCTGCCATTGGTCAGGACTGATTCCGACCAATGGCAGAGCAGGACAGTGGGTTGCCACGGAAACCTCCCATTCTGCCCACCCCTGGATGTTGAGGGGAACATGGGGAGAAGATGGAGGCCGGTACCTGGAGGAGAAGATGCCTGGGAACCGCTGATCTTCGCTGGAGACTGCAAAGATCCTGGCTCAGGTAGGGAAACAACAGTGGGGGGGGGGGAATGAAAGTGGAAGTAAAGTTATCTTTACTGTGGCAACCACTAGGAAGGCCAAACTGGGCATGCTGGGAGTTGTAGTTTTGCAACATCTGGAGGGTCACAGTTTGGAGACCACTGTTACAGTGGTGCCCAAACGGTAGCCCTCCAGATGTTGCCAAACTACAACCATGTATGCCGCCAAAGGCTGTCTGGGCATGCTGGGAGTTGTAGTTTTGCAACAACTGGAGGGTCACAGTTTGGAGACCACTGTTACAGTGGTGCCCAAACGGTAGCCCTCCAGATGTTGCCAAACTACAACTCTCAGAGTTGTAGTTCTGTAACATCTGTCCCTTCAGATTTAGCAATTTTCATGCCATTTTTGAAAATTGCTGCTCTACTTTGAAGCCCTCAAATTTTTTCAAAAAGCAAAAATATTTCCATTTTATGATGCCACCATAAAGTGGACATATTGTATTTGTGAATAAAAATAAAATGTATTGGGAATATCCATTTTCCTTACAAGTAGAGAGCTTCAAAGTTAGAAAAATGCAAATTTTTCAAAATTTTCATGACATTTTGGGATTTTTCACCAAAAAAGGATGCAAGTAACTCCGAAAATTTACCACCAAAATGAAGTAGAATATGTCACGAAAAAACGATCTCAGAATCAGAATATTCGGTAAAAGCGTTTTCGAGTTATTAATTCGTAAAGCGACGGTGGTCAGAATTGCGAAAAAGGGCTCAGTCCTTAAGGTGAAAAAGGGCTGCGAACTTAAGGGGTTAAAATTATTATTATTATTTTATTTCAAATCAAATTTTTATTAAGTTTTCAAGTTTTTAACATAGAAACAGGGACAAGGTAATATGACACGTGTGCATACATCGCAGTACAGCAATGTTAGGACAATACCATGAGTACTCTAACGACACGCAGGCCAATTTATGAGTACAACACGTAAAAGTACAGATAGTACATTAAGCCACTATGCCATGTATGCAGCGTAAATTTTTTTTTGAATATTTAATAAAGAAATCGGCTCCTGAAAATTCCACCACTAGGGGTTCCCATTCCTACTGAGACACTAACCAGTCCTGTAGCAGCATCAGGCTTGTCTATGACTCATGGATAAGGCTGCATGAGCAGACACACTAATCACCCCCCCTCACCCCACACACCAATCACCTCCCACCACCACAAGGAGGGACATGACCCCTTCCCCTGAGATGATTTCTAACACTGTCAGCTAATGAAAAGAGGGATTTTTTATAATAAATATAGGTAATAGAAGCATGAAAATAAATATACATTGTCAGGATTAGGTACTGAGTAACATATTAATGTTTTTTTTGGGGGGAGGATCTGACAGGTACACTTTAACTTAAAGCGTACCTGTCAGATCCAACACATTTTTTTTTTAAATATATCACTCAGTACCTAATCCTGATCATCTTCATTTTTATGTGTCTAGCAGCTTTATTAATTTTTTTATTACACTTTTAATTTAGCTCACTAGTCTGAATTCCTCTCAAAGGGAGGGGGCGTGGCCTCACTGTGCAGGTCTCCGCCCCCTCCCTCAGTATGCTGTCTGCTCACATCTCCTCTAGCATTAACAAAACTACAACTCCCATCTTGTCCTCACTGACAGTAGCGGGACACAAGCTGACAGTGGGAGGATTTTTCCCTGCGCTCACAGCTGTCAATCAAGGAAGTGTGTCCATGACGTAGGTGATGACTCATGGACACAGCAGGACTAGTATGTGTCCAAGCAGGCAGGGGGGGGGGCAGCTGTTTGACTGGCTTTTTCAGTATGAAATACTGAAAATGTTTTAATGAAAGCAATCACAAAACCTATTGGTTATACATGCTTTACAACATATCAAAAGTTTTTGTATCTGACAGTGCCCATCTAAAAATAGTCAAAACTTAGTCGAGACAATCTCAAGATGTGTCAGGCTTTCAAGCAACCTGATCTGCCGTTATAACTCTGGTGCAATCTTTGACTGTCTAGTCTAAGTTTACACTGTGTAAAACAGCTCGACAGCTTTTATTTATCTCCCCCAATATATTTTAATTCATCATAATTCCGAGCTCTGTCTTTCCTAGATAAATGAAAGCCCCAATGTTGTTTGTTTCTTTGGACAGCTTCTACCGTTCCCTTTTTCCAGCTATTCTAATCTCGGCTATTACTATCATGATATAAGCTGTTGGATCTGTCACCTAATTCCCGTCTTATTTACGGCTTTATCACTACAGTCGCTTTTTTCAGCTTATCTTTCCCGTAAAGTCACGTTTTCTCCTCCTCCGTTGAATCCCTTCCATACAGATCTCTCCGGGTTCTGCACAGAGGAATTTAGTGACTCATCAAATGCACCAGTGTATTGTGCAACATCGCTGCTCGAAGGGGCAAGAAACGCTGTTACCTTGACACACACAATATTTGGACTGTAGCTCCAAATAACATCCCAGGGAGATATATAATGCATGCGGTACGTGTGAATATGAGAGTTTGAGTAAAAATGAGCACAAAGTGGATAAATTCCAGATTACAAGAACATAACAAAAATTGCTGCACATCCACATGTTGTACGCTGATCTATTGCTTAGAACCTTACCCCAGCGCTGCTCCGGAATAATGAAGCAGCGCTGAAGACCGCTTCCGGGTATAGTAGGAAATCCCGCACATGCGCAGTATCGGCCGGGATGAGAAGGAGAGTGTAAGACATTATGTGAATATTCATTAGCCGAGCGGTGCTGCGGGCCGGGGGACGGTTACGTCACAGTGCCAGATGAAGGCAGTAACTCCGCCCGTGCCAGTTAGTAGCTAATTTAAATATACAGAAAAACTGCTATAACGGGTGAACGGCGCAGCGCATCCGGGCGGTACCTGTGGATAGTGCGGTAGAAAACATATGACAGTTTTCCTTTAACTTTCTGGCCCCAGATGATTTAAAAAAAAAAAAGTTTTCCACCGGAGTACCCCTTTAAATAGGGACATGTCTCAGTGACAAAGGGGAATGGTAAAATCCAGTTTATAGTTTAATACGCATTTCCAGGAGGAAGAAGAGAGGATCAGAAGAATGCAGAATTCTCATAAGAGAACAATGCTCTAGAATCGAAATTTCATGAAGAAATGACAATTTCACATATATCAGGAGAGCTGCTCCATTCTCTTTAAAGTAAGGTGCCTTATGCAAACAAAAAGACAACTCCCCATTTCCTGTCTCGGAGTCTTTTTTGGCGCAGCGCTACAACCTTTATTCCCATACTGAAGGATAAATCACTCCATCACGTGGCTGGAGAGCGCTGTATCTTCTGAGGTCAAGGCTGTGCGGGAGAAGAGATTTAGGTTTTGGGCTGCAAAAAAATCCCCATGGACCAAAAAATGTGATCCTCTCTAGAACAGAGGTGGCTAAATATATCCTCTCTCAGCCACAGAACGCAATGAGTAAATCTATTCTCATCAGAAACTCTTCACATTTTATTATTGTATTACTTCATTTCCTCTCCACAGAATGAACATTCTTCTATTTTCCTCCATTTTTATGATCTTGTATATTACTGGGAATTTTACCTTATATTAGTCAGACTACAGGAGAGGATGACAGGTTTTGGATGAAGAAGGTCGCCTAGTGTGGATCTCCTCCATGCCCATAGTATTGCCAGATTGGTATTTGATCTTTCTGACACAGTCAGACTTTTTGCATACCGTAAGCTCCTTAAAGGGGTACTCCGCTACTCAGCGTTTGGAACAGACTGTTCTGAACACTGGAGCCGGCGCCGGGAGCTCGTGAAGTCATAGCCCCGCCCCCTCATGACGTCCGTCACGCCCCAACCCCTCAATGCAAGTCTATGGGAGGGGGCATGACAGGTGTCACGCCCTTCCCATAGACTTGCATTGAGGGGGCGGGGCATGACATCATGAGGGTGCAGGGCTATGACGTCACAAGCTCTCTGCGCCGGCTCCAGCGATTGGAACAGTTTGTTCCAAACGCTTAGTAGCGGAGTACCCCGTTAAGGGGTAATGGTGATGGTAGGAAGAAACAATGGACCAGATTTGCTAAAGATATCTAATTCATATGTACCTAAATCCCACATCCTATTATGCTTAAAAAGGTGCATGAAATTTCTGCTGTTTTTTAGGATAAACAACAATAGGATGTGTGTGTCCCCATGGTAACAGATAACATGTCCTATGTTTCTCTTTGGTAACAGACAACAATATGTCCTGTGTGTCTCCATAGTAACAGACAACAATTTGTCCGGTGTGTCTCTATAGTAACAGACAACAATATGCCCAGTGTGTTTCCATAGTAACAGACAACAATATGTCCTGTGTGTCTCCATAGTAACAGACAACAATATGTCCTGTGTATCTCCATGGTTACAGATAACAACATGTCCTGTGTATCTCCATGGTTACAGACAACATGTCCTGTGTGCCTCCATTGTAACAGATAACAATGTGTCCTGTGTATCTCCATGGTTACAGACAACAATATTGTCCTGTGTATCTCCATGGTTACAGAAAACAATATGTCCTGTGTGTCTCCATAGTAACAGACAACAATATGTACTGTGTATCTCCATGGTTACAGACAACAATATGTCCTGTGTATCTCCATGGTTACAGACAACAATATGTCCTGTGTGTCTCCATAGTAACAGACAACAATCTGTCCTGTGTATCTCCATGGTTACAGACAACACTATGTCCTGTGTATCTCCATGGTTACAGACAACACTATGTCCTGTGTATCTCCATGGTTACAGACAATATTGTCCTGTGTATCTCCATTGTTACAGACAACAATAAGTCCTGTGTGTCTCCATAGTAACAGACAACAATATGTCCTGTGTATTTCCATGGTTACAGAGTCACAGACAATATTGTCCTGTGTATCTCCATGGTTACAGACAACAATATGTTCTGTGTGTCTCCATAGTAACAGACAACAATATGTCATGTGTATCTCCATGGTTACAGACAACAATGTGTCCTGTGTATCTCCATGGTTACAGACAACAATATGTCCTGTGTATCTCCATGGTTATAGACGATATTGTCCTGTGTATCTCCATGGTTACAGACAACAATATGTCCTGTGTGTCTCCATAGTAACAGACAACAATATGTCCTGTGTATCTCCATGGTTACAGACAACAATATGTCCTGTGTATCTCCATGATTACAGACAACAATATGTCCTGTGTGTCTCCATAGTGACAGACAACAATATGTCCTGTGTACCTTCATGGTTACAGACAACAATATGTCCTGTGTATCTCCATGGTTACAGACAACAATATGTCCTGTGTATCTGCATGGTAACAGACAACAATATGTCCTGTGTATCTCCATGGTTACAGACAATATTGTCCTGTATATCTCCATGGTTACAGACAACAATATGTCCTGTGTATCTCCATGGTTATAGACAACAATATTGTCCTGTGTATCTCCATGGTTACAGACAACAACATTGTCCTGTGTATCTCCATGGTTACAGACAACAATATGTCCTGTGTGTCTCCATAGTAACAGACAACAATATGTCCTGTGTATCTCCATGGTTACAAACAACAATATGTCCTGGGTATCTCCATGGTTACAGACAACATGTCCTGTGTATCTCCATAGTAACAGACAATAATATGTCCTGTGTATCTCCATGGTTACAGACAACAATATGTCCTGTGTATCTCCATGGTTACAGACAACAATATGTCCTGTGTATCTCCATGGTTACAGACAACAATATGTCCTGTGTATATCCATGGTTACAGACAATATTGTCCTGTGTATCTCCATGGTTACAGACAACATTATTTCCTGTGTGTCTCCATAGTAACAGACAACAATATGTCCTGTGTATCTCCATAGTAACAGACAACAATATGTCCTGTGTATCTCCATGGTTACAGACAACAATATGTCCTATGTGTCTCCATAGTAACAGACGACAATATGTCCTGTGTATCTCCATGGTTAAAGACAACAATATTGCCCTGTGTGTCTCTATGGTTACAGACAACAATATGTCCTGTGTATCTCCATGGTTACAGACAACAATATTTCCTGTGTATCTCCATGGTTACAGACAACAATATTTCCTGTGTATCTCCATGGTTACAGACAACAATATTTCCTGTGTATCTCCATAGTTACAGACAACAATATTGCCCTGTGTGTCTCTATGGTAAGGGGAAAATTTATCATGCTGTCTTAGGGCGGATTCACACATACAGGATCTTCTGCAGAATTCATGCATGAATACAAATTATTAACAATTGTGAAGATAGGTGCCTAAAACTTAGCTTTCAATATAACATTAGTATAATAAAATACCACCATATATAGAAGAAACAGTGTATGTGTATACTATCACCATTGAAGAAAGCAATATACTCGCAGTTCCCAAGGTCGGACTATAACAATATACTGTAATATTATTAACTGACAACCTGAGCGTAGGTATTGCCCCTACTACTGATAGAACAAACCCAACGCGTTTCTGTCTAGTCAGTATAATATGCAGACCAGACTTCATCAGAGGTATATATAAAGCATTATCATAGAGGAAATAGCTCAGTTTAATTACACTGGATACAGCGTACAGACACCAGCAGCCTATTGGCCACACCAGCAATAAATGAGTCAACAAACAATGAAACCGTGGTTGCCCTTAGCAATCTATAATAATGCTTTATATATACCCCTGATGAAGTCTGGTCTGCATATTATACTGACTAGACAGAAACACGTTGGGTTTGTACTATCAGTAGTAGGGGCAATACCTACACTCAGGTTGTTAGTTAATAATATTACAGTATATTGTTATAGTCTGACCTTGGGAACTGCGAGTATATTGCTTTGTTTAATGGTGATAGTATACACATGCCCTGTTTCTTCTATATATGGTGGTATTTTATTATACTCATTTTATATTAAAAGATAAGTTTTAGGCACCTGTCTTCACAAATGTTAATAGTCTAGATGCGATAGGGTATATACACTTGGATACGTAGAGCCATATTTCTTTGCGTCAATTCTATGAATACAAATTAATAGGTAGCTTCAAATCTAGCAGCAGATCCTGTACATGTGAATACAGCCCTATAGTAAGATTCTGTTTGTTGCCCATAGAAACCAATCAGAGCTCAGACAGGGCAATACATCTCCCCCTAAGAATGTCCATGTTAGGATATGTTCACACTGCGAAATTTCCGCAGAATTTTGTGAGTGGAATTCTGCGCAGTGAACATTACCATCAGTGTGAATGGGTATTTTGCGAGCCCCGTTCAGAATGAGCAATCCCCGCTGAAATTGTTCCGCACAGAGAATGAACATGTCCTGTCAAATCAACTGGTGCCAGAAAGTTAAACAGATATGTAAATTACTTATATTAAAAAAACCTTAATCCTTCCAGTACTTATCAGCTGCTTTTATGATCCACAGGAAGTTCTTTTCTTTTTGACTTTCCTTCCTGCCTGACCACAGTGCTCTTTGCTGACACCTCTGTCCATTTTAGGAACTGTCCAGAGCAGGATAGGTTTTCTATGGGGATTGGCTCATACTCTGGACAGTTCCTAAAATGAACAGAGGTGTCAGCAGAGAGCAATGTGGTCAGACAGAAAGGACATTAAAAAGGAAAAGAACTTCCTCTGTAGTATACAGCAGCTGATAAGTACTGGAAGAATTAATATTTTTTAATAGAAGTAATTATTTTTGATATTTCCTTAATTCCTTAAAGGGGTACTCTGCCCCTAGACATCTTATCCCCTATCCAAAGGATCGAGGGGTTTTGCCACTGGGGAGCCCCGCGATCTCCCTGCTGCACCTAGCATTCATTTATAGCGTCGGGTGCAGCGCTAGAGGCTTGAGACATCACGGCTGCGCCCCTACAATTTAAGTCTATGGGAGGGAGCATGATGGCCCCTCCCATAGACTTGCATTGAGGGGGCGTGCCCGTCATGCCCCCCCCATAGACTTGCATTGATGGGCATGGCCGTGACGTCACGAGTGGGGCGTGACCGTGACGTCATGAGCCTCCACCCTGTGAACTTTGCTCCGTGCACTGGATGTCTGGGGTGCCGCAGCCAAGATCGCAGGGGTTCCTAGCGGCGGAACCCCCGCGATCAGACATCTTATCCCCTATCCTTTGGATAGGGGATAAGATGTCTAGCGGCGGAGTACTCCTTTAAGGATACAGCCTATTTTGGCCTTAAGGACACAATTTTACCATAAAATGTACGACGAAGGGGAAAAAAATTCTCAGGGGGGGAAATGAAAAAAAAAAAAAAACACAATTGTTACTTTTGGGTTATTTAGTTTTTACACAATGCACTTTATGGTAAAACTGATATGTTCTCTTTCTTATGTCAATACGAATATCGGATTATACATACCTTTTTCTATTATTGTACTTCTTTAAAAAAAATGTCAAACTTTGTTGACAAAATTAATATGCTTAAAGGGGTATTCCGGTGAAAAACATTCTTTTTTTTTTTTTTTTTTTTTTCATATCAACTGACTCCAGAAATGTAAACAGATTTGTAAATTACTTCCATTAAAATTTTTTAATCCTACCAGTACTTATCAGCCGCTCAAGTAGAGTTGTTCTTTTCTGTCTGACAACAGTGCTCTCTGCTAACACCTCTGTCTGTCTCAGGAACTGTCCAGAGCAGGAGAGGTTTGCTATGGGGATTTTCTCCTACTCTGGTCAGTTTCTCATACAGACGGAGGTGTCAGCAGAGAGCACTGTGGTGAGAAACAGAAAAGAACACCTCAACTTCAGCAGCTGATAAGTACTGGTAGGATTATGATTTTTTTAATAGAAGTAATTTACAAATCTGTTTAACTTTCTGGAGCCAGTTGATATGAAAAAAAAAAAATAATTAAAAAAAAATGTTTATTACCGGAAAACCTCTTTAAGATTTTTCCAGTTCCGTATATATGGGACTGTATAAGGGCCATTCTTTCTGCGCCGTGATCTGTAGTTCTGTAGGGATCTGTAGCATCTGCGCTCTAGGGGTCCTATGTGCCCACCTGAACCCATCAGCACCTCCACTTTCTCTATAGATGGTGGACATCTATAGCAGCGAGCCCTCAGCTGCTGATAGCAGCCGGAACTCACCCGCTATGAAATGAACTCAGCTCCTGCACTCACTTCATAGCTGCGCCGTAAATGTACAGCGCTTTGCTCAAAGTAGCTTGCTGCAGCGTCATAAAATTAAGGCGTGTGTCCTTAAGGGGTTAAAGGGGTAGAGTAAATCTTCCCTTTAAAACCCCGTCCTTTACCAGACTTTAAAGAGAAGTTTTTTTGCCGGACTACCCCTTTAATTTAAACATTTCTTAAAGGGGTATTCCAGGAAAAAAAAACTTTTTTATATATATCAACTGATTCCAGAAAGTTAAACAGATTTGTAGATTACTTAAAATCTTAATCCTTTCAGTACTTATGAGCTTCTGAAGTTAAGGTTGTTCTTTTCTGTCTAAGTGCTCTCTGATGACACCTGTCTCGGGAAACGCCCAGTTTAGAAGAGGTTTGCTATGGGGATTTGCTTCTAAACTGGGCGTTTCCCGAGACAGGTGTCATCAGAGAGCACTTAGACAGAAAAGAACAACCTTAACTTCAGAAGCTCATAAGTACTGAAAGGATTAAGATTTTTTAATAGAAGTAATTTACAAATCTGTTTAACTTTCTGGAGCCAGTTGATATATATAAAAAAAAGTTTTTTCCTGGAATACCCCTTTAAGTTCTTTTTCTTTGTTTTAATAATAAAAAGTATGTTAGGTTAATAAAAAGTATGTTAGGTTAGGTTAAAAAAAAAACACAATTGTTACTTTTGGGTTATTTAGTTTTTACACAATGCACTTTATGGTAAAACTGATATGTTCTCTTTCTTATGTCAATACGAATATCGGATTATACATACCTTTTTCTATTATTGTACTTCTTTAAAAAAAATGTCAAACTTTGTTGACAAAATTAATATGCTTAAAGGGGTATTCCGGTGAAAAACATTCTTTTTTTTTTTTTTTTTTTTTTCATATCAACTGACTCCAGAAATGTAAACAGATTTGTAAATTACTTCCATTAAAATTTTTTAATCCTACCAGTACTTATCAGCCGCTCAAGTAGAGTTGTTCTTTTCTGTCTGACAACAGTGCTCTCTGCTAACACCTCTGTCTGTCTCAGGAACTGTCCAGAGCAGGAGAGGTTTGCTATGGGGATTTTCTCCTACTCTGGTCAGTTTCTCATACAGACGGAGGTGTCAGCAGAGAGCACTGTGGTGAGAAACAGAAAAGAACACCTCAACTTCAGCAGCTGATAAGTACTGGTAGGATTATGATTTTTTTAATAGAAGTAATTTACAAATCTGTTTAACTTTCTGGAGCCAGTTGATATGAAAAAAAAAAAATAATTAAAAAAAAATGTTTATTACCGGAAAACCTCTTTAAGATTTTTCCAGTTCCGTATATATGGGACTGTATAAGGGCCATTCTTTCTGCGCCGTGATCTGTAGTTCTGTAGGGATCTGTAGCATCTGCGCTCTAGGGGTCCTATGTGCCCACCTGAACCCATCAGCACCTCCACTTTCTCTATAGATGGTGGACATCTATAGCAGCGAGCCCTCAGCTGCTGATAGCAGCCGGAACTCACCCGCTATGAAATGAACTCAGCTCCTGCACTCACTTCATAGCTGCGCCGTAAATGTACAGCGCTTTGCTCAAAGTAGCTTGCTGCAGCGTCATAAAATTAAGGCGTGTGTCCTTAAGGGGTTAAAGGGGTAGAGTAAATCTTCCCTTTAAAACCCCGTCCTTTACCAGACTTTAAAGAGAAGTTTTTTTGCCGGACTACCCCTTTAATTTAAACATTTCTTAAAGGGGTATTCCAGGAAAAAAAAACTTTTTTATATATATCAACTGATTCCAGAAAGTTAAACAGATTTGTAGATTACTTAAAATCTTAATCCTTTCAGTACTTATGAGCTTCTGAAGTTAAGGTTGTTCTTTTCTGTCTAAGTGCTCTCTGATGACACCTGTCTCGGGAAACGCCCAGTTTAGAAGAGGTTTGCTATGGGGATTTGCTTCTAAACTGGGCGTTTCCCGAGACAGGTGTCATCAGAGAGCACTTAGACAGAAAAGAACAACCTTAACTTCAGAAGCTCATAAGTACTGAAAGGATTAAGATTTTTTAATAGAAGTAATTTACAAATCTGTTTAACTTTCTGGAGCCAGTTGATATATATAAAAAAAAGTTTTTTCCTGGAATACCCCTTTAAGTTCTTTTTCTTTGTTTTAATAATAAAAAGTATGTTAGGTTAGGTTATTTTTGTGTCACTATTGTTGTCCAGGCGTTGACTCCCATAGCTCCCTATAGATGGATAGAGGAAATATTTTCTTGCAATTGGTTCTTAAACATAGAAGACAGGAAAGGGCACAATAGGGCGATAAAGGAAGTGACTTTTAACCCTTTAGAAAAGTAGCTATAAGGTCTTTCAGGACAGGGTCGGAGAAGTAAACAAGCAAATGTCACATCCTGGCCTTCATTCATCTACTTTATTTTGATACTTTAAACTATATTTCAAAGTATCTGTCTGTCTATATGTGATAGACTCTCAAACAATGGTCTGTAAAAATGTATTACCAACCCTTGTCATGGTTTTACCTAGGGCTGGGCGGTATACCGGTTCATACCGAATTTTTTGGGCTGCATGATATGAATTTTCCCCCATACCGCAATACCGGTTGGGCCCCTCCCCTCAGGAATGTATTATCAGCGCTGTGCTGTCCCCACATCGGGGAACTAATCCTATGTGACCCGCCAGTGCTGGTCTGTCCCCCCCCAATTAATGATCAGCCTAGTGGGGTACTACTCACAGATGTCATGTTCAAGCACTGCCCTCCTCCTCTTTGTTGGGGGCCGCCGGGCGCTGGAACTCTATACTGTACGCCAGTGGTCTCCAACCTGCAGACCTACAGATGCTGCAAAACTACAACTCCCAGCATGCCCGGACAGCCGTTGGCTGTCCGGGCATGCTGGGAGTTGTAGTTTTGCAACAGCTGGAGGTCCGCAGGTTGGAGACCACTGCTGTACGCTGTATCCCTATGCCCGGGCTGCAAAAGACACAGAAAATAAACTTTAAACTCACCTACGTCGGGGCCTTACGCTGGGGACTGGAACGCCGGACAGCCGTTAGCCTATCACCGGCTGGAGCGATGTCCCGCCCCGGCCAGTGATAGGCTGAGCCCAATGTAAGGTGCTCTGGCCGGCTTCTTACATGACAGTGGGCTCAGCCTATCACTGGCCGAGGCGGGACATGTCAACATGTCAATTACTGAATGACACTTAATTACTAAAGACGCCCTGTGTTGGATTACCCTATTAATGGAGTACACATTCATATTAAGATGGAAGTTTCAACCGCTCTTCTTATCCTAAGTAATCCTTGGGGGCCCCTAGGAAATGGTTCAACATTGGTTCGGCAAGGTGTCATTGTAATAGAAGGGAATCCAACAGAAGTCAGAGACCCCTCATGTGTGTCAGATGTTAATTTCTGGTTTTATATGGCCGTGCTGGTTCTGAAAATTAAACATTTAGGGCCACATTTATTGAAGGGGAACTCTGCTCCTAGACATCTTATCCCCTTTCCAAAGGATAGGGGATAAGATGTCTGATCGGTCTGATCTCGGCTGCGGCACCCCAGTCATCTGGCACAGAGTGAACTTCTCTCCGTGCCGGATGACTGGCGATGCGGGTCGGAGACTTGTGACATCCCGGTCACGGCCCCTCCCATGGTAGACTTGCATTGTGGGGGCGTGGCCGTGACATCACAAGCCTCCAGCACTCCACCCAACTCTCTAAACGAACGCCGAGTGAAGCAGGGAGATCGCGGGGTACCCCAGACATCTTACCCCCTTTGGATAGGGGATTAGATGTCGGCGGAGTACCCCTTTAAGAGGGGAGTGTAGTTTAGTTTGTGGGATTTTGTTTCCGACAGGTATTTTTCAAAGTTATTTACTATTGTATCTTGTATCTGGCAATTTTGTCCTACATTTTTTTTTTTTTTTTACACTTGCTGAGTTGTGGGGTTTTTCAGAGCTCAAATCCACCACATTTAATGTGGGAACATTAGTAAATTTGTGAGATATAGAGGCAGTGTCCGGCAAAGCCGCCACCATTCTGAATATCAAATAGACACTGTAACACCGGGACCGTCCGCAATAATTCACGGGGGTGCTCAATCCAGAAGGTGCAGTAAAGTATAACAGTCACATAGAAGAAAAGATGGCACTCACCATGTTGACTGATACGGTGATTTATTAGTGAACCGGCAGGACACAACAGATCGGGAGAGAGGGACGCCAGGTGAGCGATAGCTATTTCGTGCGCAAGTGCACTTCTTCAGGTAATTTAGTATTTTTTTATTTTTTTTTGAGACATGCCAATTTCCCTCCAATGGCTATGCCCCTTTGTACATTTTTCTGAGTAAAGTGGAGAGTTAGTAGAGTTTTCTGAATTTTTTTGTTGGAAATTCTGGTGCACAACACATGCGACACAAAAAAACCTACAAAATCGGAAAAGCCTTAGCAAATAATATGTTTAATAAAAGCATAAAATAGCTAAAACAAAATTCTGCCTATTGCCAGGTGCATTAAACGTTCCTATTACTGGGATTAAATTCCTATAATTTGGTATTCGGCGCATTGTTACTGCCCACATTTCCTCCGAGCATTTTCACTCCTTTCATCAACTGTTTCATAAATTGGATTAAATAACCCTTAAGAGAACAATTACTGTTACACAAGGAGCTGGCATGTCTTCCGCAGATTCTTCTTATTTCCCTAATTAGGTCATCCAGTTTGGTAGTGTATGTTGCGGTCTTCAAATTAGTATGTTCTGAAATAAGCCCAGATGTTTCCACACGCATGAAAACAAGTTCTGCATAGGCGACAAATATCCGCAAAGTGGCAGCAATTAGGAGACCACAAGATGGGGTTTGGATTAAGACAGTGGTCTCAAACTGTGGCCCTTCAGATGCTGCAAAACATCAACTCCCAGCATGCCCGGACAGCCGTTGGCTCAGCGTTTGGAACTGACGCCGGGAGCTCGTGACATCATAGCCCCGCCCCCACATGACGTCACGCCCAACCCCCTCAATGCAAGTCTATAGGAGGGGGCATGACAGCCGTCATGCCCCCTCCCATAGACTTGCATTGAGGGGGCGGGGCTATGACGGCTCGAGCTCCCGACGTCGGCTCCAGCGTTCGGAACAGTTTGTTCCAAACGCTGAGCAGCGGAGTACCCCTGTAAGGTTTTTATGGTCAGGCTAAGACTTGGAGCAGCAATTCAAAAACAAAAGTGCTTCCTTAAAGAGGATCTGTGGCTAACTGAATTAAATTAATTTACATACATTAAATAGCTTAGGATGCCCTGATCACATGCCTTTTTTACAATTTCTTGATACACCCTTCCGTTCCAGAGATATAGGGGTTTATAGATTGACTGACAATCCAGGGAATCAGTCAGAGGGGCGGGAACTTAATGTTAATAATGAGAGTGACTAAGCAAGTGATGGGCAGGATTATATAGTCAGAGATGTTAATGTTGTACATTGAGGGGCATGTATGCCTAATACACCCCCCCCCCCTGACTGTGTAATCCGCCCATCACCTGATATGACCTTCCTTTTATTAAAAGTTTCCGCCCATTTGACTAATTCTCAGAATTATCATACAAACTATAAACTCCCATATCTCAGGAATGGGAGGGTGTATCAAGAAACTGTAAGAAGGTGTGTGATCAGGGTATCCTATTCTATTTATTGATAGTGCTATCTAATTTTTTAGGGGTTGGTCACAGATTCTCTTTAACATACGCGCTGCATCCCCGATCGTTAAGGACTCAGGGCGTACCTGTACGCCCTGGTCCGGTATAACCGTCGGAGAACGGGTTAAACCTGGTGGGTTCCAGTTGCTACCAAAGTTGCGACCAAAGGTGATTGCGGCGTCTAAAACAAAACTTAAAAAATCCCGGCAGCTCAGCGGAGGTGATCAAGACTATCTCGTCAAAATCGCGATGGCCCGATCAGCTTACCAGACGACGGGAGGGTCCTCACCTGCCTCTCAGTTGTCTGATTGGCGATCTATTGCTCCATGCCTCCATTGCTCCATTGCTAGAGCAGCAGATCGCCGGTTAAACTGATCAGTGCTTTTCAATGGCATAGCACTTATCAGTGTATGCAATCAGAAGATTGCTAGAAAAAAAAAAGTGTATACATTTTTTTTAATAAAAGTTAATTAACCCCTTCCCTTTAAAAGTTTAAATCACACCCCTTTTCCCATTTTTTTTATAAAATAATGTAATAAAGAATAAAAAATAATCACACGTAAAAAAAATATCAAAATCCAAAATTGTGCATTTTTGGTCACTTCATATACCATAAAAATATTAATAAAAAGCGATCAAAAAATCCCATCAAAACAAAAATGGTACTGATAAAAACTACAGATGATGGTGGAAAAAATGAGCCCTCATACCACCCCGTACACAGAAAACTAAAAAAGTTATAGGGGTCATAAAATGCCAATTTTAAACTAACTTATTTTAAATTAAGTATTAAAATAAATTGGGTATCCTTGTAACCGTATGGACCTACAGAATATAGATAAGGTGTCATTTTTACCAAATATTGCACTGCGTAGAAACGGGAGCCCCCAAAATTTGCAAAAATTGCGTTTTTTTTTTATTTCATCCCACAAATAATTTTTTTTTTGTTTCACTGCAGGTTATATTGTAAAACTGTCATTGCAAACTACATGCGAAAAACAAGCCCTTATAGGGTCTGTAGGTGCAAAATTTTAAGCGTTATGATTTTTAGAAGGGAAGGAGAAAAAGCAAAAAGTCCTTAAAGGGTGACTCTCATTAAAACAAATTTTTGCTATTGCACTCCTTATGGTAAATAAAAAATATTTCTAATATACTTTGTTTAAAAAAAAAGTTTTCTATGTTTTATTTGTGCTTAAAAAAGCTCAAGAGCACATTTTCCCCTCATCTCGTACACAAACTTTGGACCGAAGCCCAAACACAGGAAGGGCAGTCTGGAGTGCTGAGGAGGGGGTCCAGCCTCATCCAATCATAGCTCCTCTCACACTTAACTGCCATATGCTGTTGGTTGGACCCGCCCTCCCCTCAGCACTCCAGGCTGCACTTTCTGTGTTTGGGCTTCGGTCCCAAGTCTGTGTATGAGATGGGGGAAAATATGCTCTTGAGCTTTTTTAAGCACAAATAAAACATAGAAAACTTCCTTTTTTAAAAACAAAGTATATTAGAAATATTTTTTATTTACCATAAGGAGTGTAATAGCAAAAATTTGTTTTAATGAGAGTGCCCATTTAAGGTAAAAATAGGCCGAGTCCCTAAGGGGTCAATATGCCTGTATGTAATTTTTTGGTGCACAATCGCAGCTAAAAAAAATGGCACAAAATGGCAAATGGTAACACCCTGACTCTCGCTTGGTTGACATATACAACCATGTTCCCTATCGTTCCACACTGGACACCTCTTACAACCCTTACTAAGCCAGCTCCATACCTGCTCCCTCATAGCAGATCAAGTTTCCCACCACCTTGGACGGAAGCCCAGAAATTAG
Organism: Hyla sarda; assembly: GCF_029499605.1. Taxonomy (NCBI): domain Eukaryota; kingdom Metazoa; phylum Chordata; class Amphibia; order Anura; family Hylidae; genus Hyla; species Hyla sarda. The sequence continues at coordinate 400,009,366 of NC_079192.1, forward strand.
AGCATATTTAAGACATTCGGTAGACCACTAAAAAGGGACATTTCATAAAGATACGTTATATTTATTCATTCTTAAACCCTGTTTTCACAGATGTAGGAAACATTCCGTATATGAGCCCAGCGACCATAGACCCCACCACTAACACGCTAAGCGGCATTACCGTATCTCTTTAATCTTGATGAAGCGTTAGTATGACACACGTTGGCTTTATTTAAGGACTGAAGAGGATAAATACAGAAAGAAAAATAAATGAACCCCTAATAAGATGGCAGCCAATTTCCCAGTCCAGTAATTTGTCTGTTTATACTAGTCCAATACAATCGGCTCCTTATGACTTGAGTTATGACAGATATTCTATCATAGCCGAACAGTTATGATTTATGAGATTAAGGAATGAACGCGATTCATAGCTATAAATTATTACGGTGACTAAGGCGGCTGGTGCCAGTGAATGGAGGCATTGTGGCTGCAGCGAGATGGAGCAAGTAGAAGAGGCTTTGTTTCAACTAATAACCTGAATTATGGCAAAGTGGGGATTTGTTAAGGGATTATGTGTTTTATAATACAATTTATTATGTCATTATCCATCATCACTTTAGGAAGAAGAGTGAACGACGGCACAAAGATCACAGGAGTGGAGCCGAAACATTTTCACCATCTCTTGGGTCCCTCTGAGGTTTAAAATATTAACAAACATATAAGCAAATAATAAATGAAATGAGATATAAAGACACTTTAAACTGTGGAGGTATATTGGCTATATGGGCATCTTTATAGATAAACTTATAAATTAGACTAAACAGGTGTAACATACAATAGACCCACCATAAGAGAAGAGGTACCTGAATTTATACCTGTCCACACACTAATATGGGCAACATACCTCTACTAATAAAAGGGTCATAATATAAATATATACTCTTTCTCTGGCCAATTTATTAGGTATTTATTAATACTGGGTTGGACTCCCTTTGGCCTCCATTCTTCTTCTGGCATACTTTCTACTGGAAACATTCCTCAGAGATTTTGCTCTATACGGACATGATGACATCACACAGTTCCTCCATATGGACATGATGACATCACACAGTTCCTCCATACGGACATGATGACATCACACAGTTCCTCCATATGGACATGATGACATCACACAGTTCCTCCATATGGACATGATGACATCACACAGTTCCTCCATATGGACATGATGACATCACACAGTTCCTCCATATGGACATGATGACATCACACAGTTCCTCCATATGGACATGATGACATCACACAGTTCCTCTATATGGACATGATGACATCACACAGTTCCTCCATATGGACATGATGACATCACACAGTTCCTCCATATGGACATGATGACATCACACAGTTCTGCCATATGGACATGATGACATCACACAGTTCCTCTATATGGACATGATGACATCACACAGTTCCTCCATATGGACATGATGACATCACACAGTTCCTCCATATAGACATGATGACATCATACAGTTCCTCCATATGGACATGATGACATCACACAGTTCCTCCATATGGACATGATGACATCACACAGTTCCTCTATATGGACATGATGACATCACACAGTTCCTCCATATAGACATGATGACATCACACAGTTCCTCCATATGGACATGATGACATCACACAGTTCCTCAATATGGACATGATGACATCACACAGTTCCTCCATATGGACATGATGACATCACACAGTTCCTCTATATGGACATGATGACATCACACAGTTCCTCCATATGGACATGATGACATCACACAGTTCCTCCATATAGACATGATGACATCACACAGTTCTGCCATATGGACATGATGACATCACACAGTTCCTCTATATGGACATGATGACATCACACAGTTCCTCCATATGGACATGATGACATCACACAGTTCCTCCATATAGACATGATGACATCATACAGTTCCTCCATATGGACATGATGACATCACACAGTTCCTCCATATGGACATGATGACATCACACAGTTCCTCCATATGGACATGATGACATCACACAGTTCCTCCACATAGACATGATGACATCACACAGTTCCTCCATATGGACATGATGACATCACACAGTTCCTCCATATGGACATGATGACATCACACAGTTCCTCCATATGGACATGATGACATCACACAGTTCCTCCATATGGACATGATGACATCACACAGTTCCTCCATATGGACATGATGACATCACACAGTTCCTCTATATGGACATGATGACATCACACAGTTCCTCCATATGGACATGATGACATCACACAGTTCCTCCATATAGACATGATGACATCACACAGTTCTGCCATATGGACATGATGACATCACACAGTTCCTCTATATGGACATGATGACATCACACAGTTCCTCCATATGGACATGATGACATCACACAGTTCCTCCATATAGACATGATGACATCACACAGTTCCTCCATACGGACATGATGACATCATACAGTTCCTCCATATGGACATGATGACATCACACAGTTTCTCCATATAGACATGATGACATCACACAGTTCCTCCATATAGACATGATGACATCACACAGTTCCTCCATATGGACATGATGACATCACACAGTTCCTCCATATGGACATGATGACATCACACAGTTCCTCCATATGGACATGATGACATCACACAGTTCCTCTATATGAACATAATGACATCACACAGTTCCTCCATATGGACATGATGACATCACACAGTTCCTCCATATTGACATGATGACATCACACAGTTCCTCCATATGGACATGATGACATCACACAGTTCCTCCACATGGACATGATGACATCACACAGTTCCTCCATATGGACATGATGACATCACACAGTTCCTCCATATGGACATGATGACATCACACAGTTCCTCCATATGGACATGATGACATCACACAGTTCCTCTATATGGACATGATGACATCACACAGTTCCTCCATATGGACATGATGACATCACACAGTTCCTCCATATAGACATGATGACATCACACAGTTCTGCCATATGGACATGATGACATCACACAGTTCCTCTATATGGACATGATAGGTACCTGAATTTATACCTGTCCACACACTAATATGGGCAACATACCTCTACTAATAAAAGGGTCATAATATAAATATATACTCTTTCTCTGGCCAATTTATTAGGTATTTATTAATACTGGGTTGGACTCCCTTTGGCCTCCATTCTTCTTCTGGCATACTTTCTACTGGAAACATTCCTCAGAGATTTTGCTCTATACGGACATGATGACATCACACAGTTCCTCCATATGGACATGATGACATCACACAGTTCCTCCATACGGACATGATGACATCACACAGTTCCTCCATATGGACATGATGACATCACACAGTTCCTCCATATGGACATGATGACATCACACAGTTCCTCCATATGGACATGATGACATCACACAGTTCCTCCATATGGACATGATGACATCACACAGTTCCTCCATATGGACATGATGACATCACACAGTTCCTCCATATGGACATGATGACATCACACAGTTCCTCCATATGGACATGATGACATCACACAGTTCCTCCATATAGACATGATGACATCACACAGTTCTGCCATATGGACATGATGACATCACACAGTTCCTCTATATGGACATGATGACATCACACAGTTCCTCCATATGGACATGATGACATCACACAGTTCCTCCATATAGACATGATGACATCACACAGTTCCTCCATACGGACATGATGACATCATACAGTTCCTCCATATGGACATGATGACATCACACAGTTTCTCCATATAGACATGATGACATCACACAGTTCCTCCATATAGACATGATGACATCACACAGTTCCTCCATATGGACATGATGACATCACACAGTTCCTCCATATGGACATGATGACATCACACAGTTCCTCCATATGGACATGATGACATCACACAGTTCCTCTATATGAACATAATGACATCACACAGTTCCTCCATATGGACATGATGACATCACACAGTTCCTCCATATTGACATGATGACATCACACAGTTCCTCCATATGGACATGATGACATCACACAGTTCCTCCACATGGACATGATGACATCACACAGTTCCTCCATATGGACATGATGACATCACACAGTTCCTCCATATGGACATGATGACATCACACAGTTCCTCCATATGGACATGATGACATCACACAGTTCCTCTATATGGACATGATGACATCACACAGTTCCTCCATATGGACATGATGACATCACACAGTTCCTCCATATAGACATGATGACATCACACAGTTCTGCCATATGGACATGATGACATCACACAGTTCCTCTATATGGACATGATAGGTACCTGAATTTATACCTGTCCACACACTAATATGGGCAACATACCTCTACTAATAAAAGGGTCATAATATAAATATATACTCTTTCTCTGGCCAATTTATTAGGTATTTATTAATACTGGGTTGGACTCCCTTTGGCCTCCATTCTTCTTCTGGCATACTTTCTACTGGAAACATTCCTCAGAGATTTTGCTCTATACGGACATGATGACATCACACAGTTCCTCCATATGGACATGATGACATCACACAGTTCCTCCATACGGACATGATGACATCACACAGTTCCTCCATATGGACATGATGACATCACACAGTTCCTCCATATGGACATGATGACATCACACAGTTCCTCCATATGGACATGATGACATCACACAGTTCCTCCATATGGACATGATGACATCACACAGTTCCTCCATATGGACATGATGACATCACACAGTTCCTCCATATGGACATGATGACATCACACAGTTCCTCCATATGGACATGATGACATCACACAGTTCCTCCATATAGACATGATGACATCACACAGTTCTGCCATATGGACATGATGACATCACACAGTTCCTCTATATGGACATGATGACATCACACAGTTCCTCCATATAGACATGATGACATCACACAGTTGCTGCAGATTTGTCGGATCCATGATGAGAATCTCTGGTTCCATCACATCCCAGCGGTGATCTATTGGATGAGATCTGGAGACTGTGGAGGCCATTGGAGTCATGTGACCTCATTGTCCTGTATGAGATGATGTCATGTGACCTCATTGTCCTGTATGAGATGATGTCATGTGACATGGGGCATTATCCTGCTGGAAGAATCATCAGAAGATGGACCCACTGTGGTCATAAAGGGAAGGACACGGTCAGTAACAATACTCAGGCTGTGGTGTTTATACTATGCTCAACAGGTACTAGGGGCCCAAAGTGTTCCCTGAAAATGGTCTCCACACCATTACACCACCACCATCCTGAACTGTTGACACAAGGCAGGAAGAATGCTTTTATGTTGTTTATGCCAAATTCTGACCCTGCCATCTCAATGTCACAGCTGGAATCAAGACTCTCAGACCAGGCAACATTCTTCCAGTCTTCCACTGTTCAATTGTGGTACCTGTGTGTATAGTAGTATCAGTTTCCTGTTCTTAGCTGACAGGAGTGGCACCCAGTGTGGTCTTCTGCTGCTGTAGCCCATCTGCTTCAAGGTTGGACATGTGTGTTCAGAAATGGTCTTCTGCAGACCTTGGTTGTAACCAGTGGTTGTTCGAGCTACTGTCTCCCCTCTGCATCTCATACCAGTCTGCCTATTCTCCTTTGAGCTCTGACATCAGCAAGGCATTTTTGTCCACACAACTGCCACACACTGAATATTTTCTATTTTTCAGATCATTCTCTGTAAACCGTAGAGATGGTTGTGGGTGACAATCTCAATAGATCAGCAGTCCACTTTCAAAGTCATGTAAATCCCTTTTCTTTCCCATTCTGATGATTGGTTTGAACTTCAGCAAGTGGTCTTGACCACATCTACATGCCTAAATGCATTGAGCTACTGACATTTGATTGGCTGATTAGCTATTTGTGTTAACAAGCAATTGAACAGGTGTACCGAATAAAGTGACTTGTGGATCTATAACAAATCCATAACATCCCTAACCGAAGATGATCGCCTTTTGCTACCATGAACACAGGTCGAGCGGCTGTTGTCCCCAGATCAGATCTATTTTTGTAAAATGTTTTGCTATGCAAATTTATTTTTCTATATATGTATATGTATTCTTCATGCACTGAACCAATACAAGTGCAAGGGGTTAACTGTCTGTACCCAAAATGCTTTTCTTCACTGTGTAAAGTTGGTTACATTTCACATGTCTACCCTTCAGCCAATTCTCAGTTCCCAGGGACAGGGGGGCTAAAGCACATGTTAGTTCTGGCCTCTGGTCAGGGAACATCACGCAGCAGCAGCTCTAACACCTTCAGTAGGAGTCTGCCTCCAACTACAATATTTCAGGTCAAGGCAACAAGTTGCAACCTTTCAGGCATGTCCCGCTGCAGGGTAGTACCAACAAAAGTGTATATGCTTTAGGGACAAGAGCAAAGCTGAAGGACCCTCTAGCAAAGTAAGGACTAGCTCTGGGTATCCTCTGGGCTGGCCTGTCCAAAGTATTGGACTTATGTCTATAGTCTCCGATCTGGAGGTCCTCAGGTCAGTGATGTTTCTGAAAAACTCAAGGGAACATAGGTAAGGGAGGGAGACTTTGCAAAGTTTACCATGAAACACCCCTGTATAGACCCCTGAAGAACACACTCAAACTTGGATTGCTGCCGGAACAAAAGTCCAGCCAAGTCAAGTCAGTCTCAAGTCAGTCTCAAGTGAAGGCTCAACTTGTAGTTTATAGTTTCAAGTATCTAATCTTATCCTGAAGTGCAGTGTAGTACATGCCAGAACCGCTGCATGCCTCTAGGCCCAGAACATACCACTAGAAATAGAGAACCAGTCTACTCAGTAAGACTGCAAGTCAAACAATTCCCAAGTCTATATTCTTCACACTGTTCAAGGACTGCAACAGTGACATACTACCAGTTATCTCTACCTAATGTGTCTGTCAAGTCTATTATTCCTCATCTGAATCATCATCACTGTCTTTTGTTATATTGGATCTGCAACATAAGCAAATAACCAGCTGTTATCCATAAATGCTGTCTTTTGAGGTAGTTATTCCCAGGGCTTTTATATGGATAGTTGCTTTATTTGAAGTAGTGGTTAGTGGGAACTGTCAGTTAACTACAGGATTGTTACACTTCATCCACCAGACACTACAACCTCATCATCAGTCACACATACTAACCACAACCCTACTTCTGGCGTCACAAACCTGACAACCTTCCAGCCAGGTGTCCAAATCTGTTTCATAGCATTTACACCATATCCCCGCTTACCACACTAGCTGTCCCTAATCTTTTCCCTAGAATTTGCCCTGAACTCTAACTTAAGCTTCACTGCTGCTGCAATGTCTCCATGGAAACACTAAATTAAGTCTCCCTAGCAAAAACTTTGAAAGCTTGGGAACCTAGAGAAACAAAGTTGGGCAAAAAACTGAAGCACAAAAACTTCTAAATACAAATATCAGAGCATACGCTATAATTCGCAGAGGACTGCACAAGCCAGGGATTTCTAGCTAGGAGAGGCTAGCCAGTAGGAACTTTAAATAACCTTGGGATAGCTAACAAGATAAATGATTATGAGACAGGGGTAACCAACTGCCCCAAACAGACAGGAGAGGACAGAATCACAGGATGAGTCCTGCTATACGTAACAGTCGGGGGCCGTCATCCCATGTGAATCCCTCTTTAAAGGAGTAGTCCAGTGGTGACCCAGTGGTGAACAACTTATCCCCTATCCTAAGGATAGGGGATAAGTTTGAGATTGCGGGGGTCTGACAGCTGGGGCCCCCTGCGATCTCCTGTACGGAGCCCTGACAGCCCGCGGGAAGGGGGCGTGTCGACCTACGCACGAAGCAGCAGCCGACATGCCCCCTCAATACAACTCTATGGCAGAGCCAAAGCGCTGCCTTCGGCAATCTCCGGCTCTCCCATAGAGATTTATTGAGGGGGCGTGTCGGCCGCCGCTTCGTGCGGAGGTCGACACCCGCTATCTGGCCGGAGAGCCTGGCCCCCGTACAGAGAGATCAGGGATAAGGGGATAAGTTTTTCACCACTGGACTACCCCTTTAATATCCAAGCTCCACAAGACCATATGATGTAGTTATGGGGTGACTGTGCTGGCTTGTCTATGGCGAACAATGGCTCATTTTTAAAGACATAAACCAACAGCTTAGTCTGTTGCTTAAGAGAGGGAAGTGCCCGGGGCGCCACAAAGCTCATTTAAAAATATTTAGAGGAATTGACATCTGTCCAAACTTCCTCTGTGCTCCAGGCATCCCGACCAATGTGTATCTTCTCCATATGCATTCGCTCCAGTGTGTTAAGAAAGATGACTGATTGCATTTAACACAACAGTACACAACTTTTCGGCTGCTTAGATACCAGAGTGTGGGGGGGGGGGGGGGGGGGGGAGGTAACAAACGAATATCATTCCAAAATTTGTGGGAAATAGCTGCTGAGTTATATAATATGTACTCTACTATTATTATAGATAATGTGGTATAACTGGAAGGAGATTTGTATGAGGCATGGAGGATGTTATTACACATAATGACTGTCTGTAAAAAATAATGTTATAATCGGTATCCAAATCATTTCCATATGTAAACGTCCAGTGCTTCTCAAAAAGTGTGCCTCCAAGTTCCAGCAGCCAGGCAGTACCCCAGTAAAGGGCCCTGGACCTCTGATGATTGCCCTGTGAGCAATTGTGTATATATATATATATATATATATATATATATAGTGACCCCCCCGATCTACGATGGCCCCGACATACGATCATTTCAACATACAATGGTCTCTCAGAGGTCATCGCATGTTGAAGGCAGCATCAACATACGATGCTTTTATATGTCGGGGCCATCGCATAAACGGCTATCCGGCAGCACAGACTGCTTCAGCTGCCACCGGATAGCCGTTTACGGTGCCCCGTGTGGTGCGCTGACGATCACTTACCTGTCCTCAGGGCTCCGGCGCGTCCTCTTCGGGATCCCCTGCATCGTCGGCTCTCTCCATCGTCGTCATCACATCGCTGTGCACGCCGCTCCGTCATCCAATAGGAGCGGCGTGCGTAGCGACGTGAAGGCGGCGACGGAGAGCGAGGATGCCGGGGAAACAGAGGCCTTGCCGGAGTGTCGGGGACATCACAGGGACGCGGCGACAGCAATGGAAGGCGACATCCAGGGCAGCGGTGACGAGCGGTGACGGTCCGGAGCTGCAGGGACACATGAGTATAACCTCCAATACCAGTGGTCTTCAACCTGCGGACCTCCAGATGTTGCAAAACTACAACTCCCAGCATGCCCGGACAGCCGTTGGCTGTCCGGGCATGCTGGGTGTTGTAGTTTTACAACATCTGGAGGTCCGCAGGTTGTAGACCACTGTCCTATACTTTACATTGCACAGATCCCTCAACATACGATGGTTTCAACAAACGATGGTCCATGTGGAACGGATTACCATCGTATGTTGAGGGACCACTGTTTCACTGTTTATATATATATATATATATATATGTGGTGTCCCGGTACCGTATCCTATCCGGTACCTGCGTATGTGGGTCCCCTTGGCCAGAGTCCCTAGGACGTCGGGTCCCCATTGTCTGGTTCACCCCTGGTCCCCTCTCATCTAGATAGTTATTGAGCTAATGGTTTATTTAGGATGCATGTAAATATGATTGTATAAATGTCTATAAATAGTTAATTACCTGTATGCAGCGTAGCAGGACCTGCGGGTCACGTGATCAGGAAAACTCTATGGTTTTTGCTTTAGGACCTTTGGAGGTCCCTATGACGTATTCTACCCATCACTCCTTGTAACGGTGAGTGACAGTTACTGGGACCAATCCAAAAAGGCCCTGCCCCTGCCCATATAAGGGAGCAGCGGCCATTGCTCTTCCTCTTTGCTCCTGCGCTCCTGACGAGGAAGGACCTGTATAGCTATCTCCCGCAGTGAGTTAGGCCCGAGCCTTGCGGCAGCAGCTGATTGAGTCTAAATTGAGAGTGTATCAATCCCTAAGCACTCTGCATGATCACCGGACCTTATCTATCCCCTAAATCCGGACGGATCTGCAAATATTACCCTAAATTCAGAGACTGTATCTAAAAGTCAAGGTCCGCAACAACTGTCAGTCATTGCACTATATAGAGACTGTATTCCTGAGACTGTTACTGTTCATTGGATGTACCGCAAGCCTTTCAGTAAAGTTTGTTCAAGTTCAAGTACCTTGTGGACCTTCAGTCATTTTGTATATGCACCTATCGTTACTGGGAAGGGCGGCGATAGGCCGGAGAATTACCTCAGCATAGTAGCCCCCAGCCTGGCGTCACGAACTATAGGGTTAACATTAACCCTTCATTTACCGTAACAACACCCCAACTACCATACACCCCCCAAGGGCTACTATATATATATATATATATATATATATATATATATATATAGATCCAGTAGGGGTAGTAGTAGCATTTTGGTAAATTCTTTCAGAATGGATCACAACCATTTTAGACTTTAAGAAATCCAAAACTTTTACAAAATTCTGAACTAAACTGATGTAGCTTGATTCAGGACTGGTGTATAAGGCTGGGCTCACATATGTCTGGCTTCCGGCACAGCCTCAATCTAGATGCAACTGATGCCACAACTGATAACAAGTTGTCATCAGTCGTATGGCATCCGGCGTTCATTGTTTTTGCACAGCGTACAGGGGAACCCAGAAAGCTGCAATCCCCTATCTAATGCCTTCTGGCGTGTCCAACCATTGAGACGCTGGATAATTGTAAATTGTCCCATTCAAATGATTGGGATTAGTTCTAGCATCAGTTTCCCTCCAGTGCACGCCAGAGGGAAACTGTGCCTTCTGCCTGATATATGTGAACCCAGCCTAACTAGTAGTACATCCCTGTGTCCTGAAAGATCTTTTTAGGACATAGGGATGTCCCATTTATTCTGCCACGGACCTGTAGCCAGTTTAATTATGCAGAAGCTGCAGGTAGGAAGCACATGCAGACACATAACTGATGTGCCGTGAGGTTTGATCCTGACCCCGGACCAGAGAAGCAATGGTCAGAGCACCCAAGCGGGCAGTACACAGACATACTGCCTTCAGCCATATACTGTATATGACTGGAAGGAGTATGTCTGTGGGGTACAGCCACAGACAGGAGGGCCTACAGCTATATATGGATGTAAGAGGAAAGTGCTTTTTAGGTATTTAAAGGGGTACTCCAGTGAAAAACTTCTTTTTAAATCAACTGGTGTGAGAAAGTTAAACAGATTTGTAAATTACTTCTATTAAAAAATCTTAATCCTTCCTGTACTTATTAGCTGCTGAATACTACAGTGGAAATCATTTTCCGTTTGAAACACAGAGCTGTCTGCTGACATCATGAACACAAAGCTCTCTGCTGACATCACAAGCACAGTGCTCTCTCCTGACATCTCTGTCCATTTTAGGAACTGTCCAGAGTAAAAGGAAATCCCCATAGCAAACATATGCTGTTCTGGACAGTTCCTAAAATGGACAGAGATGTCAGCAGAGAGCACTGTGCTCATGATGTCAGCAGACAGCTCTGTGTTTCAAAAAGAAAAGAATTTCCGCTGTAGTATTTAGCAGCTAATAAGTACAGGAAGGATTAAGATTTTTTAATAGAAGTCATTTACAAATCTGTTTAACTTTCTGGCACCAGTTGATTTAAAAAAAAAAAGAAGTTTTTCACCAGAGTACCCCTTTAACTTTTAAAATAAACATTATTAATGTAGTTTCATTTTTTACATTTGTAATTAGATTTTCATATTTATTTATTTTTTGCTATATATCTGAATGGATGACAGAGAAATACTAATAAAATATTAAAAATATAAAATTCTGGTTGAGCTTTGGAGTTTACTGCATACAGATTTATAATTAAGTTCAATGTAAAAGCAGTATGCCATAAGCTCCTTACTTCCCCCTAGTGGTGATCTCAGGCTGCAGGAATTTTACATTTTATCCTTATAGCCCTATAAGGTATAGTTTTCTAGGAACATCACACCAAAGCTATAAAGATATAAATAATTTATTCAGAACAAAACGAACTTAGCATCAATTTAGAAGAGCCGACAAAAATAGATTTTTATGTAATTACTTTGTAATAATAAAGTAAGAAGAAATTATTAACTAGCGGGTGTTTTTCTCTTTTAGAAACAATTAGAGCAGGAAACCGTGACTTAGATTTTGACCAAGACCTCAGCATTCCAGCGTCCATAGAAATATGTGGACTGGCTTGAGCCTTTTGCTTGGAATTCCAGCTTTCTTGGTGTCACCCAAGGTTACGTAGAAAGCACAATATCTGCATACTTTCCCTGAGCAACTGGTAGCACGAATAAAAGATAAATATTTTGTTTTAATTCAGGGAAATTAAATAATATTAACACAGTCCTGTCAGTAGGATTCCCATGTAAATTGGAAACCATTTGGTGGTGGGGCTGCAAATACTGAGAGGGTTGTTAATGTTATATAACTTCTTCTTGATGACAAAACATGCAATTCATTGGTAAAGGAGATCTTATGTCTTCAAGGAACCTTATGCAACATATTAGCATCTATGAGGTTTAATAGTTGGATATTTGTTAACCTAATGTTCTACTCTTGACGACTGTAAGAAGGCAGTCCTAGCTATAAGGGGTTGTTCTAAAATCCCTTCAGGCACTAAGCAATAGTGTTGAGCGGCATAGGCCATATTCGAATTCGAGAATATTTGCGAATATATGGACGAATATTCATCATATATTCGCGAATATTTGCATATTCGTAATATTCTCGTTTTATTTTCGCATATGCGAATATTCGTGTATGCGAAAATTACCATATGAGAAAATTAGCATATACAAAATTAACATAAGCGAAAATTCGTACACCAGTCTCACACAGTAGTATTAGAGTCTTCTTTACACCACACAATCTGGAAGCAGAGAGGGATGATCACTGTGATGTGTACTGTGAAAAAAAAAAATAATAAATTAAAAAAAAAATGAATATTCGTAATTACGAATATATAGTGCTATATATACGCGAATAAAATTTGCATTGCGAATATTCGCGAGCAACACTACTAAGCAATACAATCTGCTTCAGCTTAGATATAACAATTTAGTGATACTATGTTACACCCAGGGGTCAAGTCCTGGGGGGAAAAAGTGTGGGAACTCACCCAAGATTTCCACTCAGGCTGCTCCTGCTAATTGGAATGGTGTTCCTGCTGTGGAAGAAGTGCATGAACTCAGTTCCCACAAATTCCTGCAGGACTTGAGCCCTGGTTACATCCGACTACAACTGTCACACCCCCTCCATTCAAGTCTATAGGAGAAGGCGTGACAGCCATGTTCTAGCCGTCATGCCCCCTCCCATAGACATGAATGGAGGGGGCGTGGCCACAGAGATCGCAGGGGTCCCTAGCGGCGCGTCCCCTGTGATCTGACATCTTATCCCCTATCCTACCCCTTTACAGACACAGCGGGTTTTGGCCTTGTGGACATAGCCAATTTTCATTTTTGGTTTTTCGTTTTCTTCCTTCTCTTTTTATCTTTTCATCCATAGAACTATGTGAGGCTTTTATTTTATTTTTTTAAGTGACTTATTGTACTTTGCAACGGCACCTTTCGTTTTACAATAAAATGTACAACAAGAGAAAAAACTATATTTTGGGGGGGGGGGGGGAAATATAGGAAGAACAGCAATTTTTCAAAATTCGGGAGGGAGGGGGTCATTTTTATACAGTGCACTTAAAGGTAAAACCGACATGTTATCTTTATTCAGTGGGTCGATATGATTGTATAGTTTTTATATTATTGTATACTTTTTTTTAAAAGCCTAACTTTTCTTTTTAACAAAATACGAATACAAAAAAAATGCCCCTATTATAACCCCTATTATTATTTTTTTTTTTTTTATTGTTATTATTTTTCTTATTTAAAACTTAGAAAAGGGGTCTATTTGAATTTTTATAAGCAGACTGGCTTTTTTATATTAAAAAAATAATAAATGACTAAACATGGTTGTTTATTTACACTTTTGTCAGGATCCGGACTGGTGTGCAGGGAGGACACAGGAGTGGATCCTCTGTGTCAGTGAGGCGATGGCGTAGGCCATACCAGGGGAACAGAATCTAAGGGGTTACTGGTTTTGCCCACCGCAAAGCGGGATGGACTTGCTGCGGCAGGTAACCCCCAGGTCTTTCCACTCGATAGCGACTCGACCTCACTGACAGCTCAGACAGACGTGGTACACAGGGACAAGGCGAAGGCAAGGTCAGACGTAGCAAGAGGTCAAGGCAGGCAGCAACGGTTCGTAGTCAGGGGCAACGGCAAGGGTCTGGATACACAGGCTAGGGAACACACAAACGCTTTCTCAGGGCACTAGGGCAACAAGATCCGGCGGGGACAGGAAGGGGAAGTGGTTTTAAATAGTGTTTGGTGGAATTACATTGATTGGGCCAGGCACCAATTAGTGGTGCACTGGCCCTTTAAATTTCATAGAGCCGGCACGCGCGCCCTAGAGAGCGGGGCCGCGTGCGCCGGGACAGAGCTGAAGGAGGACGGGGCCGGTGAGTGGATCGGGATGCGACCCGCGGGCGGGCACGTCCCGCCACGCGAATCGCATCCCCGCAAGGTACATTAGAGCAGCGCTCCTGGACAGCGGGACTGCCCGGGGTGCTGCAGGCAGAAGAACACCGCGATCGCTCCGGGGAGGAACGGGGACCCGGAGAGCTCGGCGTTACAACTTTTTAAGTCTTTTACAAGCTATCATTAGATTGCTAATACAATGCAATTGCATAGCATTAGTCATTGTGATTCACAACTTTATCCTTAGGTTGAGTGTATATAAATTGTGTTTCGGCAGGGGTCAAGTACAGATGCTAATAATTTTGTGCATTTAAAAAAAAAAAAAAAATTACCCACATAATTCACTAATGCTCACAGGAGGAAAATTTGCTTCACATTAGCGTTGTGCAAAACTAAGAGGAGCTCGTCTGGCTAATTCCGTTAAAACTATAGGACTTTAACGCTCCGACACATTTAGGGTCCATTCAGCCAAACGGGACAGAGCACAACATTAATGTTAGATGGGCAGTGTAAGCAAAACTAATTTTTGCTATTGCACTCCTCATAAAATAAAAAATATTTCTAATGTACTTTGTTTAAAAAAAAAAAAGTTTTATATGTTTTGTTTGTGTTTAAAAAAGCTGCCACTAGGTGTCTCCCTACTTGTCCAGAGCACATTTTTCCCCATCTCTTGCTCAGACTTTGGACTCCAGCTGGCCTGGCAGAAGTCCAAAATCAGGAAATGCAGTCTGGAGTGCTGAAGGGGGGGGTGCAGCCTTAGCCAATCATAGCTCATCTCACACTGAACTGCTCTGGGCTGTGTGTAGCAGAGAGAGGGAGGAAGTTCTTCCCTGTATGGCTTCGAATGATGTCCCACCTGCTGGGGAACGCCCCTTCCCAGTCTGTGAATCTGACTGAGAAGAAAATACAGATCAATATCAAGGTAGAAAACTAAAAATGTATTTAAAAAAATAAAGGCAGGGGATGGTTTATCATGATGGGGGGCAGTGAACTGGTACTCTTTAACTTAGACTTAGCAAAGAGAGTGGCAGCTCTGAAGCACAAACTGCTGCTTAAACACACGAACCACTGAGTATTTAAAAAAAAAAAAAAAAACATATATATCCCAAGGACATAAAAATTCTTAATCTTTGGATGAAGATGAACGTTCCTCACGGTTTAGCCTTAATATTTATGTTAGCCCCGTGCTGGGATGATGAATATCAGTCACCAAAAATAGCCCCAGAAAGGATAAGTCTCTGCTGGAGATGGAAGCCCCCTAAAGAACAGTTGCATTTCATCATAACAATCTTAAAGGGGTACTCCGATGGAAAACTTTTTTAAATCAACAGGTGCCAGAAAGTTAAACAGATTTGTGGTGTTGGGGTGCGATGTGAGGTGTAAGGGGCAGATGGTGTTGCCCAGGGGTAGATGGTGTTAACCCCTTAGTGATTGTGATGCCAGGGTGTGGTTAGCCTATGTAACCACCCGAAGGTAGCACAGCTAGTCCTAGCTTAGGCAGGAAATGAAAGACCCAGAAAAAATGAGCTATTTACAAATTTGTATACAACAATACTTAACCTTTATTGAATGCATGATGCAAAAACATACAATAAAATTCATTAAAAAGACAGGGAGAAATACACAAAGAATTGGCGGCAGCCTAGGACGCTCTGACTGTGGATGTGTGGTTGGTATCTATTTCAATATTGTTTGTATATATTTCATATATATGCGATTTTACTTGTGTATCTTTATTCTGCACAAGCACTTTGTTTATCTATTATCTTTATGCACTAGCACTTTTGTAGTTCTTTTTTACGCTGCTACATAACAGTAGTAATTTCAGCCCCATCCTTTTTGCTACCTGCTCCACATGGTCTAAGGTTTACATGTACTACAGTCCCAGGCTGCCGCCAATCCTTTGTGTATTTCTCCCTGTCTTTTTAATGAATTTTATTGTATGTTTTTGCATCATGCATTCAATAAAGATTAAGTATTGTTGTATGCAAATTTGCAAATAGCTCCTTTTTTCTGGGTCTTTGTTTGGATTGGAGCCTATATTACAGGCTCGCTCTAGCACCACCATCTGGGAATCTGGGATCTACATATACATATTTTTCTTGATTACTTCATATATTTATTGGTAGCCATATGGTGGGCACCATTGTTTAAAAATATATAAAAATATATATATATATTTTTTTTCCTGACATACAAAATATATTTATCCCCATTTTTTGTAGGTGCTATACTTTGTACATGTTTCTTTGTCGCTAGCTTAGGCAGGGCAAATAATAGTCCAAGGCCAGGTCAGGGTTAACAGTAGCTTTACTGAGGTAGACAGACGGTACAGTCTTTACAGCTAGGCCAGGATCCCAGAGAGGTGACCAGTAACACAGGGGACCTCGCAGCTTGCTGGGACTTGCAGTGACTTTGACAGACTTTAGGACAGCCACGCTGACTATAATAGACTTGACTTGACTGAAGATAGTGACAGCAGACAGAGATGACTTGACTTACTGACTTGTGGCTGCAATTCAGGTTTGAGGCCTCCAGATGTGCTGGACACTGGCTCTGAGACGTCCGGACTGGACTTGACCTCAGGATCTAAGAGAGTGATTGTAGTACCTCCCCCTCTTATAAAGGGGGCTGAGCAGGGAGCCAATAGGCTAGCTGTGAGTCATCTGGTCACCTGGTGCTCTCTGGGTAACAAAACATATGACTTAAACATGTGACAACCATTATCAGGTGACTAACAATCATGTGACCATATTAAAGGTCCTTTACACTAAATATACAATCTATGCAAAATATGGGGGAACACTGCAGGAGAGCCCTGAGGATGTACAGAGACTCAACTTGACAGGACTGTAGGAGCATGTCCCGTACTGGGACATCACAGATTTGTAAACAACTTCTATTGAAAAATCTTAATCCTTCCAGTACTTATTAGCCACTGTATACTATAGAGGAACTTCTATTCTTTTTGGATTTCCTTTCTGTCTGTCAACAGTGCTCTCTGCTGACACCTCTGTCTGTGTCAGTAACTGTCCAGAGTAGGAGAAAATCCCCATAGCAAACCTATGCTGCTCTGGACAGTTCCTAAAATAGACAGAGGTGTCAGCAGAGAGCACTGTGGTCAGACAGAAAAGAAATCCAAAAAGAAAAGAATTTCCTTTGTAGTATTCAGCAGCTAATACGTACTGAAAGGATTGAGACTTTTTAATAGAAGTAATTTACAAATCTGTTTAACTTTTTGGCACCAGTTGATTTAAAAAAAATAAAATAAAAATGTTTTCCACCGGAGTACCCCTTTAACAATGCCATAAAAGCTGATAATAAGCAAAGACAATAGAAACCACTTTTTTTCAAATAAACCCCTTCCATTTTTATGGAGTCTATGGGGTAGCGCTACAATAATTAAACTGAAGTGCGTTGGCGGCCTCCCCGGTTATTTAGAGCTACGACTATAAGCTTCTAGGTTGTTTCTGTGCTCGAGCGAACAATCTGTTACCATTTATTCAGAACAGCAGGAGGGCCCGCAGAACAGAATGTAGACGTACTCCTCTCTGGTGCGGTGACTACATCTAGACCAGGAAAACTTCTCATGCCAGTGTTGGCTAAAGAGTATTTAGCTAAAAATAAAATTAAATAAAATAATAAAAATGCAAGTCTTCGAGCCAGAGACGTTTGAGCCTTATCTGGGCCTATGGGTATAGGGCTCTTCAGCAATATGTCAGAAATATAAATTAGAACTCCCCCTGATGCAGGGGCATAACTAGGGGGGGGGGGGCAAAGATGTGCTTCAAAGGGGGCTTGAACCCCTGCCCTTTTCTGTGCTCTTCTCTCATCAAAGCTGGTGATTTATGGCTGCTATCAGCAGCCAGGACTCACAGCTAATGCCAGACCTAGGTGATTAAGCCAATGACCAGTATTAACACTTTAGATGCTTATCAAAGTCGACTGTGCCATTTAAAGTGCAAATTACTGGTGCCAGTGGGTTCTGGGTTGGGGGTGGATTGGGACCTCTGTGGGGTAATGCGGGGTCCTACTCAGCTGAAAATTTCACTGAAAAACACAATCACTATTAGTCTACAAAAGTGGGGGTCACCGAACAAAACACTAAGACTTAACCTTTATTGATATTAGTTAAAGGGGTATTCCAGGCAAAAACTTTTTTATATATATATATATATATATCAACTGGCTCCGGAAAGTTAAACAGATTTGTAAATTACTTCTATAAAAAAATCTTAATCCTTCCAATAGTTATTAGCTTCTGAAGTTTTCTGTCTAACTGCTCAATGATGATGTCACGTCCCGGGAGCTGTGCATGATGGGAGAATATCCCCATAGGAACTGCACAGCTCCCGAGACGTGAGTCATCAGTGAGCAGTTAGACAGAAAACAACAGCTCAACTTCAGAAGCTAATAACTATTGGAAGGATTAAGATTTTTTAATCGAAGTATTTTACAAATCTGTTTAACTTTCCGGAGCCAGTTGATATATAAAAAAAAGTTTTGGCCTGGAATACCCCTTTAAAATAGGGAGAAACTCCCCAGAACCATCAAAAAGAAAAAAACAAAAGCTGTGAAGTGACAGTAAGGAGTCAGTGGGAGTCCAAGTCGCTTCATTAAGATGAAACACAAAAAGAAGATAATAATATCCCTACCAGCTAAGAATACGGTAGAATTGGATAAGATACAAATATCCTCACTACAGGTGGGGGACAGAGAGGGGGAGGGGTGATAAAGGCCCAGTTGTTGTGATTGGCCACTTTCCCTGAGATTCCCCTATTCCAAACCTAATCCTAGGTGGAGTTTACGCCCTGATATGGGCGGCCCCGCTCCGAAACCTAGTCTGCACTTGTACCTATATGCCCTGAGATAAGACGGATAGGGGAAGAGGCTGACTGTCTCACTGGGCCCTGAACAGCTAGAGGGACAGGGAGGGATAACCCTGACTAGATATAACAGGACTTATCAAAAATAATGAGACTTCACCAAAAAGGGTGATAAAAAAAATAGAGGTACCAGATTGTATCTCTACATGTATATCTTGGTCAAACTAGGCTCAATAATAACAGAATATTGTCTCCATAGATGAATTGGATGTTATGTTATATACTGTTCATAGGTACTGAATGATATACAGTATTATACCTCTGTACATAGGTGTATATTGAGAAGCGGGGGTAAACAATGTGCAAAAGATAGACCACATGCAAAATACACCCATCACTCCACAAAGCATGGTATACGCACAAAATTGTTTTCAAATCTAATACAGATGTGTGCAGAACCTGACAGTCCTAGGGTAACCATAGATAGTATACCGGTCCCAAAGATGGAAACATAACTTAAGGTCATGGCTATTAAATAGATGTCGCAGAGCCAGAGGTACCGAAAAAATACATGGGGACAATCCCTATCCAGCATCCACAATTGATAAGTATAGATCCAATCTATATTTTTTTGAATTTGAATCCCCAAATGTACAAAATATGGTGCGAATGCACCCTAACAAATATTTTTTTTTATTTCAGATAAAGTGCAAGTGCAAGTCCCCCTTAATCAGTCCCATGTCCCCTTAATCAGTCCACTGCCCCCCTTAATCAGTCCCCTGCCCCCTTAATCGGTCCACTGCCCCCCTTAATCATTCCTCTGCCCCTTAATCAGTCCCATGTCCCCCTTCACCAGTCCCCTGCCCCCCTTAATCAGATGCAGACCCCCTTAATCAGGCCCTCCCCCTTCACCAGTCCCCCTTAAGCAGACTCAGACCCCCCTTCACCAGTCCCATGTTCTTATTACTCAGTCCCCTGTCACTCATAATAAGACCATCTCTTAATCAGACCCTCCCCCCCTCACCAGTCCCCCTTAATCAGACTCAGACCCCCCCTCCCCCCTTCACCAGTCCACTTCTCTGTCCCCCTCTCTCTTTATTCCATAATTAGATGGACGGACCCTGCCCCCTTCACACATCCTATGCCCTGTTTAAAAAATAAATAAATTTAAAAAAGCACAAAATAAAACAATTGTTTAGAACAGCCAGGTACTTACTGCTGCGCTGCTCCCTGGAATCAGCTTGTAGAGCAGCGGCCACCGCCTTCACACTGCACACAGGGATCCTTCCGCGGCTCTCTGCTAAGGAGGGCGCAGCACTTGGACGCTGCCCGCACCCCCAAGCTCCTCCTCCATGTTCCGGACTTTGCTTCCTACTTCAAAGCAGCTGCTGCCTGCAGATCCCTTCTCCCCATCTTCGACCAGCCAGAATGCCCTGGAAGGGAAAGCATTGGACTGTAGGGGCACATGACAGGGGGATTAGGCAGCGAGGAAAGGGTTAATGGGTTAGAGCGGGAGTTTTAAGGAGGAAAGGGAGGAGCTAGGTACAGGGGTCATAAGTAGGTAGGCAGGAAGTTAGGGCCAGTCGGGACACGAGGAGGAATGTGAGTCCGCCCACCCGCCCTTATTTATTGTTGCGGCAGCGGTGGCAGGAGAGAGACCTGGAGGTACAAGTGGATGGCATGGAGGTGATGGGATACAGTGTGGAGGTGGGCTGGGAGCGGTCCCAGCCCGATGGAATATTCTGCAAGGGAACATGGGTTCCCAGGATGGTTGGGGGGCCTCACAAAATGGTGCTCCTGTGCAGGCGCTAACGGCTAGGAGCAAGTGAGGCCCCATTCTAGCTTGGGCTCGGTAACAGTGCCTTCAGGTCCTCCTCCTGTATTAGGGACATGTTAATTGGTTAACTTATGTTAAGTATGTTTTATTCAATGTTATGTATGATGTTCATACAAGGTTGCCTTACAATGTTTTATTGTTATTTATGGTTTGATATTTAATAAAGGGGCTGCTGTGGCCTTGTTACCACCAACACTGTGTCTGTCATGTTTAAGGTAAGGGATTCCGCGTTAAAGGGGGGAGGTTTTGGGGGGTTGGTGGATGGTAGGCCTTAGCAGCTATAATATCCCCTAGTCATGTTACACTGCGAGCTGTGTCCACCGCCTGGCGCCCCTGTTGCTATGGCGCCCTGTGCGGCCGCACAGCTCGCACGCCCCAAAGGCCAGCCCTGGGTATAATACTGTATATCATTCAGTACCTATGAACAGTATATAACTTAACATCCACTTCATATATGGAGACAATGGGGGAGATTTATCAAAACCTGTGCAAAGGAAAAGTTGTCCAGTTGCCCATAGCAACCAATCAGATCGTTTCTTTCATTTTTAACAAGGCCTCTGCAAAATGAAAGAAGGGATCTGATTGGTTGCTATGGGCAACTGGGCAACTTTTCCTTTGCACAAGTTTTGATAAATCTCCCCCAATATTCTGTTATTATTGAGCCTAGTTTGACCAAGATATACATGTAGAGATACAATCTGGTACCTTTATTTTTTCCTCACCCTTTTTGGTGAAGTCTGATTATTTTTTAAAAAGTCCTGTTATATCTGTGGTGTCCCGGTACCATATTGCATACCGTACCTAGTGTGGTGGTCCCCATAGTCAGAGTAACTACGCTCAGGTAGGGTCCCCCAGGTGGGACAGCCCCTAGTCGCCTCTCCTCTACTCTAATTCTACAATGTTAATACATGTACATATTTAGTAATAATGTGTATTTAATATAATGTATAGTACTTACCTTGTTTAGCGTCGCAGGACCTTCGGTCATGTGACCATGTTGATATCCTCTATGGTTTGTTGGAGGACCTTTGGAGGTCCTTGGGTCACATGTTACCCATAATCCTTTGTAATGGTGATTGGCACAAGTATTGGACCAATTAGCACTAGTCCAGCCCCTGCCCATATAAGGGAGCTGTAGCCAGTAATCGCTCTCTAGGACGGATCTGCGCAACTTGCAAAGACATGCTAGGCCTGAAAACCTACCGGCCTCAGCGGAACAAAAACAGTGAGTTCTAAACTACCCCCGCTAAAGCTAGTGTGACTACTGGACAGCAACTAAATCCCCCTAAATCCAGTGGAACAGCACATATTATCCTAAAGACTCTAAATTGCTAAAGTCCCAACCTTTGTCAATCTCCAAAGAAAGCTTGCATGTATAGCAACTGTTCCGGTTATGAAGCTTGCATAAAATCTTGAGTAAAAGTTACAACTGTTTCAGCAAACTCTCCGGTTGTGGACATTCCATTATTATCTACCTCCCTATCGCTCTTGGGAAGGGTGGTGGCAGGACAAGCATTACTGAGGAGCCCTCACCCTGGCGTCACGAATAGCAAGGGTTAACAAGCACCCTTTAGTCACCGCACAGCTACACTCTCCATACCCCACTCCCCCAGGCTATCACATATCTAGTCAGAGTTATCCCTCCCTGTCCCTCTAGCTATGCAGGGCACCCCAGTGAGACAGTCAGCCTCTTCCCCTATCTGTCTTATCTCAGGGCATATAGGTACAAGTGCAGACTAGGTTCCGGAGGTTCCTAGGTTTGCTTGAGCCCCTGGCCTCCAAAATGTCCATGCAGGTCCCTGATAGGGGGTGCAGAGGTAGCAGTTGTACCAGGGCCCTGGTGCCCAAGGGGGCCCAGAGGCACCTCTGCCCCATAAGAAAACACAGTAGTGATGGGGCCCTGTTACAGATTTTGCATTGGGGCTCTAAAGCTACACATTACGCCTCTGCTCTGATGTAAGGGATCAACTTATACCACCATATAGCCACACAGTGTCATACGTCGCCACACAGTGTCATGTAACAAAGAACAACTTATATCAGATGGCATACTTTTTTTTTTTTAAATGGCCTATTGTATTTGAAAGCACATTCTGTAGACACAGCCCACCAGGGCCATATGCAGGATTTTATCAATGGGAAAGGCCTAGATATTACCACATAGACTAGATATTACCACCATGATGATAAGAATAAAAAAACACTATGGACAGACCAATCTTACTACCGTACAGTCATATAGTGGTCGATTCCAGTCCTACACAGGCTCTGTAGACTGAATACACCCCATTAGAGTGATTACACATGTTCACATTTTTTGTGTAGATATGTCATAATAATGTTAAAAAACAACATGCGTTACATGTGTATTTTGTTGCAGATTCATCGTGGATCTTTTATGTCTTAGCTGATATATATATATATAGGTCTGTAGTGGATATAGACCCTACAGGTGGTCCAGATAATGAATCTTCCCAGCATAAGACTAAACAAATAATAGGGGGATAATAACCCATAGGAAGTGCTCTCTAAAATATAACCTTTAATGGTTTAATGGTAAAATACACCAGTATCGTGACCCACAAAAATAGAATTAAATACAAAGTTGCACCAATATACGTATAGTCATAAACCCAACGCGTTTCCACTGTATAGAGCAGTTTCCTCGGGGGACAACTATGATAGGTACACTTAAAGACAGGTACACTGACCCAAGTTGGTTACAATTCACACCACATGAGTTCAATTTCTCACAAAATTATTAGCCAAAATTAGAAGCAATTATTCTCATAGATATGTTGCTATATAAGTGGAGTAATATTGTGGTTGCCATAGCAACATATCTAGTGTTGGGCCCACTGTTGCATTATTTATCATGTTCAAGCACTTTATTTGTAAAATTATATAAGATATGAAATATCAGGATATGTATTTGTTTAAATTATAACTCATGTAGGGTATACAAGATGGATGACATTCACTATATTTACAGTATTTTGTGTTATTTATGTACTGTACCTTTAAGAGGGAGATGCAGTAGTAACCAGGTGACCCTGTCTGCCCAGTGGGAACCCCCAAATTGCCTTGTACATAGTGTAGGGGGGGGGGCAAGTTGCCCTAGTTAAGTTCCAGTCTGAGTTCAGTGTGGAAAGGAGATGGAAGATGTGTGTGGTGAATTCAGAGGGAAGTCTAAGAAATCTCTGAATCAAGTCAGCCCCGGGATTCTGCAAGAGTTCCCCATACAGTGGTGAGTCAAGCCCTGGCGGTGTTAGTGATTGGACCTTGTCAGGACCCTAGTCAGCGTGGAATATCTTCAAGTCTCAAATCTCAAGGCTATACAATTCCAGTGGGTAAAAAGCACCCTAAGTCCCAGCCAGGCAACAGGGCTCCCAAGGGTTACACTGCATCCCTTCTACTGTGTGTTGTACCATCTATACCAGCTCAGTAAAAGACAGTTATCCATAACCCAACATCAGTGTGTTTCTTACCCCCCCCCCCCCCCATGTCTGGCCCAGAAGAAGCTGTCTCACTCTCGGACCGTGTACAGGCTAACAGTGCCCTGGCGTCACAAAGTTGACAAGTATACCTTGCACCACATACCATGGCCATGGTACCTAAATGGAACCTATGGCCTCTCGAATACAAACCTCCTTTACAGCGTTTCCCAGCCAGTGTTCCTCCAGCTGTAGCAAAACTACAACTCCCAGCAAGCCCGGACAGCCGAAGGCTGTCCGGGCGTGCTGGGAGTTGTAGTTTTGCAACAGCTGGAGGCACACTGGTTGGGAAACACTTGTTCCAGTATAACAAATGACATAGAATGGTAATTTTTCCATTGGAGACTGTAAGCAGTAAGTTTTTGCCAGTGTTTATATTACTTATGTGGGTTTTTTTTGTAAGTCTGCTGTAAATGGGATACAAAATATGCAATAAATAAAAGAAAATGTATACAAAAAAAATGTAAATAATATTCATGTTCTTTTTATTATTACGGTTCCATAACATGGGAACGGAAGGGTGGGCTGAACGTCAGGCGTCTTCAGTTCTGGGTCATGTCTGAAGCTTCGCACTGCAAGTGCCAGCATTTATATATTTCATAAGAAACAATAGAAAATAAACAACCCTCTATAAACACTTTTACTACAACCAGAAACAAGGGACTATCTTACATAAGCTGAATAGTCGTGTTTTTATTATGGCTCAGGCTATAATTATTGCTTTTATTGGAGCAGCATAATAGTGTTTTTCCATTCCGGTTTTTGTTTAGGGTTATGACTGTCTATTGAATAACATACAATGTTAGATTTCAAGGGTATCTGGCCTGATAATGTCACTGATTGAATGCCGTAGGGGTCCTATCGCCCATATTCTGTATGTGTAATCATTGGTAATCTGACAGCAGGCCAACCGATATGGGGAAACGCGTTGGGACACATGGGGCAGATTGTGTTGTTTGATTGTGTTTCATATGCAGAAATTTGTCATTGGCCATAGCATTGTTTTGCAATCCTTCCGTGTTAGGTCCCCTGATGAACCCCAGTATCGCTTTCATCAAGTGTTAAACAAGGGAGAAACATGTTGGGACACATGGGACAGATCATGTTATTTGATTGTGCTTCATATGCAGAAATTTGTCATTGGCCATATAATTGTTTTGCAATCCTTCCATGTTAGATCCCCTGATGAACCCCAGTATCGCTTTCATCAAGTGTTAAACAAGGGGGAAACATGTTGGGACAGATCATGTTATTTGGTTGTGTTTCATATGCAGGAATTTGTTCTTGCATCATTCTTACACCACATTCCTCTGGCTCTCAGTTGTCATTCTTGCAGTCATATCATTGTTTTACGATCCTGCAGTCTTAGTGTGGTGTCCCAGTACCAATGGCTGTCCTGTGGCTATGGAATGTCTTGGGCAGCTTTGCAGCACAGGGTATTGGTCCCACCAAAGGACTTATTATTCTATCAAATATGTTCGGTTTTTATTGCAAAGTAATATATTTTTCTCATTAATTATTTTATTTGCATATATGTTACTCCTGTGTTAATGTACCCTTAAGAGAGAGCAGTGAACCCCATGTGACCCTGCCTGCCAATGGGAACCCCTAAAGTCTCCCCTTATAGTGTAGTGGGGGAGTAGTTGCCCCAGTGGAGAGTTTTGTTTTTAGTCTGAGCAACAGTGTGGTTCAGGTGTGCTGTGCGTTGTGTGCTTTGAGGAGAGGCCTTGCTCAAATCTACTTCTTCTGGTCATTCTGCAAGGATTGCTGGCACGGTGGAAGTTCATGCCCCTGTGGAAAAGGCTTCGGTACCTTGACAGAACCCAACCTACCAGGATTCATCTGTCCGTCTTACAAGTTTGGTGAAAGCACCACAAGTCCCAGCAAGGGAACAGGGTTCCCAAGGGGTTACACTGCACTCTCTCACCCACAACCAACTGTACGTGTATCACCATCTACACCAGCTCAGTAAAGACAGTTATCCGTAACCTGATGTTGGTGTGTTCATTTACTCCCCGTGTCTGGCCCAGGAGAAGCTGTCCCCAACCTCAGACCATGTATGGGATAACTGTGCCCTGGCATCATGAAGTGATCAGGTATTTCTACGAACACCACGTGACTACCACGTTAAGACCCCTGATGAACCCCAATATTGCTTTCATCAAGTTTTAAATAAGGGGAAACGTGTTGGGACATATGGGATAGATCGTGTTGTTTGGTTGTCTTTCATATGCAGGAATTTGTTATTGATACTTGTCTCTCCTTCAGGTGAGGCATTCAATTGCTTATCTATGACCTAAGTATCACTTTGCTAAAGACTAGTAGAGACTGGTAAATGGAGGGTGGAAACTTTAACCAGTTACTTATAGGTTACCCTTGGGTGAGCCAAAAAAAAACTAATTTCCCAATTACCTAACTTATTTTTAAAAGGGGCGATCTTTATTGTTTTATTTCTGCACATTAAGCTTGTTTAAAAAGTTCACATTCGCCATATTGTCCTGATTGTGAAGATCATTGTTCAATATTTTATGATTATAAGACAATATAGGGTGCCCGCAGAAACACCCATTTGTCTTTAATGACAGGACACTGGCGTCTGAGTAAAATCTAAACCGCCCCCCTCAACATGTTTCGCTACCGAAGTAGCGTTGTCAAGAGGCAAATGGGCACTTTGCTGAGATTTTTTGCTGACCTCACTTTGTGTGAGTTTGAGGACAACAATTTACACTTCTGTGATGTCCTTTATGGTGTTGCTCTACTACTAATCTTATTGATCATATTTGGAGTATTCCACGTTCAATGACCTATAGTCCCAACCTAAGAGGTCCATGGAATTGGAAAGTAAGTACTATACCATAAAAAAACAAGGACAAAGAGCTTCCGTCTTAAATTGCGCAAATTTATCACAAGTGGATAGGCCCCACTCAGATATTGCACAAACAATGAAACCATTTCAGGATACCATTTGGTCACAACGTCTGAAAGGTTTTAAAACAAAAAAAACATCATTAACAATGGAGAGAATCAGGTTCGACAGCATAAAAATACGAGCAGATGGTAAAGTATAATACATGATGACCATGTGACAGAAACGCCAGACAAGCAAGTAATAATAAAAAAAAATGTAAAAATATTTAATATAATATTTTTATTTTTTTATTTTTAAAGAATTCCTGTGCCAGACACAGCCTCAAGCCCTGTATTAGGCATACCACAGTGTATAAATGTTAAGCTTAGAATTTCAAGGCGGATTCCAAGCTAGATTGTTCCTATAAGTATAAAAGCAATAGAATTCTCTATATGTTAAAGGTTCCGCAGTTTGACATTTTTATTTTTATCACATGAACAATTTTAACTTTTTTTTCCCTAAAAAGTTCCCACAACCAAGATCAAGGGAAACATGGAAACATGGAAAAAGCACAATGAAATATCATGTTACTGGTTTATAATGTTATTAGGCGAAGGACATTCATTCATAATACCGAGAAAAGATCCATGAGCCTCACTACATAAATAACTTGTTGTCAGGGAATATTTTCCAGAGATATTTTGCTGGTATGTGGTGAGGGTGTGATGAGGGCAGATGGAATTACCCTAGGGGCAGATGGCATTAACCCCTTGTGTTTGTGATGCCAGGGTATGGTTTATCCTCTACACCACCCAAAGGAATACCGCTGAATCCTGGGCTAGGCACGGGGGCAAATAACTACTCTGATGCCAAGTTACTGAACAACGGCAGCTTTACTGAGTCAGACAGATGTAACAGTCTATACAGCTTCATTAGGTCCAAGGAGGTGACCAGTGACTTCAGAGACCACAGAGCTTGCTGGGACTTATAGTGGACTTGGACAATTTGATGCAGGACCATGCTGACTTGATACAGAATACTTGACTGACTTGACTGAATGAGACTGACTATGACAGATCCCCCCCCCCCCTTTTGTAGCTTGCCAGGTTTTGACTTGGACCTGGGGGGTAGTGGACTTGTGGATCTGTGGTTGCGTGGTAGACTTTAGGCCTCTTAACAACACCAGACACTCTCTTCAGACTTGACCTCACTGCAACTTAGCACTAAAGAGACTGAGGAAGCTCCACCCAGGGCTTATATGGGGGAGACTCTGGAGGGGTCCCATAGGTCACCCTGTAGGTCATATGGTCACTGTTACCTTCCTTAGTTACAATCACATGACAACAACACAGGCATATCACATTTTATGTACAATACACTGGATAACATAGGCATTTAGGATTTATATACAAGACACAGGTGCAGGGAAGAACCGGGGGTCACCAAATGGAGTCAGCCTGATAGGGCAGCAAGGATAAAGGGGTGCAACTCCTGTACTGGGCCACCACAAACTCCCCCTCTTAATAACAGCCATCCTCGGCGCCCAATCCTGGAGAGCGGATGACATGAAGGTGGCCACTGAGGCCTGTTGATAGCAATAACAGTTCCTGGGATTAAGACAATGTCCTTCTCAAGGCTGATTAACAAATAACTGGGGAAGAGTCCATGTGGGATTGCTCTTAAAGGGCTACTGCGGTGGCAAACATTTTTTTTTTAAATCAACTGGTGCCAGAAAGTTAAACAGATTTCTAAATGACTTATTTTAAAAAATATTTACCCTTCCAGTACTTTTTAACTGCTGTATGCTACAGAGGAAATTCTTTTCTTTTTGAATTTCTTTTTTGTCTTGTCCACAGTGTTCTCTGCTGACACCTCTGTCCGTGTCAGGAACTGTCCAGAGCAGCATAGGTTGCAATGGGGATTTTCTCCTGCTCTGGACAGTTCCTAATACAGGCATCAGATGTCAGCTGAGAGCACTGTGGACAAGACAAAAAAGAAATGTAAAAAGAAAATAATTTCCTCTGTAGCATACAGCTGCTAAAAAGTACTGGAAGGGTAAAGATTTTTTAATAGAAGTAATTTACAAATCTGTTTAACTTTCTGGCACCAGTTGATTTAACCTGTTCAGGACTCAGGCCGTATGCATACGCCCTGCATCCTGAGTCCATAAGGACGTAGGGAATATGGATATGCCCGTGGGAATTCCGGTCCCCGCCGCTAGCCGGTTGGGGACCGGACGGGATGCCTGCTGAAATCATTCAGCAGGCGTCCCGGCACATCGCCGAGGGGGGTCCTGAGACCCCCCCCCCCTCCCCCCATGTCGGCGATCGCAGGAAATCGCATGTCAATTCAGACATGCGATTTTCTGCTATTCCAGGCTGATTGGGTCTCTGGTGACCCGATCAGCGGCACAGGTAGGGAAGGGACAGTGGGGGTGGGGGGGAGGAAGGTGGCGGTAAAGCGATATTTACTGCTGCTCTTCTAATGGTTGCAACTCCCAGCATGCCCAGACAGCCAAAGGCAATCTCCTGAATGGGGCCCCGACAGTCTGCTGGAAGGGGGCGTGCCGACACCCGCACAGCCGGAACAACCGCTTCTGGCAGACTGCCGAGGTCCCGTTCAGGAGATCGCGGGGGGTCCCAGTGCTCAGACCCCCCCCACAATCTATACCTTATCCCCTATCCTAGGGGATAAGTTGTTTTTTTCCTCTCCTCTTCCTTTACATCATATGGGGCACAACTCCTAATGGTAATAGATCTTCATAGAAAAATTTCCATTGAATGATGTTGCCCAATGTTTCCCATACAATTTAGATGTGATTTCATTCTGCACATCTACGCTTAATAATGTTTTTCATTTCTAGTGATGTCCTTGGTCACGGCAAAAAACAACTAAATCCTGGACACATGATGAAAAACGTCCCTTTCTAGCCAGGAGTTACAATGGTGTGCCTGATACAAATCCATCTTCTCATTACAGATTCCTCCACGGTCACCACATATGATGTTCTCTTTCTATCTGATTACAATGCTTCTGATATTCCGTTCCACTGGAGACAATGCTTATTCATTGCGTAACACTTCATTGTGGAGGCCAAGCAGCTGAACATTTCGTTAATTTCTCCCATTCCTTTTTATCTTGTTAAAATGCAGAAGAATCCTGATCTTGATCTCATGTTCTCCATAGAAATAAACAATGCTGTGAGGCTATATTTACATGTGGCATATTTATTGCAGATGGCATTGACTTGATGGGAAGCACATGGGTCGCTACAAGCCCCATACGCATGAAAGGGACAATTGCAGAAATTCCCCCAACAAATCTCCCTTGTGTATCCCTATACAGTACTTATATGCATATGCTGAAGACCATTCTTGAGACGAATTTGGATGAAATTAGTATACAGTGGGGATCAAAAGTTTGGGCACCCCAGGTAAAAAATGTGTATTAATGTGCATAAAGAAGCCAAGGAAAGATGGAAAAGTCTCCAAAAGGCATCAAATTACACATTAGACATTCTTATATGTCAACAAAAGTTAGATTTTATTTTCATCATTTACCCTTTCATGATAACAGAAAACAAAAAAATGGCGTCTGCAAAAGTTTGGGCACCCTGCAGAATTTATAGCATGCACTGCTCCCTTTGCAAAGCTGAGACCTGCTAGTGTCATGGATTGTTCTCAATCATCATCTGGGAAGACCAGGTGATGTCAATCTCAAAGGGTGTAAATTCCCAGACTCATCTGGCCTTGCCCCAACAATCAGCACCATGGGTTCTTCTAAGCAGTTGTCTAGAAATCTGAAACTGAAAATAGTTGACGCTCACAAAGCTGGAGAAGGCTATAAGAAGATAGCAAAACGTTTTCAGATGTCAATATCCTCTGTTCGGAATGTAATTAAGAAATGGCAGTCATCAGGAACAGTGGAAGTTAAAGCAAGATCTGGAAGACCAAGAAAAATATCAGACAGAACAGCTCGCAGGATTGTCAGAAAAACAATTCAAAACCCACGTTTGACTGCACAATCCCTCCAGAAAGATCTGGCAGACACTGGAGTTGTGGTACACTATTCCACTATAAAGAGATACTTGTACAAATATGGTCTTCATGGAAGAGTCATCAGAAGAAAACCTCTTCTACGTCCACACCACAAAAATCAGCGTTTGAACTTTGCAAATGAACATATAGACAAGCCTGATGCATTTTGGAAACAAGTTCTGTGGACCGATGAGGTTAAAATTAAACTTTTTGGCCGGAATGAGCAAAGGTACGTTTGGAGAAGAAGGGGAACAGAATTTAATGAAAAGAACCTCTGTCCAACTGTTAAGCATGGGGTGGATCAATCATGCTTTGGGGTTGTATTGCAGCCAGTGGCACAGGGAACATCTCACGAGTAGAAGGAAAAATGGATTCAATAAAATTTCAGCAAATTTTGGATGCTAACTTGATGCCATCTGTGAAAAAGCTGAAGTTAAAGAGAGGATGGCTTCTACAAATGGATAATGATCCTAAACACACCTCGAAATCCACGGGGGATTACATCAAGAGGTGTAAACTGAAGGTTTTGCCATGGCCTTCACAATCTCCTGACCTAAACATAATTGAAAATCTATGGATAGACCTTAAAAGAGCAGTGCGTGACAGACAGCCCAGAGATCTCAAAGAACTGGAAGACTTTTGTAAGGAAGAATGGTCAAATATACCTCAAACAAGAATTGAAAGACTCTTGGCTGGCTACAAAAAGCGTTTACAAGCTGTGATACTTGCCAAAGGGGGCGGTACATGATATTAACTCTGCAGGGTGCCCAAACTTTTGCAGACGTCATTTTTTTGTTTTCTGTTATTTTGAAAGTGTAAATGATGGAAATAAAATCTAACTTTTGTTGACATATTATAAGAATGTCTAATCTGTAATTTGATGCCTTTTGGAGATTTTTCCATCTTTCCTTGACTTCTTTATGCACATTAATACAATTTTTTACCTGGGGTGCCCAAACTTTTGATCCCTACTGTATTTAAGTTATAGTCCAATAAATTCAAAAGGCACCAAAATAATCATGTGGGTTAGATCAGGCACTCATAGTCCTTTATCTGTTTTATATATTTTCCTAGCTTTTGACCTCACTGTGAAATAAATATATACATAGGTGGAGAAGAGTATGACTGTAGGATCAGACTACACAGAATTTTTTTGTAGTCTGTTACCATGGAGACACATTTGTCTGCACAGAAGCTGTGTACACAAAACTGTCAGTTTTATTTTTAATTAGTGTGTTATATTACAATGAGGTTTTGGACAGCAGCCCTGTAGCACGTACGTCTTTTCTATGCCATCTTACCTATCTGTCATTTTGCGGTAGCTGCCACACAATACACAACAAACCACAAACATACTTGTCTACTCCTCCTGTGGGCCAAGAATTGCAGGTATTTTATGAATGAATGCACAAAGTTTTGACATTCAGTGGTTAAACCACCGGCTCATTGGTATTGCATTTGTTTTGCTTGCCAAATGGAGCGCTATTCCCTTCTAGGGCATACTTGTGTGTTGGTTGAAATGCCAGTAGCATAATGATATCCTATACACTCATCTTTAGTAATGCAGATTATGGGAAAAAAAACTAAAAATGTCCTCTGGTTTGTAAACAGTTCCTGGCAGCGTCTTCCCCCTCCTGCCATGATTCTCCTCATCTATGTAAGGACCTGGATTATAGGGGGGGGGGCACTTGTTACCAGACACCTTTGGCTCCGTTTTGCTTTCCTAATCACTGTATGGGGAAGGTGATCACGTTTTGGGTCATTTAAATTGCTGTTGAATATTGCAATTTACCATGTGAAGCAGAAGACCTTATTTAGAAGCTACACGTTCCCTTGTTTCATAGAGAAGTCTTTCTGGCGCCTTCAGTTGTCTGCATGTACTAATATATTTCAGCTCTTGCAAAATACTAAAATATTTCCTGCTGTTCCTATAACTGTTTGCATCTACGATTCTGAATTTTTAAAGGATATGTCCATCAGTGCAATTGATTTTTGTATCGGTCTAATAAAACTATAATTTGCAAATTGACCTATACATCTCCTGTGCAAACGATGTGTCTCCATGGTAACAGACTACATACAAAACCTGTGTAGTCAGATCATGTTTGTACATCTCCAGCATATACTGAAGGGCTGTACAGAGTTAAATACATTTGATAGGTTGAAGGTTAGGACTAGAGATGAGCGAACTTACAGTAAATTCGATTCGTCACAAACTTCTCGGCTCGGCAGTTGATGACTTTTCCTGCATAAATTAGTTCAGCTTTCCGGTGCTCCGGTGGGCTGGAAAAGGTGGATACATTCCTAGGAAAGAGTCTCCTAGGACTGTATCCACCTTTTCCAGCCCACCGGAGAACCTGAAAGCTGAACTAATTTATGCAGGTTAAGGCATCAACTGCCGAGCCGAGAAGTTTGTGACGAATCGAATTTACTGTAAGTTCGCTCATCTCTAGTTAGGACTATATTATTTATTTATTTATTTATTTGGGCGAGCGCCCTTAGTTCCAGGGTGCTGTACATATAATAGGGGGGTTAAGATACATATAACACAGAGACCATTGTGTGATGTGGAAATATGGGAGGAACACAGGTGAAGGTCTTTAGAGGATTGAGGATTACATGAGGGGCAGTATCGGGAGATCAGGATGGAGACATATGGGGGGGGGGGCTGGTTGTGGATAGCCTTGTACGTCATGGTTAGAGGGGTATTCCAGGAAAAAAACTTATTTTTTTTATATCAACTGGCTCCAGAAAGTTAGACAGATTTGTAAATTACTTCTTTTAAAAAATCTTAATCCTTCCAATAATTATCAGCTGCTGAAGTTGAGTTGTTGTTTTGTGTCTGGCAACAGTGCTCTCTGCTGACATCTCTGCTTGTCTCGGGAACTGCACAGAGTAGAAGAGGTTTGCTATGGGGATTTGCTTCTACTCTGGACAGTTCCCGAGACAGGTGTCATCAGAGAGCACTTAGACAGAAAAGAACAACTCAACTTCATCAGCTCATGAGTACTGTAAGGATTAAGATTTTTTAATGGAAGTCATTTACAAATCTGTTTAACTTTCTGGAGCCAGTTGATATATTAAAAAAAAGTTTTTTTCCTGGATAACCCCTTTAGTTATTTAAACTAAATTCGTTGGGCAATGGGTAGACAGTGAAGAGCTTGGCAGAGGGGAGAGGAGGAGGGAAGGGAGAGTTGGATTAGTCAGGCAGCAGAGTTGAGGAGGGATAGGAGGAGGCAAAAGTGTTTGATGGAGGACCACAGAGGAGGATGTTACAGTAGTCCAAGCGGGAGATGATCAGTGCACATACCAGTAGCTTAGTGGAGTCAAAGTTGAGCAAGGAGCGGAATTGAGAAATGTTTTTAAGTTGGAGGCGGCAGGAGGCGGTAAGGGTCTGTATGTGCTGCTTGAAGGACAGAGCAGAATCGAAGGTGACCCTAAGTCAGCAGACTTGTGGGAATGTGGAGAGAGTAGAGCCATTGACTTTAATGGATCTAGTGGGGATGGATAAAGATGGAGTGTAGATAACGAGATGCGTTTTCTCCATGGTGAGTTGTAGAAAACCAAAGGAAAAGGAAGAGATAGCCGACAGACACTTCGGGATCGTGGATAGTAGAGAGATGACATCTGAACTAGAGAGGTAGATTTGAGTATACTCAGAGTGGAAGTGTTACTTGAAGCCATGGGATATGCATAGAGAAGAGTAAGGATCTCAGGACAGAGCCTTGGGGGACTCGTGGTGGCCCAGTACGGGAGTTGTTACTCTGTACCCTTGCTGTCCTGTCAGGCAGCCTCCCTGCAGTGTCCCCTGCCCCCCCCCCCCCCCCCCCGCATCTGATCAACTGTAATTGTATATTATCCTCTATGTTATGTATATAATCTTTAACTCCTTAAGGACATAGGGCGTACCTGTACAACCTACGCCCGGTCCCTGTGTTTAAAACAGGGTCACGCATCACACCAAGTCGGTCCCGGCTGCTAATCATAGCTGGGACCCTGGGCTAATAGCGTGCGGCATCGATCGTTGTGCCGCGCGCTGTTAACCCTTCAGACACGGCAATCAAAGTTGACCGCCGCGTCTGAAAACGAAAATAAACGCTTCCCGGCAGCACAGTCAGGCTGATTGGGACATCGCAATAAAATCGTGA
This sequence comes from Hyla sarda, assembly GCF_029499605.1. Taxonomy (NCBI): domain Eukaryota; kingdom Metazoa; phylum Chordata; class Amphibia; order Anura; family Hylidae; genus Hyla; species Hyla sarda. The sequence continues at coordinate 400,045,229 of NC_079192.1, forward strand.
TATTCCGATCAGCTGGGATGCAAGCAAAGGTCTCCTTACCTGTCTCCGCGGCGTCCGATCGTCGATTGCTCTAAGCCTGAGCTACAGGCTTGAGCAATCGAGCCCCTGTCTGACTGATCCGTGCAAAGCTATGGCTCTGCAGGGATCAGCATAGGAGATCAGTGTGTGCAGTGTTATAGGTCCCTATGGGAGCTATAACACTGCAAAAAAAAAAAGTGAAAAAAAAAAGTTAACAAAGGTCATTTAACCCCTTCCCTAATAAAAGTTTTCCCCCCCCAAAAAAAAAAAACTGTGTTAATAAAAATAAACATATGTGGTATCGCCGCTTGTGAAAATGTCCAAACTATAAAAATATATTGTTAATTAAATCGCACGGTCAATGGCGTGCGCACAAAAAAATCCAAAATAGTGTATTTTTGGTAGCTTTTTATATCATGAAAAAATTAATAAAAAGCGATCAAAAAGTCCGATCAATACAAAAATGGTACCATAAAAACTTCAGAACAAGGCGCAAAAAATGAGTCCTCATCCCGGCCCGTACGTGGAAAAAAAAAAGTTATAGGGGTTAGAAGATGAGAATTTTTTACACATAAATTTTCCTGCATGTAGTTATGATTTTTTTCCGAAGTTCGAAAATATCCAACCTATATAAGTAGGGTATCATTTTAACCATATGGACCTACAGAATAAAGATAAGGTGTCATTTTTTCCGAAAAATACACTCCATAGAAACGGAAGCCCCCAAAAGTTACAAAATTACATTTTTTCTTCAATTTTGTCGCACAATGAATTTTTTTTCCTTTTCGCCGTGGATTTTTGGGTAAAATGACTAATGTTACTGTAATGTAGAATTGGTGGCGCAAAAAATAAGCCATAATATGGAATTTTATGTGCAAAATTGAAAGCGTTATGATTTTTAGAAGGTGATGAGGAAAAAATGAAAATGCAAAAACAGAAAAACACTAGTCCAGTGGTGACTCAGTGGTGAGCAACTTATCCCCTATCCTAAGGATAGGGGATAAGTTGCAGATCGCGGGGGGTCCGACCTGTGGGGCCCCCTGCGATCTCCTGTACGGAGCCCCGACAGCCCGCGGGAAGGGGGCGTGTCGACCTCCGCACGAGGCGGCGGCCGACACGCCCCCTCAATACAACTCTATGGCAGAGCCGAAGCGCTGCCTTCGGCAATCTCCGGCTTTGCCATTGAGATGTATTGAGGGGGCGTGTCGGCCGCCGCTTCATGCGGGGGTCGACACCCGCTATCTGGGCTGAGAGCCTGGCCCCCGTACAGAGAGATCGCAGGGGGCCCCAGCGGTCGGACCCCCCGCGATCTCAAACTTATCCCCTATCCTTAGGATAGGGGATAAGTTTTTCACCACTGGACTACCCCTTTAAGGGGTTGAGAAAGGTTAACATGTGATCACCAGTTGTCATGTGAGTGTAATCCAGGAGGTATCAGTGACCAGGTGACATAAGGGTGACCAATGGGACCCCACCAGAGTGAATGGTAGACATGAATGTAGATAGTGATAAGAGACTTTGTAGCAGGAGGGAGTGGTTGACTTTGTCATTGGCAGAGAAAAAGGCCAAGGAGAAGTATTGGTGTGAGGCGTTGGCAGTCAGCAGATCATTGGCCACCTTAGTTAGAGCAGTTTCAGTAGAGATATGGGGAGAGAAGCCAGATTAAAGGTGGTTAAAGAGTGAATTGTATGAGAGGTGGGAGGGCAGTTCAAGGTAAATGTGCTCTTCAACAGGTTTTGAGGCAAAGGGGAGAAGCAGAATGGGGCAGTAGCTGGAAAAAGAGTTGAGAGATGGTTTCTTAAAGGGGTACTCCACCCCTAGACATCTTAGCCCCTATCCAAAGGATAGGAGATAAGATGTCCGATCGCAGGTGTTCCGCCACTGTGGACCCCCGGGATCTCGGCTGCAGCTAACTGTGTGTAATGACGGGTGATACAGGGGCCGGAGCATCGTGACATCATGGCCCGCCCCCTTAATGCAAGTCTATGGAAGGGGGCATGACGTCATGATGCTTAGGCCCTTGTATTGTCCGTCATTACGCACGGAGCGAGTTAGCACTGTGCAGTAATGACAGCAGGGTGCTGCATCAGACATCTTATCCCTTATCCTTTGGATAGCGGATAAGATGTCTAGGGGTGGAGTACCCCTTTAAGAAGGGGTGTTATGGTTGAATATTTAAAGGAAGAAGGTAAGATGCCAGTGTTAGGTGGTAGGTTGAAGAAATTGGTTAGAGATGGGATAAACAGTGTAGTAAGGTTGGGGATACGGTAGTATGGTAGCCTAGGGGGTATGTAGAGTAATTGGGGTGTTGCAGTTCTGTATAATAAAGGGCGCTGTTACCCCTTGTCACTCGTGACACCAGGGTGAGGGTTAAAACTCTGTAGTGATGCTGGGCCTATCGCCACCCTTCCCAAGAGCGATAGGTGAGTGTAAAATAAATGGATTGTCCACAGCAGTGCTGAACTTAAAACTTGCAGGAACTTTACTGAAGATTTTCTGTACATGCAGTATCGGTAACAGTCCAGATAACAGAGTCTCTATGAACAGCACAGCAGTGACTGACAGTTGCTTATGACCGGAAAGTTCTCTTAAGATTAGGAGGATTAGATTTGCATAGATCCGCTGGATTTAGGGGTTGGATTAGGTCCAGAGATCTTGCGGAGATAGCGGGGAATTGTAAGAACTATCCGTCTCTAGCGTAGGCTTAGGCTGCAAGGCTTTGGCCTAGTAATTGTCTTGTAAGCTATTGGAGGTCCTACCTCGTCCAGAATCAGCAACCCAAGAGCAAAGATGCTGCTTGCTTGGCAGCGCAGGAACAAGAGAGCGATTAATGGCTGCAGCTCCCTTATATGGTCAGGGGCTGAGCCGTCTTGGATTGGTCCATATCAGCTGTCACTCACCGTTACAATGGATTGTGGGTGATCACCTGACTAGAACCACCAAAGGTCCTTTAGCAAAACCATAGAGTTCTGTAACCTGGTCACATGACCCGCAGGTCCTGCGACGCAAACAAGGTAAGAATATTAAATATACATCTTTACATCTATATTTACATTAATTATAGCTAATTGAGGGGTGACGAGGGATTAACTAAGGAAGAGGACCCCCACTGTTCTTAGGGACTCTGACTTTGGGGACCTCACCACAAGGTAACGTATGTAATACAGTACCGGGACACCACAGTAGGGTGGGACTGGGTCAAGTGCAAAGGTGGTGAGATGTGATGGAGAGTAGTTTAGAGAGCCTGTCTTCTGTAATGGTGGTAAAGGAACAATCACTATTCACCAATAATATAATCACTCCATTCCAAATATCCAAAGAAAAGACAACCACTCACCCCTCCACCACCCACGCCCTTTCCCTGATAGAATGCCACCAAACTGTGAGGGAACATCATACATTGCTAATGAGTATTGCACTTGCCTACGTGAGGTAATTGGCCATATTCAGCAAGCCTCAAGTTTCTTTTGTTAACTAATGGTGTTATTTAGCAATAAAAAAGAGAAGTTACAAGTCCACATGACACCTTCAGTTCCTGAGAAGATGTATTTTAAAAACTTGCACAGCAATATTACAGTCTTCTCCATGAGGAGATGTAAGTCCCAACATATTGTACACTAAAATTATAAGTAGTGTTGAGCGGCATAGGCCATATTCGAATTCGCGAATATTCGCGAATATATGGACGAATATTCGTCATATATTCGCGAATATTCGCATATTTGTTATATGCCCGTTTTATTTTCGTATATGCATAAATTCGCATACGCGAAAATTAGCATATGCTAATTTTCGCACATGCGAATTTTCGCGCGCCAGTCTCACACAGTTACAGCCTTCTTTACACCACACAAGCTGGAAGCAGAGAGGGGTGATCACTGTGATGTGTACTGTGAAAAAAAAAACAAACAAAAAAAAACGAATATTCGTAATTACGAATATATAGCGCTATATTTGCGAAATTCGCGAATTCGCGAATAATATTTGAATTGCGAATATTCGCGAGCAACACTAATTATAAGATCATTACACGAAGAAGACTGATAAATTGCTGAAAAATATGAACAAACCTCCTGGGAATTATTTTGGGAAGTTTTGCTTGAATCGGGCTGTCAAATTTGCTTTGGGTTTCATGCTCATTTGGGTTCAACCCTGCACTCCCTGGGCCAGGGACAGAGTGCTTGGCCCATAAAGTAAAGGTAGTTAAAAAGTACCTGTCACTAAATAAACTTTTCTAAACTAACTAAAGCTATGTTCCCTAACTACACCTAACACCACCCCTGCCCTTAATTTTTTTTAACAGCTTTAAAAAGCTGTGTATCTTACCATTCTTATTGCTCACATAGTGTGAGCTGCTGGCAGGAGGATGTGGGCGTACCCCAGCAGGCGCTGAAGCCTCCTGGGAGAACCACTTCCGCCCTCACTTCAAGCTTCAACGCGGAGGAGCAGCGGCTGGGAGGTGAGACCGCTCTCTCACCTGTCTCCAGCCACACCGGGGCTGTCAACCCCGCTGTCCACTCACAATCCCTGCGTCTGTGACCCCTGCTCTCCGCTCACAGCGCAGCGCATAGCCGCAGTGAGTGACTGTGGAGAGCAGGAGTGAGAGTAGCAGTAGGGCGGGGGCTGTGAGAGCTAGGCAGCCGCAGTGACTTGCAGCAGTCAACAGGGCTGTGCCAGTGTTACTGCAGGGTGAAAGCAAGGCAGCCACGGGGTGAGAGCAGGCCAGTCTTCCTAAACAGCTGAGCTGCAGTACACCCTTCCCCTACAACCAATAGCAGGGAGAGGATCTGCGCAGCTCAGCCAATCACGCCGGGTGTGCTGACTGACCATTCACTTCACTACACCGGCTGCAGTCTGAGATTTCGGACTCATACCAGTCCGAAATCTTGCGCCCGGTTTATGTAGAGAGACCCCTAGTGGTGGGTTTTACAAAATGAAATTACACATATAAATCTACTTTCTTTAAAAATAAAATATATTTAGGAAATTGTTAGGAAAGGCTTAATGTGCAACATATTAAAACTTTATTTCATGACAGGTACTAGGAGTATTCCAGCGTTTGGAAAAAAATTCATCCATTTCTAGAAAAAAAATCTATACTTACCTATCTCTCTGTTCCCCAATGGTTCCAGATAGGTCCAACTGCAGCTGCTTCCTGTCCCAAGATCTTCTGTCTTCTCCCTATTTTTGAGACAAGCTATTTAGTGCAGGACCTGCCAGCTAAGCCAATCACTAGACACAGTTTTGTCCCTTCTCGGTCTTGCACTGAGCACTTATTTCAGAAGTAGTAAGGAGACAGGAGATCGGGCAGTGGGGGACCAGGTCTAGGTAAGTATATCTTTTTTTCCCTATATTTACTCATCCCAAGTGTCTTCCAGACATTTAATATTAATGGCCTATTGCCAGGATAGACCATTAAAGGAGAACTGTGGTGAAACATTTTCCATTTCCCCTATGCCCAGGCTACAAAAACAAACTTTAGCTCACCTTCCTACGTTCCCCCGTTGCACCGATATCAGCGTCCCGGTTCTCCGGTGCTGGTCTTCTACCTGGTTCTTGGGCTCAGTGACTCATACTGCGCTCAGTGTATCGCCGGCTGCAGCGATGTCCCGCCTCGGCCGGTGATAGGCTGAGCCCGGGCAGCAGGGAGAAGGCAGGGCCCAGGCTCCTAACATGACAGTGCGCTCAGCCTATCACCGGCCAAGGCGGGACATTGCTGCGGCCGGCGATACACTGAGCGCAGTATGAGTCATCGAGCCCAAGATCAAGGAAGAAGACCAGCACCTGAGGACCGGGACGCCGATGTTGGCGCAACGGGGGAACGTAGGAAGGTGATTTAAAATTCGTTTTTTTAGCTGTTGCAAAACAACAACTCTCAGTATTGCCGAACAGCCATTGACTGTCCAGGCATGCTGGGAGTTTTTCAACAGCTGGAGGCACCCTGTTTGGGAAGCACTGCTGTAGGGAAATTTTAGTATCGGAGGCAAGTGTCATTCTTGCATCCGGGTCCGTCCCTATGCAAATCCCTAATTTTGGCGTCAAATGCACATGGCACTCTCTCACTTCGGAGCCCTGTCGTATTTCAAGGCAACAGTTTAGGGCCCCATATGGGGTATTTCCGTACTCGGGAGAATTCGCCTAACAAATTTTGGTGGGCTTTTTCTCCTTTTACCCCTTATGAAAAGGAAAAGTTGGGGTCTACACCAGTATGTTATTATGTTATTGTAAAAAAAAATTAATTTAACATGCTGGTGTTGCCCCCTACTTTTCATTTTCACAAGAGGTAAAAGGAAAAAAAGACCCCCAAAATTTGTAACACAATTTCTCATGAGTATGGAAATACCCATATGTGGACGTAAAATGCTCTGCGGGCGCACAACAAGGCTCAGGAGCACAACAATGTACATTTGAGGTGATTTGCACAGGGGTGGCAGATCGTTACAGCGGTTCTGACAGAAGCATAAAAAAAACACCCACATGTGACCTCATTTTGGAAACTACACCCTTCACGGAACGTAACAAGGGGTTTAGTGAGCCTTAACACCCCACAGGTGTTTGAAGAATTTTTGTTAAAGTTGGACGTGAAAATGAAACATTTACATTTTTTCACTAAAATGCTGGTGTTATCCCAAATTTTTCATTTTCACAAGGGGTAATAGGAAAAAAGACCCCCATAATTTGTAACATAATTTTTTCTGAGTATATAAATACCCCATGTGTGGACGTAAAGTGCTCTTCTGGTGCACTACAGGGCTCGGTAGAGAATGAACGCCATTGGGCATTTGGAGAGAGAATTTGGCTGGAATTGAAGGCCATGTGCGTTTACAGAGCCCCAATGGTGACAGAACAGTTTACCCCCCCACATATGACCCCATTTTGGAAACTACACCCCTCAGGGAATGTAATAAGGGGTGCAGTGAGCATTTATGCCCCACTGGTGTCTGGCAGATTTTTTGAACATTGGTCCATGAAAATTTTTATTTTTCGTTTGCACAGTCCACTGTTCCAAAAGTCTGTAAAATGCCAGTGGGGTGTAAATACTCACTGCACCCCTTATTACATTTCATGAAGGGTGTCATTTCTGAAATAGGGTCACATGTGGTGGGGGGTCCATTGTTCTGGCACCATGGGGGGCTTTGTAAACGCACATGGCCCCCGACTTCCATTCCAATCAAATTCTCTCTCCAAAATCCCAATGGCCCTCTTTCTCTTATGAGCATTGTTGTTCGGCCACAGAGAACTTTACATCCACATATGCGGTATTTCCATACTCAGAAGAAATGGGGTTACAAATTTTGGGGGGCATTTCTCCTATTACTTATTGTAAAAATTGTAAATTTGGGGGGGAAAAATAGCATTTTAGTGAAAAAAATTTAATTTACACATCCGACTTTAACGAAAAGTCACCAAACACCTGTGGAGTGTTAAGGCTCACTACCCCTTGTTATGTGCCATGAGGGGTGTAGTTTCCAAAATGGTATGCCATGTGTTTTTTTTTTTTTTTTGCTGTTCTGGCACCATAGGGGCTTCCTAAATGTGACATGCCCCCCAAAAACCATTTCAGCAAAATTCACTCTCCAAAATCCCATTGTCGCTCCTTCGCTTCTGAGCCCTCTAATGCACCCACAGAGCACTTTACGTTCACATATGAGGTATTTCCTTACTCAAGAAAAATTGGGTTACACATTTTATTAGTCTTTTTCTCCTTTTACCTCTTGTATAAAAAAAAAAAAACTGGGTCTACAAGAACATGTTAGTGTAAAAAAATTGAGATTTAGAATTTTCTCCTTCAGTGGGCTGCTATTCCTGTGAAACACCTAAAGGGTTAACAACTTTTATGAATGTAATTTTGAATACTTTGAGGGGTGCAGTATTTATAATGGGGTCAGTTATGGGGTATTTCTAATATGAAGGCCCTTCAAATCCACTTCAAAACTGAACTGGTCCCTGAATTTTTTTTAAAAAAATTGGAAAATTGCTGCTGAACTTTGAAGCCCTCTGGTGTCTTCCAAAAGTAAAAACATGTCAACTTTATGATGCAAACATAAAGTAGACATATGGTATATGTGAATCAACATATCATTTATTTGGGATGTCCATTTTCCTTATAAGCAGAGAGTTTCAAAGTAAAAAAAATTGCAAAATTGTTTATAAAATTTTGGAATTTTTCACCAAGAAATGATGCAAGTATCGACAAAAATTTACCACTATGTTAAAGTAGAATATGTCACGAAAATACATTCTCGGAATCAAAATGAAAAGTAAAAGCATTCCAGACTTATTAATGCTTAAAGTAACTGTGGTCAGTTTTGCAAAAATGCTTGGGTCCTTAAGGTGAAAATGGGCTTGGTCCTTAAGGGGTTAAAGGGCTTACTCCATTGGGAAAAATGTATTTCCATATCAACTGGTGCCAGAAAGTTAAACAGATTTGTAAATAACTTCTAGTAAAAAAAATCTTAATCCTTCCAGTACTTATTAGCTGCTGTATGCTCCAGAGGAAGTTGTGTAGTTCTTTTCTGTCTGACCACAGTGCTCCCTGTTGATACCACTGTCCATGTCAGGAACTGTCCAGAGTAGGAGCAAATCCCCATAGCAAACATATCCTGCTCTGGACACTTCCTGACATGGACAGGGGTGTCAGCAGAGAGCACTGTGGTCAGACAGAAAAGAGCTATACAACTTCCTCTGGAGCATACAGCAGCTGATACTGGAAGTATTGAGATTTTTTAAGAGAAGTAATTTAAAAATCTTTTTAACTTTCTGGAGCCAGTTGATTTGAATTTATTTTTCCACCGGAGTATCTCTTTAATGTTTGATCTGTGGGGGTGCTCAGAACTTCTTGTAAAAAAAAAAAACAGGAGCTAGAATTTGGAAAAGTACTCACCTTCTCCCAGCCCTCTATGCACAGGCCCAGACCAGGATCTTCATCTATTGTTCTTTTAGTGACCACTAGAGCACTGTAATGGAAATCCAATATCTAGTGAAGACTAAATGGTCACTAGAGGTCGCAGAAAAACGCACTACCCCAGGTCTATCCACAGACAGGAGCAGGGGAGAACATTTTTAATTTTGCCGGTTAAGCCCTAAGCGGTCAGATATACACAATTTTCTTGTAAAATTTGGAACTAATATGATGATTCTCAAGTTGATTCTCTCATTGCCTATTGCTAAGCAAATGTTACGCAAATTCCAAAATACATCTTCTCAGGAATTGAAGGTGTTAGGAGGACTTGTTACTTCTCTTTTCTGAATAAGACCATAAGCTGACAGTGGAAACTTAAAGGGGATCCAGGAAAAAAAATGTTTTTTTTATATATCAACTGGCTCCAGAAAGTTAAACAGATTTGTAAATTACTTCTATTAAAAAATCTTAATCCTTTCAGTACTTATGGGCTTCTGAAGTTAAGGTTGTTATTTTCTGTCTAAGTGCTCTCTGATGACACGTGTCTCGGGAACCGCCCAGTTTAGAAGAGGTTTGCTATGGGGATTTGCTTCTAAACTGGGCGTTTCCCGAGACACGTGTCATCAGAGAGCACTTAGACAGAAAAGAACAACCTTAACTTCAGAAGCTTAAAGGATTAAGATTTTTTAATAGAAGTAAATGTTTCACGTAGGCAATGTTCATCAATAATGTTTGATATTACCTAGTCCTATAGTGACATTATTACATTCATTGGACCAAGCGTAGACTGAACCAACCTAACGTCCCATAGCAATATTGACTTCTTGGGTTCCAATTGTAGGAGGGTGTAAATAAGCAGGGAGAGCATGTCATTAGGGTAAGTAAACTACACCATCATTTTACAATGAACAGCCACCATGCCCCCTCCCATAGGTTTGCATTGAGGGGGTGGAGCATGATGTCACACGGGGGCGGAGCCGTGACATCACGATACTCCGGCCCCGTGATCATGATTCATTAGACCCGGGCGATGTTCGCACCAAAGGCTGATGATAGCGGGGTGCTGCATGAAAGATTGCGGGGGTCCCCAGCTGCAGGACCCCCACGATCAGCCATCTTATCCCCTATCCTTTGAATAGGGGATAAGATGTCTTAGGGCCAGAGTACCCCTTTAAAGAAAAATGTTTACGCTTATACAGTGCAGCATAGGCTATTGATACATAATAATGTAGAGGTTCCAGAGGTTCTTGTTTATGTCTTTTTTACCCTTTGTTGGCTGGCATGGGGTTTCAGCCATTTCTGATGGCAATTCCATCACTAAAATGACTTGATAATTCAGCCTGCATTTCTCATGAGTTCTCTGGCTGAGGGTTTGGCGTATGATCATTGCACCTTCTAATCAGGCTGCTGGTGCTTGAGATCACCCAGGTGAGGTTATTAGACTCATAAGTGGGTTCTAGTTCACACTACATGTAGTTTTGATGTGTTTTTTACAGAGAAGTATTTGACCAATAATCACAACTGTATTTTATGAAGATTTCAAGTCTTTAGGGTGTGGTCGCATATTGTATCTTTATTGCATTTTCACATGTTTTGACTACATTTTGCCCATTTCTACTGTGATTTTTCCCAAATTATATATATATATATATATATATATATATATATATATATATATATATCAACTGGCTCCAGAAAGTTAAACAGATTTGTAAATTACTTCTATAAAAAAAAAATCTTCATCCTTTCAGTAATTATGAGCTGCTGAAGTTGAGTTGTTCTTTTCTGTCTAAGTGCTCTCTAATGACACGTGTCTCGGGAGCCGTCCAGTTTAGAAGCAAATCCCCATAGCAAACTTCTTCTACTCTGTACAGTTCCCGAGACAAGCAGAGATGTCAGCAGAGAGCGCTGTTGCCAGACAGAAAACAACAACTCAACTTCAGCAGCTGATAATTATTGGAAGGATTAAGATTTTTTAATAGAAGTCATTTACAAATCTGTTTAACTTTCTGGAGCCAGTTGATATGAAAAAAAAAAAAAAGTTTTTTCCTGGAATACCCCTTTAACGGTGAACTCTTAAAGGCAACAAAATCTTATTTTACTATTCTGCCCGGGCTGCTGCAATGAAAATAGTAAACCATAATGTACCTTCCGCCACCCTGTACCTACCTGCTGTTGGAATCGCTTTCCTGTCCTCCAGCCCGGTCTTCTTGCGGCTTTTGGTGCACAACACATCACACTGCGCTCGGCTACTCCCCGACTGCGGCATCAACATATTACCGGCCGAGGCAGGACATCACTGTGGTCAGTGAGTAGCTCAGCGCAGCTGGACGTTTCAGACACCAAAAGCAGAAAGATCGGCGGGCAATTCCATTGGCACTGGGGGAGTGGTGGAAGGTAAGTTAAGGTTTATTATTTTCAATGCATAAGCCCTAGCTAAATTCTTCTTTAGGTACTGGAAAACTGGTGATCATAGGACCAAGTTACTGTAATGAAAATCATAGATGCAGCTGGGCTGGAATGAAACAAATGGCACTGCAGGACTAGTGAAAGTAAGTGTACATGCTATGGGCAAAAAAAAAACAAAAAAAAAACAGCGTAGTGCTTCTTTAACATCTTGCAAAGCAATAATCACAGTCTGCTCCATGTAATGATGTAAGTGAGTCCCAACATACTGTAAACTAAAATATGGGGGAAGATCATTACACGCAGTAGACTGCAATATTGCTGCTAAAGGTGAGCAACATAGCAGGTGCTGACTACCGTATTTTTCGCCGTATAAGACGCACTTTTTACTTCCCCAAAACTGGGGGGAAAAAGTCGGTGCGTCTTATACGGCGAATACACCCCTATCGCGGCGGTCCCTGCGGCCATCGACGGCCGGGACCCGCGGCTAATACAGGACATCACCGATCGCGGTGATGCCCTGTATTAACCCTTCAGACGCAGTGATCAGAACTGACCGCCGCGTCTGAAGGGAAAGTGACACTAACCCGGCTGTTCAGTCAGGCTGTTCGGGACCGCCGCGATTTCACCGCCGCGGTCCCGAACAGCCCGACTGAATAGCCGGGTTAGTGCTTACAGGACACCGGGAGGGACCTTACCTGCCTCCTCGGTGTCTTCTCTGTTCAGGGATCCCCTGTATGGCCGGCGCTTTCCTTCCTTGTCATCACGTCGTCGCGTACGTGCGTCGCCGTACGTAACGTCGTGATGGCAGCGACGGACAGCAAGGATACCCGGCCGGCAGCAGAGACGTTCTGGAGCAACGGCGACAGCGATGGAGCGACATCCAGGGCAGCGGTGACGGGTCCGGAGCGGCGCGGACACGTGAGTATTACCTCCTATGCAGTGGTCTTCAATCTGCGGACCTCCAGATGTTGCAAAACTACAACTCCCAGCATGCTGGGAGTTGTAGTTTTGCAACATCTGGAGGTCCGCAGGTTGAAGACCACTATTGGGTTCAAAATCTTTATTATTTTAGATTTTGCACCTATAAATTGGGTGCGTCTTATACGCCGGCGTGTCCTATAGGACGAAAAATACAGTATGTCATAGCTTTCAAGGTATAAAACATTTGGAGCAGGTTCAGCTTCCTAGCTTGCACCATACTGTCCCTAAACACATCCGCACTGTATGGTTTATGATGAGGTAAAAGTAAAGAAAGATGTAAGGCAGGATTTAGACACATTTATAAAATATGATAAAAAAAATAAAAATTAAAAAAACATGCAAAAAAAGTCACAAATAAGAAAATAAAATTTGCATGCGTATTCCAGGCCGACCCTGGCACAGAAAATTTGTTGTTATTTTGTGAAGGATTTATCAAATACGGGTGACATACAGTGAAAGAATTGCCATGACATAGGTCAGGAACTCAATTTAGGCATTGGCTAACATGGCACCCCTTATGATGGATGTGAGCCTGGGGGTATGCAGAGGACTCTATCAGAAATATGGAGCCGCCCTTTCCAAATATTTCAGGAAATCAAACAAAAACACCATTTTGTGCTTTAAATGCAGAATTTAGATACCTTACATAGGTGACCAGGTTATTCCTATATTGGTCAAATAACATAATTTAAGTGCTGTTTATTTTTCATTATTAGATTTGTGGATATTTTCGGAGAAAGGAATGAAGCCGTGTGCGTCTGTCTGTGTTCATGGACAGGAATCTAGTGCACGGATTATCCCGATGATGGAACATGAGATGGTTCATAGGGTTCTTCAAGAGAAAGGCCTTCACCAATCAGTGGCATTATGGACGACGGCCATTAAAAACACATCCTGTATAAACATTGACCTTACACATTACGGTTAAAGAATATTGTGTTTCGACCGGTCATAGTGAATACTGGCCTGGGGGAAGACCGCTGCTGATAAATGAGGCCTTTCAGTGCTTATAACCAGGGTGTGGGGTCATAGGTCTTCAATCTTCATATATCAATCAGCAGTTATGTAGTCACTGTCTATGGGGTTGTCCACCTATCAGTTAAATCGGACTGTAGGGTGTCCCTGGGGCAGGTGGGTAGTCATTTGATGATACATGTTCTCTTGCGGGAGGAAGAGGGCACCATGTTGATAACTGTGCCTATATGTCAAAGGCTGGAGATTTTGTGGCGAGAATCACAAGATTTGGAGGTTGTTTGGATTCCAAGTTCTTGGGGTCTAATATACAGTTAAGAACAGGCAATGTAGTTTATTGTTTAAAATCTAAAAAAGAAGAATATTTAAGGCGCAAATAGTCATATTTTTGCTGATGACACAAGGATATGGGACCAATGGGACCCCCACAATCTCCAGAACTCAGCTGAGTACAAAAGTGCGACAAAATATAATGAATATATATATATATATATATATATATATATATATATATATATATATATTTATATATATATATATATATATATATATATATATATGCACTGGATAGGGGGCAGAGGTCTAGCACCACAGGAAGTTTTAAAGAAGAAATCCAGTGCAAGACAACTTATCCACTATCCGCAGGATAGAGAATAAATGTCTGATCGCAGGGGATCTAACCAATGGGACCCCCGCAATCTCCAGAACACTGTTTCTCTCCCCACTGCATGGAGCAGTAGATAGCACAAGCTCCTTGTATTATCTATGTGAGTGCCAGAGATACCCGATTCAGGAGATGGCGGTGGTCCCAGCAATTGGACCCCCTGCAGTCAGACACTTCTTTTCTATTCTGTCAATAGGTGATACATTTAGATAACCCCTTTAACCTCTTAAGGACAAAGGGTACGCCCTTGGCCCGATCCCCTTCTATGACACGCACTGGAGTACCCTTAAAGGGGTACTCCAATGGAATTTTTTTCCCCCAAATTAACAGGTTCCAGAAAGTTATACAGATTTGTAAATTACTTTTATATAAAAATCTTAATCCTTCCAGTACTTATCAGCTGCTTCGTGCACTGAAGGCTGTCATGTAGTTATTTCCAGTCAGATACAGTGCCTCCTGATGCCACCTCTGTCCGTGTCAGGAACTGTCCAGAGCAAGAGTTTGCTATTGGAGTATGCTCCTGTCTTGGACAGTTCCTGACGCAAACAGAGGTGACAGCAGAGAGCAGACTGGAAAGAACTACACAACTTCCTCTGTAGTATACAGCAGCTAATTAGTACTGGAAGGGTTAAAGGGGTACTCTGGTGGAAAACTTTTTTTTTTAAATCAACTGGTGCCAGAAAAGTTAAACAGATTTATAAATGACTTCTATTAAAAAAATCTTAATCCTTCCAGTACTTATTAGCTGCTGAACACTACAGGAAATTGTTTTCTTTTTGGAACACAGCTCTCTGCTGACATCACAAGCACATTGCTCTCTGCTGACATCTCTGTCCATTTTAGGAAAAAATGTAGGAAAAAAAATTCCCATAGCAAACATATGCTACTCTGGACAGTTCCTAAAATGGACAGAGATGTCAGCAGAGAGCACTGTGCTTGTGATGTCAGCAGAGAGCACTGTGTTCCAAAAAGAAAAGAATTTCCTCTGTAGTATTCATCTGCTAATAACTACTGGAAGGATTAAGATTTTTTAATAGAAGTAATTTACAAATCTGTTTAACTTTCTTGCTAAATAACGTTTTCCACCAGAGTACCCCTTTAAGATTTTTTATATAGAAGTAATTTACAAATCTGTATAGCTTTCCGGCACCTGTGGATTTGAATACATCTGTTCTCCCCCGGAGTGCCCCTTTAAAGGGGTACTCCGGTGAAAACCTTTTTTCTTTTAAATCAACTGGTGGCAGAAAGTTAAACATATTTGTAAATTACTTCTATGAAAAAATCTTAATCCTTCCTGTACTTATTAGATGCTGAATACTACAGAGGAAATTCTTTTCTTTTTGGAATGCTCTCTGATGACATCACGAACACAGTTCTCCCTGCTGACGTTATTATAATAATAATAATAACACTTTATTTATTGTTGTCCTTAGTGGGATTTGAACCCAAGCCCCCAGCACTGCAGGGCAGCAGTGTTAACCCCTGAGCCACCATGCTGCCCTTAGCATACATCTGCTATGCATGGTTGCAAAAATGGACAGAGATGTCAGCAAAAGAGCACTGTGCTCGTGATGTCATCAGTGTTCCAAAAAGAAAGGAATTTCCTCTGTAGCATTCAGCAGCTAATAAGTACTGGAAGGATTAAGATTTTTTTTTGTAGAAGTAAAGTACCCCTTTAAAGTCACAGGTAAGAACCTAGCAGCAAGTGTTCAATTCAACTATAGCGCCACCACTGGATACCTGTCAGATATGGAAATGCCAGGTTCCCCAGAGACAGACACATACATAGCAGTCGCTCTCTGCAACTTTCTAATGGACTCTCCTAATAACTCATAGTAGGTCATGGTGCGCAGAAGGTAATAAAATTACAGCTAATATATTCCAAACTGTCTGTCCTCTCCGCCCTGCCCCCAAGGTAAATATACCTTTACAAATAATAATGGCCTTATTTTGTCATAATATACCTGTCCAATTTCAGCTTTCTTTAGTCATTGCTCCTAAAAGCGGTATGTAACAGCGCCACCTATTGACCGAGAGGGCTTGTTAGATCAATAATAGATACACACAGAGGCAGCCACTTTGTAGCTGTGGATAGATCCAAATACGTTCCAAACTGTGGACCCTCCAGATGTTGCAAAACTACATCTCCCAGCATGCCCGGACAGCCGTTGGCTGTCCGGGCATGCTGGGAGTTGTAGTTTTGCTACAGCTGGAGGTTCAGCTTGAAGATTCCGTTGCAGCGAAGTCCCATTGTCATGTGACACGAAACAGGAGAGAGCGCGCTTCGTCCAGCTTCTTCCCATGAACACTCAGACCCCGACCGATCAAAATTTTTCTTATGTCTCTACGACATCTAAAAAGTTTTTCTGTCATTTTGCATAGTCCCCGGGGTAATATTGCACAGCTCTAATAAACGATTATTCTTTAACCCCTTAAGGACCCTTGACGTACGCGTACGTCATGACAGCCTGGTACTTAAGGACCCATGACGTATGCGTACGTCATGGAGAATTCTGGCCCCCACTGTGCGCCAGGCGGGGCCCAGACCAGGGTGACTGCTGAAATCATTCAGCAGGCATCCGGTGCAAACGCCCAGGGGGGGTCATTAGACCCCCCCATGTCGGCGATCGCCGCAAATCGAAAGTGAATTCACACTTGCTATTTGCACAATTCCGGGTCATTACGGGTCTATGGTGACCCGGTGACCCGGAATATAAGGGGGATCGCGGGTGTCTAAGACACCCAGGATCCCCCTGAAGTGATAGGAGTGAGGTGGCACGGGTGCCACCCCTCCTATCCCTGCTATTGGTGATCTAGACGCGACCACCAATAGCAGATTGGGGGCGGGTGGGTTAACTTTTGTTTTCCCCGTCCTGCCCACCCACAATAGGCGGGGCAGAACGGGGAGCGGAAGGAGACCGGCGCCGAAGATCCACTTACCCATCCGGGCAGGCGTCGGAGGCTGATGGCGACGGAAATCGGCGGCGATGTCGTGTGGCTGGATCGTACGGAAGCCGGTGAGTTGCCTAGCAACATCTGGAGGGTACAGTTTGAGACCTCTATACAGTGGTCTCTAACTGTAGCCCTCCAAATGTTGCAAAACTACAACTCCCAGCATGCCCAGACAGCTGTTTGGGCATGCTGGAATATGTAGTTTTGCAACAGCTGGAGGGCTACAGTTAGAGACCACTATACGGTGGTTTCTAACTGTATCCCTCCAGATCTTGCAAAACTACAACTCCTAGCATGCCCAAACAGCTGTTTGCTGTCTGGGCATGCTGGGACTTGTAGTTTTGCAACAGCTGGAGGACCACAGTTTGGAGATCACTTTGCAGTGTTCTCTAAAACTGTAGCCCTCCAGATGTTGCAAAACTGCAAATCCCAGCATGCCCAATCAGCTGTCTCGGCATGCTGGGAGTTGTAGTTGTGTACCTCCAGCTATTGCATAACTACATCTCCCAGCATGCCCTTCGGAGATCAGTACATGCTGGGAGTTGTAGTTTTGCAATAGTTGGAGGCACACTGGTTGGAAAATACTGAGTTAGGAAACAGAACCTAACTGAAGGTTTTCCAACCAGTGTGCCTCCAGCTGTTGCAAAAGTACAACTCCCAGCATGCTCGGTCTGTCAGTACATGCTGGGAGTTGTAGTTTTGAAACAGCTGGAGGTTTGCCCCCCCATGTGAATGTACAGGGTACATGCACACGGGCAGGTTTACAGTAAGTTTCCTGCTTCAAGTTTGGGCTGCGGCAAATTTTTCGCCGCAGCGCAAACTGCTAGCGGGAAACTCACCGTAACACGACAGTGCGAATGTACCCTAAAAACACTACACTACACTAACACATAATAAAGAGTAAAACACTACATATACACCCCCTTACACTGTCCCCACCCCCCACCCCAATAAAAATGAAAACGTATCATAGGGCAGTGTTTCCAAAATGGAGCCTACAACTGTTGCAAAACAACAACTCCCAGCATTTCCGGACAGCCACTGACTGTCCAGGCATGCTTTGAATTTAGCAACAGCTGGAGGCACCCTGTTTGGGAATCACTGGCGTAGAATACCCCTATGTCCACCCCTATGCAATCCCTAATTTAGTCCTCAAATGCGCATGGCGCTCTCTCACCTCGGAGCCCTGTGTAGGGAAATACCCCAGATGTGGGCGCAAAATGCTCTGCGGGCGCACAACAAGGCTCAGGAGTGAGAGCGCACCAAGTACATTTGAGGCCTAAATTGGTGATTTGCACAGGGGTGGCTGATTTTACAGCGGTTCTGCCATAAACGCAAAAAAAGAGATACCCACATGTGACCCCATTTTGGAAACTACACCCCTCATGTAATGTAATAAGGGGTACAGTGAGCATTTATGCCCCACATGTGTCTGACAGATTTTTGGAACAGTGGTCCGTGAAAATGAAAAATTAAATTTTTCATTTGCACAGCCCACTGTTCCAAAGATCTGTCAAACGCCAGTGGGGTGTAAATACTCACTGCACCCCTTATTAAATTCTGTGAGGGGTGTAGTTTCCAAAATGGGGTCACATGTGGGGGGTCAACTGTTCTGGCACCACAGGGGGCTTTGTAAACGCACATGGCCCCTGACTACCATTACAAACGAATTCTCTTTCCAAAAGCTCAATGGCGCTCCTTCTCTTCTGAGCATTGTAGTTTGCCAGCAGAGCATTTTACGTCCTAACATGGGGTATTTCCATACTCAGAAGAGATGGGGTTACAAATTTTGGTGGGCATATTCTCCCATTACCTTTTGTAAAAATTGTAAATTTGGGGAAAAAACTGCACTTTAGTGAAAAAACATTTTTTTTTCATTTACACATCCGATTTTAACAAAAAGTCGTCAAACACCTGTGGGGTGTTAAGGCTCACTGGACCCCTAGTTACATGCCTTGAGGGGTGTAGTTTCCAAAATGGTATCCCATGTGGGGTTTTCTGCTGTTCTGGCACCATAGGGGCTTCCTAAATGTGACATGCCCCCCAAAAACCATTTCAGCAAAAATTCACTTTCCAAAATCCCATTGTTGCTCCTTCCCTTCTGAGCCCTCTACTGCACCAGCCGAACACTTGACATACACATATGAGGTATTTCCTTACTCTAGAGAAATTGGGTTATAAATTTTGGGGGGCTTTTTCTCCTATTACCACTTGTAAAAATTCAAAAACTGAGTCTACAAGAACATGCGAGTGTAAAAAAATGAAGATTTTGAATTTTCTCCTTCACTTTGCTGGTATTCCTGTGAAACACCTAAAGGGTGAAAATTTGGAAAATTGCTGATGAACTTTGAAGCCCTCTGGTGTCTTCCAAAAGTAAAAACACGTCAATTTTATGATGCAAATATAAAAGTAGACATATTGTATATGCGAATCAATATATCATTTATTTGGAATGTCTATTTTCCTTACAAGAAAATTTACCACTACCATAAAGAAGAATATGTCACGAAAAAACTCGGAAAATCTCGGGAATCAAATTTATAAGTAAAAGCATCCCAGAGTTATTAATGCTTAAAGTGGTCAGATGTGCAAAAAATGCTCCCGCCCTTAGGGTCATAATGGGCTCCGTCCCCAAGGGGTTAAGGCCCCAAATGTTCTGGACACACACTAAGATAACTTGACTGCACTGAACCTTAGGAACAAGAGAGAGAAGCTCCACCCAGGATTTATATGGGGGTGACTAGTAGGGAGTCCATAGGTAACCTTTGGGGTCAGCTGGTCACTAGTACCTTCTGGGTAACAATCACATAGTACATTTATTAAAGATACAACACATAATATAATACACAACATATTTACATGGGGGAAACAACTGCAGGGGGACCCTGGGGACACTGAGGGACACTGCCTGACAGGACAGCAAGAAAGGTATGGGGAAACACCATCCCGTACTGGGCCACCTCACACCCTCTGCTTGTGAAAGTGATGGAGCACTTGGGAGCGCTTCTCAGGCGTGTTCAACCCTTTGGCATTAAAAGCTGCAATCTTAAGATCCGCCATGGTTATACAGAGGAAAAAAACAGCTAAAAGAGGTAGGAAAGATCCCGGTAAAGTTGTATGGGCACATCCTGGTATAAAATCTTTTGGTGACGCCTGGCATTGCGCAGAATGTTCCTCCTTCAGTGCGTAGAAATGAAAACGACAGATGAGGTCTTGTGGGTGAAGATCATCAGCACTAGGGGGCAGCAGCACTCTATGAGCCCTGTCCATTTCAATAGAAGCATCGGGCCAACGGTCTAAGACAGCGGTCTTCAAACTGTGGCCCTCCAGATGTTGCAAAACTACAACTCCCAGCATGCCCGGACAGCCAACGGCTGTCCGGGCATTCTGGGAATTGTAGTTTTGCAACATCTGGAGGGCCACAGTTTGAAGACCACTGGTCTAAGAGGTCATTGAAGATGGAAGTGAGAATGTCCCATAAATCACCTGGAGTTGTTGCATATGGCGGCCGACCACTGACTGTAGGGATTGGACAGAAGTAGAGGTTGTTTTTGTGTAGCCTCCACTGCGGAGACCCTGGTAGTTAGAGTAGACAATTCATTCAGATCAGAACCGCGCAAATTCCTGTTTACACTCATCCACGATTTGTTTGGCAAGGTTGGAGATATCAACTTTAGTAGGAAGAGCGTGGACCAGAGATTGAAGGTCAGACAGGGTAATTACTTGGAAAACCTAGGAGGAGAGCAGGACATCTCTGAAGGTTGAATGTGTGATAGTCTGGGGAAGTAGGGTATATGGGGTGTGGCTGTGCGGTGACTAAAGGGTGTCTGGTTAACCCTTGCTATTCGTGACGCCAGGGTGTGGGCTCCTCTGTAATGCTTGTCCTACCGCCACCCTTCCCAAGAGCGATAGGGAGGTATAGAATAATTGAATGTCCACAACCGGAGAGTTTGCTGAAAACAGTTGGAACTTTTACTGAAGATTTTATGCAACTTCACAACAGAAACAGTCTCTACAAATGCAAATTCCCTTGGAGATTGACAAAGGTTGGGACCTTAAGCAATTTTGAGTCTTTAGATTGATGTGCGCTCTTCCACTGGATTTAGGGGAACTAGTTGCGGTCCAGTAGTCACGCTAGCTTTAACGGGGATTAGATTAGAACTCACGGTTTTAGTTCAGCTGAGGCCAGTAGATTTTCAGGCCTAGCGTGTCTTTGAAAGTTGCGCAGATCCGTCCTGCTAGTCCGGCATCCACAAGAGCAGCAACCCAAGAGAGCGATCATTGGCTACAGCTCCCTTATATGGGCAGGGGCTGGACTAAAGCTGATTGGTCCATACTGATGTCAATCACCTTTACATAGGATTATGGTTAACATGTGACCCAAAGACCTCCAAAGGTCCTCCAACATACCATTGAGGAATTAACATAGTCACATGACTGAAGGTCCTGCGACAACAGCAAGGTAAGTACTATACATTATATTACATATACATTATCATTAAATATGTACATATATAAACATTACAAAATTAGAGTAGAGGAGAGGCGACTAGGGGCTGTCCCACTTGGGGGACCCTACCTGATCGTAGTAACTCTGACTTTGGGGACCACCATACAAGGTACGGTATGCAATACGGTACCGGGACACCACAAATGCAGGGCTGGAACAGGGAGGGATTAAATCCAGGCTACAGGCAGGTGGTACAGAGGACAGTGAGTCCAGGTGCATGGGGGGTGAGCCACATAGAAGCCCCTCATGTGGGGACCAGGGCCTGTAGGAGGAGAAAGGCAGGCACCTCCAGCAGGCGACAATGCAGGGGCCTCATACCATGGGGACCCTGAGGACCACTGTGGGGAGGGTGCCGGGGCAGAGGCAGGAGGGTCAGGAGGTGGCCCCAGGGCAGCCATCACCCCCGGAGAGCCCTCAGGCAGCAGGGAGGCAGCAGACCAGGGGTATAGGGATCCGGGTCAGAGTGCTGCTGTGTAGAGGGTGAGGGCCCCAGTGGAGGTTGCAGGAGCGGCAGCGGAGGGGTTAATATGCAGTCCCCAGTTAGAAGGTCCAGTGACTGGGACCACAGTGGCGACTCAGCCTGTGGGGAGGGAAGGCCTTCCAGAGCCCAGGGAAAAGGATTTAGGTCGCGGGTGTACCCCTGACAGACTCACCAGTGGGGGCTCTGTGAGGGCCGCACTTTCCGGCAGCACGCCATCAGTGTGTTGAAGATGGGAGCGCTGAGAGGCAGCTGGAGTCCGGGCGCAGGATGCTGGGCCCGCCGGACGAGATCCAGAGCCGGAGCAAGGCTGTGCAGGTGATGGGGCTTACGCTGTCACCGCAGTGCTGGCGGGAGCAGGGGCCAACACTTCAGGTGAGAGGAGCTCCAGAGTAGGCCCATCCAAGTTGGCACCGGGCAGAGCAGACCGGAGATCGGACCCAAAACGGAGGTTCTGGGACTGTGTAAAGTAGCTTTACAGGTCCATCCGAGGTGATGGGGGTGCAGGTGCAAGCTTTTTCTTCAATTTCCTGTGGGTTCTCCCCAATAATTCCCAGAAGCACATCCTATCGCGGCCACGATAAGACACGCCCCCTGTCTTCCTGTCTACGCACAGATATTACTTTCTCCCTTCCACAATAAATGATGAAGGCACTGGTAGTACTGCCTCCCAGTCTCTCCCTGTAAATGATGTAAACACAAATGTTACTGCCTCACTGCTCATTACTGCTTCTTTCTGATGCGTTGTTTATGCCCACTGACTGGGGTCATTACACTGCGGTCAGAGACTATCTGAAGGGGCAGTTTCTGCGGGGATGACCTATCACAGGAATCTGAAAGAAGCTGTAAAAAGCTGCGTTAAATATATATATATATATATATATATATATATATATATATATATATATATAAAACTTAAAAAAAAAATGTGTAAATGCTTCCAGGTTCTGTAAAAAAAAAGTAGCCATACTTACCAGCCCTTATCCCCCACTGCTGCCGTATGACAGATACTGGTCCCTGCTGCTCTTCCTTTCTTCCAGCTTCCTCTGACAATCCCTAGACTGCCCACCTAGACAATCACTGGCCGCAGCATTAAAGGGGTACTCCGCTGGAAAACATATAATTTTTTAAAATCAACTTGTGCCAGAAAGTTAAACAGATTTGTGAATTACTTCTATTTTAAAATCTTAACCCTTCCGGTACTTAGTTGCTGTATGCTCCACAGGAAGTTCTTTTCTTTTAGAATTTCTTGTCTGTCTGACCACAGTGCTCTCTGCTGAGTAGGAGCAAATCCCCATAGCAAACTTCTGCTGCTCTGGACAGTTCCTCACATGGACAGTGGTATCAGCAGAGAGCACTGTGGTCAGACAGAAAGGAAATTCAAAAAGAAAAGAACTTCCTCTGTAGTATACAGCAGCTGATAGTACTGAAAGGGTTAAGATTGTTTAAATAGAAGTAATTGTGGTGTCCCGTTACAGGACCTGGTCCTGTCCCTTGTTTAAGGTCCCCGCAGCTAGAGTCCCTCCATGTCTATAGGGCTCTCCTGTAGGGCTCACCCCTAGTCGTCTCATATAAATGTGTTCTTTAATGTATACATTCCTATCCTATTAATGTATAGGAAATATATGTATAGGACCTTAGTGGTCACGTGATACACCGTTGTAATGTATGATATGCTTAAGGACCTTTGGAAGTCATGTGATGTTCCCGGAGTTCACTGGGTTCAGGACTTACAGGTTTGCTGACCAATGAGCTTAGTCCAGCCCCTTATTATATAAAGAGCTGTAGTCAATCCATTCTCTCTCTTGTTCCTGCACTACAGAACCACAAACATCTCATCATCTCATCAGCATCAATTCAATTCACCTAGGCCCAAAGCCTAAGAACCTGCAGCCACAAAACGTGAGTTACTCAAAGCTCAAACTACTGAATCCTGTGTGACTACTATCAGCTCAAATATTCTAAAATTAGTAGCACAGTGGCTAGCATCAAAAGCTCATTGCTTCCAAGTCCCAGCAAACCTGTGAGGAACCTGTATCCCGGTTCACTCTTGAAAAGACTGTTATGTTCAATACCGTTGCATAAAAGCTGCAAGTAAAGTTTCTTCAGTTTACTTCATAAAATCTGCTGTGGACATTCCGTTATTTCTCCCTGCTGTTTGTGGGAGACGGTTGGCGGTAGGAACATTACTATTGAGGAAACCTCACCCTGGCATCACGACACTCAAGGGTTAATACCACCAGACCCTACACTACCACTACAACACCTCAGTCACCGTTACTCTCCCGGCACCACATAATTTACAAATCTGTTTAGCTTTCTGGCACAAGTTGATTTAAAAAAAATTATGCTTTCCAGCGGAGTACCCCTTTAACTTTGATTAGCTGGGAGAGCATTTCAACAAGAGGCAGCAGTGAGCAGCCCGGTGGGGAAAGTATCACTTCTTTTTTTATAAACTGCATCCAGAGACATTAAAAACAGACATGTTATGCTTTAACTGTTAACCCTTAAAGGGGTACTCCGGCGCTTAGACATCTTATCCCCTATCCAAAGGATAGGGGATAAGATGCCTGATAGCGGGGGTCCCGCCACTGGGGACCCCCCTGATCTTGCACGCCGCACCCCATTAAAATCAGTCCCCGGAGCGTGTTCGCTCCGGGTCTGATTACCGTCGATCACGGGGACGGAGCGCTGTGACGTCACGGCTCCGCCCCCGTGTGACGTCACGGCTCCGCCTCTCAATGCAAACCTATAGGAGAGGGCGTGACAGCTGTTGATCACGGGGACAGAGCGTTGTGATGTCACGGCTCTGCCCCCATGTGACTTCACGGCTCCGCCTCTCAATGCAAACCAATGGGAGGGGGCGTGACAGCTGTCGATCACGGGGACAGAGCGTTGTGATGTCACGGCTCTGCCCCCGTGTGACTTCCCGGCTCCAGCTCTCAATGCAAACCTATGGGAGGGGGCGTGACAGCTGTCGATCACGGGGTCAGAGCGTTGTGATGTCATGGCTCCGCCCCATGTGACTTCACAGCTCCGCCTCTCAATGCAAACCTATGGGAGGGGGCGTGACAGCTCATGATCGACGGTAATCAGACCCGAAGCGAACACACTCCGAGGACTGATTTTAATGGGGTGCGGTGTGCAAGATCACAGGGGTCCCCAGCGGCGGGACCCCCGCGATCAGGCATCTTATCCTTTGGATAGGGGATAAGATGTCTAAGCGCCGGAGTACCCCTTTAAATAAAATGTGCGCAGTAGGTAATGTAGAAAGTTGGTTAAGTAAGTTTAATTGCGCCATCTCCACCGTTGGCACCAGCGACTCCATGATAAGCTCCAAGCCACAAAGACATCTCTACTTCCACCGTTACGTTTTTGGGGGCTTTCTTTTGGATGGAGAAGTGAATTCATCTAAGCCAGATGAACATCTCTGTGAGGTATCATCACATTTCAGTCTCTCCCCTCCTTTCCTCATTGTGAGGGAGATTAAATTAAGCAGCGCCCTCCTGCCATTTTAGCCAAGGAGAAATTAGTAAACCGAGCTATTTATTGTTCATTTTATCGTGGCGCCAGACAATATGCAAATCTCCGAGCATTTATTCGGAATTCTAACACTGTGAGCGGAGCAGTTCTGTTCTATTAAGATACAACGGGTCTTTATATAGCAAAACAACATTTCACTTCGCCCTGTTTTATTAGTTACCGTATTTTTCGCCATATAAGACGCTCCGGCACGTAAGAGGCACCCAATTTTAAAGGATGAAAATCTAGAGAAAAAAAAAGATTCTGAACCAAATTCAATGTAAAGTATAGGACAGTGATCTTCAACCAGCGGACCTCCAGATGTTGCAAAACTACAACTCCCAGCATGCCCGGACAGCCGTTGGCTGTCCGGGCATGCCAGGAGTTGTAGTTTTGCAACATCTGGAGGTCCGCAGGTTGAAGACCACTGGTATAGAAGGTAATACTCACGTGTCCGCGCCGCTCCGGACCCGTCACCGCTACCCTGGATGTCGCCTTCCATCGCTGTCGCCGTGTCCCTGGGGTGTCCCCGTCACTCCCGGAACGTCTCTGCTGCCCGGTATCCTCGCTCTCTGTCACCGCCATCACGTCGCTACGCACGCCGCTACACACGCCGCTCCTATTGGATGACGGGACGGCGTGATGACGATGAAGGAGAGCGCCGGCCATGCAGGGGATCCCGGCACGGAGCAGACACCGAGGAGGCAGGTAAGGTCCCTCCTGGTGTCCTGTAAGCTGTTCGGGACGCCGCAATTTCACTGCGGCGGTCCCGAACAGCCCGACTGAGCAGCCGGGTTAGTGTCACTTTCGCTTCAGACGCGGCGGTCAGCTTTGATCGC
This sequence comes from Hyla sarda, assembly GCF_029499605.1. Taxonomy (NCBI): domain Eukaryota; kingdom Metazoa; phylum Chordata; class Amphibia; order Anura; family Hylidae; genus Hyla; species Hyla sarda. The sequence continues at coordinate 400,071,476 of NC_079192.1, forward strand.
CGCTTCTGAAGGGTTAATACAGGGCATCACCGCGATCGGTAATGTCCTGTATTAACCGCGGGTCCCGGCCGTTGATGGCCGCAGGGACCGCCGCGATAGGACAGGGTTTTAATGTGTATTTGCCGTATAAGACGCACCAATGAGTTTGATCCGATAACACTGTGTACACCTATGTAGCCAGCAAATAATCTTCTTCTTGGTCAAAAAAACTTTAGCTTGACATTTGACAAACCTTTCAGCTGTATTCGCTGCTAAGAGCTACAGTCGCCATTGGATAGCTGTTGATGTATAAAAACAAATTGTACCTTTCCTGAAGGCCAGTAGGGGGCCTGGGGACCTAGGACTCCCACATGGTTGGACAAGGAGGCACTCCCTGCAGGGGCGGTTTAGTCTCCAGGGGCGACACGCCTCCTTTACCACAAGAACTGTGGCCCACATTTATCATTGTCTTTAGACTGTTTTTTGTGTCTAAAAAGGGGCAAAAAAAAAAAATGCGCAAGCAGGGTGTATGTGAAGACTGAAATTTCAGAAAATGTGACCTGCACAAAATTTATCAAATGCTCTTTGACCATTTAATACCTTTGATGCTCCTACACATTACAGCACACAATAAAAAGGTGTAGACAATGCTTCACTTACACTTCAATGATAAATGCTTCACTTACACCTACAATGATAAATGCTTCACTTACACCTACAATGATAAATGCTTCACTTACACCTACAATGGTAAATGCGTCACTTACACCTACAATGATAAATGCTTCACTTACACCTACAATGGTAAATGCGTCACTTACACCTACAATGATAAATGCTTCACTTACACCTACAATGATAAATGCTTCACTTACACCTACAATGATAAATGCTTCACTTACACCTACAATGATAAATGCTTCACTTGCACCTACAATGATAAATGCTTCACTTACACCTACAATGATAAATGCTTCACTTACACCCACAATGATAAATGCTTCACTTACACCCACAATGATAAATGCTTCACTTACACCTACAATGATAAATGCTTCACTTGCACCTACAATGATAAATGCTTCACTTACACCTACAATGATAAATGCTTCACTTACACCTACAATGATAAATGTGGGCCTGTGAATTTATGGAACATTCTACCTCAGGAACTGGTCACAGCAGGAACAGAACGGAGCTAGATACTTTCTTAGAACAAAACAACATTAATTCTTATGCAGAAATATAGAATCCTCTCTCCTTCCCATACCCCTTCCTTTCACCTCCCTGGTTGAAATTGATGGACATGTGTCTTTTTTCAACCTTACTAACTATGTAACTATTGCCAAGCTGGGATTGGTGCCAACACAGTCCCTGCAGTGGCATAACCAGACCCTTCACCTGCAGGCCCCATTGCACTCTCCGCAACAGGGCCCGCAGGTTAGGGGGCGGGCACCAGCGGATCAGCGGCACCTGCCTTCAATCCCCAAGCAACTGCAACGTTCCACGCTGAGTGCTCCTTTAAAATGCATACAGTGTTGAATGTGCGCGGCGGCGGCTGGCGTGACAGGAAGAAGCCAGCGGCTCCGTCCAGTCATGGCTTCCTGTGTGGCAGTGGCTGTGCATGACGCTGTCCGCACTCGAAGCTGAGAGAGAAAAAGAGTGACGGAGTATAATATTCTCTGGTGGCAATGTAAGGGGCATAATAATATATGGAGTAATGGGAGGGGCATGATATTATACATGTTCACATGGCTCACATGGTTCAATTTCCGCAATTCCGCAGCCATTTCCCATATTTGTGCGGAATTGCGGAAATTGAACCATGTGAGCCATGTGAACTTATTTTTAAGGAGCAATTCTGATTACACTCCGGCAGCCTAATATGTTTTAATCTACCAGCATCTTGGTAACCCTGAGGGGGGGTTGGTATGGGTGCCTAACTACACGGGGGCATAGAGAATGGGGGCCTAACTACAGGGAGGGTGTACAATTTAGGGGCCTAACCACAGAGGGGGCATACAGTATAGAGGCCTAACCACAGAGGGGGCATACAGTATAGAGGGCTAACCACAGAGGGGGGCATACAGTATAGAGGCCTAAGCACAGAGGGGGGCATACAGTATAGAGGGCTAACCACAGAGGGGGGGGGGGCATACAGTATAGAGGCCTAACCACAGAGGGGGGGCATACAGTATAGAGGGCTAACCACAGAGGGGGGCATACAGTATTGAGGCCTAACCACAGAGGGGGGGGCATACAGTATAGAGGCCTAACCACAGAGGGGGGGCATACAGTATAGAGGCCTAACCACAGAGGGGGGGCATACAGTATAGAGGCCTGAACACAGAGGGGGGCATACAGTATTGAGGCCTAACCACAGAGGGGGGGCATACAGTATAGAGGCCTGAACACAGAGGGTGGCATCCAGTATTGAGGCCTAACCACAGAGGGGGGGGGGGCATACAGTATAGAGGCCTAACCACAGAGGGGGGCATACAGTATAGAGGCCTAACCACAGAGGGGGGCATACAGTATAGAGGCCTAACCACAGAGGGGGGCATACAGTATTGAGGCCTAACCACAGAGGGGGGGGCATACAGTATAGAGGCCTAACCACAGAGGGGGGCATACAGTATAGAGGCCTAACCACAGAGGGGGGGGGGGGGCATACAGTATAGAGGCCTAACCACAGATGGGGGGCATACAGTATAGAGGCCTGAACACAGAGGGGGCATACAGTATAGAGGGCTAACCACAGAGGGGGCATACAGTATGGTAGCCCAGCTACAGAGGGGTAAGGAGGGAATGCATTATGGGGGGGCTAACTACAGAGCAGGGGCACAGTAGGGACATAGAAGGGGACATAATAATAGCATTAGAGGTGCAGAATGGCTGCCTATATACAGTTTGTAGTCACTGAAGGGGCCCATCTAAAGTATCAGGGCACGAAAGGGGCTCAAGTGGAGACAGGGGGCCAGAATCGCCCTTTAGGTCACTATGATGAGGAGTTTGTATTCAATTCACAGCGAGAAAAGATCACCATGGCGGTCTGGGCCATGATGAATGACTCAGATTAGAGAAGACGCCCCCTGTGAGTCAGTGGATGCAATTGCACTGTAATCACTTACACTATGTAAAGAGCTTGGTCTGTGTATAGTGTTTTTACTAAGGAACACTTTTTTGCCATGCTGATGGTTTCCTTAAAGAGTACCTGTCATGATCTTGTAAAATTTTATAATCCTTGATATTTTTTTCTACCTTGATATTGCTCTGTATGTTCTGCTCAGTCTCAGATTCACAGACTGGGAAGGGGCGTTCCCCAGCAGGTGGAACATCATCTGAAGCCATACAGGGGAGAACTTCCTCCCTCACTCTGCTACACACAGCCCAGAGCAGTTCAGTGTGAGATGAGCTATGATTGGCTAAGGCTGCACCCCCCCCCCCCTCAGCTTTTCCTGATTTTGGACTTATGCCAAGCCAGCAGGAGTCCAAAGTCAGTGCAAGAGATGAGTGGAAATGCGCTCTGGACAAGTAGGGAAACACCTAGTACTTTGTTTAAAAAAAACTTTATTTTTTTAAACAAAGTACATTAGAAAGATTTTACATTTACCATAAGGAGTGCAATAGCAACAAAAAAAATTAATGACCGTGTCCATTTAAGATTTCTGGAGAGTTTATCCACATTTATATACAGACGAACAATCCACTGACAAATGAGGAAGCAAAAATTCTTAGACTGATAAATGACATTTCAGAGCACTGAACCCTTCACAGACCCAGACTCCTCCTTCTTCTATTTTTTTCTGCCATTAGAACGTGCAGAAGATGATTTTTATTTTTAAGTTGTTTATAAATCTTCACATTTTTTTTTTTTTTTACCCAACTTTAACTCTGTATATCAAATTCCCATAGCAGCTGGAAACGTCTGGTTGCTGCAAGACATGACATGTGCACTTTTGTAGAATTAGATTTTCACAAAAAGAAAAAGACCTTGATTTTTTTTTGTCCCAAAATAATAATAATAAAAAAATACAAAAAAATATGTCTGTGGCGGAGCACTTAAGAGCTAAAGCAGCTGGTTATTTATGAGTTTGTGAGTGTTAGAGCCCATGGGAAAGTGGATGGCACAGCGGAGAATGCGAGATTCAGACTTGTCTGGTTTCAATCAAAATTTCATTTCCCATCCCAGTTGGTGCTGTCCCAGTGTTTTTTTTTTCAGATGCAAAGATTTGCTGTCAGATGTCGCCCTCTAGTGCACATTTAGTAATACTACAGCTTAGTGAAGAGCAGTTCTTATAGGGCATTGGTTTTAAAACTGTGAACCTCCAGTTGTGGCAAAACTACAACTGTCCAGGGATGCTGGGAGTTGTAGTTTTGCCACAGCTGGAGGTAAGCATTTTGAATACCACCGCTACAGGGTGTCCTAAAGCTTTAATAAAAAATTTTTTTTAAACGTGCATTAGTCTGTGTATCCTATACTTTCAAAAACAGAATAGCAGAATTAGCATATACAATAAGTATGGGGGCCCTATAGCAAAGATAACATATTTCTTGCTATTTGAAATGTATACTCAAAAGTCTGATATGGGATAAAGGGGTACTCCGGTGGAAAGCAAATTTTTTCATATCAACTGGCTCTAGAAGGTTAAACAGATTTGTAAATTACTTCTATAAAAAAAAAATCTTAATCCTTCCAGTACTTATCAGCTGCTGTATGCTCCAGAGGAAGTTGTGTAGTTATTTCCAGTCTGACCACTGTGCTCTCTACTGACACCTCTGTCCATGTCAGGAACTGCCCAGAGTAGGAGCAAATCCTCATAGCAAACCTCTCCTACTCGGGACAATTCCAGACATGGACAGAGGTGTCAGCAGAGAGCACTGTGGTCAGACTGGAAAGAATGACACAACTTCCTCTGGAGCATACAAAAGCTGATAAGTACTGGAAGGATTAAGATTTTTTAATAGAAGTAATTTACAAATCTGTTTAACTTTGTCGCCAATTGATTTGAAAAAATTTTTTTCCACCGGAGTACCCCTTTTTTTAATATTCTACTGTAAGTACGACTGGCTTGTTGGGAATTTCCCACTTGGAATTTGCAGTGAGAAACAGCAAAAAAAATCTTCAGAATTCTGCTGCAGAAAATATGGTGCAGCAACCTCCTATTGCCTTCAAATGGATTCTGCTGCACCATTGACACTACAGAAATTGCATGATGGACGTTTCGCTATTGAAAATTCTGGATCCCAGAGGAAAGAATGAACTTGGGCTTGTCATGTGGCTGAGGAATCTCTCTCTAAAGTTTGTATCTGGGTATTGTGGGTAAGTATTGCATACATTGACAAGCACAGGTTTACATTGCTCTTTGCTACCACCACTGGTGAGCTATATATGTGTAAGAATGAAGGAAACATAGGTCACATGACTCACCTCGGCTGGTTTGTATGCAGAAACTACTAAAAAAGCTTGTGGGAGGAGGCTACAAAGTCCAACCCAACCAATTTAGTCTGACTCTAGCCAGAGAAGTGTGAAGGTGTCTCCTAGCTCTGCTCCTTCTGGATAGACAAATTCAGTCAGAGTCTGTCCTGCTAGGCTTTGTGAGTCAAAAGTTTAGGCCTAGTCAGAAACTTGTTCAAGATCAAGCCCGCTACGAGCAAGTCTAGTTCCAGTTGCTAGAATTTAACCTGTGACAGATCTAGGTTTAATCATGGTGATCAAAACACCATGCGGCGTGCAAAGGGTCTTCACCCAAGACTGTCTCCTGCCAAAACTAATCATCTTCAAAATCCTGTTCCTGCTCCAAGAATCTTCTAGTCAGAAGAGAGAATTAGCTAAGCAAGGACCCTTCTGCAAACACCAAACTAATTGTATAGTGATGTTTTGTTGCTATCTCTATCAGATCACGATCTACATCACAGTGAATGAACCTGTTTAGGTCCTTTGCAGTAGAGTATTACCTAATTAAACTGTACAATTTCACTAGCAACATCACCAAAAAAAGTGCGTGAAGCATATTCAGAGACTTTCGGTCAGTACAACTCTTTACAGTGCTACCAAGGGAACTTAAAGGGGTATTCCAGGAAAAAACTTTTTTTTTCATATATCAACTGGCTCCAGAAAGTTAAACAGATTTGTAGATTACTTCTATAAAAAAAAATCTTAATCCTTTTAGTACTTATCAGCTTCTGAAGTTGAGTTGTTATTATCTGTCTGGAAACACTGCTCTCTGCTGACATCTCTGCTTGTCTCAGGAACTGCACAGAGTAGAAGAGGTTTGCTATGGGGATTTGCTTCTAAACTGGGCGGTTCTCGAGACACGTGTCATCAGAGAGCACTTAGACAGAAAAGAACAACTCAACTTCAGAAGCTCATAAGTACTCAAAGGATTAATTTTTTTTTTAATAAAAGTAATTTACATATCTGTTTAACTTTCTGGAGCCAGTTGATATATATATAAAAAAAAGTTTTTTTTCCCGGATAACCCCTTTAACCCTATCCTGTAAGGGAAATTCGCACAGTGACTCTCAGTAAAGTTTTCCCATGTAACCAGTTTGTCTGGAATGTCCATCCCTAGATACCTCACTCCAGTGTCCCCCAGGGTGAAAGGACTTCCTGGACTTCCATACACAAATCCATTATATATACACAGACATCATACATAAATACATCATACATACACACATCATACATACAGAACATACAGTACATACATACCATATATATGTTATGTATGTACTGTATGTTATGTATGTATGATGTATTTATGTATGATGTCTATGTATATATAATGGATTTGTGTATGTATTATGTATGGTGTGCATATGTATGTATGATGTATGCATGTATTATATATGTATGATGTTTGTATGCATATAGTATGTATTTATGCATTATGTATGTATGTGTGTGTATATATATATATATATAATATATATATGTGTGTATGTTATGCATGTATGATGTGTGTATGTATGTATGACGTATGTATATATGTATTATGAATCAGAACAAAAGAAAAAAGAAAGTTCCCTCCAGCTCTTCCAAGGATAACGGTGCTTGTAGTATTAAACCATCAAACCTTTAATCTGTATACATTATAAATAGAAAAAGGTGACATCATAAAAGAAAAGTGAAACTCCAGTGCGTTTTGGGCTACATATAGCCATGATTAAGAGCTACATTTTGCTCAAAACGTGTTGGAGTTTCGCTTCTCTTTTATGATTGATGTCACCTTTTTCTATTTTTAATGCATACAGATTAAAGGTTTGATGTTTTAATACTACAAGCACCTTGAAAGAGGCCACTTTCTTTTTTCCTTTGTTTTGATACACGGGACACGGCCCACTCTCTGCAGTCCGTGCTCTTCTACAATACTATATACTATACTTCTGGCCACTCTCTGCAGTCCGTGCTCTTCTACAATACTATATACTATACTTCTGGCCACTCTCTGCAGTCCGTGCTCTTCTACTATACTATATACTATACTTCTGGCCCACTCTCTGCAGTCCGTGCTCTTCTACTATACTATATACTATACTTCTGGCCCACTCTCTGCAGTCCGTGCTCTTCTACCAGCAAATATACTAAAAACGACTACAGCACCGACTCGGTTGCTGAAATAAAAATATATATATTTTTTTTATGTATTATGTATGTATTTTATATTATGTATGTATTATGTACGCAATCCCCCACACAGCACCCATAGCACCCCTCAAACACACACACACAGCAGCACCCCCCCCCCCCACACTCACACACAGCACCCCCTCCCACACTCACACACAGCAACCCCCCCCACACACACTCACACACAGCACCCCCCCCCCCCACACTCACACACAGCACTTCACACACACACACACACACACACACACACACAGCACCCCCAGTGCAACATAATGGGAGTTGTAGTTTTGGTCACCATATATTGTATCAGGGCATGCTGGGAATTGTAGTTGGTAACTGCAAATCCCAGCATTGCATTCCTTGAAGGAATGCAATGCTGGGAGGTGCAGTTACCAACTACAATTCCCAGCATGCCCTGATACAATCTATGATGACCAAAACTACAACTCCACACATCTAAATAGGAGTACAATTTAGATTATGGGGTAACATGCTGGGAGTTCTAGTTTTGGGTCAGCTGCAGACCCAAAACTACAACGTGCCTGCTGCTCCAAGCTTGCTGGGTGCCGCATCACTTTTTCAACCAATCTGGTGCAAAAAAAAAATTCTATTTGGAATATTCCCCCCTCTGTGCCCCCATCTTATAGTGAAAGCGTTCTTCTGTTTGCCAAGTAAAGAGAAACATGAGTTTTACCATTCAACTTACCATTTTTGTTTCAAATCCACATCAAATGCCGCCCTATAAACACAGCAAACATACACACAAGTGGGAGGTCTAGTCAGGGCTGGTGCATGGATTTTTGACACTCTAGGCAAAACCTAATTTTGGCAACCCTTTGGCTCCCTTTGAACCCCTTGGCAAATATAAGATCAGGGGTAGAATTAGTCCCGTAAGCCTCATGGTAAATTCTAGACTTGTCCTCCTCCCTACAATTATAACTATACTGCACCTAATGTGGAGAACTATACTGCACCTAATGTGGGGGAACTGTACTGCACCTAATGTGGGGGAAGTGTACTGCACCTAATTTGGGGTAATGTGGGGGAACTGTACTGCACCTAATGTGGGGGAACTGTACTGCACCTAATGTGGTGGAACTATATTGCACCTAATGTGGGGGAACTGTACTGCACCTAATGTGGGGGAACTATATTGCACCTAATGTGGGGGAACTATACTGCACCTAATGTGAGGGAACTATATTGCACCTAATGTGGGGGAACTATACTGCACCTAATGTGAGGGAACTATATTGCACCTAATGTGAGGGAACTATATTGCACCTAATGTGAGGGAACTATATTGCACCTAATGTGGGAGAACTATATTGCACCTAATGTGGGGGAACTGTACTGCACCGAATGTGGGGGAACTGTACTGCACCTAATGTGGGGGACTATACTGCACCCAATGTGGGGGAACTGTACTGCACCTAATGTGGGGAACTATACTGCACCTAATGTGGGGGAACTATACTACACCTAATGTGGGGGAACTGTACTGCACCTAATGTGGGGGAACTATATTGCACCTGTGGGGGAACTGTACTGCACCTAATGTGGAGGAACTGTACTACTAACCTAATGTGGGGGAACTATACTGCCAACCTAATGTGGGGGAACTATACTGCCAACCTAATGTGGGGGAACTGTACTACTAACCTAATGTGGGGGAACTATACTGCACCTAATGTGGGGGAACTATACTGCCAACCTAATGTGGGGGAACTGTACTACTAACCTAATGTGGGAGAACTATACTGCGCCTAATGTGGGGGAACTATACTACCAACCTAATGTGGGGGAAATATATTTCCATCCTAATGTGGGAGATTTATACTGCCAACCTAATTAGTGTTGAGCGGCATAGGCCATATTCGAATTCGCGAATATTCGCGAATATATGGACGTATATTCGTCATATATTTCGCGAATATTCGCATGTTTTATTTTTCGCATATGCGAACATTCGCGTATGCGAAAATTAGCATATGTGAATATTAACATACAAAATTAACATACGCGACGATTCGCATATGCGAAAAGTAGCATATGCTGATTTTCGCATATGGGAATTTTCGCACGCCAGTCTCACACAGTAGTATCAGAGCCTTCTTTACACCACACAAGCTGGAAGCAGAGAGGGATGATCACTGTGATGTGTACTGTGAAGAAAAAAATAAATAAATAAATAAATAAATATTCGTAATTACGAATATATAGCGCTATATTCGCGAAATTCGCGAATTCACGAATATGCGATATTCGCGAATAATATTCGAATTGCGAATATTCGCGAGCAACACTAAACCTAATGTGGGGGAACTATACTGCCAACCTAATGTGGGGGAACTATACAAAAATATAAAATTGTACTATTTTGATCCCTATAGCACTTTTATTTTTCTGTATATGGGGATGTGAGGGTCATTTTAATCGGTACCATTTTTTTTTTTTTTGCTTTTTAGATATTTTTTATGGTATTTGAAGTGACTAATAGTGTTGCTCGCGAATATTCGCAATTCGAATTTTATTCACGAATATCGCATATTCGCGAATATTCGCGAATATTCGCGAATATAGCGCTATATATTCGTAATTACGAATATTCGTATTTTTTTTTTTTTTTTTCACAGTACACATCACAGTGATCATCCCTCTCTGCTGCCAGCTTATGTGGTGTAAGAAGGTTCTAATACTACTGTGTGAGACTGCTGTGCGAATGTTCGCATATGCGAACATTTGCATGTGCGCATTTTCGCATATACGAATTTTCGCGTATGTAAATTTTTGTATATACAAATTTTCGCATATGTTAATTTTCGCATACACGAATATTCGCATATGCGAATATAAACCGAGGTTGTTGCGAATATTCGCGAATATGACTAATATTCGTCCATATATTCGCGAATATTCGCGAATTCGAATATGGCCTATGCCGCTCAACACTAGTGACTAATAGTGCTAATCTGATTAGTGCACTATTACGACTTTTGGGACCCCACTTCTGATTTTGCCCAGGGCTATGTTAAGCCTAAAACCGGCCCTGGATACAATCCTCCTACACTATGCAAGCAGGAGTGTGTGTGTGTGTATATGTATGTGATATATATATATATATATATATATATATATATATATACACATACATAAGCACACACACGCATGCGCGGAGTGAGTTTGTGCTTTAGGGTGCACACCCTAATGCAATAGGCTGCGCACGCCTATGCTTACACTACATTATAATATGTTAAATATATACAATTTTAAGAATACTAGGAGGTGACTAGGGGTTATCCCCCCAGGAGAGCCCTATCAGCATGAGGAACTCTGACTATGGGGACTTACAACCAAAGGTATGGGACCGAGTCCAGTACCGGGACACCACATTTCATTACTGTGAATATTAAGACACAAGCAATAAGCACCTTGTAAAACCAGTTAGACCGCTTACTGAACCTATTTCGGGGCACACGCCGTAATGTAAACAGTTGTACAGTATGTTGCACAATTCTGTGTAGACACTAACTTCCTAAAATACTACAACCAGAATATACTTTCTTCCTTATTTTACCACATGGTTGACTACAACGCGAAACCAGATGGACATATGTCGATGGAGATTATGCCATTTATAACATGTTTCCTATTAATGTAGAAGGCATGACAACCACAAAGCAAGGAGCTGTGGTTTTGCAACATTTGGAAAGCAACATGTTAAGGGTCATTGTTTTATGCATTGTTTATATAAAATGGTTGAGTTATCAATAACTGTGATTAAATAAATGCGCAGGCTATAGGCTGAGATGGGGAGCATTGCTAATACTGGAGCAGGGACTCCTATCATAGACAGGAGTCCCTGCTCCTGTACAGTGAGCAGCAACTCATCCTCTGAATGCCTCACTACAATGTTAAAGAGGTTGACCATGAATGTCAGTGTCCCGGAACCTTTGTTCCAGCTACAATCTATTTGAACTTTTCATGTGAAACCTTTTCTTACAGGATAAATTTGTGGGTATTGTGAGTTAACTTGTGAAACTGTTTTTGATAGGTTTTGATACATCTCCCCCCATTGTCTCCAGTTCACGCTTTGAAGGCAAAGTGCTTTCAGTTTCCAGCTCCAAGAAGGAGCATTGTCTAACCAGAGGAGGATGAAGCTGAACAAGGGCTCCTCTGCTACACTAAATCTCATCAGTAGAGTTTGACTTAATTGGACTATTTCCTTTAGCAACTGTGTTCCCACTAGAAACGTATACCAAGTGCATTAGATACTTTTTATTTAGCATATCTGTTAGTGTGGGGGTTCTTAAAGGGACCATGACCAACTGCTCAATGATCCACTTAAAAAGTGTAACATTCCACTCTGTGCTCAAGTTGCTATGTTGTGTTATATCTGGAGCTGCACATGGAATTCTGTAAAGTTTTCAAATTAATTTAAAGTAATCCTAGTGTCCATAGGCCTCATTCCTGAACCACAGGAACAGAGTATTTGACAAAAGCATTGATGGGCACTATTAGGCTTATAAGGGACCATCAGGTTAGCTACACCACCCTGCAATGTGACATTATCATGTGCTTCCCTATTGGACTACTATTCCCATATAGCCTGCACTATAACAGCAATTATTCCTTTGGGCACCACACCTCATCCTTGTGATGCGGCAGCACAGAACTCCCATCTCCAGAGAAATACACTGCGCACATTAAATACACACAGGTGCATACAGTGGGGCAGAAAAGTATTTAGTCAGCCACCAATTGTGCAAGTTCTCCCACTTAAAAAGATGAGACAGGCCTGTAATCTTCATCATAGATATACCTCAACCATGAGAGACATAATGAGAAAAAAATCCATAAAATCACATTGTCTGATTTTTAAAGAATTTATTGGCAAATTATGGTGGGAAATAAGTATTTGGTCACCTACAAACAAGCAAGATTTCTGGCACTCACAGTCCTGTAACTTCTTCTTTAAGAGTCTCCTCTGTCCTCCACTTGTTACCTGTATTAATGACACCTGTTTGAACTTGTTATCAGTATAAAAGACACCTATGTCCACTATGGCCAAGACCAAAGAGCTGTCGAAGGACACCAGAAACAAAATTGTAGACCTTCACCAGGCTGAGAAAACTGAATCTGCAATAGGCAAGCAGCTTGTTGGGAGGAAATCAACTGTGGGAGCAATTATTAGAAAATAGAAGACATACAAGACCACTGATAAACTCCATCGATCTGGGGCTCCACACAAGGTGTCAAAATCATTACAAGAACAGTGAGCAAAAATTCCAGAACCACACGTGGGGACCTAGTGAATGACCTACAGAGAGCTGGGACCAAAGTAACAAAGGCTACCATCAGAAACACACTACGACACCAGGGACTCAAATCATGCAGTGCCAGATGTGTCCCCCTGCTTAAGCCAGTACATGTCTGGGCCCATCTGAAGTTTGCTAGAGAGCATTTGGATGATCCAGAAGAGTATTGGGAGAATGTCATATGGTCAGATGAAACCAAAGTAGAACTTTTTGGTAAAAACTCAACTCGTCGTGTTTGGAGAAGAAGGAATGCTGAGTTGCATCCAAAGAACACCATACCTACTTTGTAGCATGGGGGTTTAAACATCATGCTTTGGGGCTGTTTTTCAGCAAAGGGACCAGGACAACTGATCCGTGTAAAGGAAAGAATGAATGGGGCCATGTATCAGATTTTGAGTGAAAACGTCCTTCCATCAGCAAGGGCATTGAAGATGAAACGTGGCTGGGTCTTTCAGCATGACAATAATCCCAAACACACTGCACGGGCAACGAAGGAGTGGCTTCGTAAGAAGCATTTCAAGGTCCTGGAGTGGCCTAGCCAGTCTCCAGATCTCAACCTCATGGAAAACCTTTGGAGGGAGTTGAAAGTCCATGTTGCACAGCGACAGCCCCAAAACATCACTGCTCTAGAGGAGATCTGCATGGAGGAAAATACCAGCAACAGTGTGTGAAAACCATGTGAAGACTTACTGAAAACATTTGACCTCTGTCATTGCCAACAAAGGGATATAACAAAGTATTGAGATGAACTTTTGTTATTGACCAAATACTTATTTTCCACCATAATTTACAAATAATTTCTTAAAAAATCAGACAATGCGATTTTATGGATTTTTTTTCTCATTAAGTCTCTCATAGTTGAGGTATATCTATGATGAAAATTACAGGCCTCTCATCTTTTTAAGTGGGAAAACTTGCACAATTGATGGCTGACTAAATACTTTTTTGCCCCCACTGTATATCCTTTTATTCTGGAGTCCTAAGCATAACAGATTCCACCAATGGATATCCTTCATAAGTATACACCCCAATGTGCATGCCCATTGCCCCTGCTTAATGTGATTCAGTGCAAAAAATAGCCTCATCTTGACCACAATCCCTGGGCCTGTGCCCCCTGTGCCTGGTTTAGTACATGTTAGCTGAGCAGTGAGGCACACAGTGTATGCCTCTCTGCTCAGTGTACAGGCGCAGGGACTCTGGTCTTTTACAGAAATTCCTGCTCTTTTTTGGAGACTTTATATCAGATTCAGGGTTTAAATCCAACAGCCTATTTAAGCAAATCCCCTTCAGGACATTCGCTCATCTCTGGATATAATTTATTCTCTAGGTATTAGATTGCTATATTATGGTATAGCTCATTAGAATAGGTCATCAATGGATCACTAGAGCTCAGCAGCCCCTTGACTCCATACTACACAGCAACATCTATATGAGTGAAGCCGCGCCATTCATATAGGGCTGGGCATCACTGTAGTACCAGGCACATCCTTGTTCATATGGTTATGGCACTGGTGGGTACTACTGTGAGTGCTCCTGCTGAATCCTAGAGTGATATAAGGAAATTCTCATAATACTTGTTATACTCCCTAAAGTGTTTTTCTAATTCTCTTCTACAACTAGAACCCCGTTCTATTTGGGCAAGCAGATAGCCTGGAGGGGGCAAAAGCCAGTAAGGTCAGTTTCACCCTACCATAGTACAGATGCATTTTTGCTTACATTTTATGGCTGAAAGTTCTGGCCTGACCATGGGTCTGACAACTTAAAGGGGTATTCCAGGAAAAACTTTTTTTTTTTAAATATTAACTGGCTCCAGAATGTTAAACAGATTTGTAAATTACTTCTATTAAAAAATCTTAATCCTTTCAGTACTCATGAGCTTCTTAAGTTGAGTTGTCCTTTTCTGTCTTAGTGCTCTCTGATGAGAACCGCCCAGTTTAGAAGCAAATCCCCATAGCAAACCTCTTCTAAACTGGACGTTTCCCGAGACACGTGTCATCAGAGAGCACTTAGACAGAAAAGAACAACCCAACTTCAGAAGCTCATAAGTATTGAAAGGATTAAGATTTTTTAATAGAAGTAATTTACAAATCTGTTTAACTTTCTGGAGCCAATTGATATATATATATATATATATATATATATATATATATATATATAAAGTTTTTTCCTGGATAATCCCTTTAAATTGGCAGCTGACGTGCAACCTTCTGGAAAAAAAAATTTCAAATGAAT
Organism: Hyla sarda; assembly: GCF_029499605.1. NCBI lineage: Eukaryota > Metazoa > Chordata > Amphibia > Anura > Hylidae > Hyla > Hyla sarda. The sequence goes on from NC_079192.1 coordinate 400,086,638, forward strand.
TGGGGCCAGAAAGTTATACAGATTTGTGAATTACTTCTATTCAAAATTCTGAATCCTTCCAGTACTTATTAGCTGCTGTATGCTACAGAGGAAGTTGTGTAGTTTTTTCCAGTCTGACCACAATGCTCTCTGCTGCCACCTCTGTCCATGTCGGGAACTGTCCACAGTAGGAGTATGGGTTTGTTTATGCTCTGGACAGTTCCTGACATGGACAGAGATGTCAGCAGAGAGCACTGTGGTCAGACTGGAAAGAACTACACAACTTTCTCTTGAGCATACAGCAGCTGATAAGTACTGGAAGGCATGTGTGTGTGGGCATTTAGTCTCGGTGCCTGAGTTTCTCAGCAGGCGCCGTTCTCTGTATGACGTTGTCGTGCTGTATACCTGGGGATGACAGGACGTTTCTTCTTCTCACTTCCCCTATTGGAGCCACAATGTAACCAAGCTATGGAATTGAAACATTCTGCTCTCTGTATCAAGTGCAATTAAGGAAATTTCGATATGAAAGCCCCATATGGGTTAAAGGGTTTTTCCAGACGATCAGCTGATTGAAGGGGTCACACGGCGTCCCCTTCATGGTTAACTGGGCAGAGGTTGGTACTTTTATTAGTAAGTGTACCTGGTTATACAGATCACTGCAACCTTATCCCATTCAAGTGAATCAGACTAAGCAGCTCTACAGGGCTGAGCTGTGCTAGATGAATAGTGATGGTGTCAGACCCCTACCATCTGATATTATTAGCCTATCCTAATCTTTTTTTATTTATTTTTTGTTTCGTCAGTGCCCGATCCCATTGATTGGCACTTCCTGGTGTTGGTGTAGGCACAGGGTGGTGACTGCTCAGCCAATCACTAGCTGCAGCATTGTCCTACTTCAGCCACCTCCCTTATTTTATAAAGGGGTATTCCAGGAAAAAGCTCTCTCTCTGATGACACGTGTCTCAGGAAACGCACAGTTTCTAAGCGAATCCCCATAGCAAACCTCTTCTAAACTGGGCAGTTCCCGAGACAGGTGTCATCAGAGAGCACTTAGACAGAAAAGAACAACCTTAACTTCAGAAGCTCATAAGTACTGAAAGGATTAAGATTTTTTTAATAGAAATAATTTACAAATCTGTTTAACTTTCTGGAGCCAGTTGATATATATAAAAAAAAGTTTTTTTCCTGGAATACCGCTTTAAGCACTTTTTCAGTTTTGACCCATTTTGTTGACTATTTGTTGGACCATTTTTTATTGGGACATAGCCTAAAGCTACGTGTATACATTGACCCCCGACCTACGATGGCCCCGACATTCGATCATTTCCCCATACGATCACTCTCAGAGGCCATCGCATGTTGAAGGCAGCATCAACATACGATGCTTTTGTATGTCGGGGCCATCGCATAAACGGCTATCCGGCAGCGCAGACTGCTTCAGCTGCCACCGGATAGCCGTTTACGGTGCCCCATGTGGTCCGCTGACGATCACTTACCTGTCCTCGGCGCTCCGGTGACGGTCACTTACCTGTCCTCGGGGCTCCGGCGCGTCCTCTTCGGGATCCCCCGCATCGTCGCCGCTCTCCATCGTCTTCATCACGTCACTGCGCATGCCGTCCCGTCATCCAATAGGAGCAGCGTGCGTAGCGACGTGATGGCGGCGGCGGAGAGCGAGGATGCCGGGGAAGCAGAGGCCTTGCCGGAGCGTCGGAGACACCCCGGGGACGCGGCGACAGCGATGGAAGGCGACATCCAGGGCAGCGTTGACAGTCTGGAGCGGCGGGGACACGTGAGTATAACCTCCAATACCAGTGGTCTTTAACCTGCGGACCTCCAGATGTTGCAAAGCTACAACTCCCAGCATGCCCGAACAGCCGTTGGCTGTCCGGGCATGCTGGGTGTTGTAGTTTTGCAACATCTGGAGGTCCGCAGGTTGTAGACCACTGTCCTATACTTTACATTGCACGGATCCCTCAACATACGATGGTTTCAACAAACGATGGTCCATTTGGAACGGATTACTATCGGACCACTGTGCTCAGTTTATTTTTAGTCCAAAAAAAGCTGCCCCCAAAAAAAGGCAGCTGAATATTTGGAAAAATGACATTTTCTGCCAATTTCTTTTCTACTATTTGGTCTTTATTTCAGCTTTTTTTTTTTTTACTTTTAGAAAAGTAACAGAAAAGTAACAAAGTAAAAAAGAAACAAATCATGTTTCCCAATGTGTTTCATTCGCTTTTTCTACAAAATGACAACATGCAAAAAAATGCAATAAAAAAAACCTAATAACATTTGAGCTGTTAATGGACAAAAAAAAAAAGGACCTTGCATTGAATTTTATGACTGTTTAAAGGGGTACTCCGGCGCTTAGACATCTTATATTATCTTATATAAGATGCCTGATTGCGGGGGTCCCGCCGCTGGGGACCCCCGTGATCTTGCACGCCGCCCCCTCAATGCAAGCCTATGGGTGGGGGCGTGACAGCTGCCACACCCCCTCCCATAAACTTGCATTGAGGGGGCGGAGCATGATGTCACACGGGAGCGGGGCCATGATGTCACAATGCTCCTGCCCCGTGATCGACAGTAATCAGACCCGGAGCGAGGGACTGATTTTAACGGGGTGCAGCGTGCAATGCAAGATCACGGGGCTCCCCAGCGGCAGGACCCCCGCGATCAGGCATCTTATCCCCTATCCTTTAGATGGAATAAGATGTCTAAGTGCCGGAGTACCACTTTAAAGGGGTACTCCGCCCCCAGACATCTTTGGATAATGGATAAGATGTCAGATCGCCGGGGTCCCGCTGCTGGGGAGCCCTGGGATCCCCGCTGGGGCACCCCGCTATCATTACTGCACAGAACGAATTTGCTCTGTGCGTAATGACGGGCAATACAGGGGCCGGAGCATCGTTACGTCACGGCTCCGCCCCTCGTGACATCATGGCCCGTACTCTTAATGCAAATCTATGGCAGGGGGCGTGACGACCGCCACGCCCCTTCCCATAGACTTGAATTGAAAGGGGCGGAGCCGTGACATAACGATGCTCCGGCCCCTGTATTGCCCGTCATTACGTGCAGAGCGAACTCGCTCTGTGCAGTAATGAGAGCGGGGTGCCGCAGCAGCAATCCCTGGGGTCCCCAGCAGCGGGACCCCGGCGATCCGACATCTTATCCCCTATCCTTTGGATAGGGGATAAGATGTCTGGGGGCGGAGTACCCCTTTAATGTTACTGAATGGGAATAGGGAATAGCCAACATTTTTTTCCATTGAGTTTAATGAAAAAGAAATACCACACGCAACCCGAGGACAAGAATGGTGCTGTTTTTGGAAGAAATCAGCTCTATTTTTTATTATCATGGATAACCTCATTAACAGCACACCTGAAATGTTTTAAGAACACTAAATATGGTAAATATACAAAGCTCACAGCCATTTCCCCCCTTTCTTCTCAGTCTGTTTGGCAACTTGCTCTGTCTTCAATATAGACCAGTAAGGCTAGGTTCACACAGCTGTTTGCATCCGACCTGTTAAGGGTCCGATCAGACCCTGAAACGGGTTGGATGCAAACAACTACTACTGATCATGATGGACCCAATGCAGTTACATGGAGTGTGTCGGTGACCCGGTAATTTAACAGGATTTTAGTGGAGAAAAAAATAGAGCTTGCACTATTTTTTTCTCCACTAAACTCCTGTCCCTTTGGCTGGATTGCTGACAGAACTCCGAATAGTGGAGTCCGACGGCAATGTGAACGAGGCCTAAGTTGGTGGAAAAATCTCTTTTTTAATTAAAGTTTCAACAAGGATGTACAAAAATTGCAGGTGTACCAACTGAGCAAAAGAATAGATACAATCATAATAAGAAAAGTAGAACATGAAGATAGCCCCAAAAAATGGCACAATCGAATTTAGGCGAGACTTTAGGAGACACACAGACCATGTAAAGTAACACAGAACACAAGACCCGGCCTATGTGGAGAGGAGGTATGCTTAAATATTAATAGAACTATAAACAGGGCAATCTCCGGCTCTGTCATAGCGCTGTATTGAGGAGGTGTGTCGGCCGCTGCTTTGTGCAGTTGTCGACACGCCCTATCTGGCCAGAGAGCCGGGGCACCGGATGGGAGATCTCGGGGGTCCCAGCGGTCGGACGCCACGTGATCTGAAACTTGTCCCCTATCCTTAGGATAGGGGATAAGTTTTCCAATACAAGAATACTCCTTTAAATAAACCTGTGAGGGACTTCCGGTTCTGGCGCTGCCATGAGAGGACACGTTTGAGAGGGCTCCTGCTTTCACCGGCCCCTGAGCTGCTCATTCTACCACCAGTTCTTACCTTGTAGTTCTGCTAGTGGTGAAGAAAGTTCTCCTGGCTGACTGGCTGAGACCTAAGGGTCTATTAACCAGCGGAATTCCGCCTCAAATGAAAGCCCAATACACTTCTATGGGATTCCTCATTCCCATTGACACTTGTGTCAAGTGTCAACAGCAGTGCGGAATCCCATAGAAGTGTATTGGGTTTTCATTAGAGGCAGAATTTCCCCCGAGTACTGGAATTGGCTTGACTAAGTGATACAGACATACATACTTTACTATATATTGACCGGCTGCATGCAGAACGATAGGAGACCAATGAAAACACATTTTTCCGCAAATGACAAAAGTGATTGTTTTACCTTACGGTCATACCACCCAATATCAGATGGTGGGTTTGAGTGACTCCCTGGGGGCACTTCACTACTTGCCATCCTGATTTGATGACGAAGAACCTGCATTTTTGGGGGTTTCTTTTTATCTGATCTGATTTTGGTTGTTTTATTTGTTCCCCCACTCCCGATCTTCTTGTTAGGTCAGATGGTTTTCTATATAACCCTACACTTATTTGATCGGGATTGTACGTTACCTGTTTTGCACTTCATATTTATACATATGATATCCCCTACTTTTGTTTTGTTTTTTTACCAATTTTCTTTGGGGTGCTGTGTCAGCATCTGCTTCTATTGATTTTTCCTTATGTTGAAATATGACAGAATACTGCTGTTTTTCCGTTTAAAGCTAGGTTTCCACACAGGTTTTTTTTCTGGCATTTTTGGGAAATCTGCCACTGCAGTTTTTGAACCAAAGCCAGAAGTAGATCTAAAAGGAATGGGAAATATAAATGTCACATATGGGCAGGGAACAGTGAAGCCCTAACTCACCCACAGCCACTGTCCCTACCTAATGCCTATCCGCCCTAAGTGATGGATCGACAACCACGATGACATACTCTCCCTGCTAAGTGCTGGGGCAGTGTTGTCAAAATAATAAAATACAAAAACAGTAGGAGTCGGAAAACAGCTGAAGGCACACAAACTAACAGAGATACACTAAGACACACACACGGTCAAATCAATGTCAGTCTAGCCGAGGTTGGTACCAGGAAATAGCGGAGTACAGCAATGCAGAGCAATAGAAGAGTCAAGGGAAAAGCCAAAGATCAATAAACAAGCAGATATCCAGTAAGCAGTAGTGTTGAGCGGCATAGGCCATATTCGAATTCGCGAATATTCGCGAATATATGGACGAATATTCGTCATATATTCGCGAATATTCGCATATTCGTTATATTCTCGTTTTATTTTTCGCATATGCAAAAATACGCGTATGCGAAATTAACATATGTGAAAATTCGCATATGCGAAAATTAGCATATGTTAATTTTCGTATATGCAAATTTTCGCACGCCAGTCTCACACAGTAGTATTACAGCCTTCTTTACACCACACAAGCTGGAAGCAGAGAGGGGTGATCACTGTGATGTGTACTGTGAAGAAAAAAATAAAAATAAAAAACGAATATTCGTAATTACGAATATATAGCGCTATATTCGCAAAATTCGCGAATTCGCGAATAATATTCGAATTGCGAATATTCGCGAGCAACACTAGTAAGCAGGAGGTGTCAGCTAAGAGTAACATTTCACAGACAATGAACTGATCACTGCTCCTAGCTTATATAGATAGGTGATCAGGGATATACCTTCCTGATAGGTAGCAAAGCTGAAAACCAGACCCAGACAACACAGGTGAGCTCCCAGCAGCTCCAGCCCAACTAGAGTCATTTAACTCTTCGTGTTTGGCCAGAGCCAGATGTTATAATGGAACAATGACTTATACTTTTCCTTCTTCATGAACCCACTTCTGACTTTGGCTTAAAAACTGCAGTGGCAGATTTCCCAAAAAACACACCAGAAAAAACCTGTGCTGAAACCTAGCCTAAAAATGACAAAACAGATTTAAATTATTAGCTAAATGTAAAATTTTCCTATAAGCTGAGAAATTTCCAATGGAAGGAGGTAAATGATCCAACTTGTGATGTCTATTGTCAAACGAAGGGAGTTTTGCCCATAAAGACGAAGGGACAGAATTCAACGTGAATTCCATTTCTCTATTGAGAACTTATGAATGGAAATCTTTCTTGTATCAAAGGACATTAAATGTCATAACATCATGTGAACAACCAGACAGAAAAAAGAGGAACTGGGGAAAAAAGTCTATAAATTGTTCATCAGAGTTCATGAGTTCACATTGTCGGAATGTAAGGCAAATCCTATGAACTTGTAAAGTGTTCCGAAATGTTTCTAATTTATTGATTTATGGGGGTTTCTTGTCTCAAAGCCATGAAAGGATTTACCTCTTGTTTACAAAAACCATGGGTTACCAGTGTAGGTTAGAGGTAACGTGCAGAATTACATAATTTCCAGGGTTTGCTACCATGGACACTTATCCCATATCTAAAATATAGGCAATAAGTGCCAGATTGAGGGGCGATGACTGCCAGGACCCCTAACGATTTTGAGAATGAAACTTCTGGAGCTCTTGTCTGGATGGAGCAGTGCACAAACTCTACCACAGATCCATTTTGGTCTATAGGAAGGTAGCAAAGCACTGTACTCGAGTCCCAACAGTTATACTCCTCCCACGATTAAACACTCTCCTCCTATCCGGTGCATAGGAAATAAGTGTCCATTAGTGTTGAGCAGCATAGGCCATATTCGAATTCGCAATATTTCACGAATATATGGATGAATATCCGTCATATATTCGCTACATTCGCATTATTCGTAATATTCGCGCTATATTTTCACATATTCGAACATTCGCGTATGCGAAAATTTGCATATGCGACAATTAGCATAAATGAAAATTCGCATGTGCAAATTTTCCCATATGCGAAAATTCGTACGCCAGTCTCACACAGTAGTATTAGAGCCTTCTTTAGACCAAACAAGCTGGAAGCAGAGAGGGATGATCACTGTGATGCGTACTGTGAAAAAAATATATATATATATATATTCGTAATTACGAATATATAGTGCTATATTCACGAATACTCGCGAATTCGCGAATATGCGATATTCGCGAATAAAATTCGCATTGCGAATATTCGCGATCAACACTAGTGTCCATGGTGCCGAAACATGTTTAAGCTAGAGCCATTGGTTGATAATGTTGCGGTTCATATTGTAACGCGTGGTTATGTAACATGGCCATATGATCGCTGGAGGAATACTTTTTAAAGGCCATCATGGTATTTTTTGGACAATTCTTCAGCATGGAACAGGTCCGTCGTTGATGTTGTGTGATGCACCAGCGGAGAACAGGGGCACTTTTGGAAATTTACTTATTTGATGTAAAAAAAAAAAAATTGGAACAACTGCTTTAAAGAAGTATCATGCAAAAAAACTTATCCCCTATCCAAAGGATAGGGAATACGTTTTAGATCGAGGGGGGTCCGAGTGCTGCCCCCCCCCCATCTCCTCTTTGGAGCCCCTGCTCTCCCTCACAGTGAAGAATAACGGACGGCTCTCCCATAGAGTTACATGGAGGGGACATGGCAGCCCCTGCTTTGGGCGGGGGTCGTGATGCGCCGATGTGTGAAAGACAGCCAGGGCTCTAAACAGGGGATTGCAGGGGACCCCAGCCCTCCAACCTGCTGCGATCTAAAACAGATACCTTATTGGTACAGCATCTATTATAGATATTTCTGTGTAAGAGATACCCCATTCATGAACATTATCACTGGAGCTTCCCAAAACAGAAATGGAGAGACCTCCTCTTCTTCTCCCTCCAGAGCAGTGGTACCTCAGACAGTCCCCCTAAATGGCTCTGCATTATAAAACCAATATAACCAAGCCATGGCTGTGGATTATAAAATCAATATAACCAACCCATGGCTGGATTATAAAACCAATATAACCAATCTATGGCTCTGGATTATAAAATCAATATAACCAACCCATGGCTGTGGATTATAAAACCAATATAACCCATCCATGGCTATATTATAAAACCAATATAACCAAGCCATGGCTCTGGATTATAAAACCAATATAACCAATCCATGGCTGGATTATAAAATCAATATAACCAACCCATGGCTGTGGATTATAAAACCAATATAACCCATCCATGGCTGGATTATAAAACCAATATAACCAATCCATGGCTGGATTATAAAACCAATATAACCAATCCATGACTGGATTATAAAACCAATATAACCAATCCATGGCTCTGTATTATAAAACCAATATAACCAATCCATGGCTGGATTATAAAACCAATATAACCAATCCATGACTCTGTATTATAAAACCAATATAATCGATCCATGGCTGTGGATTATAAAATCAATATAACCAATCCATGGCTGTGGATTATAAAACCAATATAACCAATCCATGGCTGTGGATTATAAAACCAATATAACTAATCCATGGCTGGATTATAAAACCAATATAACCAATCCATGGCTGGATTATAAAACCAATATAACCAATCCATGGCTGTATTATAAAACCAATATAACCAATCCATGGCTGTATTATAAAACCAATATAACCAATCCATGGCTCTGTATCATAAAACCAATATAACCAATCCATGGCTCCGCATTATAAAACCAATATAACCAATCCATGGCTGGATTATAAAACCAATATAACCAATCCATGGCTGGATTATAAAACCAATACAACCAATCCATGGCTGGATTATAAAACCAATATAACCAATCCATGGCTGGATTATAAAACCAATATAACCAATCCATGGCTCTGTATTATAAAACCAATGTAACCAATCCATGGCTGGATTATAATACCAATATAACCAATCCATGGCTGGATTATAAAACCAATATAACCAATCCATGGCTGGATTATAAAACCAATATAACCAATCCATGGCTCTGTATTATAAAACCAATATAACCAATCCATAGCTGGATTATAAAACCAATATAACCAATCCATGGCTGGATTATAAAACCAATATAACCAATCCATGGCTCTGTATTATAAAACCAATATAACCAATCCATAGCTGGATTATAAAACCAATATAACCAATCCATGGCTCTGTATTATAAAACCAATATAACCAATCCATGGCTGGATTATAAAACCAATATAACCAATCCATGGCTGGATTATAAAACCAATATAACCAATCCATGGCTGGATTATAAAACCAATATAACCAATCCATGGCTCTGCATTATAAAACCTATATGACCAATCCATGGCTCTGCATTATAAAACCAATACAACCAAGCCATGGCTCTGGATTTGAAAGCCAATATAACCAATCCATGGCTGGATTATAAAACCAATATAACCAATTCCTGGCTGGATTACAAAACCAATATGACCAATCCATGGCTGGATTATAAAACCAATATAACCAATCCATGTATCTGGATCATACAACCAATATAACCAATCTATGGCTCTGCATTATAAAACCAATATAACCAATCCATGTATCTGGATCATACAACAAATATAAACAATCCATGGCTCTGCATTATAAAACCAATATAACCAATCCATGTATCTGAATCATACAACCAATATAAACAATCCATGCCTCTGCATTATAAAACCAATATAACCAATCCATGGCTCTGCATTATAAAACCAATATAAACAATCCATGTCTGGATTATAAAACTAATATAACCAATCCATGGCTGGATTATAAAACCAATATAACCAATCCATGGCTGTATTATAAAACCAATATAACCAATCCATGGCTCTGCATTATAAAACCAATATAACCAATCCATGGCTCTGCATTATAAAACCAATATAACCAATCCATGGCTCTGCATTATAAAACCAATATAAACAATCCATGGCTGGATTATAAAACCAATATAACCAATCCATGGCTCTGTATTATAAAACCAATATAACCAATCCATGGCTCTGCATTATAAAACCAATATGACCAATCCATAGCTCTGTATTATAAAACCAATATAAACAATCCATGGCTGGATTATAAAACCAATATAACCAATCCATGGCTGTATTATAAAACCAATATAACCAATCCATGGCTCTGCATTATAAAACCAATATAACCAATCCATGGCTGGATTATAAAACCAATATAACCAATCCATGGCTTTGCATTATAAAACCAATATAACCAATATATGGCTGGATTATAAACCAATATAAACAATCCATGGCTCTGCATTATAAAACCAATATAACCAATCCATGTATCTGGATCATACAACCAATATAAACAATCCATGGCTCTGCATTATAAAACCAATATAACCAATCCATGTATCTGGATCATACAACCAATATAAACAATCCATGCCTCTGCATTATAAAACCAATATAACCAATCCATGTATCTGGATTATACAACCAATATAACCAATCCATGTATCTGGATTATACAACCAATATAACCAATCCATGGCTCTGCATTATAAAACCAATATAACCAATCCATGGCTGGATTATAAACCAATATAACCAATCCATGGCTCTGCATTATAAAACCAATATAATCGATCCATGAGGATTATAAAACCTATTTAAAAAAAAAAAACACATCAAAAGGCAAAAATCAACTGACGTGTCTCAAATAACCACAATTGCAGATTGAGGAAGAGCCATCTACATATATTGTAATTGACAAATTCGGCAATGACATGTGGTTGAATACTGTGGTTATGAACAAATTGCAACATTCAGGCGAGACATAAGATGTAAGAAAAGTAAAACCAAGTGACACGTAATGATACAGCTGCCTGGTAAGGGCTATTATACTAATAATGCTAGACTATACAATATGTTCTCAATAAAGGGAAAGCATCATCTAAACACGACAGATTATGTATAATATGTTTAGTATCTGTTAATGATATCATCTTCTCCCTTGTCATGTCTTTTAACTTGTTTTTTTGTGGGATAAGTTGTATTTTTTAAAGGGAACCTAGTTGCCCATAGCAACCAATCAGATCGCTTCTTTCCTTTTTAACAAGGTCTCTGCAAAATGAAAGAAGCAATCTGATTGGTTGCTATGGGCAACTCAGCAACTTTTCCTCTGGATGGGGTTTGATAAATCTCCCGCATAATGTATTAAAAAAAAACTATTATTTTGGGGAATGGAAAAAAACAACAATTCATCTGCTTTATTTGGTTGATTTTTAAGTTTCACATTATACAGAATTAACGTTTGTATTGCAGGGTATTATGGTTGCCAAGTAGGTATATATATATAGGCCCAACCACCTCTTCTACAGTGAAATGGTGGTCTGTAACCTAGCAACAAGCTAGATGGAGGAAAGGAGCAGGAATATCAAGAGTAGGAGTCAAATTTGCTAAAATAATATATGTGAAAATATTTTACTTGACATGTCCTTCAAGCTTAAAATGGGAATACCCCTTTAACTTTAGTGATAACCTATCTGCATCCAATAATTATGTCACAGAATTACCTCAATTTCTGTCTAACAATTTAGATACAGTAATTGCTTTTGCCTGTGGCATCTAAGGGGCTAAATGGCCAGGATCAGAGTTATCTCCAATCCCGACCATTGCAGCACAGATAGCTGTAGTACACGGCCTACACCTGCCACCAATGGCATAGGCTCAGCTTATCTGTGTCTTTGCAGGGCCAATGACTTTCTTGTACTGCTGAAGGTCTAGATAAGACAGGATAGTTAGTTACACAATACACTATACTGTACTCACAGAGAAGACTCTGTATACAACTCTATTATGACTCCCTTTTCCACGTTTCTCTGTCAGTTGACATCAATACAGACAATACAGGAAGGCATTGTAAGGAAATTGTGAAGAAATCTGGAGAGTTACCTCCATCTTGCACACGTGCAGTCAGTCTTGTCTTTCATGGGACTGTCCTACTAACAGACAAAAAATGTTTCTGACTTTTTGTATTTGTGGTGTCCCGGTACAGGACTCGGTCCTGGAGTCCCCTCAGCCAGAGTCCCTCCATGCTAATGGACTCTCCTGAAGGGCAAACCCCTAGTCGCCTCTTAAAATGGTGATATTTAATGTATATACTTATATATTTAATTAATCTAGGATACCTCTGTATAGGACCTTAGAGGTCAAGTGCCTTTAATTTATGTTATGCTATGGTTTAAGGACCTTTGGGTCATGTGATATGCCCAGAGTTCCAGAGGTCAGGACTGACAGGTTTGGCTATCCAATGAGCTTTGTCCCACCCCCTTAATATATAAGGGGCTGCAGCCACTAAATTCTCTCTCTTGAGACCTGTACATGAAAGAAAGCACATCTCATATCTAATCATCAATTCAAGCTAGGCCTGAAGCCTTATCTTCCGCAGCCACTAAACCGCGAGTTATCCAGCTCAAAACTACTAAAATCCTGTGTGACTAATGCAACTCAATTATCCTAAATTCAGTAGCACAGTGGCTAGCAAATCAAAGCTCATTGATATCTAAGAAGTCCCAGCAAACCTGTGAGGAACCTGAACTACGGTCCTCTATACAAAGACTGTTCTGTTTCCTGCAGTTGCATAAAATATGCAGTAAAGTTTATTCCGGTTTTCATCAACATCTGCTGTGGACATTCCTGTATTTTCCCTACCGTTTCTGGGACGGTTGGCGGTAGGACCATTACCCTAAGGAAACCGCATGCTGGCGTCACGACAACATAGGGCAGGGATGTGGAAATCCTATCGCCCGACTCCCGGGACAAGTAGTTTTGGGTGCCGGGCAGGTGAATTTTTTATAGATTTAGCCCCGTATCGGGCTAGCAAAGACAGACAGACTTCTCCCTTATTTTTCTTTAATGCCGGTGTGAGATGAAAAATTCAAAGCCGGCCCCCAGCTGATTTCAGTAGCCGCTGCTCAGAGTGTATGGAGGGGGCGGCGGCAGCCCCCAGCTGATTTCAGTAGCCGCTGCTCAGAGTGTATGGAGGGGGCAGCGGCGGCCCCCAGCTGATTTCAGTAGCCGCTGCTCGTATTCACGGAGGAAAATACAGATCGGGGAGAGGAGGTGTGTGAGGAGACTGCACTGCACGGGCCGGGGATTTCACCTCACACAGGCTCAGGTGAGGAGGCCGAGCATGCAGGCGGCGGGAAGGGTGGTTGTATATGTATGTAATGTATAATTAGGGGGGGGGGTGTATGATGTGTGCATATGTATGGTGTATGTGTCATGTGTATATATGAAGTGTATATGTGTGATGTGTGTATGTAATGTATGATATAGGGGGCAGCGGCGGGTGTATGTATCATGTATGCATATGTATGGTGTATGAGTCATGTGTATATATGATGTGTATATGTGTATGGTGTCCGTGTATGTGTGATGTGTGTATGATGTGGGGTGTATCAGCGGCGGGTGTATGTATATAATGTGTGCATATGTATGGTGTATGTGTCATGTGTCTATATGATGTGTGTATGTGTGATGTGTGTATGTAATGTATGATATAGGGGGCAGCAGCAGGTGTATGTATGATGTGTGCATATGTATGGTGTATATTTATGGTGTGAGTGTATGTGTATAATGATGTGTGTATGGTGTATGTGTGATGTATGTATGTAATGTATGTAATGTATGATGGGGGAAGCAGCGGCGGGTGTATGTATGATGTGTGCATATGTATGGTGTATATTTATGGTGTGAGTGTATGTGTATATATGATGTGTGTATGGTATATGTGTGATGTGTGTATGTAATGTATGATGGGGGGCAGCGGCCGGTGTATGTATGATGTCTGTCTGTGTGTGATGTGTATGCATGTATGTAATGTATGATGGGGGGCAGCAGCCGGTGTATGTATGATGTGTCTGTGTGTGATGTATGTATGTAATGTATGATATAGGGGCAGTGGCCGGTGTATGTATGATGTGTCTGTGTGTGATGTATGTATGTAATGTATGATATAGGGGCAGTGGCCGGTGTATGTATGATGTGTGTATGTATGTATGTCTTGTTCAGGGGCGGACTGACAAGTGCTGCTGCCAATTGTGCCTTCTAATTTTATTTATTTTTAGTGTCTTCTGGCCACCAGCACTAAATTGCACCCCTAGAATCCCCCCCCCCCACACCCCTTCATACTCGCCTGATGACCAAGAGCTCCAAGGATGCACGCAAACACGCCCGAACCAAAACTACAACTCCCAGCATGTTACACCATAACCTAAACTGTAGAACTATAAAGTGTAACATGCTGGGAGTTGTAGTTTTGGTTCAGGTCAGCTGCAGAGCCATAGGCTGTATCAGGGCATGCTGGGTGTTGTAGTTACGAACTGTAATTCCCAGTATTCCTTGACACAGACTATGGCTCTGCAGCTGACACGAACCAAAACTACAACTCCCAGCATGTTACACAATAACCTTAACTGGACTACTATACAGTGCAACCTGCTGCAACACCCACACAACCATAGGCTGTATCAGGGCATGCTGGGTGTTGTAGTTATCTAGTAATTAAATGCAACATAATGACACGTAATGATAAAGTGTGTAATAAAAGTTCTGATAATAACTACAGATCATGTCACACAAGATTACCCTCATCCCTGTATATGGGAAAATTGGAGTTATAGGGGTCAGATGGGGGGGGGGGGGCAGTGTCTAAAGGAATCTTATATCCATCCCTGGTGGTCTAGTGGTGGGGGGGGGGGGAATCGTACTATTTTGGTTGAAATTATTTCATGTATCACAGTTCCTGACACAGACAGAGGTGGCAGAAGAGAGCACTGTGGTCAGACTGGAAAAAAAACTACACAATTTCCTCTGGAGCATACAGCAGCTGATAAGTACTGGAAGGATTAAGGTTTTTAAATAGAAGTAATTTACAAATCTGTATAATTTTCTGGCCTGACTCACTGACTCATCAACGCCAAGCCTAAACCTTTGGAGCTAGAAAGCTGAATTTTTTCACAGGTGTTGTTTTTAAGACGTAGATGAGGAATAAGAAAGGATTTTTCGAAATTCAACCCTTAAGGGGGTGAAAAGGGGGTTGAAAGTTTGTATGGAAGTCCGTCATTTTTGAAGCTAGAAGCAAGAAACTTTGTTTTTAGGATAACAATTAGAGATAAAGAAACAAGTGTTTTAATGTTTTCTAAAATTCCACCCCTAAAGGGGTGAAACGTGGGTTCAAAGTTTGTATGAATTAACCCCTTGCCGAAGAATGCCCTGTGCTTGTGGCACAAGAGGGTTATGAAGCGAGCTCAGGAGCTATCAGCAGCCAGGCCCCGTGGCTAATGCCGGACATCTCCGTTCCAGAAGATGTACGGCATTAAAGGGGTTATCCAGGAAAAAACTTTTTTATATATATCAACTGGCTCCAGAAAGTAAAACAGATTTGTAAATTACTTCTATTAAAAAATCTTTATCCTTTCAGTACTTATGAGCTTCTGAAGTTGAGTTGTCTGTCTAAGTGCTCTCTGATGACACCTGTCTCGGGAACCGCCCAGTTTAGAAGCAAATCCCCATAGTAAACCTCTTCTAAACTGGGCGGTTCCCGAGACAGGTGTCATCAGAGAGCACTTAGACAGAAAAGAACAACTCAACTTCAGAAGCTCATAAGTACTGAAAGGATTAAGATTTTTTAATAGAAGTCATTTACAAATCTGTTTAATTTTCTGGAGCCAGTTGATGTATAAAAACCATTTTTTTCCTGGATAACCCCTTTAATTCTTTAGACGTGGCGATCAAAGTTGAAAGAATTCGGGTTGTTTTGATGCCCGTAGACTTTACCCAGAGCGGCCTCATTACTATAGGATGGTAAAAAGTAAATCTATGTTACCCCAAATTTAAAGCGAGCGAAGCCGCGGCCAAAAGATAGTAAACAAAAAAACCAGTATGAGGTCCGGAACTCTCAATGTTAACCCTATAAAGCCAGATTGTTTTTATATATATATCTATATGGTTATTGTCACGGTTCGGCAGGCAGGAGGTGGATCCTCTGTGTCAGAGAGGGTTTGGCGTGGACCGTGTCGGTGGACCGGTTCTAAGTAGCTACTGGTTTTCACCAGAGCCCGCCGCAAAGCGGGATGGTCTTGCAGCGGCGGTAGCAACCAGGTCGTATCCACCGGCAACGGCTCAACCTCTCTGACTGCTGAGATAGGCATGGTACAAGGGATAAGGCAAGAGCAGGGTCGGACGTAGCAGAAGGTCAGGGCAGGCAGCAAGGATCGTAGTCAGGGGCAACGGCAGGAGGTCTGGAACACAGGCTAGGAACACTCTAGGAAAGGCTTTCTCTGGCACAAGGGCAACAAGATCCGGCGAGGGAGTGCAGGGGAAGTGAGGTATAAGTAGGGAGTGCACAGGTGGAAACTAATCAAGGTGATTGGGCCAGGCACCATCATTGGTGCACTGGCCCTTTAAATTGCAGAGACCCGGCGCGCGCGCACCCTAAGGAGCGGGGCCACGCGCACAGGGACAACACAGACGGGGAACGGGTCAGGTACGGGGACCGAGATGCGCATCGCGAGCGGGCGCGTCCCGCATCGCGAATCGCATCCCGGCTGGGAGCAATATCGCAGCGCACCCGGTCAGCAGGTCTGACCGGAGCGCTGCGAATTAAAGAACGCTGCGAGTGCTTCGGGGAGGAGCGGAGACCCGGAGCGCTCAGCGTAACAGTTATGTACAGGTAGTTATATCATTTGAATATGGATAGAAGAACAACATAAACTGTAAAGGTGGAAATTCACTTTAGAGTTCCCCTGGTTAATAGTTAAAATTCCCTTAAACGCCAGGATCATTTCATATGTTTCGACCCGTGTGCACTGACCTCTTGCCTGATGGCTTTCTCAATTCCCTCCATTGTTTACAGACAGAAACGATTTTTCGGAAATACATGAATTTACAGTCTGTGGTAAAACAAGAAAAATCCTCTGTGGCTTGAGTCCTCGTCCTATTACCGTGGGAACCTTCCGGCAGAGTGGTCAGCGCTCTTTTACTTAAGCAGGGAACCTATTAATTCATGTTATCAGCATTTTCTATACTGGTGAAGAGAATTGTTTAAGGGGTACTCCGCCCCTGGCATCTTATAAGATGTTAGATCGCCGCGGTCCTGCTGCTGGGGACCCCGGGGATCGCCGCTGCGGCACCCCGCTATCATTACAGCACAGAGCGAGTTCGCTCTGCGCGTAATGACGGGCGATACAGGGGCCGGAGCAGCGTGACGTCATGGCTCCGCCCCTCATGACATCACGGCCCGTCCCCTTAATGCAAGTCTATGGCAGGGGGTGTGACGACCGCCATGCCCCCTTCCCATAGACTTGTATTGACGGGGGCGGGCCGTGACGTCAAGAGGGGCGGAGGGGCCCCTGTATTGCCCGTCATTACGTGCATTACGTGCAGAGCGATCTCGCTCTGCGCAGTAATGATAGCGGGGGGCTGCAGCAGCGATCCCCGGGGTCCCCAGCAGCGGTATCGCGGCGATCTGACATCTTATCCCCTACCCCTTTAAAGCTACACAAGATGACATCACTATACAGTGGTCCCTCAACATACGATGGTAATCCGTTCCAAATGGACCATCATATGTTGAGGGATCCGTGCAATGTAAAGTATAGGTAATCTACAACCTGCGGACCTCCAGATGTTGCAAAACTACAACACCCAGCATGCCGGACAGCCAACGGCTGTCAGGGCATGCTGGGAGTTGTAGTATTGCAACATCTGGAGGTCCGCAGGTTGAAGACCACTGGTATTGGAGGTTATACTCACGTGTCCCCGCCGCTCCGTACCATCACCGCCCGTCACCGCTGCCCTGGATGTCGCCTTCCATCGCTGTCGCCGCGTCCCCGGGGTGTCCCCGACGCTCCAGCAAGGCCTCTGCTTCCCCGCCATCCTCGCTCTCCGTAGCCGCCATCACGTCGCTATGCACGCCGCTCCTATTGGATGACGGGACGGCGTGCACAGCGACGTGATGACGACGATGGAGAGCGCCGGCGATGCAGGGGATCCCGAAGAGGACGCGCCTGAGCCCCGAGGACAGGTAAGTGATCGTCAGCGGACCACATGGGGCACCGTAAACGGCTATCCGGTGGCAGCTGAAGCAGTCTGCGCTGCCGGATAGCTGTTTATGCGATGGCACCGACATACAAAAGCATCGTATGTTGATGCTGCCTTCAACATGTGATGGCCTCTGAGAGACCATCGTATGGAGAAATGATCGTATGTCGGGGCCATCGTAGGTCGGGGGGTCACTGTATACTGATGCAGAACGTAACTTGAAGCTCCTGGACCCCAAAATGCCCCCTAAATAGCATGTTTTATTATTATACAGGTGTATTCTTATAGGGCAGATGCTTTAGGGCCTCCTCAGGCCCAGTTGCATCTACTACCCCTTCCACTTGTTCCAATCTATAACTGACCTCCTCATAGAAGCTGATCAGATTAGTCTGACAGGACCGATCCCGCATAAACCCATGTTGGCGCATTTCATTTAGGCTAGTTGTTCCACTTGTTGTTTTATTTTACTTTATTTAAAAAATTTTAAGTGTTTTTCCACCTTAAAAATCGCCAGAAAAACTGCTTTTTGCAATGTGTTTTTTTCTGTTGTTTTTTTCATTGTTTTTTTAAACACCAATTTTTTCCCTGTGGCAGTTTTTCACTACCTTGAGGGTACCACTCTGTGAGTCAGATGAAGGGCGCCCGGCCCACGGAGTGTAAGGAGTTTAGTAGTAATGCATAGCATCAACATATACCTCCATGGATGCTGCCACTTGGTGTCTTTGGTAGCAAAAATGTATTTAAAAAAAGCCAATGTTAAATTAACATAGGGTTTTTTTTGGGCTTATTTTCCCCCTTCCATCTAAAGCCAAGATTTCTTTAAAAAAAAAAAAAAAAAAAAACGCCATGGTCTCAGCATACTGGAGGGGCAAGCTGTGCTTAACTAGCTTGCCCCCTGACTGGTGAGCAGTTAAGGGGTTAAGAAATATACAGGCAAGGTTTTTAGCCCCCTCCCCCGTCTGTAAAAACTTGTTGGTAACTATAGTGGTATGTCCCATGGGTGGGGGGGAAGGAGTGCACCAATCAGGGGTTTAATAGTTTCCCGGGCTTTCAGGGGCCCTCCCCTGGGTATTTATAGCTGTGGTGCCTCCCTTCCCCCCTCAATCTACCCAGGACCTGGAGTTTTGCCCTCCCTCCCTCCCTTTTTGTATCTCTGTTTATTGTAAGTCACAGCTTGGTGGTAAGAAGACGGTGAAAGTGGGGTCAACCCGGGGTAGACCTCCACACAGGACGGTGTGGCAGCACCTCTCGGGTTGATAAGAAGCCAATCGGTGTCTTTGTTACAGTTAAATTGTTATTTATATAAGTAATTTTATAAATAAAGCTGTGGCCGATCCCCACCCATAAAAAGTTGAATTGTTGTTGTGTCAGTTATTATTTAATTAATTATTGTAAAAAGGGGGAGGGGTAGTTATAGCCTGCTAATTGGGTCTCAACAGTCTGCGTAGCTTGTAGCTTCTAGGCCCTGATGCAAAATCTGCAACAGTGCCCCATATGCCAAAATAATACTGGTCTCTTATGGGGCAGATTTGCTTTGGGGCCCCCTTAGGCACCAGGGCCCTAGTGCGACTGCTACCTCTGCTACCTCTATAGCTAAGCCCCTGGTTCCGCCACTCCGTTCATTGTCTACGGGACTGCCAAAGAGAGCTGATGAATGGAATAGCAGTGCGCAATGACGAGTTGCACAGTTTTAATGGCTGTGGATTACCAAACATTTTCCAATTGAGTACTCAATAAATGGCCCAAAACTGAGTAAGAACATAGCCTCAGGATCCTTTTAGACATGCAGACCACTGTCCAATACAAATGCTGATCTAGTGGATTGGTGCACATGATAAGGTCCCGATAAACAAACCACAAGGCAGGGGGGATCACTAAATGTAAATTGCACTTACCCCAAGTTGCTGTGCACACCATACCCAACAATGGATCAGAGTGTAGAATATATACGGGGACCTCCTGCAGCCCTCCTGTCCGGGTGTATAAATCATTCGTGGGAATCCTTCAGAATGGAGACCCAGGATCAGCTGGCACTTGAGAGACCGACAACAAGGTAGGCAACGCGTTGCATGCTGGTCCAATAAAACTTTCTTTGTTACCTACCTGGTTGTCGGTCCCCCAAGTGCTGGATGATCCTGCGTCTCAATTCTGAAGCATTCTTACGATCCATTTATACAGTATATTGTCAGTGGAGAGCGGCAATCCCAGCAAATAACAATGACAATCCCAGCAAACAACCAAACGTTTGTGCGTTCATTGGCTGATCACTGGGTCTATTTTTTTTTTATTCCGTATTTAACCACAATTTCAATATCATAAAACAATCTATCCCTATGCAGAAAAAAGCGACCATAAGGTAAACCATAAGGCAAACTTACAAAATACAAAAATACAAGAGTATGGGACACATAGCAACCCGACTAAGAGGAAAACAAGGGACAAAGAATAGTTGGGGAAAACACCACTGGCAGCTCACATACCACGAAACACTAAATATGGGGGAAAGAGCAGGAACCCTTCTACCGAGTCAGAGCAAAGAGCCAGCTCAAAGCCCTCTAAGTACGGAAAAGGGCTTTATATTTGGCTGAATTCTGAAAGAATGACCAATAAACTGGCCAACACGGTTATGCAAGTGCCGTCAACTCCTCCATGTGTCAAATATGTTGTATCTTATGAATCCACAACGATCGCTTCGAACACTTCCAAAATTCTGGAATACATTCCCCGGTCACATTGATCAGGTGACGTAGGATGGATACCCTATATGTCTAAATGGGTATGGACCATTAGGTCTCTTTTTTTTATGGGGCAATTTTCTGCTTATTTGGCTGATAACTGCCCTATGCAACAGACCTTTATAGACTGCAATAGTTCAGCATTGCAAATGGGCTATATGTTTATTGCAGTGCCATCTCCTGGGAGCGCTCACCATTAGATCTTTAGACTTACCAATAATTGCCCGTATGGGTTGGCCCCATTTATTGTAAAGTTCAATCTATGACCGTATGCAGTAAGCTCCCTCTAGTAGTGGCTGTAGGTTGACCACCTTTTTTGAGTCCTGCATAGTCATCATATACGTTCATGAAATGGACTGAACGCAGTAAAAATTCGACTATTATATTTGGCCAAAGCCTATAGGCCATCTGGGAATCCCCTTTTCACATATTGGAGATGGACAGCCTGATGTAGGCCCAAAAACTTGGTCTGAATGCAGCCTAAGAATGTTCCTTCAACTTATAAAGAACTTCAATAAAATGCATTATAGATTTCACGACGTCCTGAGGACAACTGAAACGTCATACATGGTTACCAGAAAATGACACCAATAGTGGGAAGTAGTCATATCTCGACAAAAAAGGACTTATTTATTGTAGGGAAGGAAAATGCCTTGTAATGTTGTTGGTTTCATTGCATTATACATTGGAAAAAATAGAACAAAATCTGACCCTACCCAACTGATCAAATAAAAACTCTACACCTGATATGTAAGAAGAAAGTAATGGAGACTGGATGGAGGTTCATTGTTTCATCTTCCCCTTTCGGGTTGATACTGCGGCGCCACTCGACGAGAGTGTTCATTTTCTGCACTGTAATAAAAGAGGGGAAGTGAAATGGCACAATTCCTTTTCCATTCTCTTGCGGTCATGATAAATGTTGACATGTGTGTCGCACAAAAGGAATATCATGTGACCAGAGGTGAGCTATTAATTTGTGGGTGGAAGTAAGCGCACTACAATGCCACGATACTAAACTTATAAAATAAAAGTCATCGCAAATTATATTTGTGGTTAGGTGTGGTCTTGGAAGAGGTTAAAAGAGGTACTTGAGTTTTCAAAAAGCTTTTTACTTGTCCCAGGAACACGCACGCTTCTCTCTGCTAGTTCTTGGGATCGGTTGGAGTCTACACATTCACTAGACTCGCTAGAACTAGCAGGGTGAAACACATGTAAAGGTTTGTTAAAAACTTAGCAACCCTTTAAATGTTCTTAGGTCCCCTATATTCACCAGACTGTGTGAAAAGGAGACATTGGACAGATCCATTGGGCAAGTTGGGCAGATCAGTCAGCCGGTCACATAGCGTGTCAACCCTTCTCTCGGTTCTCCCTGTCATTTAATCACTTCAAAAGAACCTTCTCAAACAAGTTCTGACCTCAAGGGTTAGCCTTTTAGGGATGTGTCAGACCCACTAAAGCTTCCTCCATTACATAGGGAACACTATGAACTGAGTTTTAATCTTGACGACATCATCAAAAACGGAAGCGGCATTAGCCTGGAAAAACAAGTCTCCAAGGAAATGCAAAAAATTGTATTCTTAAAGGTGTTATCTGTGAGAACAATATGCATGGCTTACCATAGGATAGGCCATCCATATTAGATTGGTTGGGTTCTGTCTCTTGGTACAGCTGCCAATCAGATGGGTGAAGTGGCCACAGTGCCTAGCAAGTGTCATGTCTTCTTCACTGCTTACCAGGCATTCCTTCTTACTTTTGGTAGTATCCGTGCATTATTGTGCAGCTCAAACCAGTTCTCTTAAACTGCAAATATTATCATGACCGTTGCTAAATAATGATCCTTCATAGTACAGCGCCACATTAGGACAACCCCTGTTAGGGCAAAGGGACATTAGAGAGGTGGTCGACAGGTGAGAGCTACTGAGAAACACCGTTCCTGCTCTGGAGGACCCTATGTGGCCCTAAATGAGCACCCTGTAATACCACATTTCTCCTGCAGTGGCCACCCATAGCCTTCCCCACCGGACCAGCAGCGATCAGCTCATGGTCTGTAGGTCATCATTTCAAGAGGGTCAGCTAGATAACAAAGAGTCAAGATAAGGTAACCCAAAACTGACTGTAGACCGTCCACCATTCGGAGCTTACGCTGCTGTCTGGTTCAGTAAGGAAATTTACTAAGACTAAAGTGGAAATTCACATATTGTAAGGGAAAATCCAATGTCTAAATAAATCCGCAGTACTACAAACATAGTATTTATTTTTTTTTTTAGAATAAATAAGGGGAAAGCCTAACCCCAAAAGGCATCCCCACCATTAATACCCTGGAAGTGTCAAAAAAACTTTGGACCTACATCTAAGGAATAAGTCATAATGTATTTCTAAGGAATAAGTCATAATGATAACTGACTAAAGCAGAAGTCAATAAAATCCAATAAAAGTCCACACGAATACACCTTCAGCTACAGCCCAGCAGTACCTGGCACTGTCATAGACATCACGTTATCGATCTTGACTTACTGTGATATTATCAGCTTTGTTTGCTGAACCTTAAGGAAGTTATAGAAACTTTCACTTCCCACATTTTGACGTCTGTCTATGAGGAAGCACTATGCAGGCAATACATTGAATTGCCAATGGTTTAGGAATTTTCTCTAAATTTAGAAACACATCTATATATATATAGGTTCCTTAGTACCTACCTTCATCTTTTTCCCAGTGAAGGATGAAGGCAATAAGATTACATCTGTCTGGTTGTATGTCTGTGAGTCTGACATCATTTAAATGGGTACTCCACCCCTAGACATCTTATCCCTATCCAAAGGATAGGGGATAAGATGTCTGATAGCAGGGGTCCCGCCGCTGGGGACCCCCGTGATCTCCCTGCTGCACCCAGTGTTCGTTTAGAGTATCAGGAGCAGCGGCCCACATTTAGAGTATCACGAGCCTCCCCCCCACATTGCCAGTCATCCGGCATGGAGCGAAGCAGCAGAGATCGTGGGGGTCCCCAACGATCAGACATCTTAACTCCTATCCTTTGGGTAGGGGATAAGATATCTAGGGGCGGAGTACCTCTTTAAAGGAAATGTGTTACCAAAATATAAAAAAAAATTCTTAAAGGTTAAATATATTTGTTTATATGTTTTAAATATTTTTGGAAACCTTTAAAAAAAAAAATCACTTGTCAGAAAATAATTATTAAAGTTTTCTTATATCTCACTGTTGACCAGTAGAGGGAGCTAAAATAAGAATGTGAAGAGAAAGTAACTTGAAACTTGGCTCCTGCTAATTTGACCCACCCCTCTCCCTGCTGGTGACCTCCCTTCCTCTTGTGTAAGAGAAGGGGGAGAAATTCCCCTGTGTCGTGCCATCTTGCTGGTGACTGAACAGTGGTAAAGTACAGCTGCTACAGATTATTGGTATAATTATATATATAGGAAGAATCTGCTGCGGATGCAGCATATTATAATACCAGTGGATGACATTTTAACAGATCTATTCCATGGTTCACAGTCTAGTGTAAACTTCTCCCCCTGCAGTCAGTCTGCAGTAACACAGTAAGGGACAGACATAGTCAGTGACGCACGCACGCTCAGTACAGAGACACATGCAGACTTTATACTGAGCATAGCTCTCACACACAGCTTTTCCAGGCTCCTGAAGCCTGAAGGGCACGTGATATGCTTCGTACTGAAACGTTTATAATAATTAAGGAACCTGGTAAAGCTGTGTGTTACAGTTATGCCCTGTAATGACTCATGGCCCTGTAATGATAACAGAGCCTGACTGTCTCACACAGCTTTCCCAGGCTCCTGAATGGCATGTGATCTGCTTAGTACTGACACATTTCTGGTCATTCAGGAACTTGGAAAAGCTGTGTGTGTGACAGTCAGACTCTGTTACCATTACAGGGCCATGAGTCATTATAGGGTCTGACTGCCACACAAGATCAGGAGCCTTGGAAAGCTGTGTGTGACAATCAGTGAGGAGGTCTACACATTGAGGAAGTTGGGGATGTGCAGGGAGCTGAGCGTCAGGGCTGACAGGCAGGTCACAGATGTGAGCGGGGGGCGGGGGGCGAGGGGGTGGGTGAACTTGGAGGAGATGGAAGGGACTGCTGCTCTAAATTTGTATAATCTCTCCTGTCTGATGTCTGCCTCAATCTTAACTTTTCTTAACTTTCCTATGCCCTTGTGTCTGCCATAAAGCAACTGTGCAAGTGTTGTGAAGTGACACACCACAAAGAGGCTACAGCTTTCACATAGACTTGCATTGAGGGGGCGGGTGTGACATCACACGGGGGCGGAGTCGTGACGTCACGATCTTACGTCCCCGTGGTCAGGATGGTATTAGCCTCAGGGCCTCCAGCGGTTCCGGAAGCCGTTACAGGTGGGTGCCGCATGGTAGAATGCGGGGGGTCCCCAGCGGCGGGACCCCCGCGATCCTTTGGATAGGGGATAAGATGTCTAGGGGCGGAGTACCCCTTAAAGGGGTACTCCACTGGAAAACATTTTTTTTTTTTTTATCAACTGGTGCCAAAAAGTTAAATTGATTTGTATATTACTTCTAATTAAAAATCTTAATCCTTCCAGTACTTATCAGCTGCTGTATACTACAGAGGAATATCTTTTCTTTTTTAAATTCCTTTCTTTATGACCACAGTGCTCTCTGCTGACACCTCTGTCCATGTCAGGAACTGTCCGGAGTAAGAGCAAACCCCATAGAAAACCTATCCTGCTCTGGACAGTTCCTGACATGAACAGAGGTGTCAGCAGAGAGCATTGTGGTCAGACAGAAAGGAAATTCAAAAAGAAAAGAACTTCCTGTGGATCATACAGCAGCTGATAAGTACTGCAAGGATAAAGTTTTTTTTTTTAAAGAAGTAATTTACAAATCTGTTTAACTTTCTGGCACCATTTGATTTAAAAAAAATGTTTTCCACTGGAGTGCCCCTTTAAGTGGAATTACCATTGCCAACTGATTCAGTCAGTGTTAGGATCGAGCAGATTCCACCTAAAGATTGAGCAAGCTCAAATTCCGTAGTGCGCACGGTGCAGTAAAATCCAATTGTCAGCAATGGAATTCTGCTGCATCGGAATTTCCTAATGAAATTCCTAAGTCTAGGGTGATTTACTGATAACTGCTTCCAGTTTTATATACATATACATACGATGCTTTTGTATGTCGGGGCCATCGCATATACGGCTATCCGGCAGCGCAGACTGCTTCAGCTGCCACCGGATAGCCGTTTACGGTGCCCCGTGTGGTCCGCTGACGATCACTTACCTGTCCTCAGGGCTCCTGCGCGTCCTCTTCGGGATCCCCTGCATCGTCGGCGCTCTCCATCGTCGTCATCATGTCGCCACACACGCCGTCCCGTCATCCAATAGGAGCGGTGTGCATAGTGACGTGATGATGGCGACGTGAGAGCGACAATCCCAGGGACGCAGTGACAGTGATGGAGCGCAACATCCAGGGCAGCGGTGACGAGCGGTGACGGGTCCGGAGCGGCAGGGACAGGTGAGTACAACTTCCTATTCTTTACATTGCACGGATCCCTCAACTTACAATGGTTTCAACAAACGATGGTTCATTTGGAACGGATTACCATCGTATGTTGAGGGACCACTGTATATATATATATATATATATATATATATATATATATATATATATATGTTAATTCATATATAAATGAGGTTCTACAACTTTCTAATATACTTTATGTTTCAGTTCCTTACTTTGTATCTGTTTTTTACTTTATTGCCGATACAATTGTATCCAATCTAGGCAATGCTCTGAAAGCTAAACACCCGCAGCTGCAGACTGATTTATGTATTTAATGCTTATGTTTTTATTTTATGTTTTTAAGCTTTTTGGTGGTCCACAGCTGGTTATAGGTGGTTGTCTATTTAAACAACCATCCCGTTACATGATAAACATTCTCAAGCAGGAAAACTGATTCAGATCAGTCTTGTTGGTGCTGTGATCAATGTGCCAACCAGGCAAGCATGACTGTCACCTTCAGACAGATGGAGTATCGACTCCTTCAAAATGGTATGAGAAAGAGGGGCCTACAGAGAAGCTGAAGACAATTCTCCCACTGGAGAACCAGAGTTTCCCAGGCAGCTAGGCCGGAACACATATTCACTATATCAGAGTGTGTCACAAGACTGGGAACAGTAACCACCTTCTGATCCAGAGCAGAGCAGGTGTGAAGAGATTCCACAGGAACTGCTAGTGCCTTACCATAAAACAGAGAGATACACCAAATCTAGAATTACCCCATCCATTGGAGACATCGGTGCCAAGTGAGTCCAGCCCAGAACTGGAAAACATTGGGGCTGTGCAAGTCTTCTCTTGTACGAGTGTGTGGTACCACCAGTGGTGTAGGGAAATACCTTATTACTTTGTGACGCCAGGGCACCGTTAACCTATACATGGTCTTAGGTTGGAGACAGCTACTGCTTGGCCAGACAAGGGGAGTAAAGGAACAAACCGACATCAAATTACAGATAACGGTCTTAACTGAGCAGGGTGCAGATGTTGATACACAGACAGTATGGTGTAGAGTCGAGAGGGTGCAGTGCAACCACTTGGGAGCCCTGTTGCCTTGCTGGGACTTGTGGTGCTTTAACCCAATAGATTGATACTGACTTGAGAGAGGATTGAAGATTGATTCAGGTAGCTAGGGTTCTGTCAAGGTCCTGTAGTTTTCTCCGCCAGGGTATGAACTTCCACCGTGCAGGTGATCCTTGCAGAATGACTAGATATGACTTAGAATAATAGATTTGTTCTGAGCCTTTCCTTCGAGCTTTTCCACTCACCTCACACCTTTACCACACTGGTGCTTAGACTACACTAAGAACTCAGGCAACTCCTCCCCCCGACTACACTATATGGCAAAGAATGTAGGGGTTCCCATTGGGCATACAGGGTCACACGGTCTTGCACTGTTACACTCTTAAAGGTACAAAACATATATTAATAACACATTACATAATTCTTATGGAAAAAAATATATTAACTATTTGATAAAGTGCTTCAACATGATAGCAGTGATAACCAGTCCTTTAGTCGGCCCAACACCTGTGCCGCAGGTCTGCCCGAGGAAGTCCGAAGCCACA
This sequence comes from Hyla sarda, assembly GCF_029499605.1. NCBI lineage: Eukaryota > Metazoa > Chordata > Amphibia > Anura > Hylidae > Hyla > Hyla sarda. The sequence goes on from NC_079192.1 coordinate 400,114,797, forward strand.
GGACAGCCTTTGGTGCTGGGACACCACAAGTGTGTGATTCCTTCCTATCTGATTACAACAAAAGGGACCAATGGGTGGAGGGTTAATTTACTCAATGCTATTTACAATTGATCATTGAGTGATCACTAGAACCCTAAATTTACCACCCACTAAATTAAATATGAAACCTAAAATATAACTTTTATTGCCAATCCATTTAAAATTTCAGTGTATATGTCTCCAGTTAATTGCTGCAATAACATATCTACTGCATGTAACCACATGCTAGTGTTTCATGTATGATTCCATTGCCTCGGCTGCAGTCCGACTGGCAATTTGAACTAGGAGCACACTGTAGTTAAAAACGATCACACGTAAACCCTCCCCGACGTTTCACCACAAGCAGTGGCTTTATCGAGGACTAAAGGGTCAATGGCCCCTTCCTATCTGAGCCCCAGGAACTGAGTGTGATACAGTGGGGTCCTCTAACCCATCCTCCATATTGCCTGTTTGAGCTGAGCTATCTACAACAGAGACTGTTGCTGTGTGGTAAGGACTGTTACAGTTTTAAACTACAGTGGTCCCTCAACATATGATATTAATTGGTTCCAGGAGAACCATCATATGTTGAAACCATCATATGTCGAGTATATATGTCTATGTAAACATGGTAATTGGTTCTGGGGCCTCGGAACCATTGTATGTTGAATACATATCTCTATGGGAAACTGCTAATTGGTTCTGGGATGACCATTGTATGTGGAGTGTATGGGGAGTGTTTAACAAACCAGGGTGCCTCCAGCTGTTGCACAACTACAACTCCCAGCATGCATGTACAGCCATTGACTGTCTGGGCATGCTGAGAGTTATAGTTTTGCAACAGCTGGAGGCACACTGATAGGGAAACATGGATGTATGGGGTGTATAGTGTGTATATGTATTGTATGTGATGTGTGACATCGCATACAGTACTCTACAGTTCTTTAAATACCTTCAGGGGAGACAGAATGTCCTCCATTACCATCCTGCCGACTACAGCTCTATAGGAAAGGAAGGGGAGGGCAGCCAGCAGCTCATTGGATGCCTGTAGCAAGATGCTGCAGGCTATTGGCTGTAGCTGCACTGGGGGGGCGGGGCTTACACGGAGCTCACAGTGGAAGCCTGTATGAGTTAGCAGGACAGCATGTGAGTAACAGGAGGCAGAACGGGGCACATTAAACAACTATCTGTCAGTTGCTGAAGTTGTCAGCGCTGTCAGATAGCTGTTTGTACGATGGCCCCGACACACAGCAGCATCATATGTCGATGCTGCCTTCAACATACGATGGGCTCTGAGAGGCCATCATATGTTGAAATGATCATATGTCGGGGCCATCATAAGTCGGGGGGTCACTGTACTACATCGTGGGATATTGTAAAGTATGGTGATCAATTTATCTAGGGTCAACATTGCTTGTGTTCACATTTACTGTGTTGTTCCACTGTATTACTCGAGTGTTACCCCCAACTACGCCCGGTTCTTGTCACCTATCCACCTGCACCCAGTCTAAGGTCTAAGAGTCTATGGTTTAAAAGAGAGGGAAGTACAAAATGGACGAGCCCTTTAAGAGGAAAATCCAAAGGTCAACCCAAAGTCTTCAACTGAAAGAAAATATATGTAATGTATAGTAATGTTTGGCCTTCTGGGGAAGCTTAGCTGATATGTTTAATCCCCTATTGCTCTAGATTGGTGATGCTAAGTTTCTATTCCCTCTTGGTCATCCATGTCTTCCAGTCTTTGTTACTGTTCTCTGTTTTGCTTCTCTAACACAGTTCTATGCAATATCATGCCTTGGATTTCTCACTTCTTCGTTGGGACAAAGATATCCCCTTTATGATGTCACGATACTCCATGTTATTCATATTTGGAACAAAAAACTTTATCACATCATGAGCTTTTGCTGCACGACTAAAGCGACACTAATGAATAATAGGAATAAATAAGATGGTAATTATATAGATTAAATATATAGAGATTAAAAAAAAACATTTAAAACATGAATAACTTTTTGAAAATATGAAGATATTACCTCACAATGATCTTGTTGATTCTGTATAATGTACCGTATTTTTCGCCATATAGGACGCTCCGGGATATAAGACGCACCAGATTTTAAAGGAGGATAATCTAGAATACAATGTAAAGTATAGGACAGTGATCTTCAACCTGCGGACCTCCAGATGTTGCAAAACTACAACTCCCAGCATGCCCGGACAGCCGTTGGCTGTCCGGGCATGCTGGGATTTGTAGTTTTGCAACATCTGGAGGTCCGCAGGTTGAAGACCACTAGTATGGGAGGTAATACTCACATGTCCCCACCGCTCCGGACCCGTCACCACTGCCCTGGATGTCGCCCTCCATCGCTGTCGCCGCGTCCCCGGGGTGTCCCCGTCGCTCCGGGAAGGTCTCTGCTGCCCGGTATCCTAGCTCTCCATCGCCGCCATCACGTCGCTATGCACGCCATTCCTATTGGATGATGGGACGGGGTGCGTGACAACGTGATGTTGACGAAGGAGAGCGCTGGCCAAGCATGGGATCCCGGCACAGAGCAGACACAGAGGAGGCAGGTAAGGTCAATCCTGGTGCAGCCGGGTTAGTGTCCCTTTCCCTTCAGACGCGGCGGTCAGCTTTGATCGCTGCGTCTGAAGGGTTAATACATGACATCACCGCGATCGGTGATGCCCTGTATTAGCCGCGGGTCCCGGCCGTTGATGGCCGCAGGGACCACCGCGATAGGACAGGGTTTAAATGTGTATTCGCTGTATAAGACGCACCAACTTTTCCCCCCCAAAAAAGTGCGTCTTATACGGCGAAAAATATGGTAAATGTTAGAAATAATTAGTTGGTCTGTACTTTTGTTGTTCCTTAAATAGTATGTTCACTTTTACATAGAAAATGTTTTTATTGTTCAAATTCATAAAAATGTAATAAATAATTTAGCAACTGTGCACATAGTCTTGGTCATTGGTCAAAAACATTTCATTATTTCGTGTATAAAGCTCCTGTAGGCAGCTCTTTTTCTCCATGGTAACAGACTACAAACAAACCTAGCTGTAGTCCCATTTTGCAGTAATGATTAGGGCTGCAATTAACGATTATTTGCATTAATTGTAAAAATGGATTAGTTGGCCAATTATTGTTTTGATTAATCGATTAATCAGATTTTTTTTTTTTTTAAAGGGTTAGTGGACCAGGAAAGGGTTAATGGGAGGACGCACTATGGAGAGTTGACAGGGGGAGGGGGGAAGAGAGGGGACTGCACCTGAAGGGTTAACAGAGGGTAAGAGCGAAGGGACAGCACCTGAAGGGTTAACATATGAGCCTCACTGCAGGGAAGAAGGAGCAGTTCACAGACCTTAGTGATGGCCGTCCTCCCTGCACCAGGAAGATCTCTCACTGCAGAATGGAGAATGGAGGGAAGTTCCCGCGATGTCAGGACCAGAGGCTTCTTGTGACTGCAGGGGCCGAGGACAAGGAGACGGTGACGGCTTCCCGACTGCACTCCAGGCCATGGTCTCAGTGCTGGAGGTAGGCCACAGATGTTGCAGGCCAGCAGCATCTTCAAAAAGGCATCGGAGGGTAAGTGGAGACACCAGAGAATAAGGGGAGATGGACAGGGACATTTAGGAGCAGACTGAGGGGCTAAAAAGGCAGGGAAAGTAGTAACAATAGTACCACAGTGGGGATCAAAAGTTTGGGCACCCCAGGTAAAAAAAATTATTAATGTGCATAAAGAAACCAAGGAAAGATGGAAAAATCTCCAAAAGGCAACACATTACAGATTAGACATTCTTATAATATGTCAACAAAAGTTAGATTTTATTTCCATCATTTACACTTTCAAAATAACAGAAAACAAAAAAATGGCATCTGCAAAAGTTTGGGCACCCTGCAGAATTTATAGCATGCACTGCCCCCTTTGCAAAGCTGAGACCTGCCAGTGTCATGGATTGATCTAAATCATCATCTCCGAAGACCAGGTGATGTCAATCTCAAAGGTTTTAAATGCCAGAACTCATCTGACCTTGCCCCAACAATCAGCACCATGGGTTCTTCTAAGCAGTTGTCTAGAAATCTGAAACTGAAAATAGTTGACACTCACAAAGCTGGAGAAGGCTATACGAAGATAGCAAAACGTTTTCAGATGTTGTTCGGAATGTAATTAAGAAATGGCAGTCATTGGGAACAGTGGAAGTTAAAGCAAGATCTGGAAGACCAAGAAAAATATCAGACAGAACAGCTCGCAGGATTGTGAGAAAAACAATTCAAAACCCACATTTGACTGCACAATCCCTCCAGAAAGATCTGGCAGACACTGGAGTTGTGGTACACTATTCCACTATAAAGAGATACTTGTACAAATATGGTCTTCATGGAAGAATCATCAGAAGAAAACCTCTTCTACGTCCTCACCACAAAATTCAGCGTTTGAACTTTTCAAATGAACATATAGACAAGCCTGATGCATTTTGGAAACAGGTTATGTGGACCGATGAGGTTAATATTGAACTTTTTGAGGAATGAGCAAAGGTACGTTTGGAGAAGAAGGGGAACAGAATTTAATGAAAAGAACCTCTGTCTAACTGTTAAGCATGGGGGTGGATCAATCATGCTTTGGGGTTGTATTGCAGCCAGTGGCACAGGGAACATCTCACGAGTAGAAGGAAAAATGGATTCAATAAAATCTCAGCAAATTTTGGATGCTAACTTGATGCCATCTGTGAAAAAGCTGAAGTTAAAGAGAGGATGGCTTCTACAAATGGATAATGATCCTAAACACACCCCAAAATCCACAGGGGATTACATCAAGAGGTGTAAACTGAAGGTTTTGCCATGGCCTTCACAAAATCCTGATCTAAACATAATTGAAAATCTATGGATAGACCTTAAAAGAGCAGTGCGTGACAGTTCCTGGGCCATGCCCCCTAACAACCAATGAATAGATAATGAAAATCATCGACAACTATTTCCTTAATCGATTTTCAACAATCATATCGATTAATTGTTGCAGCCCTAGTCATAATACTGCACTCCTTTTGTCTCCTCTACTCCTGTCTGTAGGTATGCATGTCATTAGAGATATTCTTTTTAGAATCTATTAATTCCTTGATTCGGCACTGTCATTATCAAAAAAAATATATATAATATATCACAGTGGCATATCAAAAGTTTTGATCGGTTGGGGTCTGAGCCTTTGGACCCTGACCGATCAGCAGAACGAGAAGGGAGAAGTGCCATCTTAGTGCATTCTCTCTTGGCTCTGTGTCATGTGACAGGTAAAGTCTCATAATGAAAGTCTATGGGATTGTCCTACTCACATTGGAGGAGATTTATCAAAACCTGTGCAGAGGAAAAGTTGACCAGTTGTCCATAGTAACCAATCAGATCCATTTTTTCATTTTTAAATGGACCTCTTTAAGAAAAAAGAAAGAAGCGATCTGATTGGTTGCTATGGGCAACTGGTCAATTTTTCCTCTACACAGGTTTTGATAAATCTCCCCCATAGACACATAGCTTGTTTTAGTGATGGGTAAGGGTCTGAACACTCAGACCCGACCCATCACTAAAACAAGCTCGGTGTCTATTTTGAAGAGCCAAGGAACATGCTCTCTATCACCCAAGTGCAAGAAAAAAGTGCAAACGTGTCACACTAAAAAACATGCACAAGGATGCGGTCCACCACAAAGCCCTTCTCCAAAATTAGAGAGGCCCCCAACAAAACTGCCCTTCCCCTCCAGGCCAGAAAGCACCTGCAAGGGTCCAGGCTCAATGTCCCTTTTTTCCGAAGCTACTAGGGGACCCCAAGTGCTCCCGGCGTCATCCTAGGCATTAGCCAAAGAATTAGCCCGCAGAGCCATATACTATGGCCATGCAGGAGTGCCGGGGTTTGCAGAACCGGATGACCAGACACACCTCCCCTGGACTGCCAGGAGGGACATCCAAAAGGGCTTACTGCATCCTGACAAATCATGTGACAAACAACACGTAAACATTGTGGCACCGTGAAAAAAACAGACAATAAATAAATAAGTGAATGTGCGCCATAAGGTAGGTGCCCGGACATCTGGCCGGATCTATAAACATTTCCCCGATCCTAGCCAGAAGGCCGGGAATCAAAGGGGTAAGTGCCAAAGGTGAAGAGTATGGTGCAGTGCACTCACTCAGTGAGCTGTTACACCCAGTGAGTTTCGGCACCTCAGGGTCACCACTCCCCGAGGCACAGAAGTACCTCGGCCTTCAACCCCCCCCCCCCCCAGCCTTATGGCAAGAGCAGGTCTCATCGGGGCAGCTGTTGAATTGGTGTTGCCCCCTGCCATGCAGCACCCATCCCTGCCAGCTCCACACCAGTGCTGTTTGGACCACCGGCATGAAACTGATAAGAACAAATAATACACTTGATCTTAGCCAAAAGAAAGAGTTTTATTCCCCATTCAGTCGTCATTACAAATCATACAATAAATTACAGTCGCGCAAAGCATGACAGTACAATATAGAGCACAGGTTCCCTAAGCTATACACCGTACCACATGCTACACTAACACTCCGCTCCATCACTCAAAAGGCCGAGAAGCTCGGTGTCTATGCCAACGTGATTTTATGAGTAGCAGGATCCTGCATGCCCCGAAATTTTAGGCTTATTGTTAGCCCAAAGTAGACATCTTACCATAGTGGTGGGATGCAACCCAATATTTGGCCAAATATTAGGCTAAGAAGCTCTATCTTTTACCATATATCTTAGCCCTGGCAGTGTACTGCTGGATTTGGAGGGACGCACCTTTTAGTAAATCCATTGGAGATAAATGAGGGAGCTTTTGGCAAAATTTTGTAAATGCCCACGTTAGTTTTCAGGCAATGCTCCATGGGAAACAATTATGCAAATTCCCTTTCTTCCTCATCAATAAGAATATTGCAGATATTACAATAACCTATAATTTTATTATGTAATATGTAAGTGGATGTGTTGGATGTTAAGGATTATTATTCATCTGAATTTTAAGAACAGTTGCATAAGAATTTAGATAATGAAGACGAGTACCACACCCCGGCATGTTAAGATCAGTAAGTAAGACATTGTTTATATAGGAGTGACTACATACTGTCAGGTCCCCGCACACCGAGGATATACTGTAATGTCTGTCTGTACATAGGGAAAGATCACTGCATGAAGTCACCGATGTACAGACGCGGCAGGAGTAAGTGACTTGCTGTGATTTCCCTTACGTAATTGTTCTGATGTCTCCTGTGGTGTTTGGTATTTCCCGTTTGCAATATTGATTGACTACAATTGTCGTCTCATAGAATAGACACCTGACCTGAGCTTATTGGAGCACCCATTAAAAAAAACCCGAAAGCACCAAGATGCTATGTGAGCTGTATAGGGGATAAATATCTGATCGTGGGGGGTTCAACTGCTGGGACCCTCCGCGATCTACCGGATGGGGCCCTGACCCGGCCCCGATTGAGCTGCTGTGTGTGTGTGATGTTTTACACACAGCAGGTCAGCTGGTACAAACACTCCCCCTCCATTCATCTCTATGGGAGAGGCGGAGACACGCTGTGTCTCCGCCTCTCCCATAGAGATGAATGGAGGGGGCGCGTTTGGACCAGTTGACGTGCTAAGTTCGAAACGCACTCTAGCAGCGAGGAGCTGGAGCCGAGCCAGGGCCCATACGGGAGACCGCAAAGGTCCTACTAGATAGGAAATAAATTTCTTAGCACTCAACATCTTCTTTAAAGGAAATCTATGACATTAACCTGTCATACAGGTTCTTATTGCGGGTGATACTGATCAAAATAATCCTTACGGCTTCCCGAACCGTCACGCTGTTATACCTTGTTTTCAGGATGTACAAATGAGGTCCTTGGGGCATAGGCGGAGCTACTACCCGAGCACCGGGCACTCTGACGTCATCTTCGCCAGGAGCCGATCTCAGCCGAACACTGCTTCCCGGCAGGGGCGTACCTAGAGCATTTGGCACCCGGGGCGGACCCTTTGTTTGGCGGACCCTTTGTTTATATGTAGAGTAACCCCCCCTCCCCTTCCCCATAGGTATATGCAGAGTAACCCCCCTCCCCTTAGGTATATGTAGAGTAGCCCCTCCTTCCCTTAGGTATATGTAGAGTAAGCCCCCCTCCCCTTCCCCATAGATATATGCAGAGTAACCCCACCCCCTCCCCTTCCCCATAGGTATATGTAGAGAGTAACCCCCCCTCCCCTATAGATATATGTAGAGTAACCCCCCCCCCTCCCCTTCCCCATAGGTATATATGTAGAGTAACCCCCCCTCCCCTTCCCCATAGGTATATGCAGAGTAACCCCCCCCCTCCCCTTAGGTATATGTAGAGTAACCCCCCCTCCCCTTCCCCATAGATATATATGCAGAGTACCCCCCCTTCCCCATAGGTATATGTAGAGAGTAACCCCCCTCCCCTATAGGTATATGTAGAGTAACCCCCCCTCCCCTTCCCCATAGGTATATTACAGTAACCCCCCCCCTCCCCTTCACCATAGCTATATGTAGAGAGTAACCCCCCCTCCACTATAGGTATATGTAGAGTAACCCCCCCTCCCCCTCCCCATAGGTATATGTAGAGTAACCCCCCCCCCTCCTCCCCTATAGGTATATATGTAGAGTAACCCCCCCTCCCCCATAGGTATATGTAGAGTAACCCCCCCTCCTCCCCTATAGGTATATATGTAGAGTAACCCCCCCTCCCCCATAGGTATATGTAGAGTAACCCCCCCCCCTCCTCCCCTATAGGTATAGGTAGAGTAACCCCCCCCCTCCTCCCCTATAGGTATATGTAGAGTAACCCCCCCTCCTCCCCTATAGGTATATATGTAGAGTAACCCCCCCCCCCTTCCCCATAGGTATATGTAGAGTAACCCCCCCTCCTCCCCTATAGGTATATGTAGAGTAACCCCCCCTCCTCCCCTATAGGTATATGTAGAGTAACCCCCCCCCCTCCTCCCCCATAGGTATATGCAGAGTTGAGAAAAAAAAAAAAGGATGCTCACCTGATATCCCACGCAGCGATCTCCTCAGCTGCAGGGCCGCGTCTTCTCCTCTCCACAGTACAGGCGCTGATGAGTGACGTCATCGGCGCCTGTACTGCGTGCTGCATGGGGGCGGAGGTCACGTCTCCTCTGTGTAGCTGCAGATGCGGCTCACACAGAGGGGACGCCTTCTCCTGTATGTACGTGTATCGCGCATACAGGAGAAGGCACCGCTGTCTGCTGGGGATCTAGGACGAGTTTCCAGGATCCTCAGTAGTGGTGGCGGCGGCGGCGGGTCAGTCCGCCCCAGGCACCCCTCTTGTGAACGGAACCCGGGGCGGGCCACCCCACAATGTACAGTGACCCCCCGACCTACGATGGCCCCGACATACGATCATTTCCCCATACGATGGTCGCTCAGAGGCCATCGCATGTTGAAGGCAGCATCAACATACGATGCTTTTGTATGTCGGGGCCATCGCATAAACGGCTATCCGGCAGCGCAGACTGCTTCAGCTACCACCTGATAGCCGTTTACGGTGCCCCGTGTGGTCCACTGACGATCACTTACCTGTCCTCGGGGCTCCGGCGCCTCCTCTTCGGGATCCCCTACATCGCCGGCGCTCTCCATCGTCGTCATCACGTCGCTGCGCGCGCCGTCCCGTCATCCAATAGGAGCGGCGTGCGTAACCACGTGATGGCGGCGACGGAGAGCGAGGATGCCGGGGAAGCAGAGGCCTTGCCGGAGAGTCGGGGACATCCCGGGGACGCGGCGACAGCGATGGACGGCGACATCCAGGGCAGTGGTGACGAGCGGCGGGGACACGTGAGTATAACCTCCAATACCAGTGGTCTTCAACCTGCGGACCTCCAGATGTTGCAAAACTACAACTCCCAGAATGCCCGGACAGCCGTGTTGTAGTTTTGCAACATCTGGAGGTCCGCAGGTTGTAGACCACTGTCCTATACTTTCCATTGCCCGAATCCCTCAACATACGATGGTTTCAAGGTCCATTTGGAACGGATTACCATCGTATGTGGAGGGACCACTGTATTACTATATGATCTTATTAAAGGGATATTACAACTCATAAAACTTATTCCCTATCCACAGGATAAGTGTCTTATCTCCCAGCAATCTTGCCATTCATTGTCCATTGAATTGCCGAGGCAACCCAAATACAGCCTTTAGCTATCATCTGCAACTCCACAGACAATAAATGGAGCCCCACTCCAAGGGGGAGAGACTCAGGTGCCGTTCTCAAGATCGTGGGGGCTCTCTACCATCAGACACTTATCAACTATCCACAGAATAAGAATTATAAGTTGGAATACTCCTTTAACTAAACAGAATTAAAGGGGTATTCCAGGAAAAAAAATTTTTATATATATATATCAACTGGCTCCAGAAAGTTAAACAGATTTGTAAATTACTTCTATTAAAAAATCTTAATCCTTTCAGTACTTATGAGCTTCTGAAGTTAAGGTTGTTCTTTTCTGTCTAAGTGCTCTCTGATGACACGTGTCTAAGTACTTATGAGCTTCTGAAGTTAAGGTTGTTCTTTTCTGTCTAAGTGCTCTCTGATGACACGTGTCCCAGTTTAGAAGCAAATCCCCATAGCAAACCTCTTCTTAACTGGGCGTTTCCTGAGACAGGTGTCATCAGAGAGCACTTAGACAGAAAAGAACAACCTTAACTTCAGAAGCCCATAAGTACTGAAAGGATTAAGATTTTTTAATAGAAGTAATTTACAAATCTGTTTAACTTTCTGGAGCCAGTTGATATATATAAAAAAAAGTTTTTTCCTGGATAACCCCTTTAAGTAAGCACTAAAGTTGGCCTTACACCTTCACTAGTTATTGGCCCTTATTCACATGAGCTCCGTGTGACCAAGCGTTCATATGTTCCAAATTGGGCAATGGCTTTGTCAGACTTATTTATTTATTTATTTATATAGCGCCTACAGATTCCGCAGCACTTACAATTATGGGGTACTTCTCTATAGGTGTCTTATCTACCTGAGAAAAAAAGGATCGGGCACTTGAAATCCAGCAGACCCGATCCTTCTGTCCACTGATATCAGGGCAGAGTCAAGAGGTCACCTTGACCAGTCTTGCCCAGCTTTAAGCTAGGGTTGCACAAACAGTCTTTAAAATGCTACTGATGCTAGATTTTAACTATTGAGTGACAGCTGCAGTCAACAACATTATTTACGACTCAGGACTGCAACTGTATCTCAATAGTTAAAGGGGATGCTCAGAGCTGCAGACATGGGCAGATAAAATAAATACCTCACTCTTTGTTTTCAGATTTATAAAATTGTGTTTTACTTCTAAGCTTAAGAGCCATAGAGGCCGTGCTAAGCTGCAGCATGCATGCCTCCTCCCTCCACCCCCCTTCATGCCCTGCATAATTACTGTACAGGGCATGCTGCAGCTCAGCAAGCCCTCTTTGACTCTTGAGCCTAAAAGTAAAACATCACTTTATAATTTTGCAAACAGCCATCAGCTAAAATACTGTTATCAAATATTTTATATCTCTTTTTGGTATTTGCCAGTGCCTGCAGCTCTCAGAATAAACAGCAGACAGTAGCACTTCAAATAGTCTTTCTATAGTCCTAACCACAAAAGGGAAGTTAAAAGCAATAGTGCAGATGATATTTAAAGGCATTGTAAAAAGGGTCTGGTTTTTACCCATAAACAGAATTACCCCAGTCCATGGGCTGCGTATGATATTGCAGCTCAGCTCTACTGAAGTAAATGGGGCTGGGCAGGAAATTCACACATAACCAATGGACAGTATTGCCAGTGTTTCTAGGAAAACCCCATTTACCATGGAAAACCACACAGGTTTAGGAGGAAATCAGTTTTCGTTTGGTCTGGACATTTTATTTACCACTTACCCTTTTATTTCAGGAATTTTGCAGAAAGCACCTTGGAATGCCAGCTGCGTGTGGGTGGCCCGTGGTATGACTGGTCTCTGAACTGCACCATTCATACAGATTATCAACACGGAATTATTGAGAAATAAATTCCTCCTCGGGGAATGCGGAAATTTACACATTGGGCTATTAGAGAAAACATTTACAACAAATTAGAATTAACACGCGTTATTGATACTGTCCAGGCGTCAAGCCTCTATACACTGCTGAGATGTCAAGGCATTTCTTTTTTTACTATATATCTGTGGGATCTTGGTGAAATTCTCCTAAAATAAGGGAAATCACGCATACAATAATGATAATAAAAAGTAATAATCAATAAAAAATATTGTGAAAATGAACTGATGAAAATAAGACATTGTGGTTCCACAGAATCATTCTGAAAAACAAGAATATTGAAACGGTATTGGACAAAAATGAGGGTCCCCCTAGAAAGGATAGGAAATAAAGTGACAATAGGGACATTTTACGCAATGGGGAGTCCTGCAATAGGTGTCACAGGTGTCTCCAAACTTGTCATCAGTCAGTCTGCCCAGTCTGGTTGGTATCATGGAGTGAACCACATTGAACATGGACCATAGAAAGCAGGAAATTAGAAAGAAAAATATCGACAAGAATGGTAAAGGCTATAAGAACCTTGATGGCAAAGAGACATATTATAAAGGAGACATAGATGATAGACAGATAGATAGATAGATAGATAGATAGATAGATAGATAGATAATACATTATTAGTAGATGGAAAGATAGAAAGATATATAGATATGTGGTGAGGGTGTTGGAAGGGCAGATGTTATTAACCTTTAATATTCGTGACGCCAGGGCGTGGTTATCCTCTACACCACCCGAGGTATGGCCACTGGTTCCTGGGCCAGGCGTGGGGCAAATAATCACTCCGATGCAAGGTTATGGAACAACGGCACTTTACTGAGGCAGACAGGTGTTAAAGTCTTTACAGCTAAGTTTAGGCCCAAGGAGATGACCAGTGGACTTCAGGAGACTTGAGGGCTCGCTGGGACTTCTGGCGGACTTGAACTAAATTATGCAATCCCATGCTGAATTTGGACTTGACAGACTTGACTATTCTGACTAGACTTCTCCCCTGTATTTAGGCTTACCAGGCTTTGACTTTCACCTGAAGAGGGCTCCATGGATAGTGGGTGTGTGGCTGCGTGACTAGGCCTTGGTCTCCCTCAGGAACACAAGACACTCTCAGGTCTTCACTTCACTGCACTCAGAGCTGAACTGAACAGAACCGAACTGACAAGGCTAGCTCCCCCCTGCTATATAAGGGAGCAATTTGGGGGAGTCCCATAGGTAACCAACAAGTCACCTGGTCACTGGCACCTTCCCTTAGCAACAATGTTTAAAGACACACATGCCTCAAAAGATTAACCAACACATAACATAAGAAAATATTGTATATTTAACACTTGACAGTCCATAAGAGGGATGTGGATCCAGGGGACACTGACAGAGAATCCGCCACACAGGACGGACAAGTCTACAGGAGGACAACTCCTGTACTAGGCCACCACAGATAGATAGATAGATATTGCAAAGAAGAAAGCAGCACTCTTAGAGCTGTGTATAGGTGCTCACTAGCTAGTGTCCCGGCTCAGGATCCTCCGTAGATATTCCAAAGAAGATGCAGTGGCACTCAAATAGTGAAAAAAGGTGAATTATTTATTCTTCTTGAATGTGCAAAAAGGCGACGTTTCAGCTGACTCACTCAGCCATTATCAAGGCTTGAGAATGGCTGAGTGAGTTAGCCGAAACGTCGCCTTTTTGCACATTCAAGATGAATAAATAATTCACCTTTTTTAACTATTTGAGTGCCACTGCATCTTCTTTGGAATAGATAGATATGAGATAGATAGATAGATATGAGATAGATATGAGATAGATATGAGATAGATAGATATGGGATAGATAGATAGATATGAGATAGATATGAGATAGATAGATAGATATGAGATAGATAGATATGAGATAGATATGAGATAGATAGATAGATATGAGATAGATAGATATGAGATAGATATGAGATAGATAGATATGAGATAGATAGATAGATAGATAGGAGATAGATATGAGATAGATAGATATGAGATAGATAGATAGATAGATATGAGCTAGATAGATAGATAGATAGATAGATAGATAGATAGATACAAAAAAGGAATCTCACTGCAGCACACAGATGAAGTGAAAAAAAATTCAAAAGTGGTTTAGTCCATAAAAAAGTGTTTTCACAGCAAGCAACGTTTCGACCAGGCTCCCCTAGTCATTTTCAAGCAGAAAATGATAGATAGATAGATAGATAGATAGATAGATATGAGATAGATAGATAGATATGAGATAGATAGATAGATAGATAGACAGATATGAGATGGATAATTAATAGTAGATAAACATTAGATAAATAGATATAAGATAGATAGATAGATAGTTTCCCAAGTTTGTCCAAAACATTAAACCAATAGAGGAAAAACATCCATGAAAGGTTGAACTACATTACCCTATAGCGAGGTGGAATCAGGGTGGCAAACTGGACATCTGCCTAGGGCCCCCATATCCTTAGGGGCCCACAAGGACTCAACCCATCCCCCACCACAACCACCACCCAAAGAAACCGGAAGAGTAAGCATTAAAGCGGGAATCTGAGATTAGAAAGCACAAGGCTGTTTCCTTTTTTTCCCCCAAAATATGGTGTCTGGTATTGCCTACTAAGGCTACAATAGTGATTTCATTTCTATAATGTAGATTTCGAATATGAGTAGGAAAATGTTCACAGTGTGAACTACTGCACAGATTCCCTCTTTTGTGACGTGTCTGGTCCTTATGTGTTTAGTAGGTTATTGAGTTGTTGCTATATTTTTTTTATATTTTATTAAGTTTTTCTTCTACTTTGTAATACCTCCCCTTTACTTTCTTCGCTGCCCGGTCTATAGTTTGTACATATAACATCTCACGCCTGTTTGTATCTATAGTGTCTGAAAAGATGTTTATGCCGAAACGTGTGATTATTAGTCTGTGTGTGACGAATGGAGGAATTCTTCATGATTTATTATGTGGTTATTTTATACTTTTGTGTGGCTTTTCTGTGCAGGGTTAGACAGGGAAAGAGGAAACAAAAAAAAGGCTTCCTCTTGGAATAGGGACTGTACTGTGATGTCACTAATACTATATAAACCAGTATACTTCACTGTCAAAAGCAGCGACATCTCACGAAGAAAAGCCACGAGTTATACGAGCTCCGGAACTAGAGGAACTGCTCCAGGCTACTCCCAGGGAGAGAAGTAAGATACCATCTAATGCACAGTCTGTGTTTATTGCATTGGGAAATACCATAGATATGTTACACACTATGCTTTGCCTCCGCTACACTCAGCTCTGATCATCACATCCTGTTAGAATGGGTTTTTTGTGTGTTTTTTTTATTTATATTTATTTTTATTTATATCAAAACATTATTACAATCAAATTCCAACGATACATTATAAATACAAAACCCTTAAAGGGTAGCTCCCACCATCCTATTTCTGTCCCTGCCTATAGCCAATCTATCCCTAACCCCCTCCCTGCTTTTAATTTTTATTTTTACTATATTAAAAATGCTATTTGTCTGCCTGGCAGTGTGCTCACTACCAGGCAGACTTCCCCACGTCACTGATGCCTGCTGGGGCCGACACTTCCGCCCTTAGTTCATCTACACAGGGTGCCTCCAGCTGTTTCACCACTACAACTCCCAGCTTGCCCTGACATCTATTGGCTGTCAGGGCATGCTGGGAGTTGTAGAATTGAAACAGCTGGAGGCACCCTGTGTAGATAAACTATTAGTTAGTTACATGCGGCGCTAGCCCGTCCCCTCCGTCTCCCTCCCCCCGCGCCATACCCCGTTCCCTCCATCACAAACCTCATACCCCGTTCCCTCATTACACTTACTGCAGAGTCCGTCAGCGGGCGTGCAGGGATAGCGGCGGCGACGAGGCGGCGGAGGAGGCAGCGGCGGCGATGTGTGGGAGGAGTGGCCCCCCAGTCAGTGGCCGGGGAGCCAATGCGCTCGCTCCCTGCCTGTCTGATTGACAGGCAGGGAGCGAGCGCAGGCTGAATGAAAAGGGACCGATGCCCGGCCGCATCAGTCCTTTTTCAGGCGTGACGTCACACCAGGCGGCAGCCGGCCACTAGGAGGGAGACCCCTAGTGGCCGGTTTTCAAATGTAAATTAAAGCATTTTAATTTAAAAAAAATTATAATAAATGTATATTAGAGATATGTTGTAGTACATAAGTACTACAACATATCAAAAAATAAAGTTGGTGAAAGTGCCCATTTAACCTGTTAGTGGGGCAAAAGAAAAAAAAATAACGTTTAAATATCCTATTGATTGATTGCAATTGGCAAACAGCAACTGAATGGGTACTACGTAGGGCGCTAGGAAAACCTGGCACCAGGGACAATTGCCAGGGCCTCAGGTCACTGCCTCCTATTGATCACCACATCTAGTTGAGTCTCTTTTCGTCCCCAGTGTTGCCCTTGGTAGCTTTAGCGTTTATCAACGCCCCAT
The DNA here is from genome assembly GCF_029499605.1 of Hyla sarda. Taxonomy (NCBI): domain Eukaryota; kingdom Metazoa; phylum Chordata; class Amphibia; order Anura; family Hylidae; genus Hyla; species Hyla sarda. Next base: position 400,131,325 of record NC_079192.1, read on the forward strand.
TAATTCCAACCTTTAATGTAGATAGGAACAAAACTTGAAGGGGGAGTTGACAGCATGTGCGGTGCCAACAAGACTAGTACAGGGCTGGGGAAGTTAAATAGGCACTATCATTTGCAACAACTTTTTATACAGTGTAGATCAGTGGTCTTCAACCTGCGGACCTCCAGATGTTTCAAAAACTACAACTCCCTGCATGCCCGGACAGCCGATGGCTGTCCGGGCATGCTGGGAGTTGTAGTTTTGAAACATCTGGAGGTCCGCAGGTTGACGACCACTGGTGTAGATTATAACATTACATGTAAATTTGTAATATACATTGGTTAAAAAAAATTTGTATATTTTTAGGTAAAAAAAAAGGGTCCATACTTCTTACCCCTAGGGGTCCCTCCACTGTCTATTGCCTGTGTGTCCCAGCTGGGACAAAATGTAGGAAGTTTGGGTGGACAAGCAGAGCTCTGTGCACTAAGGACAAGCAGGGCTTTGTGCAGGGTCTCAGCTTGTCAATCAGCCTGCTGTGTGAGCCGGGGGGTGTGTCACAGAGCCTCAGTGCACAAAGTAGCCAGTTGTCAGCTCAAAGGAGTGAGGGAGGCAATTCCCACAAGAAATGTGAGGGCAAGCAAGGGAACGTCCCCTCCTCCTAAGTGAACTGCATGGAGTGTGAGCAACATAAATGGAGGGGCAAGCTGTGCATAACTAGCTTGCCCCCTGACTGGTGAGCAGTTAAGGGGTTAAGAAATATACAGGCAAGGTTTTTAGCCCCCTCCCCCGTCTGTAAAAACTTGTTGGTAACTATAGTGGTATGTCCCATGGGTGGGGGGAAGGAGTGCACCAATCAGTGGTTTAATAGTTTCCCGGGCTTTCAGGGGCCCTCCCCTGGGTATTTATAGCTGTGGTGCCTCCTTTCCCCCCTCAATCTGCCCAGGACCCGGAGTTTTGCCCTCCCTCCCTCCCTTTTTGTATCTCTGTTTATTGTAAGTCACAGCTTGGCGGTAAGAAGACGGTGAAAGCGGGGTCAACCCGGGGTAGACCTCCACACAGGACCGTGTGGCAGCACCTCTCGGGTTGGCAAGAAGCCAATCGGTGTCTTTGTTACAGTTAAATTGTTATTTATATAAGTAATTTTATAAATAAAGCTGTGGCCGATCCCCACCCATAAAAAGTTGAATTGTTGTTGTGTCAGTTATTATTTAATTAATTATTGTAAAAAGGGGGAGGGGTAGTTATAGCCTGCTAGGAGCTAATTGGGTCTCAACAGTCTGGGAATTAGGAGACCTGAAACGATGAAAACCATGATTTAAGCCCACAGACAGGATGAAGCCTGGAGTGTAAGCATTTGTTATTGAAATCCTGGATTGTTGGTGGGCCTTGAGGACTGAGTTGTGGGACCCTCTGCTGTAGAGTACAACAATCTATTTTGAAAGGTTTGCCGTAAGGCTGTTAGATATGCCTATTTTGGCAGGGTAGTTATCTTATTAAAGATCTATATGTTGTTCACACTGTTATTTTTTATTTTTTGCTTTATTTATATTATTTGGCCATATCTTCATATTTACTACTTAGCGATCATTTATGCCTTTAACTGCTCTATCCTGTAAATTCCGAGGCTTCTGTATATTGTGTTATTTTATAACTTTTAACTGCTGGGAAATGGAGTGTATCCAGTGGATTTGTTCTACCCTAGTTCTTCTTTCAGTTTTGTTCTAAGAGGTGCAATATTAATAATGATAATAATAATAATATTATTATTATTGTAAAAGATATACAAAGTTCCAGCTCACCCCCTTGTCCCGTTGTGCACGGACTGGTGCTGACTCCCCCAACATAGTATACGCAAGCAAAGGAAAATGTCCAGCGCCAAGTCCTTGCCAAACGTTGCACTTTATTAATTGAAACCTCGGTGCACAGTCAGTATGGACACAGGTGACGCGTTTCGGCCCTCACCAACGGGCCTTAGTCGTACAAATTGTACATGTACAAATGAATCTCTTATATGGAGAGCAAGGTGAATGTTCTGCCCCCAAGGGCGGTACAAGACTTGCTTACCTTCTCCAAGCCTAGTCAGGGAGGTGGATCCGGGTCCCAATTAGGCCAGGCACACCTACACTGATATGGCTAGGAGATTCCAGTTTTTCTGCATCATGCAAAACACACAAAAAAATTTAAAATAAAAAACACAGTTAGAATGCGACAGACCAACGAATGGTGGATGCCCCAAGCATGTATCAGGCCGTAGCACGTTCCACAAAGTACTTCTCCACCATTATTGAAAAACGCATGTAAATAAACATGTGGTGTGAACTGAGTTCTTAAAACCAATTTATATGAATCTGTTGCAGCACCAACATAGACAACCGCACTAGCCTATGCTTGTATAAGTTCCCATATAGCTAATAATTATATCATATCCTTGGACCTATGGGTGCCGCAGCCGATTCACACATTACATCATAATAAGATACAGAACAAACAGAACTATAAAATGAAGAGCTAGAGGGTACTAAATATGTGGCATATGTTAATGAATAAATAAATATGCATATGTTTTATTAGTAATGTAAAATCACATTACTAATAACAGACACTCACTTCCAGTAGAAAACATATGCATGCGTATTTATTCATTAACATAGGCCACATATTTAGTACCCTCTAGCTCTTCATTTTATAGTTCTGTTTGTTCTGTATCTTATTATGATGTAATGTGTGAATCGGCTGCGGCACCCATAGGTCCAAGGATATGATATAATTATTAGCTATATGGTAACTTATACAAGCATAGGCTAGTGCGGTTGTCTATGTTGGTGCTGCAACAGATTCATATAAATTGGTTTTGAGAACCCAGTTCACACCGCATGTTTATTATCATGCGTTTTTCGAGAATGGTGGAGAAGTACTTTGTGGAACGTGCTACGGCTTGATACATGCTTGGGGCATCCACCATTCGTTGGTCTGTCGCATTCTGTGTTTTTATTTATATATTTTTTGTGTGCGTTTTACATGATGCAGAAAAACTGGAATCTCCTAGCCATATCAGTGTAGGTGTGCCTGGCCTAATTGGGACCCAGATCCACCTGCCTGACTAGGCTTCGAGAAGGAAAGCAAGGCTTGTACCGCCCTTGGTGGTGGAGCGTTCACTTTGTTCGCCATATAAGAGCTTCATTTGTACATGTACAATTTGTATGACTAAGGCCCGTTGGTGAGGGCCGAAACGTGTCACCTGTGTCCATACTGACTGTGTACCAAGGTTTCAATTAATAAAGTGCAACATTTGGCAAGGAGTTGGCGCTGGACATTTTCCTTTGTTAGCTTATAATAATAATTATTATTATTACTATATATTTATAATTCTTTTCTTGTATTTTATTATACATGTTTTATAGCATTATATCAATTATAATTGTACTTGCACTATTGTGTTTTACTTTGCAGTTTATCATGTGTTCTCCTGTGACCTTGCCTAACCCAGTACTTTATCTGTTTTTATATATATATATATATATATATATATATATATATACATACATATATATTGGTGATTCATATATTTGTAAACCTGCTTGGCCTGACGAAGCGATTCCTTTAGAATTCGAAATGTGTTGCCTGTTTAGTAAAAGTTCTATCTACTTCTACTTCTGTCCTATAAACTGAGGACTACTCACTATGACAAAGCGCCATACATTGGTCCATTTTACAGCGCTGTATTGTGCTGACTTAAACAATCTATATTGCTCACCTTGTGACTCAGAATCTTCACTGTCAGAAAAGAAATTCAAAAGGGACAAAAGCTAAGGGAGTTCGTACCATAGAGGTGGCCTATGGAGCACCCCCTATCGACGTTCCAGCTTGGTCTTGTCCTCATCATTGTAATGGATGGTGAAGGCCAGCACCGGGATCTGGTCCTTGCAGATGCTGAAATGTCAGAAAAGTAAACGTTGGTGGTGAAATGGGACAAGGGACACCAAGAAATCCCGTTGGAAGTGGTTAGTAATTTGGTGGTTTCAGGCAGCAACTACTGGGCACACATCTTTGCTGTGTTGGGCGTGCTGTGTCTTTGCTTTGATGTGTTGGATGTGCTGATAACCAATGAAGCTCAGGGAGATGAAACTTGTACTACTGTAATTTACCATACATCATTGTTCTTTACTAACTTCACTTAGACCTTACTGTACGCGGTCTTCTTATTTTCCTTTTAGATGGGGCACATTGTACCAGTAGTCATTTTGCTTATTGCCTGTTCAGATCTTCTTCAAGCATCCAGGTTTTTCCACTTGAAAGAAAAAAGTAAGCATATTCCAAGAATTTATTTACCTTTATGTATATTCCTTGACATTATAGTGAAGAGAGCCGTAGAGGAACAAGGTATACAGTGTTCACTTGCACTCTAGCACCTCCGCAGGAGAAATGAAGCATTACACAGCTCTAACTTGAATCAGAGATCTACTTGTGTAATGCCTGGAAGTACTGAATCCTCTAGAAGGAGAGATGGTTTCTATGGACACTCTGTACTCTAGCAACAGCAGGATACTGAGCAGGGGACTCCCCTGTAATAACTCTGAATTCCCTGACTGTTTTTTCTAAGCTAGAAAGTCCCTTTCAGTCTATGATGTTGTTGCATATTAAGCCATTATTCTGCCTCTAAACTTTCATATGTGTATTAGAGGAGATTCTACTTTTGTTCTTACCAAAATAGCGCCACTCTTTCCCATGATCTTGGACAGGTATTGCAGCGGTGCCTACCCTTTCTAACCTCATGCAGCCACTTTAAATACTCAAAAGGCTGTAACTTTTTTTATTTATTTTTTGTACATTTTGGGTATGGCAACATGCAGCGAAAATGTTAGATTTTCTGCAGCGAAAAATCAGTGGCATTTCCGCGGTCTAAAATCAAGTCCCCCCCCCCCCCCCCCCCATCATTGTGCACTCAATACCCCATAATGAGAACGTGAGAACAGAATTTTGGAAATTGTAGCAAATTTATTAAAAAGGAAAAACTAAAGTGTTAGCTCTGGCTCCTCCCATTTGTCTTGATCATATCTGAGATGTTTCTACACCTTTATTGGAGTGACTTGTGATAAATTCGGTTGATTGGACATAATTTGGAATTAAAAGCCAAGTCCTGAGATGGAAAGGACTGCCTATCGAGCTCAGAGACAGGGTGTGGAGACACAGATCTCAAATAGGGTACAAAAAATTATGCAGCACTGAAATTTCCCAAAAACATAGTGGCCTGCATAATTTTGAAATGGAGGAATGGTCTGAAGGAAACCAGAATGAATTTTTTGGCCTTAATTATAAGCGTCATGTCTGGAGGAAACCAGGCACTGCTCCTCACCTGTCCAATACCATCCCTACAGTGATCATGGTGCGGGCAGCATCATGTCTGGAGGAAACCAGGCACTGCCCATCACCTGCCCAATACCATCCCTACAGTGATCATGGTGCGGGCAGCATCATGTCTGGAGGAAACCAGGCACTGCCCATCACCTGCCCAATACCATCCCTACAGTGATCATGGTGGGGGCAGCATCATGTCTGGAGGAAACCAGGCACTGCCCATCACCTGCCCAATACCATCCCTACAGTCATCACGGTGGGGGCAGCATCATGTCTGGAGTAAACCAGGCACTGCCCATCACCTGCCCAATACCATCCCTACAGTGATCATGGTGGGGGCAGCATCATGTATGGTGGAAACCAGGCACTGCCCATCACCTGTCCAATACCATCTCTACAGTGATCATGGTGGGGACAGCATCATGTCTGGAGGAAACCAGGCACTGCCCATCACCTGTCCAATACCATCCCTACAGTGATCATGGTGGGGGCAGCATCATGTATGGTGGAAACCAGGCACTGCCCATCACCTGTCCAATACCATCTCTACAGTGATCATGGTGGGGACAGCGTCATGTCTGGAGGAAACCAGGCACTGCCCATCACCTGTCCAATACCATCCCTACAGTGATCATGGTGGGGGCAGCATCATGTTTGGAGGAAACCAGGCACTGCTCATCACCTGCCCAAAACCATCCCTACAGTGATCATGGTGGGGGCAGCATCATTTCTGGAGGAAACCAGGCACTTCCCATCACCTGCCCAATACCATCCCTACATTGATCATGGTGGGGGCAGCATCATTTCTGGAGGAAACCAGGCATTGCTCATCACCTGCCCAATACCATCCCTACAGTGATCATGGTGGGGGCAGCATCATTTCTGGAGGAAATCAGGCACTGCTCATCACCTGCCCAATACCATCCCTACAGTGATCATGGTGGGGGCAGCATCATGTCTGGAGGAAACCAGGCACTGCCCATCACCTGCCCAATACCATCCTTACAGTGAAGTATGGTGGGGGCAGCATCATGTCTGGAGGAAACCAGGTACTGCTCATCACCTGCCCAATACCATCCCTACAGTGAAGTATGGTGGAGGCAGCATCATGTCTGGAGGAAACCAGGTACTGCTCATCACCTGCCCAATACCATCCCTACAGTGATCATGGTGGGGGCAGCATCATGTCTGGAGGAAACCAGGCACTGCCCATCACCTGCCCTATACCATCTCTACAGTGATCAGGGTGTGGGCAGCATCACGTCTGGAGAAAACCAGGCACTGCCCATCACCTGCCAAATACCATCCCTACAGTGATCATGGTGGGGGCAGCATCACGTCTGGAGAAAACCAGGGACTGCCCATCAGCTGCCCAATACCACCCCTACAGTAAAACATGGTGGGGCAGAATCATGCTGTGGTGGTATTTTTTTAACAGCTGGGACAGGAAGACTAGTCATGGTTGAGGAAAAGCTGAATGGAGCACAGTACAGAAAATTTCTTAATGAAAACCTGATCCAGAGTGCTCTGGACCTCAGACTGGGTAGAAGGTTCATCTTGCAACAAGACAATGCCCCTAAGCACACAGCCAAGACAACACAGGAGCAGCTTAGAGACAACTCTGTGAGTGTCCTGAAGTGGCCCAGACAGGGTATTGACTTGAACCCAATGGAACATCTCTGGAGAGACCTGAAAATGGCTTCCACCAATGTTCCCCATCCAACCTTACAGTGCCTAAAATGATCTGCAGAGAATAATGGCAGAAAATCCCCAAATCCTGGTGTGCTAACCTTATGGCCTCATTCCCCAAAAAGACTGGAGGCTGTAATCACTGCCTAAGGGGCTTCAACTAAGTCCTGAGTAAAGGGTTGGAATACTTATGTCACAGCAATACTTTAGTTTTTCCTTGATAATAAATTAATAAATATTTGTGACATTCTCTTTTCACTTTGTAAAAAAGTGCAATGGTTTTGATCCAGTGCAACCACTCCAAATGGTAACCATGGGGAATGGCCAGACATAGGTAAACTTGGCCTAAGAGAATGCAATTACACCAAAGGGGGGGGACATAGGGCTCCACATAAGAGGAAAGCGTTTAATAGTAGATGACTATTGGGTGCTGTTTGCAGTCTGCACAGGACATGGAAGAACCATATGGTTGATGTTATTCACTACTTTATGTCTCAGCTTTAATTGTAGAGGTTGATCGATTAAAAACAAAAAGTGGAGAAACTGTGACCATTGAATGCAATACCACTGCTCACAGCAATGCTGCCCTCGACAACAAAAGAATACACTGGAGCAAAAAGGGCCGCACAGGCAAAACCCTCACCGTGAGAGTAAGCGAACGCCCGGATGCGCAAAACTATACGTGTATGCTGGGAAATGAGATCATTGACTATACACAGGTTGTAATACATGAGGTGAACCAGCACCCTATCAGAAGAATTCTCAGTAAGTATGAAATTATCTTATGATCTGTTATTATGTTTCTATTTATTTACACATAATGATATGACATATATGTATAATGGAATATAGAGGTACCCTACTAGATAGCATTGACGATGACACATAGTCAATAGGGGCTGGTAATAATATATTATTGTGACTCTTGGGGCTACAAAGGTTATACTAAAATACCTTAAACAGAGTAGATTTACTTATGGCCACAGTAGGCCTGTGCCTATGGGTGACCGAGGGAGAGGGGCTTTTGTTGAAGTGAAAATTTATAATTTAGAGGCTTCAGAGGAATGCACCCCAATGTCCTGTTTTATTTCATAAGAGCAGGCTAACATATAATGGCTATACATGCTTATAGGTGTGACCTACTTGATGGTTGGAGTCTATGTCTTCAGACCTCTAAAATGCCTACCTGGTATTGACCCCTTTGAAAGATTTCTTTGTACAGGGTGGTCCAGGCCCCATGCATGGGGCTGTATTATAGGTGTGGTGTACCACCCCTGATTTGGCGGATTATAACTTTTTGTTAATATTCAAATTAAACTCAAGTGCCCAGGGGGCGATCCCAAGCAGGTCAATTATCCAGGCAAGTCCAACCCATGTCCTCTTTATCAGTGCCCCATGTCCTGCTTACTTTCGCCTACCCTGTTTTTCTGGCAGCCACTGGATAAAGAGAACATGGACACACCTGGGCTCTTGTATTAGAAAACGCCTCCCTTGGGCATTTGAGCCTCATTTGCATATTAACAAAAAGACCAATGGAAAGTTATTGAAAGAGCTTTATTCGTCATTCAGTCGTCATTACAAGTCATACAATAAATTACAATCACACAAAGCATGGCAGTACAATATACAGCACAGGTTCTCTAAGCTATACACCGTACCACATGCTACACTAACACTCCGCTACATCACTCCGTATCGAAGAAACACAGTCAAAAAACAACAACACATTACAGTCTGTGATCGGGGAGGGGTGTGGGGTCAATGGGGGTTGGGGGAGGGCGGATCACAGGATCAAACTACTGGGCAAACGTTTGGGGAGGTAGGGGAAGCAGAGGGGTGTTAATCCTCTTCTTCATCAATGTCCGGACAGTCCAAGATGGAATAGTCTCTAAGCCGTGGACCAGCCTGCGGCAGTTCTGGACGGACATGTCCTCCCTGTTGTAGATGAGGCGGTTCCTGGCCAGCCATATAGCTTCCTTAAAACAGTTCATAAGGCGCCAGGCCTCCTGGATGGCCTCCACATCGTGAACTCCAGGAAGAAGTCCATACAGTACCGAATGGTGCGATAGGTTGTTCCTGGGTACCGAGTCTCTAAGTTCAAGTTCCAGGGCGTTCAATAGGCAAAGGGGCACTGCCAAAAGACCAATGGAAAGGACTATTGAAATAATTAGGTATGCCCAGAATCTTAGCCCTATGACTTGCTCTATGTAGCCCTGGGCTTTTTTACACCCATGTTTTACTCAGTGTGCATGGGCCCTAAAAGTTCTTCCAGTTCTGGCTACCAGACAAAGCTAAATAGGCCTTGATGTTTACAATTCTTTTTACGTTTTTCCACAGAGGTAAAAAGTCCAATAAGTTGTATGATAAAAAACTACCATGGCCATTTCACTTGCTCATGGAACGGAACATCCGAACCCAATATTGAGTTCTTCTTTGAAGCCTTTGACAAGTAAGTTTATTTGCTTCCACCTGAAACTTTGTAACAAAAATAATGAAAGAAAAAATGTGTAAAAGGAAAAAAGAATTTGCTCTTTTTATCAGAAGCAGCGCTACTCTTCTCTGATGTGACACTGTTTTTAGGGGAAAAAAAGCACACCCTTAAAGGACATGTCCGGCGCGCACTTTTCTCATTTTATCCCATCCGGGCTGCAAAATAAAAGAAAAGAAACTTTCTCTTACCTGCCAACGAGCCCCCGGAGCTCCGGTACACTCCGGTACAGGTGTTCGGTCCCCGGGCTGTATTCTTCTTACTTCCTGTTAACCCCGACACGTCACACGGAGCTTCAGCCTATCACCAGCCGAGGCGGGACATCACTGCGGCCGGTGATAGGCTGAAGCTCCGTGTGACGTTCCGGGCTAACAGGAAGTAAGAAGAATACAGCCCGGGGGCTGAACATCTGTACCGGAGCTCCGGGGGCTCGTTGGCAGGTAAGAGAAAGTTTTTTTCTTTTATTTTGCAGCCCGGACGGGATAAAATGAGAAAAGTGCGCGCCGGACTACTCCTTTAACTCTAATACTAGGAAATCTCTTGTATTTACTGGGATATTATTATTGTTGTTGTTATTGTTGTTATGATTCTTATTATTATTACTATTATTACTACTATTACTAGTACTACTATTATTATTTTAGCAAAATTAAAACCACTGAAGTTTGTAAAACAGGTACAAAGTAGAAAATATGGAGCATTCACCCGGTAAGTTGGTTGAAAATCTTGTTACTTTATTTCTTATTCGGCTACATTTGTGCAGGGGAGCGGACAGGAGTGGTGGTGTGGGGGATGGATGGGCAACGGACTGTATCGCGCGGCGTGGCGCTTCGTCAGGCCGGGGCCTGACGAAGCGCCACGCCGCACGATACGGTCCATTGCCCACCCATCCCCCCTGCCACCGCTCCTGTCCGCTCCCCTGCACAAATGTATTCAAATAAGAAATAAAGTAACAAGATATCCAACCAACTTACCGGGTGAATGCTCCATATTTTCTACTTTGTACCTGTTTAAAGATTATTTGCCTTTCAAGTGAGCACCCAATAAGGTTTTTGCAGCGATGGACACATAGCAAGATTGGATAAAGTGGGTTCGAAAATTGTAGCCACAGTGGTCCCGAGGTTTCTGGGTGGTCTTATTGAACTTTTATAACAGTTTTTTTACATTTACTTTTTTTTAATACTTTTTTTGATAGGAACAGCGACAGTCCATTAACCTGTGGGAACATCGAAAAACATAATACAGAAGGAAATGCGATCCCCAGCTATACGGTGCACTGTCATGACGCTCACACATGCCATTACTCAGAAGATCCAAGTATTGATGTGGAGCTGCATGTCCTGACCAAGACCATGTATGAGCATCATACTAAATCCTTCACATTGCGAAACATCAGTAAGTACATTCACCTGAAATATAACTTGACTGAACATTTATGATTTAGGCCTAGTTCACACCGCCATTCAGAGTCCATTCAAGTTACGGGACCTGAGCGGAGAAAAAAATGCTGCAAGTAGTAATATTTTTTTCCGCTCAACTCCTGCAAAACAACAGACACCTGACAGAAACCCAAGGGACCCTATTCAAAGTTAATGGGACCTGTCGGAACCCCGTGGTGTTATTGTGCGCCGATCGTTTAGGGTCCATTTAGCGCAAAAAGAAAGAACCTAGCAGACCTTTAATGAGTTGGAGCACAACGCTGACGTGAATGTAACTTAAGATGTAAAGGGTGGTCTGAAGTTGGAGAATAGGAACTTTCTTCATTTTTTTAAAATAGTGCCACTCTTGTCTACAGGGGGTGTCTGGTATTGCAGCTTATCCCGTTCAAATGAATAGGGTTACCGGTATATGATTTGCAATACCAGGCACAAACCACAGAAAAAGATGTTACATACAATCATAATTGCAAAAAAATTACCTGTAGGTTCACCTCTGAATACCATGTAGCAGAGCTGAAATTGTCAATACAGCAATGCTTAGTTTTCCAACTGGATAATATGAACAGTACATAAATTAGGCTCTGAGTACACAGTGTTCCAGCTTTCCATTTGAGGTATTAGCTACTATAAAGAGTTGAGTAAACCTCCCAAAAATGTGTTCTTATTTGATGGATGATTTGGATTTTTACAGGAGCAGGGAATCCTGTCAAAAAACAGGAGTCCCTGCTTCTGTACACTGAGTGGCAATGAAGAATGCTCAGTTATTCACTGTGCCAACCATCATTGCTTACCTCCTGGGGCCCCGCACACATTCAGTGCACCTGTCAGCCAGATGCTTACTGTGCAGGAACAGGGACATCTTTCTTTGACAGAAGTCCCTATTTCTGTACATAGTTTCCATTGCTCCCTATTGGTGTAGGGTTCCATGAACTATGTACAGGAGCTATACAGTACAGGAGCTGAACTATGAACTATGTACAAGAGCAGGGACTCCTGTCAAACATCTGAGTCCTTGCTCCTGTAGGTACTGAGCAGCCAGGAATACATAGTTTAGCATGTAGGAAAGTATAGACTGCTGCATTTTCTTATATCATTGGAAAAAAATAGTGATACCAACTCTATGACATATATCACTCAAACACACCAAACAAACACTCTTTTGGTGCTGGCAGGTAAATGTATCCATCTCACATATACATGGGTAGCTACCCAGCATAGAAATAAAACATAGAGCTCAAATGCAATGTGTTTTACCATTAACACTATGACAAGAGACTGTCCTATTAAAGTGTACCTGTCATCAACAAAAGGGTTTTATATAATGTAGATAATACCATCATATGTATATTTGTAATATACATTGGTTAAAAAATATGAATATTTTTGTCCCTGCAGCTATTGTTTGTGTGTCTCTATGAGGAGTCCAAATACAGGAAGTGAGGGTGGACAAGCAAGGTTATGTGCAATGAGGACAAGCAGGGCCCTGTGCAGTGACGCTCTGTGACATGCCCCCAGCTCACACAGCAGGCTGATTGACAAGCCAGGAGCCTGCACATAGCCCTGCTTGTCCTATCCTCACTTCCTGTGTTTGGACTCCTTATAGAGACTCACAGGCAATTGCCGCAGGGGCAGCATTTTTTCACCAAAAAATATACACATTTTTTAACCAATGTATATTACAAATATACATATAATGGTAATATCTACATTATATAAAAAGTTATTGTTGACGACAGATACACTTTAAGGTGGTTATCCAGGATAAGAAAAACAGAGCTAATTTCTTCAAAAATAACACCATGCTTGTCCTCAGGTTGTGTGTGGTATTGCAGCTCAGTTCCATTGAAGTTAATGAAGCCAAGTGTTAATACCGCACACAACCTGAGGACAGGTGTGGCACTGTTTTTCTGTTCCTGGATAACCTCTTTAATGCTTTGTATACATCTGCATTGGAGGCTCCATTTGAAGTCAATGGGGTCTATAAGTATTGTAGGGTGTGACAGAGACTGGCATACCATATGTGTGACATGTGCAGACCACAGGGGTCCAACAGGCAAAAGGGCTGCTGCCCGCTTAAGCTAGCATCTTCCTACCGTCTATTGGATTGTATGTTAAGCATTGACTTATACATACATATATCCGAATAACTGGTCTTTGAGCTATTACAAAGCAACACTTTGATATCCTATTGTTGTTTGGAGGGGGGGGGGGCTGCTGTCTGTAGGGGCCCTTGAGTTAGAGTGTCCCCATTAACAATGCAAGATAAAGAGGGCCAATGTTAACAGTACCAGCAAGAATTTCCCTATAAACTGTGTCAACCATATAGCAATCACAGTGCCCTTTATGCTGACATGGATGCCCCCTCTCATTTTGCATAAATCACACATACCCTGTTGCTTTTTATCTTATAGTAAAACCTGATCCGCCACAAGATCTTCGCTTAGAGAACATAAACAACGACCTCTACTTACATTGGAATTATCCAAAAACTTGGTGCAACTCACACTCATTCTACGGGCTTGTGTTTAACATCAAAGTGGAAAGGAAAAGTCCAAACGAGGAGGAGGTAAAACATTTTAGTTATTTTCCTAAAAATATCCCACTCATGTCTATGGTCCAAGTCACCTATGACTTCCTGTGGTCTGGTGGTTTTATATGGCCGTGAAGGATTTTAGGGCTGTATTACACCCCCCACCATGAGCAGAAATCTTGTGTAACAAGCCCATTATAGGGCCTCAAGAATGATCCCTGGATTATTTGTGCGGCCATTTACTTCTATCAGTCATCCACCGCACATCCCCTATTACACAAGGAGACGTGAGGCCAATGAATGAGGATATTTTCTTTACAGGTCAAAATCTTTCATAATCACCCTGTGTAATAGGATCTCTAGATACCACATTTTTACAAGCATATTACAGCAGACTTCCTGTGGACCCACTAAACTGAACATAGATTGTCATACAACCCAATGGATATCGAAGTTCAATTCAACAGAATTTTGAAGGGTGTTAAATCCATAAAAAAGAGTCTTAATAAAGTTCTGCCAACTCATAAAGTAATGTCATGTTGCTAGGATATGCCCCCACTTTATGTTTGGTAGAGGTCCCAGAGTTTGTCCTAAAAACAGGAGTTCCAGGTAATACTATTATGCATAGTTGGCACATTATGCATAGTTGGCACTTTCTTTGAGAAGGCAACCTCAATAGAAGATCCCTTTCCAATGCAATTTTGGGTGGCCTACTCAGAAAGGTTTCATTGTGTGTTATCAATGTGTCTCAGAATTGTCCTTAGAACAGGGGTTCCAGGTAATACTATTAAAGGATATGAAAACCTTTCAACATGTCATAGAAAAGCATAAGTTGAGATCTGGCCCAGAGGCCACCCACTACAGGAAAAAGAGTTTGTCAGCTCTGTTTAACTTTTTCCAGAAGCTGCCTGGTTGCCCATTATAGTTTGAGGCCAACCATGCAGCCTCCTGAAGATAAACAAGAGGAGCCAACACTGATGCCTTAAAACGATTAACATACATTGGACAGACACTGATGGCACATCCTACCAATACAGTGAAACCTGTCCAAAAGTCCACCAAACAGTATGCATTGTGGCCACTTTCTTTGAAAAGACAACCTCTACAGAAGATAACTTTTCAATGCAATTTTGGGCGATCTTCTCAAAGAGGTTTCACTGTATATCATCATTGTGTCACAATATCGCACATACCCATTAAGCTACTTTTAGGCCCCATGAGTAATATTCAATATTTTTATGTATTCACTAAACAATTGCATGTTGAATTGATCTTTAGAACTACCTAAATGTTGATAACACATCCCTGTTCCTGGGCCACAATGAGGTCACACAGTTCTGCGTTCAAGCCCGAGACATGTACCATGTTAACTCTTCCTGGAGCAATTGGTCATGTGCCAAGTAGGTAAGATACACGTCTGTGACTTGTTGTGAATAAGTTTGATGTGCAAATATTCCGGGGTGGGGGGGGTATGGGGCTTATTATGCCTTTTATTGTCCTTGTATTTTCTGAATGGTATGTTTTAATGGAACTTACTTTGTGTGACCAAAAAGTGCTTCATTTTTTGCAGCGGTGGAAGTCAATCCCCATCATGATGTCATCTATAGGCCATCTATACAATCTAGGCCAAAAACTTTTTAATAGGTATATTGGTCTAGTTTCCGAACCCATTGCATAGGCCTAGAGAAGTTGTCTCCAAACTATGGACCTCCGGCTGTTGCAGAATTACAACTTCCACCATGCTCGGGCATGGTGGGTGTTGTAGTTTTGCAACAGCTTTGCTTATTGAAAATATGTCAATAAATGGACAAGTGGGTGTCAACATGCAAGTGAGGGTCATCACTATGCATTCTGACACTTTGTCAAACCAGGGATGACCGTGTCAGACTAAGTAGGGTCAAACCCCTATGACAAAAGGGATTGGTAACACCCAGTTGTAATTTTTTTGTCCACATTTCCAGGGAGGAATAACAGAGGAATGACATTATATAGAGTTCTGTCTTTTGTTTTTTATGGCTGCCATGGGTCCTTCTGAAATGTAGTAATAAAGGACGGCCATTCAGAAGAAGAGCTGTGTCTATAATACAGTGAAACCTCTCCAAAAGACCACCACTTTGTGAAGACCACTCCCATATCCAGACCAGATTTTGGTTGACACAATTTTGCATGGTGGTTATTTGCTTTGTGAAGAACCCCCCATACAATACCACTTGTTAATGCAATTTTTGGCAGCCTCCTCAAAGGGGGTTCAATATACATAGACAGCTCAAGTCCATCACAACAAGAGTCACTGTATTTTACCAGCCCAGGTGGGGGATCCCTATCTGTAATGTCCGTGAACCTTAGTATGTCATATAACGAAAGGTTGTACTATACTATCATGGACAGTCCGTAGGTCGAGGAAGAAGAGGATTAAAACCCCTCTCCTTCCCAGTTCTCCCCTTGTGGGTCCCCTATGCCTTCTTGTTTTAGCCAACGTTTTATAATGTATCCAGGAATGTTAGTGTAGCATGTGGTATGATGTATAGTGTAGGGAACCTGTGCTGGATATTGTGCTGTCATGCTATGTATGGTGAATGTATTATTTATTGTATAGGTGATTGACGTTTTATTGCTAATAATGTTATTTTCAATCAGAAACTAAAGGTTGTCATTGTAAGGTATGTGAATTAAGAAGACAAAGTAATATAATATTTGTTTACTGTAGGTATTAATATATTTATACATTACCTATATCTTCTCTTTATGAGCTAAGCAGACTATTTTATATATTCTATTTTTAATTTATAGCAAGGAAAAACACAAAAAGCAGCACAAACAAGAGAAGGACAAGAAGAAAAAGAAAAAAGGCAACAAAAAACAAAAAAGGCAACAAAAAACAACAATGACGTAAAATAATAATTGCACACAAGCATACAACTTGGATCTCCTATTTTTGCACAGTTGTGACAATACGAAGCAGGCCATTGCATTGTTACATTGTTATACTTCATAGAGTCTTTTTTTAATATATATTTTTGTACCGTTATTTATTTCTTATGTACAATAAGTTTGATCAGTTTTAAACTGATAAGTGGGTCTAATAGAGCACCCAGTTTTGTACCATAGAATAAGGGCCTGGGCGACTAGGGTGATGCTTACCTGACATTTTTACTTCATGGCATAGAGACGTCTCAGAAGTTTGGATGGGTGGAGGTCCAGGTGGTAGAAAAGTCTATAGACTTTTATGGGGGAGATTTATCAAAACCTGTCTAGACTAAGAGTGGTAGAGTTGCCCATGGAAACCAATCAGATCACTTCTTTCATTTTTCCCAGGCCTCTTTAAAAAGGAAAGATGTGATCTGATTGGTTGCTATGGGCAACTGCACCACTCTTCCTCTGCACAGGTTTTAAAGGACAAGGACAACTGTAGTGGTACACTTTTACATATGCCCGTGCCTAAAAAATAAACAAAATAAACTCATACATACCTTCCTACGAGCCCCCGTTGATCCGGCACAGGCCTCACGATCTGGCAGTGCTGACGTCATTCCACTTCCTGGGGACGGGAATGCCGCAGAGCCGCCGGCGTATCACCGGCCGTAGCGATGTCCCGCCCCGGCCTGTGATAGGCTGAGCCCACTGTCATGTAAGAAGCCGGCCAGAGCTCCTTACATGACAGAGGGCTCAGTCTATCACCGACTGGGACGGGACATCGCTACGGCCGGTGATACGCCGGCGGCTCTGCGGCGTCCCCCTCCCCAGGAAGTGGAATGACGTCAGCACTGCCGGACCGTGAGGCCCGTGCCGGATCAACGGGGGCCTGTAGGAAGGTATGGATGAGTTTATTTTGTTAATTTTTGAGGCCCGGGCACGGACATATATAAAAGTGTACCACTACAGTTGTCCTTTAATAAATCTCCCCCTATGAGTCCCCCATGCACAGAATAAAGAGGCACATCCCTTAGGCAAGAGCTTCTGCCCCTTCATTCTAGAGATTGGTAGTGGGGTTTCAGCACTTATATCCCTCACCGAGCCAAACGTCTGACCTTTCTCTATCACATCAGAACTTTGTTTAAAGTTTAGGGACACTATAACATGAATCTCCTAGGCCCCAATGCAAAATCTGTCATGTGACATTTATACTGACGACATACTATGTGGCAATGGGAGGCTTTAGGCCTCCTCCTGCCCCAGGGCCCAGGTGCACGCTACCTCTACACCCGCTATGGTTATTCTCTTGTTTTCCATCAACCTATAACTAGAAATTACATTCTTGTGGTAGTAAAGATATTATTTATTATAATTTTTGTTCTATTTCATGTTCCTGGTTGAAATTATTGTTATACATTAAAGGGGTACTCCGGTAACTGGTGCCAGAAAGCTAAACAGATTTGTTAATTACTTCAATTGAAAAATAATTAATCCATCCATTACTTATCAGCTACTGTATACTACAGAGGAAGTCCTTTTCTTTTTTAATTTCCTTTCTGTCTGAGCACAGTGCTCTCTGCTGACACCTCTGTCCATGTCAGGAACTGTCCAGAGTAGGAGCAAATCCCCATAGCAAACCTCTCCTTCTTTGGATAGTTCCTGACATGGACAGAGGTGTCAGCAGAGAGAACTTTTCTTTTTGAAGAAATTCAAAAAGAAAAGAACTTCCTCTGGAGCATGCAGCAGCTAATAAGTATTGGAAGGATTAAGATTTGTAAATAGAAGTAATTTACAAACCTTTATAACTTTCTGGCACCAGCTGATTTAAGAGACATATCAAATACCCCTTTTAAGACATATCAAGCTGAGCTGGGCTCTATAGTATATAAGGATATACAACCTATATTTGTAAGGATTTTAATGACCACTGTATTTATATGCAATATTGGTCCAGTTTTCTGTGCTGAAAAACGTAAAAATAATTATTGTGCTATAAAATTGTTGTTTTTGTTTTATCAATAAAAGGTACAAGTAATAATTTTGTGTATGTTGATCATTTATATATGTGCTCCTACACGTAAGCATGATATAAAACTGTACTTGGCTTTGGGCCAGCTGTCAGTGTGCCGCGCTATTCTTCAGAATACCTTTTTGTCAGGCTGCCTCCGACTTAGTTGAGATGTGAAGATGTGAACATAGCCCTAACTTACCATACATAGAAAAAAATCAGTTCCCCCTGGTGCTATTTCCACAACTACGAACATACCGTATATACTCGAGTATAAGCCGAGTTTTTCAGCACGATTTTTCGTGCTGAAAACGCCCCCCTCGGCTTATACTCGAGTGAACTCTCCGCCTGTCAACCCCTTCTCAGTGGTCTTCAACCTGCGGACCTCCAGATGTTGCAAAACTACAACTCCCAGCATGCCTGGACAGCCATCGGCTGTCCGGGCATGCTGGGAGTTGCAGTTTTGAAACCTCTGGAGGTCCGCAGGTTGAAGACCACTGTGGCCTTCTTAATCATCCAGACCCCCCCCCCCCCCTTTAGTTTTCTACTCATCTCCCCTCGGTGGGAAGGAAGGGTGAGATGGTCTGGGCCATCTATGCTGCAGGGACCGTCCGGTGGGGAGGGTTAGTCGTTCTGGCCTGTCCATTTTCACAGGGAGGCCCTCTTCTCCGCTGCAGCCCCGGCCTAGTGACGTTGCCTTGACGACGAAGCACAGGGACGTCCGTGCGCGTCACTAGGCTGGGGCCGGGCCCGGAGCAGAGAAGAGGGCCTCCCTGTGAAAATGGACAGCCCGGAACGACTAACCCTCCCCACCGGACGGTCCCTGCAGCATAGATGGCCCAGACCAGCTCACCCTTCCTTCCCACCGAGGGGAGGTGAGTAGAAAACTAAAGGGGGGTCTGGATGATGACAAAGGCTGCAGTGGTCTTCAACCTGCGGACCTCCAGAGGTTTCAGAACTGCAACTCCCAGCATGCCCGGACAGCCGATGGCTGTCCTGGCATGCTGAGGGTTGTAGTTTTGCAACATCTTGAGGTCCGCAGGTTGAAGACCACTGGTTGAAGGGATTGACAGGCGGTGATGATGAAGGGGGGGGGGATGATGACGGGGGTGATGATGACGGGGGTGAAAATGACAGGGTGATGAAGACGGGGATGATGATGACGGGGGTGATGATGACGGGGGGTGTTAATGACGGGGATCTGGATGATGACAGGCGGTGATGATGAAGGGGGGGATGACGAAGGGGATGATGACGGGGTGATGATGACGGGGGTCTGGATGATGACAGGCGGTGATGATGAAGGGGGGGATGACGAAGGGGATGATGACAGGGTGATGATGACGGGGGGTGAAAATGACAGGGTGATGATGATGGGGGTCTGGATGAATACGGGGGTCTGGATGATGACATGGGGGGATGATGTATTTCCCACCCTATGCTTATAGTCAAGTCAATAACTTTTCCTGGATTTTTGGGGTGAAATTAGGGGCCTCGGCTTATATTCGGGTCGGCTTATACTCGAGTATATACGGTATATAAAAGGGGTCGGATTCCATTAAATATATTTTAGTATGTAAAAGAGAAATAATGTATTTATTACTTTTTAACATATAGCTATTCATTTTTTACTTTTAAAGAGTTCCCTGGGGGCGGCCATTTTGGAGACCCGCACATCCTCCTTTAATAGTCTATATAGATCTTGCAAAATGATGAGTGTGTTTTCTGGCAGCTGCAATCAATAGAATGAAAAATAGACAAAAACTTTTTTTTTATAAAAAAAAAAAGTAAAGCCTTATCTGTGTTTACAGTGTGTAGTGTTGGCATCCTGAATTATCTAAGCCCCTAACAGCACAGTAGACACAAATCCTTAGTTTTATCATTCTGGTGAGATGACATTGCTGACTCTATGCCAGTCTACACAGCAAAGCTCAAAAGTGATCTGAAGTGAGCAGGGAGATGTTAAACTATTGAGTGTGCGCAAGTATTTCTATGACCAATTTATTCCAGAGATTGTGAAAGAACCAATTTTATTTCCATAGATGTATCCTTAGTAATTATCTGGGATATAAGCCAATGTTCTCCTGTAGGCTTCTCACGTGCAGCAGAACATAGAAGCCTAGACTACACAGGAAGTGGAAAATTGTGAAATAGAACCACAAAAAAATCATTCAGGTGTGGTGGCCCAGTATGGGAGATGTTGCCCCGTACTCTTGCTGTCCTGTCAGGCAGCCTCCTTCAGTGTCCCTAGGGCCCCTTGTACCTGTTTTCCCCCTGTACATATGTCCTGCAGTGTATTGTATTATAAAATGTGTTGTATCTTTAAGAGTTATGTCATGTGATTGTTACCCAGGAGGTACCAGTGACCAGGTGACCCCAAGAGTGACCTATGGGCCCCCTGCTAGTCTCCCCCATATAAGCCCTGGTTGGAGCTTCTCTCTCTTCCGGCTGAGGTCCAGTGCAGTCTTGTCTAGTGTGTGTGTCCAGAGTGTTGGAGACCTCAAAGTCCAGTCCTGCAGCCACCATCAAGTCAAGTAAGATAAAGTCACAGCTTTATGAGTCAAGTCAAGTCAGTCCCTGTCATCTGTAAAGTCAGCGTGGTCTGCATTCAATTGTTCAGTCCTACTACAAGTCCCAGCAAGCCCTTAAGGTCTCTGCGTCACTGGTCACCTCGGTGGGCCCTGGCTGAACTGTATAGACTTTACCAACTGTCTACCCTACCGTTGTCCGTAACTTGGTGTCGGAGTCTATATTGCCCCTGTTCCCAGCCCAGGATCCAGCGGTATACCTTTGAGTGGTTTTAGGCTAAACCACGCCCTGGCGTCACGAATACAAGGGGTTAATGCCATCTGCCCCTAGGAAAACAACATCTGCCGTCATCACACACCCCACCACCACACAGGAATATCTCTTCACTTCCTTAAATGACGTACATAGAACAATGTGACAGTAAGACAGACACTGTATAGATTGTTATGTTATCTCTTGTATCTATAGTATATTAATATGGCCAATTCAGCTTCCACAGAGGTTAAAGATGCTGGAAACCCCCATTCTGCATCATTAAATCACATTGTAGCCGGGAACGGAGGGACATATGTAACCGAACAGGTCCTCCCACATATGTCAGACTCGCACACATGACGACAGTACTGTCCCTGGTGCTTTCATGTTATGCACTTTCTATATATATACTAGACAGAATGTAAAAACATATACCTTTAGAGTTCCCATACAATTATATGGAGCAGAAATATACTAAATTAAAACCTTTTTGATCTGTTAATATCTGGTTAGCTTGTTTTACAAGAACGAAAATCAATTGCTCCCCAAGGGCCTGGAGGGGCAGCGCACATCCTCAGCCACTGCTCCATCCACCTTTATGTGACAAATACACTCACTGGCCACTTTATTAGGTACATTTATTATGACATCACACAGTTCCTCTATATGGACATGATGACATCACACAGTTCCTCCATATGGACATGATGACATCACACAGTTCCTCCATATGGACATGATGACATCACACAGTTCCTTCATATGGACATGATGACATCACACAGTTCCCCCATATGGACATGATGACATCACATAGTTCCTCCATATAGACATGATGACATCACACAGTTCCTCCATATGGACATGATGACATCACACAGTTCCTCTATATGGACATGATGACATCACGCAGTTCCTCTATATGGACATGATGACATCACACAGTTCCTCCATATGGACATGATGACATCACACAGTTCTTCCATATGGACATGATGACATCACACAGTTCCTCCATATGGACATGATGACATCACACATTTCCTCCATATGGACATGATGACATCACACAGTTCCTCCATATGGACATGATGACATCACACAGTTTCTCCATATGGACCATGATGACATCACGCAGTTCCTCCATATAGACATGATGACATCACACAGTTCCTCCATATAGACATGATGACATCACACAGTTCATCCATATGGACATAATGACATCACACAGTTTCTCCATATGGACATGATGACATCACACAGTTCCTCCATATGGACATGATGACATCACGCAGTTCCTCTATATGGACATGATGACATCACACAGTTCCTCCATATGGACATGATGACATCACACATTTCCTCCATATGGACATGATGACATCACACAGTTCATCCATATGGACATGATGACATCACACAGTTCTTCCATATAGACATGCTGACATCACACAGTTCCTCTATATGGACATGATGACATCACACAGTTCCTCCATATGGACATGATGACATCACACAGTTCCTCCATATAGACATGATGACATCACACAGTTCCTCCATATGGACATGACATCACACAGTTCCTCCATATGGACATGATGACATCACACAGTTCCTCCATATGGACATGATGACATCACACAGTTCCTCCATATGGACATGATGACATCACACAGTTCCTCCATATAGACATGATGACATCACACAGTTCCTCCATATGGACATGATGACATCACACAGTTCCCCCATATGGACATGATGACATCACACAGTTCCTCCATATGGACATGATGACATCACACAGTTCCTCTATATGGACATGATGACATCACGCAGTTCCTATATATGGACATGATGACATCACACAGTTCCTCCATATGGACATGATGACATCATATATTTCCTCCATATGGACATGATGACATCACACAGTTCCTCCATATGGACATGATGACATCACACAGTTTCTCCATATGGACCATGATGACATCACACCGTTCTTCCATATGGACATGATGACATCACACAGTTCCTCCATATAGACATGATGACATCACACAGTTCCTCCATATGGACATGATGACATCACATAGTTCCTCCATAGGGACATGATGACATCACACAGTTCCTCCATATGGACATGATGACATCACACAGTTCCTCCATATGGACATGATGACATCACACAGTTCCTCCATATAGACATGATGACATCACACAGTTCCTCCATATGGACATGATGACATCACACAGTTTCTCCATATGGACCATGATGACATCACACCGTTCTTCCATATGGACATGATGACATCACACAGTTCCTCTATATGGACATGATGACATCACACAGTTCATCCATATAGACATGATGACATCACACAGTTCCTCCATAGACATGATGACATCACACAGTTCCTCCATATGGACATGATGACATCACACATTTCCTCCATATGGACATGATGACATCACACAGTTCTTCCATATAGACATGATGATATCACACAGTTCCTCCATATGGACATGATGACATCATACAGTTTCTCCATATGGACCATGATGACATCACACCGTTCTTCCATATGGACATGATGACATCACACAGTTCCTCCATATAGACATGATGACATCACACAGTTCATCCATATGGACATGATGACATCACACAGTTCCTCCATATGGACATGATGACATCACACAGTTCCTCCATATGGACATGATGACATCACGCAGTTCCTCTATATGGACATGATGACATCACACAGTTCCTCCATATGGACATGATGACATCACACATTTCCTCCATATGGACATGATGACATCACACAGTTCCTCCATATGGACATGATGACATCACACAGTTCCTCCATATAGACATTATGACATCACACAGTTCCTCCATATGGACATGATGACATCACACAGTTTCTCCATATGGACCATGATGACATCACACCGTTCTTCCATATGGACATGATGACATCACACAGTTCCTCCATATAGACATGATGACATCACACAGTTCCTCCATATGGACATGATGACATCACACAGTTTCTCCATATGGACCATGATGACATCACACCGTTCTTCCATATGGACATTATGACATCACACAGTTCCTATATATGGACATGATGACATCATACAGTTCTTCCATATGGACATGATGACATCACACAGTTCCTCTATATGGACATGATGACATCACACAGTTCATCCATATAGACATGATGACATCACACAGTTCCTCCATAGACACGATGACATCACACAGTTCCTCCATATGGACATGATGACATCACACAGTTCCTCCATATGGACATGATGACATCACACAGTTCCTCCATATAGACATGATGACATCACACAGTTCATCCATATGGACATGATGACATCAAACAGTTCCTCTATATGGACACGATGACATCACGCAGTTCCTCCATATGGACATGATGACATCACACAGTTCCCCCATATGGACATGATGACACCACACAGTTCCTCCATATGGACATGATGACATCACACAGTTCCTCTATATGGACATGATGACATCACACAGTTCCTCCATATGGACATGATGACATCACACAGTTCCCCCATATGGACATGATGACATCACACAGTTCCTCCATATAGACATGATGACATCACATAGTTCCTCCATACGGACATGATGACATCACACAGTTCCTCCATACAGACTTGATGACATCACACAGTTCCTCCATATGGACATGATGACATCACACCGTTCTTCCATATGGACATGATGACATCACACAGTTCCTCCATATAGACATGATGACATCACACAGTTCCTCTATATGGACATGATGACATCACACAGTTCCTCCATATGGACATGATGACATCACACAGTTCCTCCATATGGACATGATGACATCACACAGTTCCTCTATATGGACATGATGACATCACACAGTTCCTCCATATGGACATGATGACATCACACAGTTCCCCCATATGGACATGATGACATCACACAGTTCCTCCATATGGACATAATGACATCACACAGTTCCCCCATATGGACACGATGACATCACACAGTTCCTACATATGGACATGATGACATCACACAGTTCCTCCATATGGACATGATGACATCACACAGTTCCTCCATATGGACATGATGACATCACACAGTTCCTCCAGACATGAATGGAGGGGGCGTGGTGTGATGTCACGTCCTCAGTCCCGGAGGTTTCCGAAACTGGAGATTCAGCAACCGCATAGAATGCGGGTGCTGCAGGGAGATTGCGGGGGGGGGTCTAAGCAGCGGGCCCCCCCGTGATCAGACATCTTATCCCCTATCCTTTGGATAGGGGATTTTGCCTGGAATACCACTTTAAATATTCTTATTAGATGGCCATGGTATGCAAGTATTTGCAATTGCAGAAATCTATTCAAAAGTATGTGCATAGAGAAAAGCCAACATAAAGTATTTTTGGGTTGTATTTTTTTTATATATATAAATTTTTTATAACACCTTAGAAGACTGAATAGGCTATATCCTTTCACACTTTTAATTAAGACGACATCTTGCACGGTGAAGAATTACCTATAGGTGGCAGCAGAATATACTGAAAAAAAAGTGTAGATCACTTGTTCTTTCTCCAAGGCAAACAAGATCGTTCACTATATGTATAGAATTATCGGGATATAGGACGTCTCAAATAAATCATAAAAGCGACAAGGAGGCAAAAACAATAAGTAAAAATCTCTGACAAATAGACATGTTACTTAAATTCAGATTATCCTTTCATGCTCTCCATATGTCAGAAGGAATGTTGCACTTTGCTATGTTATAGGTTTTAATAACTGATGCAATTTTGTACCTGTAGGAAAAGAGTAGAACCTGGACTTTATTCCGGCTCTAGAACTGAGTATCTAGCATTTATAATCCCCCAAACATAGGCTTGTCCCCAGCAACATAGCCAACATTTTCAGGGGAGGTACACCTAAAAGATCTTTAGGCCAATGCCTATTCTGTAACAGAGCTTCCCATCTGCCCATAATGCTGCCATCTTCTTATATGGCAAGGTTCCAATTGTGACTACTACCTCAGTGTGCCCTATAGCTTCTGTATTTTTCTATGCCCACACTGCAAAGAATGCTAAACTACCAGATCACCAGAGAAGATTGTTAAACTACTAGATCACCAGAGAAGAATGCTAAACTACTAGATCACCAGAGAAGAATACTAAACTACTAGATCACCAAAGAAGAATACTAAACTACTAGATCACCAGATAAGAACACTAAACTACTAAATGACCAGAGAAGGATACTAAACTACTAGATCACCAGATAAGAACACTAAACTACTAGATCACCAGAGAAGGATACTAAACTACTAGACCACTAGAGAAGATTGTTAAACTACTAGATCACCAGAGAAGAATGCTAAACTACTAGATCACTAGAGAAGAATACTAAACTACTAGATCACCAGAGAAGATTGCTAAACTACTAGATCACCAGAGAAGAATGCTAAACGACTAGATCACCAGAGAAGAATGCTAAATTACTAGATCACCAAAGAAGATTGCTAAACTACTAGATCACCAGAGAATAATGCTAAACTACTAGATCACCAGAGAAGAATGCTAAACTACTAGATCACCAGAGAAGAATGCTGAACTACTAGATCACCAGAGAAGAATGCTAAACTACTAGATCACCAGAGAAGAATACTAAACTACTAGATCACCAGATAAGAAAACTAAACTACTAGATCACCAGAGAAGGATACTAAACTACTAGACCACTAGAGAAGATTGTTAAACTGCTAGATCACCAGAGAAGAATGCTAAACTACTAGATCACTAGAGAAGAATACTAAACTACTAGATCACCAGAGAAGATTGCTAAACTACTAGATCACCAGAGAAGAATGCTAAACGACTAGATCACCAGAGAAGAATGCTAAACTACTAGATCACCAAAGAAGATTGCTAAACTACTAGATCACCAGAGAATAATGCTAAACTACTAGATCACCAGAGAAGAATGCTAAACTACTAGATCACCAGAGAAGAATGCTGAACTACTAGATCACCAGAGAAGAATGCTAAACTACTAGATCACCAGAGAAGAATACTAAACTACTAGATCACCAGATAAGAACACTAAACTACTAGATCACCAGAGAAGGATACAAAACTACTAGACCACTAGAGAATATTGTTAAACTACTAGATCACCAGAGAAGAATGCTAAACTACTAGATCACCGGAGAAGAATGCTGAACTACTAGATCACCAGAGAAGAATGCTAAACTACTAGATCACCAGAGAAGAATGCTGAACTACTAGATCACCAGAGAAGAATGCTAAACTACTAGATCACCAGAGAAGAATACTAAACTACTAGATCACCAGATAAGAACACTAAACTACTAGATCACCAGAGAAGGATACTAAACTACTAGACCACTAGAGAAGATTGTTAAACTACTAGATCACCAGAGAAGAATGCTAAACTACTAGATCACTAGAGAAGAATACTAAACTACTAGATCACCAGAGAAGATTGCTAAACTACTAGATCACCAGAGAAGAATGCTAAACGACTAGATCACCAGAGAAGAATGCTAAACTACTAGATCACCAAAGAAGATTGCTAAACTACTAGATCACCAGAGAATAATGCTAAACTACTAGATCACCAGAGAAGAATGCTAAACTACTAGATCACCAGAGAAGAATGCTGAACTACTAGATCACCAGAGAAGAATGCTAAACTACTAGATCACCAGAGAAGAATACTAAACTACTAGATCACCAGATAAGAACACTAAACTACTAGATCACCAGAGAAGGATACAAAACTACTAGACCACTAGAGAATATTGTTAAACTACTAGATCACCAGAGAAGAATGCTAAACTACTAGATCACCGGAGAAGAATGCTGAACTACTAGATCACCAGAGAAGAATGCTAAACTACTAGATCACCAGAGAAGAATGCTGAACTACTAGATCACCAGAGAAGAATGCTAAACTACTAGATCACCAGAGAAGAATACTAAACTACTAGATCACCAGATAAGAACACTAAACTACTAGATCACCAGAGAAGGATACTAAACTACTAGACCACTAGAGAAGATTGTTAAACTACTAGATCACCAGAGAAGAATGCTAAACTACTAGATCACCAGAGAAGAATACTAAACTACTAGATCACCAGATAAGAACACTAAACTACTAGATCACCAGAGAAGGATACTAAACTACTAGACCACTAGAGAAGATTGTTAAACTACTAGATCACCAGAGAAGAATGCTAAACTACTAGATCACTAGAGAAGAATACTAAACTACTAGATCACCAGAGAAGATTGTTAAACTACTAGATCACCAGAGAAGAATGCTAAACTACTAGATCACCAGAGAAGAATTGTTACGCCGAGCGCTCCGGGTCCCCGCTCCTCCCCGGAGCGCTCGCAACATCCTCGCATTTGCAGCGCCTCGGTCAGACCTGCTGACCGGGTGCGCTGCAATATCTCTCTCAGCCGGGATGCGATTCGCGATGCGGGAGGCGCCCGCTCGCGATGCGCATCCCGGCTCCCGTACCTGACTCGCTCCCCGTCGGTCTTGTCCCGGCGCGCGCGGCCCCACTCCTTAGGGCGCGCGCGCGCCGGGTCTCTGCAATTTAAAGGGCCACTGCGCCACTGATTGGCGCAGCAGGCTTAATTAGTGTGTTCACCTGTGCACTCCCTATTTATACCTCACTTCCCCTGCACTCCCTCGCCGGATCTTGTTGCCATTGTGCCAGTGAAAGCGTTTCCTTGTGTGTTCCTAGCCTGTGTTCCAGACCTCCTGCCGTTGCCCCTGACTACGATCCTTGCTGCCTGCCCTGACCTTCTGCTACGTCCGACCTTGCTCTTGTCTACTCCCTTGTACCGCGCCTATCTTCAGCAGTCAGAGAGGTTGAGCCGTTGCTGGTGGATACGACCTGGTTGCTACCGCCGCTGCAAGACCATCCCGCTTTGCGGCGGGCTCTGGTGAATACCAGTAGCAACTTAGAACCGGTCCACCAACACGGTCCACGCCAATCCCTCTCTGGCACAGAGGATCCACCTCCAGCCAGCCGAATCGTGACAAGAATGCTGAACTACTAGATCACCAGAGAAGAATACTAAACTACTAGATCACCAGAGAAGATTGCTAAACTACTAGATCACCAGAGAAGAATGCTAAACTACTAGATCACCAGAGAAGAATGCTAAACTACTAGATCACCAGAGAAGAAAATTAAACCACTAGATCTCCAAGGAAGACCACCAAGCCACTAGATCACAAAAGAAGAACACTAAACAACTGGATAACCAGGGAAGAACACTTAACCACTAGATCACCAGAGGAGAATGCTAAACCACTAGATCACCAGAGTATAACATTAAAGCACTAGATCACCAGAGTATAACATTGAGCCTATGGGTCACTAAGGAAGAACATTAGACCACTAGATCACCAGGGAAGAACAATAACAGTATAACATTGAGCCACTGCATCATCAAGAAAGAACACTAAACCACTAATACATCACAAACAAACATAACACATCGGATTACGAGTACATAGTTATCTGCGCAGTGATATAGACAGGCATTTATCAAGTGATTTAGTTAAAAAAAATTACTAAAAATGTCGCACAAATATCGCACCTGCGACTACGCAATTTTGACTGGAAAGCGAGAAAAGCAAGTTTTTCAAAACGTAACTACGTAGTAATAATTTTAAAATGGACTACGGGTAGTCAGGTATTTACTAACTGCGACAGTCGCAACTGCGCAAAAAAAAGTCCCAACAAGGTTAAAAATTGACTAAATTTACTCCAGCTCAAACATGGAGCAAAAAAAGCTACTACCAAAGTAAAAAAGAAAAAATTGCTCACGTGAAAGAAAATTATCGACAGGCTGAAACCAGTTGATAAATAAGTCACAAAAAAAAAGCAAAAAAAAAGCAAAAAAATAAAAAGTAAAGAAAAAAGTGCTAAAAAAAAGGAATACATAAGCAAAGATTGATAAATGTCCCTCATAGTGTTACTATAGTGATAGAAATAGTGTAACTGCATGGGCTCCAGCAATCAATTGTTTAAATAAGCACCAATTTCCCGAGTCCGACCAATTTGTCCTGATAATTTACCATGGGGAATAAACTCACACAAAAGTCCTAATACCATGAGAGTATCAAGAGGCAAAGCTATGTTATAAGATAATATGTATTTAATATATGTTTGTCCCTCTATTTGTGCACCATATGGCAATGTAATTGGGTAAGGAATGCAATGTTATTGGGGCACATAGCAGTGTTGCCCAACCAAAGTGCCTCCAGCTGTTGCAAAACTACAACTCGCAGCATTTCTGGGCCAAAAAAGGCTTTCCGGACATGTTTTAATTTGGCTAATCTTCTGTCTCTTTATTTAGACTGAGTACCATAAAAGTGCTTTGATATTCCGATAATGTGAGAGTCACAATTTTCCTGTAAATACTCATTTATAATAGTTGTATAGCTATAAATGTGAAGCTTTATGGCCTCTTAGTCATTAAACATAAAATATACAGTAGCATCTTTGTAATGGATTTTATTATCTTTTCTTTTTTTCTTACTTATTTCATTTTGGCTATGAAAATGCCCTGGTGTAAGTAGTTAAGTTATCCAATAAAAAAAAAGGGGGATAGTAAGTTACATGTGTTTAACCCCTTAAGGATGCAGCCATTTTTCACCTTAAAGGGTACCTCTCATCAAAAAAACTTTTGATATATTATAGATTAATGTTTGCAGAATAACTTCACAATTGCATGTTATTAAAAAATATGCTTCTTTCTATTTAATTTTCCACTTTGAAGAAATGACCACTAGGGGTCTCCCTACCAGTCCTGTCAGCAAGCATTTCAGACTCATGCTGGAGTCCTAAACACTGCGAGCTGCCAGTCTGCTTTGTTCACAAAGGAGAACACTCAGAGCTGCCAGCCTGCTTTGTTCACAGCCTCTTTGGCTGTGAACAAAGCAGGCTGGCAGCTCTGAGTGTTTAGGACTCCAGCATGAGTCAGAAATGCTTGCTGACAGGACTGATCGGGAAAAATACAATAGAAAGAAGCATATTTTTCATTAACATGCTATTGGAAAGTTATTCAACATTCATTAATCTAAAATATATCAAAAGTTTATTTGATGAGAGGTACCCTTTAAGGACTGAGCCCTTTTTCGCAATTCTGACCACCGTCACTTTACGCATTAATAACTCTAAAACGCTTTTACCGAATATTCTGATTCTGAGATTATTTTTTCGTGACATATTCTACTTTATTTTGGTGGTAAATTTTCGGCGTTACTTGCATCCTTTTTTGGTGAAAAATCCCAAAATTTCATGAAAATTTTGAAAATTTTCCATTTTTCTAACTTTGAAGCTCTCTGCTTGTAAGGAAAATGGATATTCCAAATAAATTTTCTTTTTATTCACAAATACAATATGTCCACTTTATGTTGGCATCATAAAATGGACATATTTTTACTTTTTGAAAAAATTAGACAGCTTCAAAGTATAGCAGTAGAGATGAGCGAACTTACAGTAAATTCAATTCGTCACGAACTTCTCGGCTCGGCAGTTGATGACTTTTCCTGCATAAATTAGTTCAGCTTTCCGGTGCTCTGGTGGGCTGGAAAAGGTGGATACAGTCCTAGGAAACTCTTTCCTAGGAATGTATCCAACTTTTCCAGCCCACCGGAGCACCGGAAAGCTGAACTAATTTATGCAGGAAAAGTCATCAACTGCCGAGCCGAGAAGTTCGTGACGAATCGAATTTACTGTAAGTTTGCTCATCTCTATATAGCAGCAATTTTCAAAAATGTCATGAAAATTGCAAAATCTGAAGGGACAGATGTTACAGAACTACAACTCCCAGCATGCCTGGGCAGTCTAGGCATGCTGAGAGTTGTAGTTTGGCAACATCTGGAGGACTACCGTTTGGGCACCACTGTAACCGTGGTCTCCAAACTGTGACCCTCCAGATGTTGCAAAACTACAACTCCCAGCATGCCCAGACAGCCTTTGGCTGTCTGGGCATGCTGGGAGTTGCAGTTTGGCACCCACTAGGAAGGGCAGCAGTAAATATCGCTTACTGCCCCCTTCCTTCCTGGAATATTTGAGTCCCTTCAGCTAATTCATAGTTGGATAGTACATACTTTGTCCCTGGTGTCTGGTGGAGAGAGGAGGTAGGTTTAGTACCAGAAATCGAGTGTGGAGAGGGAGTAAGTGGGTTATTTGAGTCCCTCTAGGTATTTCATAGTTGGATGGTACATAAGTTGTCCCTGGTATCTAGTGGTTTATAGCATTATTGACAAAGTATCAGGAAGCCAAACATGTCCACTGACTGGCTCTTCATTCCAGACTACACTTAAAGGGTACCTTTCATAAAAAAAAAAAACTTTTGATATATTATAGATTAATGTATGCAGAATAACTTTACAATTGCATGTTATTAAAAAATATGCTTCTTTCTATTTAATTTTCCACTTTGAAAAAATGTCCACTAGAGGTCTCCCTACCAGCCCTGTTTTTTTTATAGATTTCAGACTCATGCTGGAGTCCTGAATCTCAGACTACAGGCAGGACACAGACAAGCTCAGCGCTGAACATGGCATCATCTCCTTTTTTTGAGTGGAGGACACCAAGAATGGGGTTCATTGATATCTTCCTGCAAGAGGTGGAGGTTCCTGTCAACAGAGATTGATGCCCTTGGAGTCCTGCATTGACATGATGGGGCATGATGTAGAGCTGGGAGTGTTGCTTTTGTTGGAGGAGCTGAAACATATCCATACAAAATAATATTTGGCATCTATATAGTAGTGGACACGACTGGCAGACGTGCTTTGATGGTATGAAGAATAGTAGGCCTGAGTACAGTCACGGAGTAGCGATCAGGTGCTGAGAGAATGGCTGAAGCTTGACTACATTTTGTTAAAGGGGTACCCTGCTGGAAAACTTTTTTTTTTTTTTTTTTTTTTTTTTTATCAACTGGTGCCTGAAAGTTAAACAGATTTGTAAATTACTTCTATTAAAAAATCTTAATCCTTCCAGTACTTATTAGCTGCAGTATACAACAGAGGAATTTCTTTTCTTTTTGGATTTCTTTTCTGACTGTCCACAGTGCTCTCTGCTGACACCTCTGTCCTTGTCAGGAACTGTCCAAAGCAGGAGAAAATCCCCATAGCAAAAATATGCTGCTCTGGATAGTTCCTAAAATGGACAGAGGTGTCAGCAGAGAGCACTGTGGACAGACAGAAAAGAAATCCAAAAAGAAAAGAATTCCTTCAGTAGTATTCAGCAACTAATAAGTACTGAAAGGATCAAGATTTTTTAATAGAAGTAATTTACAAATCTTTTTAACATTTTGGCACCAGTTGATTAAAAAAAAAAAGTAAAAAAATTTATTCCACCGGAGTACCCCTTTAAACAGATTTGTAACTTACTTCTATTTAAAAATCTTAATCCTTCCAATACTTACCAGCTGCTGTATACTACAGAGGAAGTTCTTTTCTTATTGAATTTCCTTTCTGTCTGACCACAGTGCTCTCTGCTGACACCTCTGTCCATGTCAGGAACTGTTCAGAGTAGGAGCAAATTCCCATAGCTAACCTAGCCTGCTCTGGACAGTTCCTAAAATGGACAGAGGTGTCAGCAGACAGCACTGTGGTTAGTAGTGTTGAGCGGCATAGGCCATATTCGAATTCGCGAATATTCGCGAATATATGGACGAATATTCGTCATATATTCGCGAATATTCGCATATTCGTTATATTCTCGTTTTATTTTCGCGTATGCGAATATACGTGCATGCGAAAATTAGCATATGTGGAAATTCGCATACGCGAACATTAGCATATGCTAATTTTCGCATATGCGAATTTTCGCACGCCAGTCTCACACAGTAGTATTAGAGCCTTCTTTACACCACACAAGCTGGAAGCGGAGAGGGATGATCACTGATGTGTACTGTGAAAAAAAAAAAAACGAATATTCGTAATTACGAATATATAGCGCTATATTCGCGAAATTCGCGAATTCGCGAATATGCAATATTCGCGAATAATATTCGAATTGCGAATATTCGCGAGCAACACTAGTGGTTAGACAGAAAGATAATTTAAAAAGAAAAAACTTCCTGTGGAGCATACAGCATCTGATAAGTACTGGATGAATTACGAATTTTAAATAGAAGTAATTTACAAATCTGTTTAACTTTCTGGCACCAGTTGAAAAAAAAAAAATGTTTTCCAGTGGAGTACCCCTTTAACCCCTTAACGACCACGAACGTAAATGTACGCCCTGGTTTGGCTGGACTTCCCGCACCAGGACGTACATTTACGTCCTGTGTATGAGCGCGAGCATATTGTCAAAATAGGGCGATTTTAGATTAGTGATTTTGTACAAAAAGTTTTAGATTTTTTTTAAGCGGTACAAAAATATAAAAGTATCTAGCCATGGGTATCATTTTAATCGTATCGACCCACAGAATAAAGATCCCATGTAATTTTTACCGTAAAGTGTACAGTGTGAAAACAAAACCCTCCAAAATGTGCAAAATTGTGTCTTTCATTTAAATTTCCTCCCTAAAATTTTTTTGGGGGGCTTCGCCGTACATTTTATGGTAAAATGAGAGGTTTCATTACAAATTACAATTGGTCACGCAAAAAACAAGCCCTTATATGGGTCTGTAGATGGAAATATAAAGGAGTTAAGGATTTTAGAAGGCGAGGAGGAAAAAACGAAAACGCAAAAATAAAATTGGCCTGGTCCTTAAGGGATTAAGGACTTTGTTAGTGTCAGGACCAGTGGAACCAGATTGTCTAGAAAGAGTAGGCTACAAAACCACTGAGGAGTCACTCGTGAACCATTGGGCTGGTATCATATTGGCCCTGAGTCATGATTAGAGCGTATTGAAGACTGTTGTTTGATGCCCGGGACCAAGGGCCCATAAGTGTTCCCGGCCTGAATGTGTGATCTGGGGTTGGAAGGACAAGAAACATTGAGGAAGTTTTAGAATTATTCTCTAATACTAAGAAAAGGAAATCTATAAGAAAATGTACTATTTCTATAATTCATGAATGCACCAGTGTAGGTTAACAGGAAACATCTGGAATCATTTTTATCACTATGAGTTACCATAGCAAATAGGAATCAATCAAAATAAACCTGTCGTCTCCCCCGAATGGAAGGGATTTATGAAGAGTAATCCAAATGAAAAATGAAAGAACATAGAGAACATAGCGGACACCTAATAACTGGGCATCAAGGGGGTATTCCGGGCAAAAACATTTTATCATAAGATGTATGATCACGGGGGGCCCATCGCTGGGGACCCCCACGCGATCTCCCTGCAGCACCCACATTCTATGCGGGGACTGCATCTCTAGTTTCGGAAACCTCCGGGTTTTCGGGACTGGGGACGTGACGTCAAGCCACGCCCCCTCCATTCATGTCTATGGGAGGGGGCGTCCCCTCAGCCAGAGTCCCTCCATGCTAGTAGGGCTCTCCTGGAGGGCTAACCCCTAGTCGCCTCTCAATAATGTCTACAAATGTATATATTTATTATATTTTATTATGGTGTGTTCGTGTACAGGACCTTTGGGTCATGTGACTGTAAATAAATTGTGTTATGCTTTGGTTTAAGGACCTTTGGGTCATGTGACATACCCATAGTTCTTTAGGTCAGGACTGACAGGTTTGCAGAACCAATAAGCTTTGTACCTGCCCCCTTGATATATAAGGGGCTGCTGCCACTTAATTCTCTCTCTTATCTTCTGGATATGAAAGAAAGCACATCTCAGCACTATTCTGCGATTCAAGCTAGGCCTGAAGCCTATTCCTCAGCAGTGAGTTACTCCAGCACAAAACCTACAAATCCTGTGTGACTACTGAACCCAAATTACCCCTAAATTCAGTAGCACAGTGGCTAGCAAAATCCAAGCTCATTCAACGACAAAGTCCCAGCAAACCTGTGAGGAGCCTGTACCACGGTCCTACTACAAAAGACCGCCTGTTATCTGCAGTTGCATAAAATATGCAGTAAAGTTATTCCTGGTTTACCTCAACCTCTGCTGTGGACAATCCTTTATTCCTCCCTATCGTTTGTGGGACGGGTGGCGGTAGGACTATTGCATTGAGGAACCCGCACCCTGGCGTCACAACAATTAATGGTTAATCCTATACCCTACACTACCACTCCGCAACACCCTAGACACCATTACCCCTCAAGCTCAACACCCTTGTTTTTGTCTAATTTTTAATGTTTTAAATATATATTTTTTTCTGGTACCTTCCCTGGTTACAATCTGGTTACATACAACAATATATGTACATTACACTAAATAACATAGGCACTTAAGATGATACATAAGACACAAGTACGGGGGGGGGGGGGGGGCAGAGGTCACTGACATTGAGTCTGCCTGACAGGGCAGCAAGGGTACAGGGGTGCAACTCCTGTATTGGGCCACCACATTAAGGTCCTATAACGTTTCCTGATAAGTTTTGTCTTTGAACTCATGAACTAGTTTAGTATCTTCTCTGAACTCTCTCCAATGTATCTATATCCTTCTGGAGATACGGTCTCAAGTACTGCACACAATACTCCAAGTGAGGTCTCACCAGTGTTCTGTACAGCAGCATGAGCACTTCCCTCTCTACTGCTAATACCTCTCCCTATACACCCATCAGCACCTCTCTCTCTACTGCTAATACCTCTCCCTATACACGCATGAGCACTTCCCTCATTCTACTGCTAATACCTCTCCCTATACACCCACGAGCACCTCCCTCTCTACTGCTAATACCTCTCCCTATACACGCATGAGCACTTCCCTCATTCTACTGCTAATACCTCTCCCTATACACCCACGAGCACCTCCCTCTCTATTGCTAATACCTCTCCCTATACACGCATGAGCACTTCCCTCATTCTACTGCTAATACCTCTCCCTATACACCCATGAGCACCTCTCGCTCTACTGCTAACACCTCTCCCTATACACCCATGAGCACTTCCCTCATTCTACTACTAATACCTCTCCCTATACACCCATGAGCACCTCCCTCTCTACTGCTAATACCTCTCCCTATACACCCATGAGCACGTCCCTCATTCTACTACTAATAGCTCTCCCTATACACTCAAGCATTCTGCTAGCATTTCCTGCTGCCGGTAAAGCCCAAAAAATTATTTATGGGGCAAAATAAAAAAAATAAAAAAAAACAGCAATTTTTCTTTTTCATTTCTACGCAGTGCACTTGATGGATAAAATGACATGTTATCTTCATTCTGTGGGTCCATATAATTACAACAATACCTCTATGCTATGGAGCTCTATGTTTTATTTTAACTATGTGGATATAATGAAAATTGGATTTTAATTCACTTATTCAACAATACCGTATATGTATATAACAAAGAAGAGTCCAAAACGAGATTGCACTCACCGTCCACAGGCTTTATTCAACAAGGTACAGGCATAGATGAGCGGAGGCAGGGGCACACTGGGACAAGTTGGCAAGTTGTTTTGCGCTGGTTTGCGCTTCTTCTGGCCGGAGTGTGTAATTTATATGTTTATATACCTGTTGTTTTATATTCCTACTTTTATAACTTTGTAAGAAAATGAAGATGCTTAAAATTGTCCTCTTCTGAGCCCTATAGCACTTTTATTTTTCCCTATACATTTATTTAAATTGTGGACTTTTTTACTGTAATTTTTATTTCATTTTTTGTATTTTATTACGTTTACGACATTCACCATGCAGTTTCTTGAATTCTCCACTCAGAAATAATTAACATCTGTTTTTGCCATTGAGTTCAATGTATTTTACGCTGCACTGTTCACGCTGCGTAAATTCCGCTCGCGGAATTCTGCCGCAGAATTCCATTACGCTAGAAGAAAGAACATGTACATTCTTCTTGCGGAATATGCAAGCAGAAGTCCATTGAAGTCAATGGTAAAAAAAAAAATAGGTTATTATGTATAGTTTTACAGCCCGGGCACAGTGGGGGTTAAAAGTTTTAACTTGGAGAACTCCTTTAAGGTTGTTCTTTTCTGTCTAAGTGCTCTCTGATGACACGTGTCTCGGGAACCGCCCAGTTTAGAAGAGGTTTGCTATGGGGATTTGCTTCTAAACTGGGCAGTTCCCGAGACACGTGTCATCAGAGAGCACTTAGACAGAAAAGAACAACCTTAACTTCAGAAGCTCATAAGTACTGAAAGGATTAAGATTTTTTAATAGAAGTAATTTACAAATCTGTTTAACTTTCTGGAGCCAGTTGATATATATATATATATATTTAAAAAAAAAAGTTTTTTCCTGGATAACCCCTTTAAGGGCTTGTTCACATTGCCCTCGTACTCCGGTGTATATGGAGCTCTGACGGCCAGCCTGGTGGAAAGACAGTTTAGTGGAGAAAAAATTGTGCATGTCCTATTTTTTTTCTCTCAAGTCAATGGCATTCGTCCATTTTGGGTCAATTGAGTGCAAAAAAAAGAGCCACAATGGACCCAGAACAGGAGCACAATGGCAATGTGAACTTAGCCATAGTTGCTTTTCTTGTTAATGGTGAAACCATATTTGCCATTGACTTTGAGTGTTATAAATGTTAGTAATATTAAATTCTTGAATATATGTATAGACATTTAGCACACACCAATTTTTACTGTAGTTATATAAACAGTGAATATGTAAAAGAAGGCATATGGTCAATGTAAAGGATTACTTTGTATCCCGTTCAGCCGGGGTGTAGCTTTCCAGGGCATGTAAAACAAGTAGTGTAAAGGTCAGCAGTAATGGAGTGAGTTGTAAACTGTACAGGTGTTTTCTCCCACCTGGATATATGAACTCTCTGGTGGGATAATAAATCTGAGTTCCCCTCTTCTCGCCTCAGAAGGTGGTTCCTGTTACAGAAACATTACAGTAAATTATATCTAATGGGAGAGGTCCACCCTCCCTGTTATGAGCTGGCAGCTGGATCATAGGAATTCTGAGAGGGAATAAAAAAATCTCGTGTTGCTAGGATAGTAGATCTTCTCCTTGTTACACACTGCATTCCGGCCGGAAGTACCGACCATGAGCGCAGTGTCCCCGACCTCCGGCCCGTCACTCACCTCGTCCTGCTCCTGCACTGATCTCACTCTCTCAGCTTTGAAATGTAAAGGGCCAGTATGCCCATAATTAGTAAAAGCACCTGACAGCACATTATAAGTTGTTGCACCTCGCGCACCCCCCTGTATCCAGACCTTCCTGCTATGTTTTTTCACTACGAACCTTTGCCGCCTGCCTTGACCTTCTGATACGTTGACTACGCTACACCATCATCCTTCGGTACCTCGCCTTGCCCAGCTACCTGTGTGGTCGAGCCGTGACGGGGTTAGCGACCTGGGTGTCGCCTGCCGCAGCAAGCCTGTCCTGCCTTGCGTCGGGCTCTGGTGAAGACCAGCGGCACCTTAGACTCCGCTCCCCGATATGGTCCGAGTCATCAGCCACACAGGTAGAGGATCCACATCCAGCTCCGTTAGGCTGAGTTCACACTACGTTTTTCAATTACGGTTCCCGCATACGTTTTCATTAGTGAGAAGTATGGAACGGTATTGAAAACCGTATACATAGACAAAGCATTGCAAACCGTATGCACCCTGATGCATATGGTTGCGTACGGTTTGCTTGCAATACGTTTTTAAACAGTACTCCAAACCGTGTTTGACCACGGTTTTGACTCCACTTTTAAAACCGTACTGCAACCGCATACCTTTTTTTTAACATGGACGTCAATGGGAAATGCACATGTATACAATTCCATACGCCAAAACCGTATGCGTTTTTTCTTTGCACATGCGCATTTGCATCCTAAAGTCCCCACCCAAGACCCCTCCCATAAAAAATGGACAGGATTTTCAAAAACGTATGGTTTTTAAAAGAATATAAAAACGGACGGGACAGTATGCACTTTTAAAAACAGTATACTGTTTAAAAAAGTATACAGTTTAGGCTGGGTTCACACTACGGTTTGTAATTACGGTTCCCGTATATGGCTGGGAGGAGGGTGGGCGGGGCTTAATCGCGGCGCCCGCACTCAGCCGTTTACGGGAACCATATTTAATGTATGTCTATGAGCCGACCGGAGTGAACCGCAGGCTCCGGTTGGCTGCTTTTTCGGCCGTATGCGGTTTCCCCACCGCAGGCAAAAACGTGGTCGACCACGTTTTTGCCTGCGGTCGGGAAACCGCATACGGCCGAAAAAGTAGCCGACCGGAGGCTGCGGTTCACTCCGGTCGGCTCATAGACATACATTAACTACGGTTCCCAAATACGGCTGAGTGCGGGCGCCGCGATTAAGCACCGCCCACCCCTCCTCCCAGCCGTATACGGGAACCGTAAATACAAACCGTAGTGTGAACCCAGCCTTACTTTTTCCTATACTGTTCCATCCGTTTTTTCCCCATACGGTTTTTGATAGAAAACGTATGCGGGAACCGTAGTTGAAAAACGTAGTGTGAATCCAGCCTTACACTCCTCACCTAAATCATGATAAAATAATGTAGGAGCAGGATCTTTGTAAGGACAAGAGCTTTTAGCACTCCAGGCATGGCTCCAAACAGGGTTAGATGGTGACTCTACAACTTGATCATCCTATTATGTCCTTCCTCCCCAAACTGGGACTTTTTCCCTTCTAATTCTGGCATTAGTCTCCAATGTCTTGTGGGGAAATTCCCATCTCGTTTACTATCCCGTCCCTCAGTGTTGTTGCAGAAACAATATACACATTCAAACTCCCTAAAACTCTGTAGACTATTTGCTTTATCAGCGGGCTATGGAGATGCCAGGAGTTTGAACGCGTTTACTGCCACCGTAATAACATTATTACTACCCTTTAATTCCCAGTTCCCGGTGTCTAGCGGTTGAACCCCTAGTGCCATATGCCTAGTGGTTTATTGGTCTAGGGGCTTGTGCCTAGTGGTTTATTGACCCAGGACTTTGTGCTTGGTGGTTTAGTGATGGAGGAGATTGAGTCTAGTGGTTTATTGACCCACGACCTTGTGCTTTGTGGTTTATTGACCCAGGACTTTGTGCTTGGTGGTTTAGTGATGGAGGAGATTGAGTCTAGTGGTTTAGGACCCACGACCTTGTGCTTTGTGGTTTATTGACCCAGGACTTTGTGCCTGGTGGTTAAGTGGCCCAGGACCTTGTGCTTGGTGGTTTAGTGATGGAGGAGATTGAGTCTAGTGGTTTATTGACCATGACCTTGTACATAGTGGTTTATTGACCAAATACTTTGTGCCTAGTGGTTGATTCACCCATGACCTTTTGACTAGTAATTTATTGACCAATGATCTTGTGACTAGTGTTTTTTTCACCCATGACCTTGTGCCTAGTGGCTTTTTGACCCATGACCTTGTTCCTAGTGGTTTATTGACCCAGGATTTTGTGCCTAGTGGTTTATTGACCTAGCACCTTGTGCGTAGCAGTTTAATGACCCATGACCTTGCGCTTTGTGGTTTATTGACCCAGGGCGGTGGTTTATTGACCCTGTGCCTAGAAGTTTAATTCTATGTGCCTTGTGTCTAGCGGTTTAGTCTCCAAGTGACTTCCATGTTAGACAACCTACTGGATGTTGGACCATTCAGAGAATTTTACATTATGGTATGCTAGTATGCCAGAACATCATGTTCCACAGTAAAGAGCTAGTTATAGAATATATATATATATATATATATATATATATATATATATATATCAATCATATAATGCATCTTGAATGTGTCTTGAAACTTGGGCTGGAATTAGGACATTGTGCAACTTTATGATATACTGATTCTGCCTTTGGGCAGA
This sequence comes from Hyla sarda, assembly GCF_029499605.1. NCBI lineage: Eukaryota > Metazoa > Chordata > Amphibia > Anura > Hylidae > Hyla > Hyla sarda. The sequence goes on from NC_079192.1 coordinate 400,173,418, forward strand.
GATGGTGGATCAGTAACAGTATGTTTCATACAAAGTGCTGTTCAACTCCCTTACACTGTGTTTAGGAAGTATGCCTTTAAAGAGATATAAAGTCAGTCCCTATAGGCACTATTGTGTTCATAGGACCACTTTGTCTAAGCTTAAAGGGGTGTTCCAGGAATTTTTTTTATTTGACTATGCTACAGGGGCTGTAAAGTTAGTGGAGTTAATAATATAGTGTCTGTACCTGTGTGTGACGGTTTTCACCCCAATATTTATTTTTAACAGCATACAAAATTACTTTTGTCTCAGATTTTTCCCAGGTTGCAATGCGGCTGAGACCTTACTCACTAGTCATCTGGTGACAGGGAGCCTGTCTGCTTCAATGGGTGGAGCGATCACTTGGTGGGAGAGAGATCAATCTGCAACCAATGCAACAGCTGTAGGCACCCTGATTGAAAACCACAGGTCTTTTCAATGGATGCAGCTCATTTATGTTTCAATGAGTGTGAAGGCTGATGCGTGGGAGGGAGGAAAAAGGAATTGTGGGATTTGTAGTCAAAAAAAGAAAAGTCAAACAGGAAATACCAGTTCACAAAAAGCTAGCCACAGTGTTATGGTAGCCACATAGCCATTTAGCCCCAAGACAAGCGCAGATCCTTCCTAAGCATGTCCATTACTGTCTGCCAGGTACGTACTAAAATCACCTTATGGTGGAGAACTCCTTTAATATTACCATGGGGGCCACACAGCAAGACTTAAAATTTGCCCCATCCACCATCAATACCTTCAGGAGTGAGTCCTTAACATTCATATCTTTTGATTCTTTTGCCACGTGTCTTTCCCTTATGCAAAGGGAATTTGCAAAAAATGATGTCACATCACAGGACTTATTCACATATGTAATGTCACAGCACAGAGAAGTCACAAAGTGGGATAATGTGTAGAGTAATGTTACATTGATGTTACGGTACTGGGATAATTAACAAAGTGATGTCACAGCACAATACTAATGTATATAGGGATAATGCAGACACAACAATGCACCCTGTGACATCACAACAGAGGAAAATACACTTTATATAATAACGCAATTTTTAATGATTGTACTTATGATGGCTATTAGGAAATCTGTCATCAGTTTCACCTGCACTAACCTTTCAGTACAGACAGGGAGTGCAGGTGACACTATGACAACCATACTTATCTGGCCCCATTCCGTTCCCTGGTTCTCCCGCTATCTTCTTCTGTATCTTCCGTTCTGAGTCTGACATGGAGCAAGGGTGGAGCTTTGTGACGTCACTACTCCTGCTTCTCTGGCTACTGGGTCCCGCTGCTAGCAAACAGCAGCGGCGTTGTCCCGAAGCTCCGCCTGTGCTCAAAGTCAGCCCCGAAAGATACAGAAGAAGATAGCGGGAGAACCGGAGCATGGAACAGGACCAGATAAGTATGGTTGTCATCAGTGTCACCTGCACTACCTGCCTGTACCGACAGGTGAAGCTGATGACAGATTTCCTTGAAAGGGGTACTCCACCCCTAGACATCTTATCCCCTATCCAAAGGATAGAGGATAAGATGTCTGATGACGGGGGTCCCGCCACTGGGGACCCCCGCAATATAGCATGCGGCACCCACCTGTTTCTGGTCCGGAAGCGCTGGAGGGTCTGGGTCCCAACCACGAGAACGGAAGTTCTTGATGTCACGACTCCGCGCCCGTGTGACGTCACACCCCGTCACCTCAATGCAAGTCTATGGGAGGGGGCGTGACGGCCGTCATGCCCCCTCCCATAGACTTGCATTGAGGGGACGGGGCGCGACGTCACTAACTTCGGTTCCCGAGGTCGGGACCCAGACCCTCCAGTGCTTCCGGACCAGAAACAGGTGGGTGCCGCATGCTATATTGCGGGGGTCCCCAGCGGCGGGACCCCCGCGATCAGACATCTTATCCCCTATCCTTTGGATAGGGGATAAGATGTCTAGGGGTGGAGTACCCCTTTAAGAAATGAGGCATGGCCTTCAAAACTTCACACTAGAACATTTTTATATTATACGTATGTGCTGTCACAATTTTCTGTGTGTTTGCAGTGATATCACAAAACAGGAATAATGGGGGAGATTTATCAAAACCTGTGTAGAGGAAGAGCGGTGCAGTTGCCCATAGCAACCAATCAGATTGCTTCTTTCATTTTTAAAAAGGCTTCTGAAAAATAAAAGAAGTAATCTGATTGGTTGCTATGGGCAACTGCACCGCTCTTCCTCTACACAGGTTTGGATAAATCTGCCCCAATGTCCCTAGGCCAATGTTGCTGTATAGCCCTAGCCTTAATGGGGGTCCAGCCGCTGGGACCCCCCACCGAGATCTCCGAAGACGTGACGGCTAGTACACAGACAAGAACTGTCAGGAGTAGGAGAAAATCCCCATAGCACTGTGCTCGTGATGTCATCAGAGAGCATTGTGTTCCAAAAAGAAAATAATTTCCTCTGTAGAATTCTGCAGCTAATAAGTACTGGAAGGATTAAGATTTTTTAATAGAAGTAATTTACAAATCTGTTTAACTTTCTGGTTTTCCACCGGAGTACCCCTTTAAGGGCCTAGATACTGTGAAAAACCAGCCAAAAGTACACACCTGCTGGTGTTGTACACAAATACTGTTTTAAGCATAGTGGAGGGTATTGCACTCCCCTCATATACCCCCTAAGAATGTCAGGCAGAGAAGTGCCAGGACGTGCACAGAGGAGTGGCAGAGGCCTAAATTCATCAGGCAGAGGTCACAGCAGACTAGGGGCGAGTGGCAGCAGAAGTCGCAGCGAGAGGACTTAGCTGCCGGTATCAGCGGTCGTGTCTCGACCAGCAACCCATCTGCTGTCATTAATTGGTTAACTTGGTCATCCACTTCATCACAAGTGACATCTGACATCCCCAGTTAACAGTCAGTGGGTTGTATAGCAATTATTTGTTTAAATTATATTAAATATTCTTAAAAAATTTACAAGTCACATGCAGATTACAGGTGTCGCTATTAGAATCACTGCCGCAGAGCGTCTGAATATGGCAGCAGGGTCAGGAAACCATATGGCGTCACAAGTGCAGAGATTAAAGAATTTATTTTATTTAATTGTTAACCCCTTAAGGACCGGAGGTTTTTCCGTTTTTGCATTTTCGTTTTTTGCTCCTTGCCTTTAAAAAATCATAACTCTTTCAAATTTACACCTAAAAATCCATATGATGGCTTATTTTTTGCGCCACCAATTCTACTTTGTAATGACGTCAGTCATTTTGTCCAAAAATCTATGGTGAAGCGGGAAAAAAAAATCATTGTGCGACAAAATTGAAAAAAAAAACGCTGTTTTGTAACTTTTGGGGGCTTCCGTTTCTACGTAGTACATTTTTCGGTAAAAATGACACCTGATATGTATTCTGTAGGTCCATACGATTAAAATGATACCCTACTTATATAGGTTTGATTTTGTCGGACTTCTGGAAAAAATCATAACTACATGCAGGAAAATTAATACGTTTAAAATTGTCATCTTCTGACCCCTATAACTTTTTTATTTTTCCGTGTATGGGGCGGTATGAGGGCTCATTTTTTGCGCCGTGATCTGAAGTTTTTAACGGTACCATTTTTGCATTGATAGGACTTATTGATCACTTTTTATTCATTTTTAAATGATATAAAAAGTGACCAAAAATGCACTATTTTGGACTTTGGAATTTTTTTGCGCGCACGCCATTGACCGAGCGGTTTAATTAATGATATATTTTTATAATTCGGACATTTCCGCACGCGGTGATACCACATATGTTTATTTTTATTTTTATTTACACTGTGTTTTTTTTTTTATTGGAAAAGGGGGGTGATTCAAACTTTTAATAGGGGAGGAGTTAAATGATCTTTATTCACTTTTTTTTTTCACTTTTTTTTTGCAGTGTTATAGGTCCCATAGGGACCTATAACACTGCACACACTGATCTTCTATGTTGATCACTGGTTTCTCATAAGAAACCAGTGATCAACGATTCTGCCGGATGACTGCTCATGCCTGGATCTCAGGCACTGAGCAGTCATTCGGCGATCGGACAGCGAGGAGGCAGGTAGGGGCCCTCCCGCTGTCCTGTCAGCTGTTCGGGATGCCGCGATTTCACCGCGGCTATCCCGAACAGCCCACTGAGCTAGCCGGGATGCTTTCGGTTTCACTTTAGACGCGGCGTTCAACTTTGAACGCCGCGTCTAAAGGGTTAATAGCGCGCGGCACAGCGATCAATGCCGCGCGCTATTAGCCACGGGTCCCGGCCGTTGTTAGAGGCCGGGCCCGACCCGCTATGACGCGGGGCCACGCCGTGGCCCCGCGTTATAGATCGGGAGTGGACACATGACGTTCCAGTACGTCATGTGTCCTTAAGGGGTTAATTAATTTTAATTTATTTACATTTTTTTTTTAATCCTTTTTTGAGGACCCATTGGAGGGCAAGTCTGGTGCCAGCAGCCACGGTTGTTCAAGCTCCAAGTAGTGGAAGTGTTAAAGGGGTACTCCACTGGAAAACATTTTTTTTTTAAATCAACTGGTGACAGTAAGTTAAACAGATTTATAAATGACTTCTATTAAAAAATCATAATCCTTCTAGTACTTCTCAGCTGCTGTATGATCCACAGGAAGTTCTTTTCTTTTTGAGTTTCCTTTCTGTCTGACCTCAGTGCTCTCTGCTGACACCTCTGTCCATATAAAGAACTGTCCAGAGCAGGATAGGTGTTACGCCGAGCGCTCCGGGTCCCCGCTCCTCCCCGGAGTGCTCGCTACACTCTCGCTACTGCAGCGCCCCCGTCAGATCCACTGACCGGGTGCGCTGCGATCCCGCCTCCAGCCGGGATGCGATTCGCGATGCGGGTGGCGCCCGCTCGCGATGCGCACCCCGGCTCCCGTACCTGACTCGCTCTCCGTCGGTCCTGTCCCGGCGCGCGCGGCCCCGCTCCCTAGGGCGCGCACGCCGGGTCTCTGCGATTTAAAGGGCCACTGCGCCGCTGATTGGCGCAGTGGTTCTAATTAGTGTGTTCACCTGTACACTCCCTATATATACCTCACTTCCCCTGCACTCCCTCGCCGGATCTTGTTGCCATCGTGCCAGTGAAAGCGTTTCCTTGTGTGTTCCTAGCCTCTGTTCCAGACCTCCTGCCGTTGCCCCTGACTACGATCCTTGCTGCCTGCCCCGACCTTCTGCTACGTCCGACCTTGCTTTTGTCTACTCCCTTGTACCGCGCCTATCTTCAGCAGTCAGAGAGGTTGAGCCGTTGCTAGTGGATACGACCTGGTTACTACCGCCGCAGCAAGACCATCCCGCTTTGCGGCGGGCTCTGGTGAACACCAGTAGTGACTTAGAACCGGTCCACTAGCACGGTCCACGCCAATCCCTCTCTGGCACAGAGGATCCACCTCCTGCCAGCCGGCATCGTGACAGTAGATCCGGCCATGGATCCCGCTGAAGTTCCTCTGCCAGTTGTCGCCGACCTCACCACGGTGGTCGCCCAGCAGTCACAACAGATAGCGCAACAAGGCCACCAGCTGTCTCAACTGACCGTGATGCTACAGCAGCTACTACCACAGCTTCAGCAATCATCTCCTCCGCCAGCTCCTGCACCTCCTCCGCAGCGAGTGGCCGCTTCAGGCCTACGACTATCCTTGCCGGATAAATTTGATGGGGACTCTAAGTTTTGCCGTGGCTTTCTTTCACAATGTTCCCTGCACTTGGAGATGATGTTGGACCAGTTTCATACTGAAAGGTCTAAGGTGGCTTTCGTAGTCAGCCTTCTGTCTAGAAAAGCTCTGTCATGGGCCACACCGCTCTGGGACCGCAATGACCCCGTCACTGCCTCTGTAAACTCCTTCTTCTCGGAAATTCGAAGTGTCTTTGAGGAACCTGCCCGAGCCTCTTCTGCTGAGACTGCCCTGCTGAACCTGGTCCAGGGTAATTCTTCCGTTGGCGAGTACGCCGTACAATTCCGTACTCTTGCTTCAGAACTATCCTGGAATAATGAGGCCCTCTGCGCGACCTTTAAAAAAGGCCTATCCAGCAACATTAAAGATGTTCTGGCCGCACGAGAAATCCCTGCTAATCTACATGAACTCATTCATCAAGCCACTCGCATTGACATGCGTTTTTCCGAAAGGCGTCAGGAGCTCCGCCAGGATATGGACTTTGTTCGCACGAGGCGTTTTTTCTCCCCGGCTCCTCTCTCCTCTGGTCCTCTGCAATCCGTTCCTGTGCCTTCCGCCGTGGAGGCTATGCAAGTTGACCGGTCTCGCCTGACACCTCAAGAGAGGACACAACGCCGCATGGAGAATCTCTGCCTGTACTGTGCCGGTACCGAACACTTCCTGAAGGATTGTCCTATCCGTCCTCCCCGCCTGGAAAGACGTACGCTGACTCCGCACAAAGATGAGACAGTCCTTGATGTCAACTCTGCTTCTCCACGTCTTACTGTGCCTGTGCGGATATCTGCCTCTACCTTCTCCTTCTCTACTATGGCCTTCTTGGATTCCGGATCTGCAGGAAATTTTATTTTGGCCTCTCTCATCAACAGGTTCAGCATCCCGGTGACCAGTCTCGCCAGACCCCTCTACATCAATTGTGTTAACAATGAAAGATTGGACTGTACCATACGTTACCGCACGGAGCCCCTCCTAATGTGCATCGGACCTCATCACGAAAAAATTGAGTTTTTGGTCCTCCCCAATTGCACTTCCGAAATTCTCCTTGGACTACCATGGCTTCAACACCATTCCCCAACCCTGGATTGGTCCACAGGGGAGATCAAGAGCTGGGGTACCTCTTGTTTCAAGGACTGCATTAAACCGGTTCCCAGTACTCCCTGCCGTGACCCTGTGGTTTCCCCTGTAATCGGTCTCCCTAAGGCCTATATGGACTATGCTGACGTATTTTGCAAAAAACAAGCTGAGACTCTACCTCCTCACAGGCCTTATGACTGTCCTATTGACCTCCTCCCGGGCACTACTCCACCCCGGGGCAGAATTTATCCTCTGTCCGCCCCAGAGACTCTTGCTATGTCCGAGTACATCCAGGAAAATTTAAAAAAGGGCTTTATCCGCAAATCCTCCTCTCCTGCCGGAGCTGGATTTTTCTTTGTGTCCAAAAAAGATGGCTCCCTACGTCCTTGCATTGACTACCGCGGACTTAATAAAATCACGGTAAAGAACCGCTACCCCCTACCTCTTATCTCTGAACTTTTTGATCGCCTCCAAGGTGCCCACATCTTTACCAAACTGGACTTAAGAGGTGCTTATAATCTCATCCGCATCAGGGAGGGGGATGAATGGAAAACGGCATTTAACACTAGAGATGGACACTTTGAGTATCTGGTCATGCCCTTTGGCCTGTGCAACGCCCCTGCCGTCTTCCAAGACTTTGTTAATGAAATTTTTCGTGATCTCTTATATTCCTGTGTTGTTGTGTATCTGGACGATATTCTGATTTTTTCTGCCAACCTAGAAGAACACCGCCAGCATGTCCGCATGGTTCTTCAGAGACTTCGTGACAATCAACTTTATGCCAAAATGGAGAAATGTCTGTTTGAATGTCAATCTCTTCCTTTCCTAGGATACTTGGTCTCTGGCCAGGGACTACAAATGGATCCAGACAAACTCTCTGCCGTCTTAGATTGGCCACGCCCCTCCGGACTCCGTGCTATCCAACGTTTTTTGGGGTTCGCCAATTATAACAGACAATTTATTCCACATTTTTCCACCATTGTGGCTCCTATCGTGGCTTTAACCAAGAAGAATGCCAATCCTAAGTCATGGCCTCCTCAAGCGGAAGACGCCTTTAAACGGCTCAAGTCTGCCTTTTCTTCTGCTCTTGTGCTCTCCAGACCTGACCCATCTAAACCCTTCCTATTGGAGGTTGATGCCTCCTCAGTAGGAGCTGGAGCGGTTCTTCTACAAAAAAAAAATTCTTCCGGGCATGCTGTTACTTGTGGGTTTTTTTCTAGGACCTTCTCTCCGGCGGACAGGAACTACTCCATCGAGGATCGAGAGCTACTGGCCATTAAATTAGCACTTGAGGAATGGAGGCATCTGCTGGAGGGATCAAAATTTCCAGTTATTATTTACACCGATCACAAGAATCTCTCCTATCTCCAGTCTGCCCAACGGCTGAATCCTCGCCAGGCCAGGTGGTCTCTGTTCTTTGCCCGGTTTAATTTTGAAATTCACTTTCGCCCTGCCGATAAGAACATTAGGGCCGATGCTCTCTCTCGTTCCTCGGATGCCTCGGAAATAGAGCTCTCTCCGCAACACATCATTCCTCCTGACTGCCTGATCTCCACTTCTCCAGCCTCCATCAGGCAAACTCCTCCAGGGAAGACCTTCGTCTCTCCACGCCAACGCCTCGGAATCCTCAAATGGGGTCACTCCTCCCATCTCGCAGGCCATGCGGGCATCAAGAAATCCTTGCAACTCATCTCTCGTTTCTATTGGTGGCCGACTCTGGAGACGGATGTTGTTGATTTTGTGCGGGCCTGCACTGTCTGTGCCCGGGATAAGACTCCTCGCCAGAAGCCTGCTGGTCTTCTTCATCCTCTGCCTGTCCCCGAACAGCCTTGGTCTCTGATTGGTATGGACTTTATTACAGACTTACCCCCATCCCGTGGCAACACTGTTGTTTGGGTGGTCGTTGATCGATTTTCCAAGATGGCACATTTTATTCCTCTTCCTGGTCTTCCTTCAGCGCCTCAGTTGGCAAAACAATTTTTTGTACACATTTTTCGTCTTCACGGGTTGCCCACGCAGATCGTCTCGGATAGAGGCGTCCAATTCGTGTCAAAATTCTGGAGGGCTCTCTGTAAACAACTCAAGATTAAATTAAACTTTTCTTCTGCTTATCATCCTCAATCCAATGGGCAAGTAGAAAGAATTAACCAAGTCCTGGGTGATTATTTACGGCATTTTGTTTCTTCCCGCCAGGATGACTGGGCAGATCTTCTACCATGGGCCGAATTCTCGTACAACTTCAGAGTCTCTGAATCTTCTTCCAAATCCCCATTTTTCGTGGTGTACGGCCGTCACCCTCTTCCCCCCCTCCCTACTCCCTTGCCCTCTGGTTTGCCCGCTGTGGATGAAATAACCCGTGATCTTTCCACCATATGGAAAGAGACCCAAAATTCTCTCTTACAGGCTTCATCTCGCATGAAGAAGTTTGCTGATAAGAAAAGAAGAGCTCCCCCCATTTTTTCTCCCGGAGACAAGGTATGGCTCTCCGCTAAATATGTCCGCTTCCGTGTTCCCAGCTACAAATTGGGACCACGCTATCTTGGTCCTTTCAAAATTTTGTGCCAGATTAATCCTGTCTCTTATAAACTTCTTCTTCCTCCTTCTCTTCGTATTCCTAATGCCTTTCACGTTTCTCTTCTTAAACCACTCATCATCAACCGTTTCTCTCCCAAACTTGTTTCTCCCACTCCTGTTTCCGGCTCTTCGGACATCTTCTCCGTAAAGGAGATACTGGCCTCCAAGAAGGTCAGAGGGAAAACCTTTTTTTTGGTCGATTGGGAGGGCTGTGGTCCTGAAGAGAGATCCTGGGAACCTGAGGACAATATCCTAGACAAAAGTCTGGTCCTCAGGTTCTCAGGCTCTAAGAAGAGGGGGAGACCCAAGGGGGGGGGTACTGTTACGCCGAGCGCTCCGGGTCCCCGCTCCTCCCCGGAGCGCTCGCTACACTCTCGCTACTGCAGCGCCCCCGTCAGATCCACTGACCGGGTGCGCTGCGATCCCGCCTCCAGCCGGGATGCGATTCGCGATGCGGGTGGCGCCCGCTCGCGATGCGCACCCCGGCTCCCGTACCTGACTCGCTCTCCGTCGGTCCTGTCCCGGCGCGCGCGGCCCCGCTCCCTAGGGCGCGCGCGCGCCGGGTCTCTGCGATTTAAAGGGCCACTGCGCCGCTGATTGGCGCAGTGGTTCTAATTAGTGTGTTCACCTGTGCACTCCCTATATATACCTCACTTCCCCTGCACTCCCTCGCCGGATCTTGTTGCCATCGTGCCTAGTGAAAGCGTTCCCTTGTGTGTTCCTTGCCTGTGTTCCAGACCTCCTGCCGTTGCCCCTGACTACGATCCTTGCTGCCTGCCCCGACCTTCTGCTACGTCCGACCTTGCTTTTGTCTACTCCCTTGTACCGCGCCTATCTTCAGCAGTCAGAGAGGTTGAGCCGTTGCTAGTGGATACGACCTGGTCACTACCGCCGCAGCAAGACCATCCCGCTTTGTGGCGGGCTCTGGTGAACACCAGTAGTGACTTAGAACCGGTCCACTAGCACGGTCCACGCCAATCCCTCTCTGGCACAGAGGATCCACCTCCTGCCAGCCGGCATCGTGACAATAGGTTTGCTATGGGGATTTGCATCTTCTCTGGACAGTTCCTGACATGGACAGTAGGTGTCAGCAGAGAGCACTGTGGTCAGACAGAAAGGAAATTCAAAAAGAAAAGAACTTCCTGTGGAGCATATAACAGCTGATAAGTACTGGAAGGATTAAGATTTTAAAGTAATTTACAAATCTGTTTAACTTTCTTGCACCAGTTGATTTACAATTTTTTTTTTTCCAGTGGAGTACCCCTTTAAGATTTTTAAGTAGAAGAAAATTACAAGTCTAGAAAAAATTGTTTTGAAACCAACTGGTGGGAAAACATTAATCTCAAAGTTCGCCTCATTCAGGTTTATGGAACGGACTGTTGCAAAAATTTCCACAACTTAAACTGCCCCCCCCCTTTTAAATCCCCCCTTGATGACCTTGTCACATATAATACTACCTCTTTTGATAGCACTTTTATCGCAGATATTAGTGTTTTGTGAAGTTTGTATTTTTTGCTCTGGCGTGTTCTGTAATCAGGGCTGTAGCTCCGATGAGGCGAGTGAGGTGATCGCCTCAGGTGCGCTGTTGCAAGGGGGCGCAGGGGGGGGTCCAGCACACATTACACTGAGGCATTGATTCCCAACCAGGGTACCAGGACACTCTGGTTGGAAATACGGCGCTAACATTTTTAGATTTTTCTACCCAGCCCTGCGCACCTGTGAGTCACAGACGTAGAGGCCCGGCGGGAGGGTAGTCTGTGTGCAGTGCTGGGACGGGTGATGCTGCTGCTCCAATCCTCGTGTATCCTCCCTTTCCTGTGGAGCAGCTCTGGACTCTGGATTCTCCCTGGTCCATCAGCAGAAAGATGTGGATGGAGGGAAGGAGCAGGGGCAGTGCTGACAGAGGCCTACATAGCTTCAGGTAGTGCACCCCCACCCTTCTTTCACTCCTCTACACCTCTCTGTCACCCCTCGTAACCTCTCTGTAACCCCTGGACACCTCTCTGTTATCCCATACACCCCTCTGTCACCCCTCTACACCCTTCTGTCACCCCTCTAAACCCCTACGTCACCCCTGTACACCCCAAGGTTACCCCGTACACCCCTCTGTCATCCCTCTACACCCCTGTATGCCCCTTTGTCACCCATGTACACCCCTCTGTCACTGTGTGGGGTAAGGCTGGAGGCATTGTGTGTGGGTGAGGCAGGAGGCATTGCGTGTGGGGAAGGCTGGAGGAATATGGGTAAGGCAGGAGGCATTGTGTGTGCTTGTGGGGGGGGGGGGGGGCTGGAGGCATTTGAGTAAGGCTGGAAACATTGGGGGAGATTTATCAAAACCTGTGCAAAGGAAAAGTTGCCCAGTTGCCCATAGCAACCAATCAAATTTCTTATTTAATTTTGCAGAGGCCTTGTTAAAAATCAAAGAAGCGAGCTGATTGGTTGCTATGGGTAACTGAGCAACTTCTCCTCTGCGCAGGTTTTGATAAATCTCCCCCCTTGTGCATTGTGGGAAGGCTGGTGGCATTGTGTTTGGAGGAGGCTGAAGTAATTTGTAGGGGAAAGGGGAGGATAATGCTGGAAAAGTGACGAGCCTAATACTAATATGTTTGTGTTGCAGGTTCTGCCCAAGAGTTTTGGCTGGAACAGATTATCATAATGTCCTGTGCCAGATGGGGAAGGTGTGGTGCCCCAAGCTTAAATGGGGGGGCACAATTTTCTGTTCTCGCCTCAGGAGCAAAAAGAGCTAGCTACAGCTCTGTCTGTAATGCACATCATGTAAAAATGCTTAGCACTTACCGTATTTTTCGCCGTATAAGACGCACTTTTTCTTCCCCAAAACTGGGGGGAAAAAGTCTGTGCGTCTTATACGGCGAATACACCCCTATCGCGGCGGTCCCTGCGGCCATCAACGGCCGGGACCCGCGGCTAATACAGGACATCACTGATCGCAGTGATGCCCTGTATTAACCCTTCAGACGTGGCGATCAAAGCTGACCGCCGCGTCTGAAGGGAAAGTGACACTAACCCGGCTGTTCAGTCGGGCTGTTCGGGACCGCCGCGATTTCACCGCGGCGGTCCCGAACAGCCCGACTGAATAGCCGGGTTAGTGCTTACAGGACACCGGGAGGGACCTTACCTGCCTCCTCAGTGTCTTCTCCGTTCAGGGATCCCCTGTATGGCCGGCGCTCTCCTTCCTCGTCATCACGTCGTCGCGTACGTGCGTTGGCGTGCGTAACGACGTGATGGCGGCGACGGAGAGCGAGGATACCCGGCCGGCAGCAGAGACGTTCCGGAGCGACGGCGACAGCGATGGAGCGACATCCAGGGCAGCAGTGACGGGTCCGTAGCGGCGGTGACACGTGAGTATTACCTCCTATGCAGTGGTCTTCAATCTGCGGACCTCCAGATGTTGCAAAACTACAACTCCCAGCATGCCAGGACAGCCAACGGCTGTCCGGGCATGCTGGGAGTAGTAGTTTTGCAACATCTGGAGGTCCGCAGGTTGAAGACCACTATTGGATTCAAAATCTTTATTTTTTTAGATTTTGCACCTATAAATTGGGTGCGTCTTATACGCCGGTGCGTCCTATAGGGCGAAAGATACGGGTATCTGATCGCTGTTATAAGAGTCTTGTAATTTGCAGACTTTGTTTAAAGATGTTTTATAATTTATGAAAAGTGACTTGTAAATTTCATAAATAAACAATATTTAACATTCTAATAGGTTATAGATAAACACTTATTTACATAAATTAAAAGCTACACAGCTGTCTGGATTGGAGTGTGAATGTGGGAGATTCGTAGGATAACTTGGAGCAGCGGTCTTCAAACTGTGGCCCTCCAGATGTTGCAAAACTACAACTCCCAGCATGCCCGGACAGCCAATGGCTGTCCTGGCATGCTGGGAATTGTACTTTTGTAACATCTGGAGGGCCACAGTTTGAAGACCACTGACTTGGCGAGTGCTGTAGAAGTGACACTAATGTGAAGAAATTCTTACAAAAACATCATAGGTGTCCATAGCCATTAAATCATTTAATTAAAGTGCTGATTTGACTCTAAGTTAGGTTTGTGTTTATAATGTGAAAGTGTCCAAAACATTTTATCGTGTTTCATTTAGGCTTCAGTTTTCCAGAACTTTTGTAGTTTGTAGACTTTGTTTAACCCCTTAAGGACGCAGGGTTTTTCAGTTTTTGCACTTTCGTTTTTTTCCTTCTCACCTTTTAAAAATCATAACCCTTTCAATTTTGCACCTATAAATCCATATGATGGCTTATTTTTTGCCCCACCAATTCTAATTTGCAGTGAAATCAGTCATTTTACCCAAAAATATACGGCGAAACGGGAAAAAAAATCATTGTGCGACGAAATTGAAGAAAAAATGCCATTTTGTAAATTTTGGGGGCTTCTGTTTCTACACAGTACATTTTTCAGCAAAAATGACACCTTATCTTTATTCTGTAGGTCCATACGATTAAAATGACACCGTACTTATGTTGGTTTGATTTTGTCGTACTTCTGGAAAAAGTACATGCACGGAAATTTATACGTTTAAAATTGTAATTTTCTGACCCCTATAACTTTTTTATTTTTCTGCGTATGGGGCGGGATGGGGGCTCATTTTTTGCGCCGTGATCTGGAGTTTTTAGCGGTACCATTTTTGTATTGATTTGACTTTTTGATCGCTTTTTATTCATTTTTTCAAGATATAAAAAGCGACCAAAAAGACGTTATTTTGGACTTTGGAATTTTTTGACCGTACGGTTTAATTAATGATATATTTTTATAGTTCGGACATTTACGCACGCGGCGATACCACATATGTTTATATTTATTTTATTTACATGGTGTGTTTTTTTATAGGAAAAGAGGGGTGATTTGAACTTTTACTAAGGAAAGGGTTAAATTCTATTTATTAACTTTTTTTTTACACTTTTTTTGCAGTGTTATAGCTCCCATAGGGACCTATAGCACTGCACAAACTGATTGCCAGCACTGTTCACTGCAAAGCCATAGCTTTGCAGTGATCAGTGTTATCGGCGGTCGATTGCTAAAGCCTGCATCTCAGGCTTAGAGCAATCAATCGCCGACGGGACACGCCGGAGGAAGGTAAGAGGACCTCCGCCCGCGTCCCAGCTGATCGGGACACCACATTTTCACTGCAGTGGTCCCGATCAGCCCCATTGAGTAGCCGGGAAGGTTTTACTTTCGTTTTAGATGCGGCGTTCAATTTTAAACGCCGTGTCTAAAGGGTTAATAGCGCGCGGCACCACGATCGCTGCCGCGCGCTATTAGCCCCGGGTCCCGGAACGACCCGATATGATGCGGGGTCACCGCGTGACCCCGAGTTATATCTCGGGAGGCGTCCAGGGACGTGGATATACGTCCTTGGTCTTTAAGGGGTTAAAGACGTTTTATAACTTATAAAAAGTGACCTACTTATTTAAATTATATTAAATATTATTTTAAAATGTACAAATGTTCTACACCCCTATTGAGGATCTCTGTAGCCCGGAAATAGCCATTTTTTTATAGTAATTCGCCGCGAATAAATTCGGATCGAACCGAGTTTTTTAGAAAAATTCGGCGAATCGGCTGAATCATATTTTCCAAAAATTCGCTCATCACTAATTTTTGCTATTAACTTAATAGTGATAACATTTTATGCACTATACACAAACAAATCCAACTTGTTAAGCTGGATGATGTCGAAGGCCGCAGTGGTCTTCAACCTGTGGACCTCCAGATGTTTCAAAACTACAAATCCCAGCATGCCAGGACAGCCAATGGCTGTCTGGGCATGCTGGGAGTTGTAGTTTTGGAACATCTGGAGGTCCACAGGTTGAAGACCATTGTAATCAGACATTGACAAGCGGTGATGATGAAGGGGGGGGGGGCTGATGACAGGTGGTGATGATGAAGGGGGGGGGTGGGATGATGACAGGCGGTGAGGATGAAGGCGGGATGATGAAGGGGGGGATGATGACAGGGGGGATGACAGGCGGTGATGAAAGGGGTGTGTGGGATGGTAATGATAAAGGGGGGGATGAAGGTAATTATGAAGGTGGGGATAATAACAGGGGGGATGACAGGCGGTGATGAAAGGGGGGGTGTGGGATGGTAATGATAAAGGGGGGGATGAAGGTAATGATGAAGGGGGGATGATGACAGGGTGATGATGATGAGGGTGTCAATGACGGGGGTCTGGATGATGACGGGGGTCTGGATGATGACAGGGGGGATGATGTATTTCCCACCCTAGGCTTATAGTCGAGTCAATAACTGTTTCCTGGGTTTTTGGGGTGAAATTAGGGGCCTCAGTTTATATTCGTGTTGGCTTATACTCGAGTATATATATATATATATATATATATATATATATATATATATATATTATTTTACTCATCATTTAACAAAATGTGTTAAAGAGAGTTTAAAAAAAAAGTAATAAACATTTTTCATTAATAAGAAAAATATATAAGAAAAAATATTGCAACCATTGTCTTAATCAAACACACAGTTACAGTAAATTCTTCTTGGCTACATTCCCGCATATTTCGGCATAGGAAGAAAAAAAAAGTAGGTTTAAAAAAACAAAAATAAAACCCACATGATTTAAAAATGGCTGAGTGTGGGAGGAGCTGAAGAGACACAGCTGTTGGGAGTTCAGGATTCTTTTATTATCCAGCACAGTCGTCATCGCCGCTACATTGACTACGTGAAGCTTAGTCGACTCATTGTCTACAAACCAGAGGAAGTGGTATAAACAATCCACAACAAAAAGGTAATTCACTTATATACTGTACGTCGCATACGTTACACCAAATCTGAAAAGATACCATGTATCTTTGTATCTTTTGGCATCTTGCTTTAGAATCTTAGATGATATATTTCATAGAATGTTTTTTTTTTGTTTTGTTTTTTAATCATTTACATTGTGGAATCCATTACAAAATGAAAAGCAGAACATTTTTAGGAATTCTGATTTTTAGAAAATTTTGAAATTTGTACATTAATTTCATTTACCGGTATATAAATGTAAGATCTGACTGAATTTACACTAAATGTACATATTGTGCCATATCCATTTATAATAAGTTTTTGTCATTTTTTTTTTACTTATACTTTATACCCTGTATTCCACTTTTAGTTGTTAAGTCTGAATTTTAAAATATTATACGAGGTTCCTAAATTAGATTCAAAATTAGACACAACATCTTTACATTTCCACAGCAATGTCTTAACTGTTTTAGTTTTTTTTCCCATGTTTTTAGCTTTGATGTACTATAAAAAAAAAATTCCAATCATTTTTACATTGTTATCTGTTATTATAACTTTTTTATGATGCTGTTATATGTGATGATTATGCTCCTTAAAGTGAAAAAAAAAAAACGTGCACCAAAAGTGTCATTCAGTAAATCCAACCATTGTACTGAGCTGCAAATATATCGAAGGACTTTGACAACCAAAAGAGACATCTTAGAATTTAGTCCAGAATGTCTGAATTTCAGAATCAAGGCATTTTAGGAAAAAATAGATAAACTTTTTGGAAACACAAAAATGCCCAGGATACAAGACAGTGTTTATTAAAAAGAAAATGTACTTATCCCCTATCCTGTGGATAGCTGATCACAAGGGGTCCGACCGCTGGCCCTCCCGCCATCTCTGAAATCGGCGCTTTGTGAGGAGCGTGTGTCATCTATCGGTACACAGCACATGCTCCATTCATTTCTTTTGGAGCACCAATGATGCGTCTTTTCGGTGCTCCCATAGAATTGAATGCGGGCACAAGCTCCTCACTGAGCGATGGGCCCTGTCCCAGCAGTGGGACCTCCCCATGATCAGCTGCCTATATTATAGGGGATAAGTCAATTTTCGACGGAGATCTCCTTTATTGCTTTTCCTTGAGTAGATCAGCATAAAGACATGTGGAAACCCATAGGCTACTCATACTCCACTGGGAATTCTGGGAAAGATATGCAAAGCAGCTTCCTGATGCACCCTAGGTGGCTTTCCCTTCAAGTCAGTGTCTGACTCCAATAATATAGGAACATAGAATGTGTCCGCAGATAAGAACCATTTGGCCCATCTAGTCTGCCCAATATCCTGAATACTATGAATAGTCCCTGGCCCTATCTTATATGAAGGATAGCCTTATGCTTATCCCTATCTTATATGAAGGATAGCCTTATGCCTATCCCATGCATGCTTAAACTCCTTCAGTGTATGTGCAGAGACCAGGAGCATAGTTATAGAGGTAGCAGAGGTAGCGGTCGCACCGGGGCCCTGATGCCTAAGGGGGCCCAAAGCTCATCTGCCCCATAAGAGACCAGTATTATAATTGCCATATGGGGCCCTGTGGCAGATTTTGCATTGGGGCCCGGAAGCTACTAGCTACGACTCTGGCAGCGACCACTTCTGCTGGAAGACTATTCCATGCATCCACTACTCTCTCGGTAAAGTAATACTTCCTGATATTACTGTAGAAACCTTTTCCCTCTAATATAAAACTATGTCCTCTTGTGGTAGTTCTCAGCAGTGTTAACCCCATAGATGTTGACAGGGGGAGGGCCCCCCCCTGTCCCCCATCGGCCACCCTGCGGTAAGATTGTGGGGTCCAGATGGTTGTCATGGCATCTGGAGGCCTCCTGTCTGCCGAGTACGGAAGCCTGTGAGGTCCAGCCATAGGCTGGTTCTCACAGGCCGAGTGTCAGTGTATGCTGACAGTTATACTGTGCTGCAGTATAGTATAACAGGGAAACAGGAAAAAGTATAAAAAGAAAAAGTAATTTGTTATGAAAAGGAAAAAGAACATAAAAAGTTATATAAATTGAGTATCTTCATATGCATACCGACCCTCAGAATAAAGATAACATCATTTTAGCGCACAGTGAACGTCAAAAATGCTGCATGTATTAACAAAAAATTACCAATAATATAAATTATAATATGTCACGAAAAAAACAAAGCTGCGCTCAGAAAAAGCATTCCAAAGTTATTACCACTTAATACACACGTCAGATTTGAAAAATTGGGGTTGGTCATTAAGGTAAAAACAGGTTAACCTCCCAAGGTAGGTTTTATCCTACAATTCATGTACTAGTTTTAGTAGCTGTTCTCTGAACTGGAGATGCGGTCTCCAGTATTGTGCACAATTGTGACCTCGTCAGTGCTTTGTACAGCAGCATTAGCACTTCCCTCTTTTTACTACTAATACCTCTCCCTATACACCCATGAGCACTTCCCTCTACTGCTAATACCTCTCCCTATACACCCATGATCACTTCCCTCTACTGCTAATACCTCTCCCTATTAACCCATGAGCACTTCCCTATCTACTGCTAATACCTCTCCCTATACACCCACGAGTACTTCCTTCTCTACTGCTAATACCTCTCCCTACACACTTATGAACACTTCCTTCTCTACGGCGAATATCTCTCCCTATACAGCCATGAGCACTTTCCTCTACTGCAAATACCTCTCCCTATACACCCATGAGCACTTTCCTCGACTGCTAATACCTCTCCCTATACACCCACAAGAACTTTCCTCTCTACTGCTAATACCTCTCCCTATACACCCATGAACACTTCCCTCTTTACTGCTAATACCTCTCCCTATACACCCATGAGTACTTCCTTCTCTACTGCTAATACCTCTCCCTACACACTTATGAACATTTCCCTCTCTACGGCGAATATCTCTCCCTATACAGCCTTGAGCACTTTCCTCTACTGCAAATACCTCTCCCTATTCACCCATGAGCACTTTCCTCGACTGCTAATACCTCTCCCTATACACCCACAAGAACTTTCCTCTCTTCTGCTAATACCTCTCCCTATACACCCATGAGCACTTCCCTCTTTACTGCTAATACTTCCCCCTATACATCCAAGCATTCTGCTAGCATTTCTTGTTGCTCTATTACATTGTCTGCCTACCTTAAAGTCCTCAGAAATAATGACCCCTAAAGGTTAGGACTGTATCACAAATTCTATATTCTGCCCTTGGGTTTTTACCATCCAGGTGCATTATCTTGTACTTATCCAGATTAAGTTGTCAGTGTCCAGAGTTTTGACCATTTTTAGTTTACCTAAATCCTTTTCCATTTGGCACATTCCTCCAGGAACATCAACCCTGTTATCAGAAAAAAGACCAATACCTTACCATCAAGACCTTCTGTAATATCACTAATAAAGATTTTAAACAAAATTGGTCCCAGTACAGATCCCTGAGGTCCCCACTGGTAACAAGACCTCGCTCTGAATATTCTCCATTGACTACAACCCTCAGCCACTGCCTAATCCACTCAACAATATGGGAGTCCAAGAAAGGCGGTAGGTTATTGATATGTCTTCCATGTGGGACAGTGTTAAAAGCCTTATTAAAATCTATATATGCGATGTCTACTGCCCCTCCGCCATCTATTATTTTAGTCACCCAATCAAAAAAATCTGTAAGATTAGTTTGACATGATCTCCCTGAAGTAAACCATTGTTGTTTTCATTTTTCAATCCATGTAATTTTAGATAGTCCACAATCCTATCCTTTAGTATAGTTTCCATTCATTTCCCCACTATTGATGTCAGGTTTACTGGCCTATAGTTGCCCAATTTTTTCCTACTTCCTTTTTGTGAACGAGCACAACATTTTCTAATTTCCAATAAAAGAAGCTTTAGAACATGGCTGGGGATTTAAAGGGGTACACCGGTGGAAAAAAAAATTTTCATTGAACTGGTGCCAGAAAGTTAAACAGATTTGTAAATTACTTCTATTAAAAAAATCTTAATCCTTTTAGCACTTTTTAGCAGCTGTATGCTACAGAGGAAATTCTTTACTTTTTGGATTTCTTATTTGTCTTGTCCACAGTGCTCTCTGCTGACACCTCTTTCCGTGTCAGGAACTGTCCAGAGCAGCATAGGTTTGCTATGGGGATTTTCTCCTGCTCTGGACAGTTCCTGATACGGGCATCAGGTGTCAGCAGAGAGCACTGTGGACAAGACAAAAAAGGAATAAAAAATAAATATAAAGATTTTCCTCTGTAGCAAACAGCTGCTAAAAAGTACTGGAAGGATTAAGATTTTTTAATAGAAGTCATTTACAAATCTGTTTAACTTTCTGGCACCAGTTCATTTAAGAAAAAAAAGTTTTCCACGGGAGTACCCCTTTAAGCGAAACTAGAAAATTCTCCGGGAGAAGAGATTACATCTAAAAGGGTGCATCAGAGAGCTGCTTTGCATATCCCGAATGGCCACACATCTTTAGGATGCAGTCTTCAAGGTCAAACATTATTCCCTTGGTGCCACAATGATAGGCCTCCCTGCAGTCAGCCAGCACCCTGCTCTTTACTGATGGGTAAAACCCAGAAACAGCTGTCTATAGATGGGCAATCTCTCCTGCTGGAGAGTCATTTGGCTTGACTTTAATCCCCAATCATGTTCTTAGGCTTCTTGTCAGTCAGACACAGACTTGAATGAAAATCTACCTCCAAAAGTTGTCACTGGAAAGCTGCTTTGCATATCCTTTTTTCCAGCTTTCATCAAGTGGCATTTGACCTATGAAGACTACACCAAGTAAGACATACAAAGCAATTTTAAAGGGGTACTCTGGTGGGAATTATTTTTTTTTTATCAACTGGTGCTAGAAAGTTAAATAGATTTGAAAATTACTTCTATTTAAAAATCTTAATCCTTCCAGTACTTATCAGCTGCTGTATACTACAGAGGAAGTTGAATTCCTTACTGGAGTTCTTTTTAGCCTGACCACAGTGCTCTCTGCTGACACCTCTGTCCATGTCAGGAACTGTCCAGAGTACAAGCACATCCCCATAGCAAACCTCTCCTGCTCTGTACAGTTCCTGATATGGACAGAGATGTCAGCAGAGAGCACTGTGGTCAGGCTGAAAAGAACTCCAGAAAGAAACACAAGTTCCTGTGGAGCATACAGCAGCTGATAAGTACTGTAAGGATTAAGATTTTTACATAGAAGTCATTTACAAATCTGTTTAACTTTTTGGCACCAGTTGATTTAAAAAAAATTAGATTTTACCGGAGTACCCCTTTAATGCAGTTTAGGGGCTAATTCTAGCAACATAAAAGAGATAATCTCTCTGGACAAGGCGAAAATGTTAGTTGATTCGCTGATTATTAAAGTGTGACCTTATCCCTCCCATGCAGTGCCACCACAGGAGAAATTAGGTATTGCAGAGTTCTTATTAAAGGGCTACTCCATTGGCCAGCATTCAGGACATTTAGTTCTGAACACTGTGTGCACGCTGCAGGGATCGGCCACGCCCCCTCATGATGTCACTCCCCACCCCCTCGAAGCAAGTCAAGTGGAGGGGGCATGATGGCCGCCACACCCCCTCCCATAGACTTGCTTGAGGGGGCGTGGTGTGACGGCACGAGGGGGAGTGGCCAACACCCGCAGCGCACACACAGCATTTGGAACTGAATGCTCCGAATGCTGGCCAGTGGAGTACCCCTTTAAAATCAATGGGCTGTCCATGTAATACATGGTCCTTCAAGGAATTAAAAAGTCCTTTAAGTGAAGCCCTGAAGCAGACATCCCCTTTAAATGAAGAACAATCTGTGATGCCTATGGGTTCTGGTCCTGTATTTGCTGACAAGTTATAAGTGATTCTAACCTTCAATCTGAAAGTCAGAGGCAGCACAAAATAATCAGGATCTTGACTACCTCAGCATTTAATGGTAGACTTCAGTTGGACATAAACCAGACCCCAGGACGTACTTTAATAGGATGTGACAATTTCAGAAAGAACTTTCCGTGTCACTGCCTTCGGTAAATGCCTTCAAGGAGTATTCTGGTCTCAGCAAATAAATGTTGTTCTTTGTATAAAGAAAATGTATACAATTTACTAATATACTTCACGTATCAATGCATTAAAGGGGTACTCCGCCCCTAGACATCTTATCCCCTATCCAAAGGATAGGAGATAAGATGTCTGATCACGGGGGTCCCGCCGCTGGGGGCCCCCATGATTTCGGCTGTGGCACCCCGCTGTCATCACTACACAGAGCAAACTCGCTGTGTGCGTAATGACGGGCGATACAGGGGCCGGAGCAATGTGACGTCATCCTTAATGCAAGTCTACAGCCCATAGACTTGTATTGAGGAGACGGAATGTGACATCATGAGGGGGCGGAGCCGTGATGTCACAATGCTCCGGTCCCTGTATCGCCCGTCATTATGCACAGAGCGAGTTTGCACTGTGCAGTAATGACAGCGGGGTGCCACAGACGAGATCACGGGGGTCCTCAGCGGCAGAGCCCTCGTCATCAGACATCTTTTTTTTTTTTTTTTTTTTTTTTTTTTTTTAAAACAAAGTTTTATTAGAATTTTCTAATTTTACAAACTATGGCCTCAGGGATTAACCCGGATTTCGAGCATAGAGAGCAGAGTTATACACGATAAAATACATGAACAGAAGGCAATAGACCCATAAAATATTAAATCAATTCAACCACCCGCCCTCCCCAATAAACAAACTTTCCCAACTGACAGATAGATATCCCCCCCTCCCCCTTTGGTCATCCCAAGGGCCCAGGGACCTTGAGTGTCACGTCCTTCCATCTAAGCAAAAAGCTGTGGGTGTAACTAAAGCCATTCAAATCTAAAGAAAATGTTTAGTAAAATAAAAGGGGAAAAGCCGAGGTCCCCCTCAAAATGGTCACCTCCTTACTTCTCATCTAAAGAACTGACTAACAGAAAAGTCCAGTCAACCTATCTAACGGGTAAGGGGCAATCAGACAAGTGCATGCTGGGAATTGTAGTTTTGCAACAGCTGGAGGAAAACACTGAAGTAGGTAGTTCCCCTAGTAGATATAAATAGGTTCCCCCAGATTGCCCCATCAGGTAGGTAGGTCCCACAGTAGAAAAGAAAATTGTGCCCCTTACTTAAAGGTAGGACCCCCTAGTAAGTAAATAGGTCCCCCTCTTCACCAACATAAATAAAAAATACTCACCTTGTTCTAACCCACAAACCAGACTTCCGGATTTTTCTTCCTCTTCTCATGTGGTGCAGGTTGATGCAATGAGTGACGTTATCACACAGGTCTAAGCCCCTCCTAACATCTTGAAGGCCGCAGGCATAAAACATCCTGTGGCCTACAGGAGTAAGCGAGAGAGCAAGAAGGCAACGGCACACAGTTTTTAAATGCATGTGTTGAGGATAGGCGCCGCTTGAAGATAGGGCTTAGTTTCATCCTCTCCAATACCGGTCCTGGCTCAAGTGAGGATGGAACCTATTCCATGTTGGACTCTAGACGCTGGGAAGAGCCTGCATTTTCATTCCAATGTTGGCAAACGAGGTAGTATCGCTTCTCGGCCTTTTGGCTAAGATCAAGTGTAGTATCTGTTCTTATTAGTTTCATGCTGGTGGCAGGCGACGCCAGTGTGGAGCTGGTGGGGATGGGTGCTGCATGATAGGGAGCAGGTGTTCCGGGGCTGGTTCTGAGGAATCAGCTCAACGGCTGCCCCGATGTGACCTGTTCCCTCCGGGTCTCGCCATGAGGCTGAGAGGGTCTAGAGCCGAGGTACTTTAGTGCCTCGGGGAGTGGTGACCCCGAGGTGCCGAAACTCACTGGGAGTATTGGCTCACTGAGTTGAAGCACGGGCACCATGATCTCTTCACCTTGTGGCACTCATCTCTTGATTCCCGGCCGTCTGGCTAAGATCAGAGAAATTTTTATAGATCCGGCCGGATGACCGGGCAGTATATCTGCACACATTCACTTATTTATTTATATTTGTCTCACTATGTCACTTTTTGCGTGTTGTGTGTCCACATGCTTTGTCAGGATGCGATAGCCCTTCTGGGTGTCCCTCCTGGCGGTCTAGGGGAGGTGTGTGTGGCCATTAGGTTCCGCACCTCCCTGCAAACACCCTGGGTACTCGTGCTTTGGCAGGGTACCAACCGTTATCGGCTCTGCAGGCAGATACCTTGGCTAATGCCAAGGGGGATGCCGGGAGCATTTGTGGTCCCTTAGTAGCTTCGGCGAAAAGGGACATTGAACCTGGAACCTCGCAGGTACCTTTTGGACCGGAGGCGAAGGGTAAGGTTTGTTGGGGGGCCTCTCTCCTATCGGAGAAGGGCTTGCGATAGACCGCATCCTCTATGCACGTTTTTTTAGTGTAACACGTTTGCACTTTTTCTTGCACTCTGGGTGATTCGAGAGCACGTTCCTCAGCTCTAAAAAAAAAAAAAAAAAATTAAGAAAAATAGAACGAGGTAGTCCTCTGCCTAATTTCCGGGTGTCATGGTGCCTACATTTGTATCCATGCTATCGGGCCCTCCAATTTTTAGATACATATCTGATCCCTTGACCATCTTCCAACTTGTATTCTGGTTCCATTGGAAGAGTAAAGACTTTAGATTATAAATGGTGAAATTGGGTCCATGAGTTTACAATGAGTCGGGCAGTAAGTGATTTGATTTTGAGTACTGTCAGAAAGTGATGATTAGAAATTGTATTATCAAGGTGTTAAGGATGGGTTAATGTGCGGCCTTAATCTGTGAGTGACTACCGCTGTACTATTTTTCCCGAGCGTCGACGTAAGAAAATTCACACCAGGCCAGGTTGGTATGAGTTCCCTTCTTGGTATCCCAGGGAGTTCTTTTTTAATTCAGGAAAAACTGTTGGTTTTTACATTGTGCAAAGAAGGAGGTTTAGGGAGGGTTAGGTATGACATCATAATTAATATGTCACAGATTGATTGGTTGTTCAAATATTGTGTCCGTATATATTAGCATATCTAGTGTCCATTAATTTCTTGGCAAAAGTTCTCTGTTCATCAGATGTTTAGTCTTTCTACTCCCGCATGGAGTCATCTCAAGGCCTCTATTCGGAGTCACGAGCAGATAGCATTCTGACGTATATGGGTTGAAGGGTAAAACTATGCATCATTCTACAATATATGCTGATTAGTCATTTGAGCGTGACGTAGCATAAGTCTTTATTTTGCAAGCCCACTAGCTTGAGATTTATGCATTTTTCCACAAAGCCCAATGTTTAGACTTCTCGCCTCCATAATCTCCATCTCAAGGTTCTTGATTACGTGCAAAGAGCAGCTGAAATGTTTTGAAATAAGGAAAGCAAAGTTCTTCTGTAATAGCATATCTTAGCATTTTAGCAAAGGCATATGAGTATAGATATAGCGATTATTAGCGATCAATATATCAAAATATTATAAACCCAACAATTGTACTACGTAGAACCATATTGCCTCTGTACTGCTCACGATTTTATATTAGATGTTGAAGACACATTTCCTGTGTTTGGTTGTAAACCTATTTCTGCTAAGTCTGCAGATAAAGGTTCGGTAAACAATTCTCTAAATAGCAGAATTCACATTGGCAGGAGACAGAAGCTCATGTGATGGGTACCTTGGCAGATGAACCTGCATCTACAATGATTTACGGGTTTGAGGAATGCTGGACTGTTCCAGGAGAGAAGGGCCGACACATCCCTAGAACATGGTGAGCAGCAAATATCATGGAAGCTTCTGCTTACCTTATAAATCAATAGTCAAATAGGAAAGGAAACCCACACATGGAGACCAAGAACTATAGATGTGGGCAGTGCCATTGGAAGCTAATAACAATATGTAAAAAAAATTCACAGCAGAGGTGAGTTATCATGTTAGGGTCCCATCCGATATGAGGCCACCTCCGCGTGGTGGATGGGGGGACACATTTTGATCAAAAAGTGCGCTGAGAGCCTCCATTTTTTGACCTAGAGTGCTGTTGCAACTTTCTTGTTTGTACATTTTGTAAAAAAAAAGCATGTCTGCAATGACATTTTTATTATAGTTTACTTTTATTAAGAATTTTAGTCTTTTATGTTTTTGGAGCACAAGTTTGGAAGGTCCCAATTCTTGCGCTATTTTGTGTTCCCCACCTCCCTATGCATTGCATAGGAAGGAACGAATAAGAAGAGAAGAAGGAAAGAAGTTAAAGGGGTACTCCGGTCCTAAGACATCTTATCCCCTATCCAAAGGATAGGGTATAAGATGTCTGACCGCGGGGGTCCCGCCGCTGGGGACCCCAGCAATCTTGAGGGACCCCCGCAACCACTTAGGGGAGCTGTACACCGCACTGCCAGCTCAGAATCTGCTGTGACACGACCACGGGGCTGGAGTATCGTAATGTCACGACTCCACCCCCATGTGATGTCATGCCCTGCCCCCGCTATGCAAGTCTATGGGAGGGGGCAT
This sequence comes from Hyla sarda, assembly GCF_029499605.1. Lineage (NCBI taxonomy): Eukaryota > Metazoa > Chordata > Amphibia > Anura > Hylidae > Hyla > Hyla sarda. The sequence continues at coordinate 400,199,992 of NC_079192.1, forward strand.
CATGCCCCCTCCCAAAGACTTGCATAGCGGGGGCGGGGTGTGAGGTCACAAGGGGGGCTGAGTTGCGACTTCACGATTCTCCGGCCCTGTGGTCATCACACGGCAGATTCTGAGCTGGCAGCGCGGCGTGCAGCTCCCCGAGGTGGGTGCTGAATGCAGGTTTGGTTGACTATAGTATAAGGTGTAAAGGCACCTTAACAAAACAGTCATTGTCCCATTCTCTTTAATGTTGGTTGTTTCTATGCTTTATTAAGATATATCTTATCAAAAAAATTCTTCCATACTTTCTCTTTCATTAGAGCGAATTCTTTCGTATTGTGGCCATGGCAGCACAGATTATTTCATACTAAAATTCTCTAGTTTATAAACAGAGGTGGGTATGGCATTTCTGGCACCTAGCGAGCCAACTCATCTGTTTCCAATTCACATATACCAGGCATTTTTATGGGCTTTGTTATGTAGAAAGGCAGGTGCACAGTATAAATTACTGAAAAACCACATAACTACCGTATTTTTCGCCGTTTAAGACGCACTTTTTCTTCCCCAAAACTGTCCTATCTGTCCTGTACACATTAAAACCCTGTCCTATCGTGGCGGTCCCTGCGGCCATCAATGGCTGGGACCCGCGGCTAATACAGGACATCACCGATCGCGGTGATGCCCTGTATTAACCCTTCAGACGCGGCGATCAAAGCTGACGGCCGCGTCTGAAGCGAAAGTGACACTAACCCGGCTGCTCAGTCTGGCTGTTCGGGACCGCCGCGGTGAAATTGCAGCGGCCCGAACAGTTTACAGGACACTGGGAGGGACCTTACCTGCCTCCTCGGTGTCTGCTCCGTGCCGGGATCCCCTGCATGGCCTTCGCTCTCCTTCGTCGTTGTCACGCACGCCGTCCCGTCATCCAGTAGGAGCGGCGTGTGTAGCGGAGTGCGTAGCGATGTGATGGCGGCGACGGAGAGCGAGGATACCCAGCAGCAGAGACGTTCCGGAGCGGCGGGGACACCCCGGGGACGCGGCGACAGCGATGGAGAGCGACATCCAGGGCAGCGGTGACGGGTCCGGAGCGGCGGGGACACGTGAGTATTAACTTCTATACCAGTGGTCTTCAACCTGCGGACCTCCAGATGTTGCAAAACTACAACTCCTGGCATGCCCGGACAGCCAACGGCTGTCCGGGCATGTTGGGAGTTGTAGTTTTGCAACATCTGGAGGTCCGCAGGTTGAAGGTTCTGAATCTTTTTTTTCTAGATTTTCATACTTTAAAATTGGGTGTGTCTTATATGCCGGAGCGTCTTATATGGCGAAAAATACGGTAAATGTTTTGCCAACAGTACCAGTCTACAAAAATTTAAGTGACAATACTATAGGAAGAATATCAGTAGACATATTGGTTGTCAGCAGGCTTGATGGAGAATAGATAGGTAGGCCATGTAGTTTATATGGCGTCACAGTAAGAGGAGGCCCATGACTGTACTACTTCTTCTGGCCCCTGACACATAGCATCTGTCCTATGTAAGAGGGGCCATTCGAACATGTATAGGGGGTGGCTACAGCGTTGTTCCTTTGTGTGATGAGAATGTTGGCAGGGTATTGGCATTTTGGCAAAAAGTCTAGCAGTAACCATTTCCACGGTGTTTTGGTGCCGCAATAAGTTGACGGACACATATTTTACTTTAAAATGCTGCCATGCTTTACTTTTTGGAGGAACGTCAAGGTTTATATTTTTCTTGGTCTTCCAGATCTTGCTTTAACTTCCACTGTTCCTGATGACTGCTATTTCTTAATTACATTCCGAACAGAGGATATTGACATCTGAATATGTTTTGCTATCTTCTTATAGCCTTCTCCAGCTTTGTGAGCGTCAACTATTTTCAGTTTCAGATTTCTAGACAACTGCTATGAAGAAGCCATGGTGCTGATTGTTGGGGCAAGGTCAGATGAGTCTAGGCATTTAAAACCTTTGAGATTGACAATGTTCACAATGTTTGACAGTTATTACTAAAAGGCTTGTACTTACTAGTAATAGAAGAGAATGGTAAAGTATCTAATCCTAGTCTAATCCTACCCCTGAGCCAGGGGGTAAAATTAAACAGTCTCAGTCCAGTACTTGGCCCTAGCACCTCAGGCTCACTTCACGCAGGCTGCCAATTGTTACTGTAGGCCTCACTCCAGGCTCAACAATACTCAACAATAGTCTTAGTGTTACTATTCTATAGTTCTACTTATTCAGGTTCTATCTGATGCTACTCGATGTCAAAGCTCTGCATATTCAGCTGCCCATGCTCTCACACTTGCCACTGCGCCAGGACAGGTAGTCATGGGCCAGGAATACTGCAGTCACTATACCACTCATCATCTACATTCCAATGCAGAATATGTTAAAGGGGTTATCCGGCAGAAAAAACAAATCCCCTTTCCCAGTTTTTGCCGCTCAACTCACCAGTCTTCTGAGCACTCTGGCCCCCAACTTCGCAAAAGTTGTTGAGTGGATGGTCACACGAGCGTGTCCCTGAAGGTGGGGGATGGTGTGTTTAAGGGAGGAGCAGCTGAATGGTAAGTTCAGCAGTGAGAGATGGGCCCTGTACATGAGATTGAGGTGGGGTCCCAGTGGTCCGACCCCCTGTGATCAGACACTTATGTGATGTCCCAGTACAGGACATGGTCCGGCACTACACTAAGGCCCTGTCAGGTTGAGTCCCTCAGTGACCTGGGGCTCTCCTGCTGTGTCTCCCCTGCTGTTAGTATACTGTCATTTATTGTAATGTAATTGAAGTCTGTGTATTAATGTATAGTTAGTCTAAAGGACCTGTCAGAGGTCATCTAAAGGACCTGTGAGATGTCACATGGTATATTTATGTTATCACATGTTACCCAGAGGGCACCAGTTTAACACATGACCCACAGCTTGACCAATGGGCTTTGGCTCAGCCCCCCTCTATATAAGGGGCAGCCATTATAACACTTTTACTCTTAGCACTTTTGCTCTTTACTGAGACCAGCAAACACCAGAGATCTCAGTGCCAGTGTCCACTACCTGGAAGGCCTCAAATCTACAGTCATTCCAATAAGTCAAGTCTATGTCTTCTGTCACTTCCTACAGTCTAGTCAAGCCTCAAGTCAATTATCTAAAGTCTATTACAGGTCTAATTGGCCCCAGCAAGCTGTGAGGTCCTTCTGTGTTCCTGGCCACCTCTCTGGGATTCTGGCCCAGCTGGGAAGATAATAAGACCTATCTGACCTCAGTAAAGCCTCCGTTAAACCATAACTTGGTTGTGGACTCTCATTTCACTGCCTAGCCATTGGAATAGCGAAGATACCGTTCGTGTGGTTCCAGTACCCAAAAACCACTTTGGCGTCACGAACATTAGGGATTAAAAACACCCTGTCACTGGGGTTAATACCATCTTGCCCCACCCACCTACACCGCTACCCCCGTGGCCCCAATATCACCATGGGTCACCGCACTTACCCTATCCTGGTATCCCATATATAGTAATTATACTTCCATTATTGTGCCCCTAAAACAGTAATAGTGCCCCCCAAAAAGTTAAAGTGCCACCTTTGTGCCCCCCAAACTAGTAATAGCGCCTCAAAAAATTTGCAGTGCCCCCTTCGTCCCCTCAAAGTAGTAATGATGCTCCCTTTGTACCACCACACCGTAATATGGGCCCTTTTGTTTCTCTTCACAGTAAATTCGCCCCCTTTGGCAATAACTGTAAACCCCCCCCCCCCCCCTTTTCCCCTTAAAATCCTTAATTTTGCCCCTTCAAAACCCTCGTCAGTGATTTGACTCTTATGAAACCCACCCACCCCACAGTAATTTTGCCCCCTTTAGTCACCCATTTGTTGATCTTAAAGGGGTATTCCAGGAAAAAAAAATGTTTTATATCTACTGGCTCCTGAAAGCTAAACAGATTTGTAAATTACTTCTATAAAAAAAAATCTTAATCCTTTCAATAATTATCAGCTGCTGAAGTTGAATTGTTGTTTTCTGTCTGGCAACAGTGCTCTCTGCTGACATCTCTGCTTGTATCGGGAACTGCACAGCGTAGAAGAGGTTTGCTATGGGGATTTGCTTCTAAACTGGGCGGTTCCCGAGACAGGGGTCATCAGAGAGCACTTAGACAGAAAAGAACAACTCAACTTCAGAAGTTCATAAGTACTGAAAGGATTAAGATTTTTTTAATAGAAGTAATTTACAAATCTGTTTAACTTTCTGGAGCCAGTTGATATATATAAAAAAAATAAAAAGTTTTTTCCTGGATAACCCCTTTAAATAAAATAAAAAATAACTAAATAGCTAACAAATTCTTGACCAACGAACAAACCAGTTGCGAAAGTACTTATAGTGTTTCAATCATGAGGCAGAAACTATTGACCTACAAACCGTTAAATGAAATACTCAGCTCTGCTATATCTATATTTGTTGTAGTGCGGTTCCCTAAAGCTTTCAGCTGGCAATGAATAAGTATAAATCACCACTAATTAAAGTAGGTGGCACTCTGTTTAGATAAACCTGTGACTAAAAACAACATAGAAGGGTAAAACCATTCAACTGATAGTAACCTGGTCATATGGCCATAATAAATCACTATAAGTACTAGGCTGTTCTAGTGCTGGAATGAGACATACTCCGTGTTCTCTGCCCTATACATCAGTCATGTTTGTTTTCACGAGTTGTAAATTAATGGACCCAATTTATCAGGCATTCGTGCTACATACTCTCCAGGTACAGCGAGAAAATCAGCTGCGCAACTGCATCCGATCGCCCTGTTTATTTCACTTATTTCAGCAATTTTTCTTTGGTTTTTGATCTGTTACAAAGAATGTATTCAGTTCCTAGTGGAACTCACACGGCATTGCGACGGACGTCAGGGAACACGGGGAGAATAACGGGAGAAAAAATACATCATGTGACTTCTTTTTCTCCCGCTACTCCCGTCAAAAAACAACCGCGCCCGTCGGACCCCATAATAGTAAATGGGATTTGTCCGGATCCGTTGTAGCCCATTGTGCCCCATCCGGATAACGGACGTTAAAGGCACAAAAAAAAACAAAAAAAAAACTGATAAGCACCAAAAACAAAAAGACCTTACAACTAGGTAAGTCACTGTGCATGTAACTTAGTACACCGATAGAGAGAAATTTAAAGGGGTTATCCAGGAAAAAACTTTTATATATATATATATATATATATATATATATATATATATATATATATATCAACTGGCTCCAGAAAGTTAAACAGATTTGTAAATTACTCCAATTAAAAAATCTTAATCCTTTCAGTACTTGTGAGCTTCTGAAGTTAAGGTTGTTCTTTTCTGTCTAAGTGCTCTTTGATGACAAGTGTCTCGGGAACCGCCCAGTTTGGAAGCAAATGCCCATAGCAAACCTCTTCTAAACTGGGCGGTTCCCGAGACACGTGTCATCAGAGAGCACTTAGACGGAAAAGAACAACCTTAACTTCAGAAGCTCATAAGTACTGAAAGGATTAAGTAATTTACAAATCTGTTTAACTTTCTGGAGCCAGTTGATATATATATATATATATATATATATATATATATATAAAAGTTTTTTCCTGGATAACCCATTTAAGCACAGCAAATGAATAGTAAAAAAAATAGAAAACTTTATTTAATTCATGAAAACATGATAAAGAAAATGACAAATAAAGAAAAAGAAAACAAATGATGTCCTAGGCAGTTAGTGAGAGACTACAATAAAAGCCAATGGCGTCAAGCAAAAAAGCTTGAGCCTGAATTGCTAATAAACATCTCAGAAAGCTGTCATGGATCAATAATGCAAAAGGTAAACAGAAATAACAGCAAAGTACAGGGTGCCAGACCATACCCACCAGACCCCAACGATCGTTTCACTTTTCTAAAGTGCTTCCTCAGGGGGCGTACGCCCCCTGAGGAAGCACTTTAGAAAAGCAAAACGAACTGCCTAGTACTCCCCCTGAGGAAGCACTTTAGAAAAGCGAAACGAACTGCCTAGGACATCATACATGCTGTTACTTAGCCGGCCTCTATACCCACCGTTGTTCTGCTGCATTTGGTGTCTTTTTGTTTTCTTTTTCTTTGTCATTTAATTTATCATGTTTTCATGAATTAAATAAAGTTTTCTATTTTTTTTACCATTCATTTGCTGTGCTTAAATTTCTATCGGTGTACAAAAAAAATAACAGCTTAATTGACCTTTACCGACGGGGCACAACGGCAGTGTGAAAGGGGCCTTATTTCTATTATCTAGGGTCATGGACTAGGGGCCCTTTTAGGTTGTGTTTACATTGTATGGTTTTTTTGTGGTTTTTTTAAAAGTGTTTTCCTGTAATGTTGCCAAATTTTAGCAGTATTATACAGTAATTGTATAATTGATAAAGATTAATTTTAAAAGCCACATAAAGGAACCAGCAATCGTTTGTGTGGCCCGGCCACACAATTATTCGAGCCTCGAGAAGGAGGCCGATCTTGGTGATCCAGGCCTGCTCAGAGTGTGGAAAAGGACTCTAAGTCCTAGAAAGCCAAAAGTAATAAACAGTAAACCTGTCGATGGGAGTGGTTTTAATGTAACAAACTTGATGCAAACTATGGTTAGCTAAACATTTAGTGAGCCTATACTTTTGTCAAAAAGACAATAAAACATCTCCTATATCATTCTAGCCCATATTGCTATTATTGTACATATGCAAGTCCACCCTTACATTTTTGTAAATTTTTTATTCTATCTTTTCATGTGACAACACTGAAGAAATGACCCTCTGCTACAATGTAAAGTAGTGAGTGCACGGCCTGTATAACAGTGTTTAATGTTGTGTCCCCTCTAAATAACGCAACACACAGCCATTAATGACTAAACCTTGGCCACAAAAGTGAGTACATCCCCAAGTGGAAATGGCCAAGTTGGGCTCAACTAGCCATTTTCTCTCCCCAGTGTCATGTGACTGGTTAGTGTTACAAGGTTTCAGGTATGAATGAGGGGCTGGTGTCTTAAATTTGGTGTTATCGCTCTTACACTCTCTAATACTGGTGACTGAAAGTTTAACATGGCAAAGAACTCTCTGAGGATGTGAAAAAAAAAAGCATCATTGCTCTACATAAAGATGGTCTAGGCCAGGGGTACTTAACTGGGGGACCGCAGTCCAGATTCGAACCGACCGCCGACCGGTTCCCTAAACTGCTGTCCTCACATTCATATGTATCAGTGTCTTTAAGACACCGATACAACTGAACAGCTGAGTGCCGCCGGAGAGAGGGAACACTCGGCTCCCTGCCCGGCCAGCGAATGTCCTATGATGCAGGCAGCGCAATTAGCACTGCCTGCAATTCAGGGCCGGACTGGCCATCCGGTCTGTGCAGTCTGTGGGCCCGGCCCCAAGTGTAGTTAGTCGAGGCAGGGACACTGCTGCTTTAAGAGCAACAGACGTCCGTGCGCCGGAACGCCCCGGATGTCACGGACGTCCCTGCACCGGCAGCTCTGTTCCTGGAGCGTCTCTCTCTTCTACAGCCTGCCGACCCTCCTCCACAAGGTGAGAGAGAAAGGGAAGCAAAAATTGTGAAGGAGCATGACTTAAGGTGGGGGTGTGGAGGAGAAGGGGGCAGGAAAATTTTAAGGAGCTTGACTAAAGGGGGGTGCGGAGGAGAATGGGGGGGCAGAAGTGTGAAGGAGGATGACTGGGGTGCAGAGGAGTCTGGGGGGACCTGGGGGTCTGAAGGAGAAGTGGAAAGATGGGTCTGAAAGAGTACTAAGGGGTCTGGGGGCCCTAAGGTCTCGTTCACACTGGAGACATTCTGTCGGCAGAAATCCACTTGCAGCGGAATCCCATTGTTTTCCATGGGATTCTGCTGCTCTGTGCATAGTGCAGGATCACCGCACTGGAATGGACGTCTGCCCAAAGAATGAACATTCATTGTTCATTCTTTGGGCTGATTTTCACCGGACTGCATTGCCATCTATGAGATGGCGCACTTTGGCGGCATCTGCTGTAAGCAGACATTCAGCTGGCTAAATTAGGGGTCTGAAGGAGGGCAGTACAGGGGGGAGATTCTGGCAAACATAAGAAACAGTATGTAGCAGGGTTATATTCTGTGTATACAGTATGTAGAAGGGTTATATTCTGTGCATACAGTATATAGCAGGGTTATATTCTGTGCATACAGTATGTAGCAGGGTTATATTCTGTGTATACAGTATGTAGCAGGGTTATATTCTGTGCGTACAGTATGTAGCAGGGTTATAATCTGTGCGTACAGTATGTAGCAGGGTTATATTCTGTGCGTACAGTATTCAGCAGGGTTATATTCTGTACATACAGTATGTAGCAGGGTTATATTCTGTGTATACAGTATAAAGCAGGGTTATATTCTGTGCATACAGTATGTAGCAGGGTTATATTCTGTGCGTACAGTATGTAGAAGGGTTATATTCTGTGCATACAGTATATAGCAGGGTTATATTCTATGCATACAGTATGTAGCAGGGTTATATTCTGTGCGTACAGTATGTAGCAGGGTTATATTCTGTGCGTACAGTATGTAGCAGGTTTATATTCTGTGCGTACAGTATGTAGCAGGGTTATATTCTGTGCGTACAGTATTCAGCAGGGTTATATTCTGTACATACAGTATGTAGCAGGGTTATATTCTGTGTATACAGTATAAAGCAGGGTTATATTCTGTGCATACAGTATGTAGCAGGGTTATATTCTGTGCGTACAGTATGTAGAAGGGTTATATTCTGTGCGTACAGTATATAGCAGGGTTATATTCTGTGCATACAGTATGTAGCAGGGTTATAATCTGTGCGTACAGTATGTAGCAGGGTTATATTCTGTGCGTACAGTATTCAGCAGGGTTATATTCTGTACATACAGTATGTAGCAGGGTTATATTCTGTGTATACAGTATAAAGCAGGGTTATATTCTGTGCATACAGTATGTAGCAGGGTTATATTCTGTGCGTACAGTATGTAGAAGGGTTATATTCTGTGCATACAGTATATAGCAGGGTTATATTCTGTGCATACAGTATGTAGCAGGGTTATATTCTGTGCGTACAGTATGTAGCAGGGTTATATTCTGTGCGTACAGTATGTAGCAGGTTTATATTCTGTGCGTACAGTATGTAGCAGGGTTATATTCTGTGCGTACAGTATTCAGCAGGGTTATATTCTGTACATACAGTATGTAGCAGGGTTATATTCTGTGTATACAGTATAAAGCAGGGTTATATTCTGTGCATACAGTATGTAGCAGGGTTATATTCTGTGTATACAGTATGTAGAAGGGTTATATTCTGTGCATACAGTATATAGCAGGGTTATATTCTGTGCGTACAGTATGTAGCAGGGTTATATTCTGTGCGTACAGTATGTAGCAGGGTTATATTCTGTGTATACAGTATGTAGCAGGGTTATATTCTGTGTATACAGTATGTAGCAGGGTTATATTCTGTGCGTAGAGTATGTAGCAGGGTTATATTCTGTGCGTACAGTATGTAGCAGGGTTATATTCTGTGTGTAGAGTATGTAGCAGGGTTATATTCTGTGTGTAGAGTATGTAGCAGGGTTATATTCTGTGCGTACAGTATGAAGCAGGGTTATATTCTGTGCGTACAGTATGTAGCAGGGTTATATTCTGTGTATACAGTATATAGCAGGGTTATATTCTGTGCGTACAGTATATAGCAGGGTTATATTCTGTGCGTACAGTATGAAGCAGGGTTATATTCTGTGCGTACAGTATGTAGCAGGGTTATATTCTGTGTATACAGTATGTAGCAGGTTTATATTCTGTGCGTACAGTATGTAGCAGGGTTATATTCTGTGCGTACAGTATTCAGCAGGGTTATATTCTGTACATACAGTATGTAGCAGGGTTATATTCTGTGTATACAGTATAAAGCAGGGTTATATTCTGTGCATACAGTATGTAGCAGGGTTATATTCTGTGTATACAGTATGTAGAAGGGTTATATTATGTGCATACAGTATATAGCAGGGTTATATTCTGTGCGTACAGTATGTAGCAGGGTTATATTCTGTGCGTACAGTATGTAGCAGGGTTATATTCTGTGTATACAGTATGTAGCAGGGTTATATTCTGTGTATACAGTATGTAGCAGGGTTATATTCTGTGCGTAGAGTATGTAGCAGGGTTATATTCTGTGCGTACAGTATGAAGCAGGGTTATATTCTGTGCGTACAGTATGTAGCAGGGTTATATTCTGTGTATACAGTATATAGCAGGGTTATATTCTGTGCGTAGAGTATTTAGCAGGGTTATATTCTGTGCGTACAGTATGTAGCAGGGTTATATTCTGTGTGTAGAGTATGTAGCAGGGTTATATTCTGTGCGTACAGTATGTAGCAGGGTTATATTATGTGTATACAGTATGTAGCAGGGTTATATTCTGTGCGTACAGTATGTAGCAGGGTTATATTCTGTGCGTAGAGTATGTAGCAGGGTTATATTCTGTGCGTACAGTATATAGCAGGGTTATATTCTGTGCGTACAGTATTCAGCAGGGTTATATTCTGTGCGTACAGTATATAGCAGGGTTATATTCTGTGCGTACAGTATTCAGCAGGGTTATATTCTGTGCGTACAGTATATAGCAGGGTTATATTCTGTGCGTACAGTATATAGCAGGGTTATATTCTGTGCGTACAGTATGTAGCAGGGTTATATTCTGTGTATACAGTATGTAGCAGGGTTATATTCTGTGCGTACAGTATGTAGCAGGGTTATATTCTGTGCGTACAGTATGTAGCAGGGTTATATTCTGTGCATACAGTATGTAGCAGGGTTATATTCTGTGCGTACAGTATGAAGCAGGGTTATATTCTGTGCGTACAGTATGTAGCAGGGTTATATTCTGTGCGTACAGTATGAAGCAGGGTTATATTCTGTGCGTACAGTATGTAGCAGGGTTATATTCTGTGCGTACAGTATATAGCAGGGTTATATTCTGTGCGTACAGTATGTAGCAAGGTTATATTCTGTGCGTACAGTATGTAGCAGGATTATATTCTGTGCGTACAGTATTCAGCAGGGTTATATTCTGTGCGTACAGTATGTAGCAGGGTTATATTTTGTGCGTACAGTATATAGCAGGGTTATATTCTGTGCATACAATATTCAGCAGGGTTATATTCTGTACATACAGTATATAGCAGGGTTATATTCTGTGCGTACAGTATGTAGCAGGGTTATATTCTGTGCATACAGTATGTAGCAGGGTTATATTCTGTGCATACAGTATATAGCAGGGTTATATTCTGTGCGTACAGTATGTAGCAGGGTTATATTCTGTGCGTACAGTATGTAGCAGGGTTATATTCTGTGCGTACAGTATATAGCAGGGTTATATTCTGTGCGTACAGTATATAGCAGGGTTATATTCTGTGCGTACAGTATATAGCAGGGTTATATTCTGTGCGTACAGTATATAGCAGGGTTATATTCTGTGCGTACAGTATATAGCAGGGTTATATTCTGTGCGTACAGTATGTAGCAGGGTTATATTCTGTGTGTAGAGTATGTAGCAGGGTTATATTCTGTGTGTAGAGTATGTAGCAGGGTTATATTCTGTGCGTACAGTATGAAGCAGGGTTATATTCTGTGCGTACAGTATGTAGCAGGGTTATATTCTGTGTATACAGTATATAGCAGGGTTATATTCTGTGCGTACAGTATGTAGCAGGGTTATATTCTGTGCGTACAGTATTCAGCAGGGTTATATTCTGTACATACAGTATGTAGCAGGGTTATATTCTGTGTATACAGTATAAAGCAGGGTTATATTCTGTGCATACAGTATGTAGCAGGGTTATATTCTGTGTATACAGTATGTAGAAGGGTTATATTATGTGCATACAGTATATAGCAGGGTTATATTCTGTGCGTACAGTATGTAGCAGGGTTATATTCTGTGCGTACAGTATATAGCAGGGTTATATTCTGTGTATACAGTATGTAGCAGGGTTATATTCTGTGTATACAGTATGTAGCAGGGTTATATTCTGTGCGTACAGTATGTAGCAGGGTTATATTCTGTGTATACAGTATGTAGCAGGGTTATATTCTGTGTATACAGTATGTAGCAGGGTTATATTCTGTGTATACAGTATGTAGCAGGGTTATATTCTGTGCGTAGAGTATGTAGCAGGGTTATATTCTGTGCGTACAGTATGAAGCAGGGTTATATTCTGTGCGTACAGTATGTAGCAGGGTTATATTCTGTGTATACAGTATATAGCAGGGTTATATTCTGTGCGTAGAGTATTTAGCAGGGTTATATTCTGTGCGTACAGTATGTAGCAGGGTTATATTCTGTGTGTAGAGTATGTAGCAGGGTTATATTCTGTGCGTACAGTATGTAGCAGGGTTATATTATGTGTATACAGTATGTAGCAGGGTTATATTCTGTGCGTACAGTATGTAGCAGGGTTATATTCTGTGCGTAGAGTATGTAGCAGGGTTATATTCTGTGCGTACAGTATATAGCAGGGTTATATTCTGTGCGTACAGTATTCAGCAGGGTTATATTCTGTGCGTACAGTATATAGCAGGGTTATATTCTGTGCGTACAGTATTCAGCAGGGTTATATTCTGTGCGTACAGTATATAGCAGGGTTATATTCTGTGCGTACAGTATATAGCAGGGTTATATTCTGTGCGTACAGTATGTAGCAGGGTTATATTCTGTGTATACAGTATGTAGCAGGGTTATATTCTGTGCGTACAGTATGTAGCAGGGTTATATTCTGTGCGTACAGTATGTAGCAGGGTTATATTCTGTGCGTACAGTATGTAGCAGGGTTATATTCTGTGCGTACAGTATGAAGCAGGGTTATATTCTGTGCGTACAGTATGTAGCAGGGTTATATTCTGTGCGTACAGTATGAAGCAGGGTTATATTCTGTGCGTACAGTATGTAGCAGGGTTATATTCTGTGCGTACAGTATATAGCAGGGTTATATTCTGTGCGTACAGTATGTAGCAAGGTTATATTCTGTGCGTACAGTATGTAGCAGGATTATATTCTGTGCGTACAGTATTCAGCAGGGTTATATTCTGTGCGTACAGTATGTAGCAGGGTTATATTTTGTGCGTACAGTATATAGCAGGGTTATATTCTGTGCATACAATATTCAGCAGGGTTATATTCTGTACATACAGTATATAGCAGGGTTATATTCTGTGCGTACAGTATGTAGCAGGGTTATATTCTGTGCATACAGTATGTAGCAGGGTTATATTCTGTGCATACAGTATATAGCAGGGTTATATTCTGTGCGTACAGTATGTAGCAGGGTTATATTCTGTGCGTACAGTATGTAGCAGGGTTATATTCTGTGCGTACAGTATATAGCAGGGTTATATTCTGTGCGTACAGTATATAGCAGGGTTATATTCTGTGCGTACAGTATATAGCAGGGTTATATTCTGTGCGTACAGTATATAGCAGGGTTATATTCTGTGCGTACAGTATATAGCAGGGTTATATTCTGTGCGTACAGTATGTAGCAGGGTTATATTCTGTGCATACAGTATGTAGCAGGGTTATATTCTGTGCATACAGTATATAGCAGGGTTATATTCTGTGCGTACAGTATGTAGCAGGGTTATATTCTGTGCGTACAGTATGTAGCAGGGTTATATTCTGTGCGTACAGTATATAGCAGGGTTATATTCTGTGCGTACAGTATGTAGCAGGGTTATATTCTGTGCGTACAGTATATAGCAGGGTTATATTCTGTGCGTACAGTATATAGCAGGGTTATATTCTGTGCGTACAGTATATAGCAGGGTTATATTCTGTGCGTACAGTATGTAGCAGGGTTATATTCTGTGCATACAGTATATAGCAGGGTTATATTCTGTGCGTACAGTATATAGCAGGGTTATATTCTCTGCGTACAGTATTCCGCAAGGTTATATTCTGTGCGTACAGTATGTAGCAGGGTTATATTCTGTGCGTACAGTATGTAGCAGGGTTATATTCTGTGCGTACAGTATATAGCAGGGTTATATTCTGTGCGTACAGTATGTAGCAGGGTTATATTCTGTGCATACAGTATATAGCAGGGTCATATTCTGTGCGTACAGTATGTAGCAGGGTTATATTCTGTGTGTACAGTATATAGCAGGGTTATATTCTGTGCGTACAGTATATAGCAGGGTTGTATTCTGTGCGTACAGTATATAGCAGGGTTATATTCTGTGTATACAGTATGTAGCAGGGTTATATTCTGTGCATACAGTATGTAGCAGGGTTATATTCTGTGCGTACAGTATGTAGCAGGGTTGTATTCTGTGCGTACAGTATGTAGCAGGGTTATATTCTGTGCATACAGTATGTAGCAGGGTTATATTCTGTGCGTACAGTATATAGCAGGGTTATGTTCTGTGCGTACAGTATGTAGCAGGGTTATATTCTGTGCGTACAGTATATAGCAGGGTTATATTCTGTGCATACAGTATATAGCAGGGTTGTATTCTGTGCGTACAGTATATAGCAGGGTTATATTCTGTGTATACAGTATGTAGCAGGGTTATATTCTGTGTATACAGTATAAAGCAGGGCTATATTATGTGCATACAGTATGTAGCAGGGTTATATTCTGTGTATACAGTATGTAGAAGGGTTATATTCTGTGCATACAGTATATAGCAGGGTTATATTCTGTGCACACAGTATGTAGCAGGGTTATATTCTGTGCGTACAGTATGTAGCAGGGTTATATTCTGTGCGTACAGTATGTAGCAGGGTTATATTCTGTGCGTACAGTATGTAGCAGGGTTATATTCTGTGCATACAGTATTCAGCAGGGTTATATTCTGTACATACAGTATGTAGCAGGGTTATATTCTGTGTATACAGTATAAAGCAGGGTTATATTCTGTGCATACAGTATGTAGCAGGGTTATATTCTGTGTATACAGTATGTAGAAGGGTTATATTCTGTGCATACAGTATATAGCAGGGTTATATTCTGTGCGTACAGTATGTAGCAGGGTTATATTCTGTGCATACAGTATGTAGCAGGGTTATATTCTGTGCGTACAGTATGTAGCAGGGTTATATTCTGTGTATACAGTATGTAGCAGGGTTATATTCTGTGTATACAGTATGTAGCAGGGTTATATTCTGTGCGTACAGTATGTAGCAGGGTTATATTCTGTGTGTAGAGTATGTAGCAGGGTTATATTCTGTGCGTACAGTATGAAGCAGGGTTATATTCTGTGCGTACAGTATGTAGCAGGGTTATATTCTGTGTATACAGTATATAGCAGGGTTATATTCTGTGCGTAGAGTATGTAGCAGGGTTATATTCTGTGCGTACAGTATGAAGTAGGGTTATATTCTGTGCGTACAGTATGTAGCAGGGTTATATTCTGTGCGTACAGTATGTAGAAGGGTTATATTCTGTGCGTAGAGTATGTAGCAGGGTTATATTCTGTGCGTACAGTATATAGCAGGGTTATATTCTGTGCGTACAGTATTCAGCAGGGTTATATTCTGTGCGTACAGTATATAGCAGGGTTATATTCTGTGCGTACAGTATTCAGCAGGGTTATATTCTGTGCGTACAGTATATAGCAGGGTTATATTCTGTGCGTACAGTATATAGCAGGGTTATATTCTGTGCGTACAGTATGTAGCAGGGTTATATTCTGTGTATACAGTATGTAGCAGGGTTATATTCTGTGCGTACAGTATGTAACAGGGTTATATTCTGTGCGTACAGTATGTAGCAGGGTTATATTCTGTGCATACAGTATGTAGCAGGGTTATATTCTGTGCGTACAGTATGAAGCAGGGTTATATTCTGTGCGTACAGTATGTAGCAGGGTTATATTCTGTGCGTACAGTATGTAGCAGGGTTATATTCTGTGCGTACAGTATGAAGCAGGGTTATATTCTGTGCGTACAGTATGTAGCAGGGTTATATTCTGTGCGTACAGTATATAGCAGGGTTATATTCTGTGCGTACAGTATTCAGCAGGGTTATATTCTGTGCGTACAGTATATAGCAGGGTTATATTCTGTGCGTACAGTATATAGCAGGGTTATATTCTGTGCGTACAGTATGTAGCAGGGTTATATTCTGTGTATACAGTATGTAGCAGGGTTATATTCTGTGCGTACAGTATGTAACAGGGTTATATTCTGTGCGTACAGTATGTAGCAGGGTTATATTCTGTGCATACAGTATGTAGCAGGGTTATATTCTGTGCGTACAGTATGAAGCAGGGTTATATTCTGTGCGTACAGTATGTAGCAGGGTTATATTCTGTGCGTACAGTATGTAGCAGGGTTATATTCTGTGCGTACAGTATGAAGCAGGGTTATATTCTGTGCGTACAGTATGTAGCAGGGTTATATTCTGTGCGTACAGTATATAGCAGGGTTATATTCTGTGCGTACAGTATGTAGCAAGGTTATATTCTGTGCGTACAGTATGTAGCAGGATTATATTCTGTGCGTACAGTATTCAGCAGGGTTATATTCTGTGCGTACAGTATGTAGCAGGGTTATATTCTGTGCGTACAGTATATAGCAGGGTTATATTCTGTGCGTACAGTATGTAGCAGGGTTATATTCTGTGCATACAGTATGTAGCAGGGTTATATTCTGTGCATACAGTATATAGCAGGGTTATATTCTGTGCGTACAGTATATAGCAGGGTTATATTCTGTGCGTACAGTATGTAGCAGGGTTATATTCTGTGCATACAGTATATAGCAGGGTTATATTCTGTGCGTACAGTATATAGCAGGGTTATATTCTCTGCGTACAGTATTCCGCAAGGTTATATTCTGTGCGTACAGTATGTAGCAGGGTTATATTCTGTGCGTATAGTATGTAGCAGGGTTATATTCTGTGCGTACAGTATATAGCAGGGTTATATTCTGTGCGTACAGTATGTAGCAGGGTTATATTCTGTGCATACAGTATATAGCAGGGTCATATTCTGTGCGTACAGTATGTAGCAGGGTTATATTCTGTGTGTACAGTATATAGCAGGGTTATATTCTGTGCGTACAGTATATAGCAGGGTTGTATTCTGTGCGTACAGTATATAGCAGGGTTATATTCTGTGTATACAGTATGTAGCAGAGTTATATTCTGTGCATACAGTATGTAGCAGGGTTATATTCTGTGCATACAGTATGTAGCAGGGTTGTATTCTGTGCGTACAGTATGTAGCAGGGTTATATTCTGTGCATACAGTATATAGCAGGGTCATATTCTGTGCGTACAGTATGTAGCAGGGTTATATTCTGTGTGTACAGTATATAGCAGGGTTATATTCTGTGCGTACAGTATATAGCAGGGTTGTATTCTGTGCGTACAGTATATAGCAGGGTTATATTCTGTGTATACAGTATGTAGCAGGGTTATATTCTGTGCATACAGTATGTAGCAGGGTTATATTCTGTGCGTACAGTATGTAGCAGGGTTGTATTCTGTGCGTACAGTATGTAGCAGGGTTATATTCTGTGCATACAGTATGTAGCAGGGTTATATTCTGTGCGTACAGTATATAGCAGGGTTATGTTCTGTGCGTACAGTATGTAGCAGGGTTATATTCTGTGCGTACAGTATATAGCAGGGTTATATTCTGTGCATACAGTATATAGCAGGGTTGTATTCTGTGCGTACAGTATATAGCAGGGTTATATTCTGTGTATACAGTATGTAGCAGGGTTATATTCTGTGTATACAGTATAAAGCAGGGCTATATTATGTGCATACAGTATGTAGCAGGGTTATATTCTGTGTATACAGTATGTAGAAGGGTTATATTCTGTGCATACAGTATATAGCAGGGTTATATTCTGTGCACACAGTATGTAGCAGGGTTATATTCTGTGCGTACAGTATGTAGCAGGGTTATATTCTGTGCGTACAGTATGTAGCAGGGTTATATTCTGTGCGTACAGTATGTAGCAGGGTTATATTCTGTGCATACAGTATTCAGCAGGGTTATATTCTGTACATACAGTATGTAGCAGGGTTATATTCTGTGTATACAGTATAAAGCAGGGTTATATTCTGTGCATACAGTATGTAGCAGGGTTATATTCTGTGTATACAGTATGTAGAAGGGTTATATTCTGTGCATACAGTATATAGCAGGGTTATATTCTGTGCGTACAGTATGTAGCAGGGTTATATTCTGTGCATACAGTATGTAGCAGGGTTATATTCTGTGCGTACAGTATGTAGCAGGGTTATATTCTGTGTATACAGTATGTAGCAGGGTTATATTCTGTGTATACAGTATGTAGCAGGGTTATATTCTGTGCGTACAGTATGTAGCAGGGTTATATTCTGTGTGTAGAGTATGTAGCAGGGTTATATTCTGTGCGTACAGTATGAAGCAGGGTTATATTCTGTGCGTACAGTATGTAGCAGGGTTATATTCTGTGTATACAGTATATAGCAGGGTTATATTCTGTGCGTAGAGTATGTAGCAGGGTTATATTCTGTGCGTACAGTATGAAGTAGGGTTATATTCTGTGCGTACAGTATGTAGCAGGGTTATATTCTGTGCGTACAGTATGTAGAAGGGTTATATTCTGTGCGTAGAGTATGTAGCAGGGTTATATTCTGTGCGTACAGTATATAGCAGGGTTATATTCTGTGCGTACAGTATTCAGCAGGGTTATATTCTGTGCGTACAGTATATAGCAGGGTTATATTCTGTGCGTACAGTATTCAGCAGGGTTATATTCTGTGCGTACAGTATATAGCAGGGTTATATTCTGTGCGTACAGTATATAGCAGGGTTATATTCTGTGCGTACAGTATGTAGCAGGGTTATATTCTGTGTATACAGTATGTAGCAGGGTTATATTCTGTGCGTACAGTATGTAACAGGGTTATATTCTGTGCGTACAGTATGTAGCAGGGTTATATTCTGTGCATACAGTATGTAGCAGGGTTATATTCTGTGCGTACAGTATGAAGCAGGGTTATATTCTGTGCGTACAGTATGTAGCAGGGTTATATTCTGTGCGTACAGTATGTAGCAGGGTTATATTCTGTGCGTACAGTATGAAGCAGGGTTATATTCTGTGCGTACAGTATGTAGCAGGGTTATATTCTGTGCGTACAGTATATAGCAGGGTTATATTCTGTGCGTACAGTATTCAGCAGGGTTATATTCTGTGCGTACAGTATATAGCAGGGTTATATTCTGTGCGTACAGTATATAGCAGGGTTATATTCTGTGCGTACAGTATGTAGCAGGGTTATATTCTGTGTATACAGTATGTAGCAGGGTTATATTCTGTGCGTACAGTATGTAACAGGGTTATATTCTGTGCGTACAGTATGTAGCAGGGTTATATTCTGTGCATACAGTATGTAGCAGGGTTATATTCTGTGCGTACAGTATGAAGCAGGGTTATATTCTGTGCGTACAGTATGTAGCAGGGTTATATTCTGTGCGTACAGTATGTAGCAGGGTTATATTCTGTGCGTACAGTATGAAGCAGGGTTATATTCTGTGCGTACAGTATGTAGCAGGGTTATATTCTGTGCGTACAGTATATAGCAGGGTTATATTCTGTGCGTACAGTATGTAGCAAGGTTATATTCTGTGCGTACAGTATGTAGCAGGATTATATTCTGTGCGTACAGTATTCAGCAGGGTTATATTCTGTGCGTACAGTATGTAGCAGGGTTATATTCTGTGCGTACAGTATATAGCAGGGTTATATTCTGTGCGTACAGTATGTAGCAGGGTTATATTCTGTGCATACAGTATGTAGCAGGGTTATATTCTGTGCATACAGTATATAGCAGGGTTATATTCTGTGCGTACAGTATATAGCAGGGTTATATTCTGTGCGTACAGTATGTAGCAGGGTTATATTCTGTGCATACAGTATATAGCAGGGTTATATTCTGTGCGTACAGTATATAGCAGGGTTATATTCTCTGCGTACAGTATTCCGCAAGGTTATATTCTGTGCGTACAGTATGTAGCAGGGTTATATTCTGTGCGTATAGTATGTAGCAGGGTTATATTCTGTGCGTACAGTATATAGCAGGGTTATATTCTGTGCGTACAGTATGTAGCAGGGTTATATTCTGTGCATACAGTATATAGCAGGGTCATATTCTGTGCGTACAGTATGTAGCAGGGTTATATTCTGTGTGTACAGTATATAGCAGGGTTATATTCTGTGCGTACAGTATATAGCAGGGTTGTATTCTGTGCGTACAGTATATAGCAGGGTTATATTCTGTGTATACAGTATGTAGCAGAGTTATATTCTGTGCATACAGTATGTAGCAGGGTTATATTCTGTGCATACAGTATGTAGCAGGGTTGTATTCTGTGCGTACAGTATGTAGCAGGGTTATATTCTGTGCATACAGTATGTAGCAGGGTTATATTCTGTGCGTACAGTATATAGCAGGGTTATGTTCTGTGCGTACAGTATGTAGCAGGGTTATATTCTGTGCGTACAGTATATAGCAGGGTTATATTCTGTGCATACAGTATATAGCAGGGTTGTATTCTGTGCGTACAGTATATAGCAGGGTTATATTCTGTGTATACAGTATGTAGCAGGGTTATATTCTGTGCATACAGTATGTAGCAGGGTTATATTCTGTGCGTACAGTATATAGCAGGGTTATATTCTGTGCGTACAGTATATAGCAGGGTTATATTCTGTGCATACAGTATGTAGCAGGGTTATATTCTGTGTATACAGTATGTAGCAGGGTTATATTCTGTGCATACAGTATGTAGCAGGGTTATATTCTGTGCGTACAGTATATAGCAGGGTTATATTCTGTGCGTACAGTATATAGCAGGGTTATATTCTGTGCGTACAGTATATAGCAGGGTTATATTCTGTGCATACAGTATGTAGCAGGGTTATATTCTGTGCGTACAGTATATAGCAGGGTTATATTCTGTGCATACAGTATGTAGCAGGGTTATATTCTGTGCGTACAGTATTCAGCAGGGTTATATTCTGTGCGTACAGTATATAGCAGGGTTATATTCTGTGCGTACAGTATATAGCAGGGTTATATTCTGTGCGTACAGTATGTACCAGGGTTATATTCTGTGCGTACAGTATATAGCAGGGTTATATTCTGTGCGTACAGTATATAGCAGGGTTATATTTGGTGCTTACAGTATATAGCAGGGTTATATTCTGTGCGTACAGTATATAGCAGGATTATATTCTGTGCGGACAGTATGTAGCAGGGTTATATTCTGTGCGTACAGTATATAGCAGGGTTATATTCTGTGCGTACAGTATATAGCAGGGTTATATTCTGTGCGTACAGTATATAGCAGGGTTATATTCTGTGCGTACAGTATATAGCAGGGTTATATTCTGTGCGTACAGTATATAGCAGGGTTATATTCTGTGCGTACAGTATATAGCAGGGTTATATTCTGTGCGTACAGTATATAGCAGGGTTATATTCTGTGCGTACAGTATATAGCAGGGTTATATTCTGTGCGTACAGTATGTAGCAGGGTTATATTCTGTGCGTACAGTATATAGCAGGGTTATATTCTGTGCATACAGTATGTAGCAGGGTTATATTCTGTGCATACAGTATGTAGCAGGGTTATATTCTGTGCGTACAGTATATAGCAGGATTATATTCTGTGCGTACAGTATGTAGCAGGGTATATTCTGTGTATACAGTATGTAGCAGGGTTATATTCTGTGCGTACAGTATGTAGCAGGGTTATATTCTGTGCGTACAGTATGTAGCAGGGTTATATTCTGTGCGTACAGTATGTAGCAGGGTTATATTCTGTGCGTACAGTATGTAGCAGGGTTATATTCTGTGCGTACAGTATGTAGCAGGGTTATATTCTGTGCGTACAGTATATAGCAGGGTTATATTCTGTGCGTACAATATGTAGCAGGGTTATATTCTGTGCGTACAGTATATAGCAGGGTTATATTCTGTGCGTACAGTATGTAGCAGGGTTATATTCTGTGCATACAGTATGTAGCAGGGTTATATTCTGTGCGTACAGTATGTAGCAGGGTTATATTCTGTGCATACAGTATGTAGCAGGGTTATATTCTGTGTATACAGTATGTAGCAGGGTTATATTCTGTGCGTACAGTATATAGCAGGGTTATATTCTGTGCGTACAGTATATAGCAGGGTTATATTCTGTGCGTACAGTATATAGCAGGATTATATTCTGTGCGTACAGTATGTAGCAGGGTTATAGTCTGTGCGTACAGTATATAGCAGGGTTATATTCTGTGCATACAGTATATAGCAGGGTTATATTCTGTGCGTACAGTATATAGCAGGATTATATTCTGTGCGTACAGTATGTAGCAGGGTTATATTCTGTGCGTACAGTATATAGCAGGGTTATATTCTGTGCGTACAGTATGTAGCAGGGTTATATTCTGTGCGTACAGTATATAGCAGGGTTATATTCTGTGCGTACAGTATATAGCAGGGTTATATTCTGTGCGTACAGTATATAGCAGGGTTATATTCTGTGCGTACAGTATATAGCAGGGTTATATTCTGTGCATACAGTATATAGCAGGGTTATATTCTGTGCGTACAGTATATAGCAGGGTTATATTCTGTGCGTACAGTATATAGCAGGGTTATATTCTGTGCGTACAGTATGTAGCAGGTTTATATTCTGTGCGTACAGTATATAGCAGGGTTATATTCTGTGCGTACAGTATATAGCAGGGTTATATTCTGTGCGTACAGTATATAGCAGGGTTATATTCTGTGCGTACAGTATGTAGCAGGTTTATATTCTGTGCGTACAGTATATAGCAGGGTTATATTCTGTGCGTACAGTATATAGCAGGGTTATATTCTGTGCGTACAGTATATAGCAGGGTTATATTCTGTGCGTACAGTATATAGCAGGGTTATATTCCGTGCATACAGTATGTAGCAGGGTTATATTCTGTGCGTACAGTATATAGCAGGGTTATATTCTGTGCATACAGTATATAGCAGGGTTATATTCTGTGCGTACAGTATATAGCAGGGTTATATTCTGTGCGTACAGTATATAGCAGGGTCATAAAGATTATTGTCTTTATACAGTGGATGAGGAACCAGTGATGTTCGAGCATCAAACTCTACAGGGAGAGAAGATGTAGCTGGAGGAAGACCTGACGACTGGACGAAATTAAAGGAGTCGTCAGGTCCCGCCTATCAGCCGGTGATAGGCTGTAGCTCCGTGTGACGTGCCGGACGGGATAAAAGTAAAAAAGTGCACGCCGGAGTACTCCTTTAAGAAGAAAAGAAAAGGAACAACAGAGAAGACGTCTCCTGTGAGTGATTATACCGTTATGTATTCTTCCCGACTGTCCTATCAGAGCTGAAGTCACTTGTCATTTCTGCAGTGATGATGAGTGACACTGTCCCCCAATCTGTGGTCTACAGCTGTTATAAAACTACAACTCCCATAATGCCTGGAGATCTGCAGATATGATGGGAGTTGTAGCTTTGCAAGAATTGGACAGATGCTTCAACCGAGAGGATTTTAGACTATGCAGCCCATTTTATTTTGGTGGATATCTGACTGCTGGGACCCCCACCGAAAATAATGGGCTGCCTAGTCTAATATGCCCAAGCCTATTTTTGGTCCCAATCTGGCCCTGGCCTGCATCATCTGCTCTAAATAGGCCTCACAAGAGGAGGGTGGGGCAGACATAGAGGCACAGTTCACATGGGGCAGGGCAGACAAAGTGGCAGAGTACACATGGGGGGCAGACATAGTCTGCATGATTCACTGAAGGGGCACAGAAATCTTGTTTTTTGTTTTAAGGGACACAGAGGAATAATTTGGTTCAGGGCACAGTGGCCATAAAATATTTGAGGGCCCAGTGTGTGGCAGCATTATACTCATGGGCAGGGTGTGTGGCAGCATTATACTCATGGGCAGGGTGTGTGGCAGCATTATACTCATGGGCAGGGTGTGTGGCAGCATTATACTCATGGGCAGGGTGTGTGGCAGCATTATACTCATGGGCAGGGTGTGTGGCAGCATTATACTCATGGGCAGGGTGTGTGGCAGAATTTTATTTAGGTCCACCGCATGTGGCAGTATTATATTTATGGGCACAGTGTGTGGCAGAATTATACCAGGGGCACAGTGTGTGGCAGAATTATACCAGAGGAACAGTGTGTGGCAGTTATATATTCAGGGGCACAGTGTGTGGCAGTTATATATTCAGGGGCACAGTGTGTGGCAGTTATATATTCAGGGGCACAGTGTGTGGCAGTTATATATTCAGGGGCACAGTGTGTGGCAGTTATATATTCAGGGGCACAGTGTGTGGCAGTTATATATTCAGGGGCACAGTGTGTGGCAGTTATATATTCAGGGGCACAGTGTGTGGCAGTTATATATTCAGGGGCACAGTGTGTGGCAGTTATATATTCAGGGGCACAGTGTGTGGCAGTTATATATTCAGGGGCACAGTGTGTGGCAGTTATATATTCAGGGGCACAGTGTGTGGCAGTTATATATTCAGGGGCACAGTGTGTGGCAGTTATATATTCAGGGGCACAGTGTGTGGCAGTTATATATTCAGGGGCACAGTGTGTGACAGTTATATATAGTAATAATAATGCTCTACAACAGGCAGCGCCTATTTCTTGCATGGCATTCCGGCCGCTAGGTGTGAACCAGGTCTTAGTGTTTTGCTCGGACCTTTACCGGATGGCAGACCTGGATAAGCGGACCCCTACTAAAAGTAGTTGAGTACCCCTGGTCTAGGCTATAGGAAGATATCCAAGACCCTGAAACTGAGCTGCAGCACAGTGGGCAAGACCATGCAGCGGTTTCTAACATCCGACAGCTCTGTGATGTCATCATGGAGGAGTGGAAGAGAACTCTAACCCCTGAAGTGCAGTAAAATAATAATAATAATAATTATAAGTGCTGGAAAATACAGGTGGTCACACAAAATATTGAAACTTTGGGCCCAATCTGGACATTTTCACTTAGGGGTGTAGTCACTTTTGTTGCCATGGTTTAGACATTAATGGCTGGACTGAGTTATTTTGAGGGGACACAACATTAAAGGAGTAGTCCAGTGGTGACTCAGTGGTGAGCAACTTATCCCCTATCCTAAGGATAGGGGATAAGTTGCAGATCGCGGGGGGTCCGACCGCTGGGGCCCCATGCGATCTCCTGTACGGAGCCCTGACAGCCCGCGGGAAGGGGGCGTGTCGACTTCCGCACGAGGCGGCCGACACGCCCCCTCAATACAACTCTATGGCAGAGCCGAAGCGCTGCCTTCGGCAATCTCCTGCTCTGCCATTGAGATGTATTGAGGGGGCGTGTCGGCCGCCGCTTCGTGCGGGGGTCGACACCCGCTAGCTCGGCGGAGAGCCGAAGCCCTGTACAGAGAGATTGCAGGGGCCCCAGCGGTCGGACCCCCCGCGATCTCAAACTTATCCCCTATCCTTAGGATAGGGGATAAGTTTTTCACCACTGGACTACCCCTTTAAGCACTGTTATACACGCCATGCACTCACTACTTTACATTGTAGCAGAGGGGCATTACTTCAGTGTTGTCACATGAAAAGTGTTTACAAAATTTGAGGGGTGTCCTCAGTTATGTGACATACTGTATATGCCATCTTCTAGTAAATCGGCGCTGTCTACCAGCAGTCAGACATCATTTCTCAAAGTAATGACCCAGAACTAATGTCGGGCACATCACCAAGGAAAAATGTCATTGCACGGCTGGGCACACATCTTGCACATATTGTACTGGTTGAGCACACGTCATGGCACTAACATTTCTATAAGAGTTACACATAAGGATCTGCTTCATTTGTTGCAATGGATTATTTAGCTCAGTTTCTGTTTATTTAGTGAACAGGCCAGTGGTTGCAGCATGGCTAGTACCTTAGTATAGCTACTTGGTCAAAGCTGGTACTTGTAGATGCCTCCTATTGGTGTCCTGGATCCCAGTTTCTTAAAGGGGTACTCCGGTGAAAAACTTTTTTTTATTTATTTATTTATTTTTAAATCAACTGGTGCCAAAAAGTTCAACAGATTTGTAAATTACTTCTATTAAAAAATCTTAATCCTTCCTTTACTTATTAGCTGCTGAATACTAGAGCGGAAATTATTTTCTTTTTGAAACACAGAGCTCTCTGCTGACATCACGAGCACAGTGCTCTCTGCTGACATCTCTGTCCATTTTAGGAACTGTCCAGAGCAGCATATGTTTGCTATGGGGATTTCCTTTTACTCTGGACAGTTCCCAAAATGGACTGAGATGTCAGCAGAGAGCACTGTGGTCGTGATGTCAGCAGACAGCTCTGTGTTTCAAACGGAAAATAATTTCCACTGTTGTATTCAGCAGCTAATAAGTACAGGAAGAATTAAGAATTTTTAATAGAAGTAATGTACAAATCTATTTAACTTTCTGGCACCAGTTGATATAAAAAAAAAAAAAGGTTTTCACTGGAGTACCCGGTTAAGTTAGAACAGTGACGGGGGGGGGGGGGGGACTGGTATTTAACCGATGGTGGTTTCCATAGTGCCCCTCATGCACTCCCTGTTTATGTGTTCTGGCTGGTGCCCTCGGTGAACGTCGGCCATAGGGAGCAAGATATACAGAAGTCACTTAGAAACCACTCACAGTTCAATCTTCTGGTAGTCAGAAGAAATCATTCAAAATGGAGACAGGCTTAGCTGTGGCTGGGGCAAGGTTAGCCAAAGTGTGTGTGTGTGAGTGTCTTTTCCTTGGGTCCCAGCAGCTGGTCCTTCTTAACATTAGTTCTTGTCCGTTTTCATTTAACTTTCTTCCTGCGGTAGACTGTAGTAGCAGTAACTTGATCATGGCGGAGTACAGAGGTGAAAAACACATCCTCTCTCACTGGTACTGCAATTCCCATTCGCGGGGTGCAGTTCTGAAGATTTATTTCTTAAAAAAACTTGCTACAAAAGGCATGGCTGGAAGCCCACCTCAGACCTACTAATATAGTAGTGAGGTAGTAGTGAGTAGTGTTGGCATTGACCTTACAACCTATTGTACTATCCTAGCCGGTCAGGCATTCTGTTCCAGACTTTTCTACCTCAGATTAAGACTGGAGCAGGATAGCTCCTAGACGTAATTCTTACCAGGAGCGGACTTTGCTTCGGCTGCCCTGAATTGTGGATTACTCATAATTCACAACTTCTTACATAGAAAAAAGGCTGGCGCAGAGCAACTCTCAGGAGAGAGGCTGTTGTTCAATAACTCACTCTACACTTTCTCACAGTGGAGAGGCTAGACCAGAGCAAGCATCTTCGTTCCTTATGGACAGTACTTAGTTTGGTGTGTGTGTCTGTGTAGGTCGACTCTTAGAGTGTTCTCAGCTTTTGACAGCCAACCACAGGCCCACCAGGGGTCCCAATAGGATACTGCACCTGTCCTTTGTTTTTAATATATATGAATCAAGGATTTCTAATAAATGTCAGTTAAGGATGTTTTTTTTTTTTAACTGCTGGATTTTTAATCTGTTGTATTTCTGCAATTCCCGCCTTTTTCCAAGCAAATTATTACAAATACATTACTACGTCCTACTTGCCTTTGTTGTGTAAGCAGTTCTTAGTATTCTATCTAATACAGCCATTAATTTCTACCCAGCAATGATTCATTACATTGGACGCCGCTGTTTGTAGGTGGTCTAAAAGGATTCCGGCCCTCTGACAAATTATTTTTCGGAGAAAAGATTTATTGACTGCCGGGATAAGTGTATTACCCTGTCATCCAGCTTGCCCACAATACAATGGTATGAACCCTACATTTACCATTTATCCTATAACATATGTCAAAGACACAACGGGAGTGTTGGAATACGTGCACAATGTATCCAGCAATGTCCAGTAAAGTATCTACGTAAAAAAAAAAAAATCCTTCTTCATTAAAAAATAAACACAACAGACTTTCTCAGGAATAGAGAATGTTGTCCACGCATTTCGCTATCAAAGTTCTTGGCATCATTAAATAAATATCTTCTTTGGCGCCAGGCAGTGTGGATTCCATAGTACAGTAAAACAACTTAAGTTTGGATCACCCCCACATTCCCGCCATAATGCTGCCCTCATGGTACCACAAAATATTCCCAGTTTAATCCCAAATTTCCTTCTGGACAATATTTTTTAGCTGCATCAACTATAGGAGCTGTAGGGTCGCTTGTTGTAGGCTGGGGGGGAGTGAAAACCGGGCGCTCCGGTACCCCAGCCAGACCCGGCCCCATCATTTGAATGAGCTGACCGGAGTCAGATCGGCTCATTTTTCACCCGTATCCAGTTTTGTGACCGGACCTAAAACCAAGCCGGATCTGGTCCCCGTATTAACAGCTCGTGGTGTGAACACACCCTTATATTTCTTCATACTTTCTTACCACCCATTCCCCTCTGCTCTTTTCTCCCACCCTGATCCTTCTGTGCCCTTCTCCCCAAGAACCCACAGTCATCCTTCTTCTAACTTCTGTGCCTGAGACTCCTCTGTCCCCTTTTTCCCCCACGCCAGACCCTTAGTCATTCTCCTTCATACTTTCTCACCCCCAGACCCCTCTGCCCCCTTCTACCCCTCTATCATGTTTTAAGTCTGGTCACAAAACAAGATACAGGGCAAAAATGACTAAGGGTATGACACAAAATATAAACTCTCATACATCCCTGCATACGGAAAAATAATAAAAAGTTATGGGGGTCACTTTTAGGTATAGTAATTAATGTACAAAAAGTTAGAATTTTACTTTTTAAAGTAGTAAAATAAAACAAAACCTATATAAGTTGGCTATCGTTCTAATCATATGGACAAACAGAATAGCTGTGAAATGTCGTTTGTACTGGAAAAGTGCATTGTGTATAAACAGAAGCTCCCAAATTGCTTTGGTTTTTTTTACTTCTCCACACACACACACACACACACACACATATATATATATATATATATATATATTATATATATATTTTTTTTCTTTTTTCCGATGTAGATTTGGTGGTAAAATGAGTGGTGGCACAAAAAACAAGCCCTCATATTGGTCTATAGGTGAAAAATTTTAAGCGTTATGGCTATTAAAAGGTGAGGAGGAAAAAACTAAACCTCCCATTATTTTGTGTTACCAGGACAAGTGGATTGGGTTCCTGTTTTAGTTTCTGGACAAGTAGTTGAAAAAACGTTTTAAATTTGAAAACCGTACAGAACCGTATTGAAAACCCTATGCATTGACTCTCCATTGAAAACCGTATTCCAAAAGATGCATCCGGTTGCATCCGTTTTGCGTCTTGTCAGTTTTTTTCCTGTACCCAAAACCGTAGCCTTGGTCCGGGTGGAAAACCGTATTGAAACGTATACGTTTTTTGTTTAAACATGGGAGTCAATGGGAACCGTACAGAACCGTATGTGCGTACGGTTCCATCCGGTTTGCACCATACGGTTTTTGACTTTGCACAGTTTTTTTCTTGGAATTTCAATCAAACAAGTGAAACTTTATTCAAAACGGAATGAAAAGTTAAAAACGTATACGTTTTTTTCTTAAAAAACGGATGCAGACGGACATCACTTTTCAAACCATATATGGATTATAATTTGTACACACATTTTGATACAGTTTAGTCAGGTTTTGAGGAATCCGTTATTTATTAAAAACCTGATACGGGAACTGTATTGCAAAAACGTGGTGTGAACCCAGCCTTACTTTGGGACTCCCTGGAAAGTAGCTAATCTTTGAGTCCAAAAATATATATTCAGACAGGATAAAGATGAGATCATGTGTTGGACATTGTCCTGTTCCCACCATGGTAGGTTAATATTTCCAAGTCATTAACATTATGAGTGAACAGTCCAGGGATTCTGGTAACTTCTGCTCGAAAACATCCAGGACCAGCCACCTGTAGATAAGTAACTGGAGCGCTCGGATACATAAGAAGACGTTTTGGCATACCTTGCCCTACATGTTATAGGCTAACAGCTTGTATGACAAGTCAGATGAAAGCTTCTGATTTATTCATGGGAGGGATCACACACATCCCTGATCCGTCCTTGTTAAAGAAGAACAGTCAGTAGGCTGCAGCGTAACATCACATACAGAAGGGGAATCTCAGCAAGTGAGTAGAACTACTCCACATCTAGCCTAAAGTTACTTTGTCTTACATATATATATATATATATATATATATATATATATATATATACTAAATATTTAAACTTTATTTTTATCCTGCATCATATAAAGAAATGTAATGAATGCGGTTACTTTTTCTCACTTTTTGGTAACTTTTTCTTTATTAGTCTATTTATTTGTGTATTATACTTTGTTGTTCCAGTATATTACCTATCAATGTGTTCACTCGAACAGTATCCTTCGCATATTTAATGCACGGGATTTGAATCTGCCGATTTCAGTGTAAACTGAACGATTGAACACAGCATCAAATCTGCAGCTTTAAATCCTGCGCATAAGATATGCAGCTGTACGTGTGAATGTACCCTGCACAGAATTAATTATATGTATTAGCTGGTGAATCTAGTTTTTTTTTGCTGCGCTCCGTGCACTAAAGTGTATATTCTTTTCCTCTTTGGGGGGGGGCGTGGATTTAATGTGTGAGAATTTTTAAAAATTCTAAATTGCCTACTTCACCCGTGACCAGACATAGGTTATACACACTCAATCCAAAGGTAAAGTGGTGTATTTTTTTTTTAGCAAAATAAATTAAAGAGCGTACACATTTTTACAAATTTTTGTCAGAAGTGGCTTCACCAGGAATTAAAAATGTAAAGGAAAGAGTCTCGTTTGGGGTGAAAAAATGTAATACAAAACTACACTAGTCTTTTAAACTCTTCTTAGGTTATTAACAGACAGATATGTGCAGGTCCAGAAGCTGGGACCACCAACATGATGAGGATTGGGACTGACATTCTTCAGATCCCATCTGTTGGACTCCAACAAATCAGAATTTTGGGACAAAAATTATGATCATCAAAGACCTTTACTATTTATGTTGTGTTTTGTTGGTCTGGACTTCATTTAGTTTTTACGGAAGTATTTCTTGAAATCTATAGTGTATTTAGGCATTGGTTTGCTTTGTGATGATATTTTATGCCTAGCAAAGCTTTAAAAGATCTGCGTGCTACATAAAAACCTCATGGTAATTGATATGTCATTTTTGAAGGGGGTTGTTTACTTTTGTCTGGTTTGGATATCTCCTCTGTACGTGTCCCCTGACAATGTGTTGGTTATGAGGAGGTCCATTTGCTTAGATAAGTTCTTATTGCTAGGGGATGTCGATGGTCAGTTCTAAGCATACACTTTGCAGCAGTTCTCTGTTCATTATGGATACTGCTAATACATTCATATTGCATAAACAGGGCACATGGCGAATGACTGTCTTCAACATACAACCCCTTTGTCATATAGGCTTCAAAACAGCCCAGTTAACTCATTAAGCTTGTTCTGAATATTTATGAAACTAGACTCAGTATATTGATACAGCATGGCACCATTATAGTGCATATAGAAAAACATCTTCAGGTTACCTGGGACCTGCAGTGCACAGAAATACTCACAGGTATAGAAACAAAAACAAAAAATGGTGTTCTTGGTCAAGCACTTATTTAACGGTTGAAAATGTGCTCCCTTGTTGAAAGTTTCTTAAAATTCATAACATAATTTGCCAACATCCAAAGACATGTAAACATGCACTTCACAGAAACTGTGGCAAAGGAGTTAAATGGCAATGCTGAGCATTGCTACTTAATTCCTTGAGGGCCATACAGTAAGAAGCCATGTATATAGATGACTGTCCAGAGTAGAAGCAAATCCCTCCTTTTCTGTACAGTGCCTGACAAAGACAGAGGTGTCAGCAGAGAGCACTGTGGGCAGACTGGAAAGAACTACACAACTTCCTCTAGAGCATACAGCAGTTGATAAGTACCGAAAGGCTTACATTTTTTTAAAAGACGTAATTTACAAATCTATATAACTTTCGGGCACCAGTTTATTTGAAAACATTTTGTACCCCTTCAAAGAAACAACAGCTCTGTCCGCAGCAGCTTGCTGGCAGTTTCCCTATCCATATCCTATATGTTTGTCCACTTTTTTCAAACATGCAGAGGAAGTTATTTTTGGAGGAACAAACATTCATCAGATAGGGTCAATGGGGGAGATTTATCAAAACCTGTCCAGAGGAAAAGTTGCTGAGTTGCCCATAGCAACCAATCAGATCGCTCCTTTCATTTTTTTTGACAAGACCTCTGCGAAATGAAAGAAGCGATCTGATTGGTTGCTATGGGCAACTGGGCAACTTTTCCTCTGGACAGGTTTTGATAAATCTCCCCCAATGTCTTCAGGAGGGGTTAGCTAAACACCATGCTGTCTGCAGTGGTCATTTCTGAGGTGAAAAGGTGGAAAAATGGCAAATTCCTGCAATCTATTATAAAGAAAGACATTTGGCTAAAAACAGAGATTAAAAGTGTAAAACAAAGCTCCCATGATCATTTTTTATATGGTACGATAAGGACAGGGGTTAGGAATGTAGTGGGAAACTATTATCCTCCATAATGATCGTTTATGTCAGTGTTTTAACGTTCTGCACACAGAGGAATCTAATGTCTTACAATGATGCCTACTGGAGGATCATGGGATGTATGCAGTCCCTATGTGTCTGATGTATGGCCCCTGAGCACTAGAGGAAGAAAAAAATCACAAAATGCATCCACCTTCCTTAAAGGGGTACTCCGCCCCTAGACATCTTATCCCCTATCCAAAGGATAGGGGATAAGATGTCAGGCAGGACCCCCGGGATCTCGGCTGCGGGACCCACCTATTGCTGCTTCCGGCAGCGCTGAAGGCTCTCATTCTAACGCCTCACGACCAGGGTGACGTGAGATCGTGACGTCACACCCCGCCCCCTCAATGCAAGTCTATGGGAGGGGGCGTGACGGATGTCACGCCCCCTCCCATAGACATGCATTGAGGGGGGAGGCGTGATGTCACACGGGGCAGAGTCGTGACATCACGATCTCACGTCACCGTGGTCGGGAGCCGAAGCCTCCAGCGTTTTTGGAAGCTGCAACAGGTGGGTCCTGCAACCGAGATCCCGGGGGTCCCCAGCGGCGGGACCCCGGTGATCTGACATCTTATCCGCTATCCTTTGGATAGGGGATAAGATGTCTAGGGGTGGAGTACCCCTTTAAAATAACCATATTAGTCTGCAAATCTGTCAGAAAATTGGGATCCATTTAAAAAAAATAAAGCCTTATTAGTTGTTATGGCTCCAATATGGTGCTGATATGAAAAGAAAGGAAATGTATCAAGGAAGCGATTTTAGTATAACCTTTAAAAGATAGAACAGCATTAAGGGTGGTGGCTGCTACTATTTCTATCAATTGATACACAAGTTCAGTTTTTTATATTATAGGCCTCTGTGGCTGCCATAGTAATGCTGCTGGTACACTCTGTCTCAGGCAGACTGTACCAGCAGAGCACTGATCTAATTGAACAATGCTATGCAATAGAATAGCATTGAACAGTATAAGCAATATGATGATTGCTTATAAAAGTCCCCTAGAGGGACTTAAATGGGTACTCAAAGGATAGGGGATAAATGTCTGATTGCAGGGGGTCCAACCGCTGGGACCCTGTGCTATTTTCTGTATGCAGACCGGCTCTTCTCGTGGTGCATGGAGCGGGGTCGAAATGCCCTCTCCATGCATCCTCTATGAGAGTGTTGGAGACAGCTGAGTACATAACTTGTGTATCTCCAGCACTCCCTTAGAGATGCATGGAGGGGGCATTTCGACCCTGCTCCTTGCATTAGGAGAGTCGGGACATCATACAGCAAATCTTGGGGGTCCCAGCAGTCAGACCCCTCGCAATCAGGCACTTACCCACTATCCTAAAATGTTGGTGTATCACCCCTTACCCCACCCCCTCTTTTCCCATTTTTCTAATAAAATGCAAACAAAAGAAAAAATAGACATATTAGGTATCGCTGTATGCAGAAATATCTGAACATGTGAAATATAACATAACTGATCCCTCATGGTGAACAACACCAAACGCCAGAATTGTTGGTTTTTGCTCACTTTATGTGTCAGGAAAATAAGCAATCAAAAGCCTAAAAAAAAAAAAAAAAAGAAAGAAATAAAGATCATGGTGCAAAAATATTAGCCCCATACAGCCCTGTAGATGGAAAAATGTAAAAAAAAATTATTAACAGTAGTAATGTAAAACAAAAGTTACATATAATGGGTATCATTCTAATCGTACTGACCCATAGAATAAAGATATCACCATAAAGTGCACTATGGTGTAAAATTAATTATGGTAAAATGAAAAGTGTCGCGACAGAGTACAATTGGCCTTGCAAAAAAATCCAAGCTCTCCCATGCAGGAAGTTGTTGCAACAGCTGGAGGCACCCAGGTTAGGGAGGTTCAAACCTCGTTTTGTACTTACGGTTCCCGTATACGGCTAGGAGGAGGGGGCGGGGCTTAATCGTGAAACCGCATACGGCCGAAAACGCAGCCGACCGGAGGCTGCGGTTCACTCCGCTCGGCTCATAGATATGCATTAAATACGGTTCCCCTATACAGCTGAGTGCGGGCGCCGCGATTAAGCCCTAACCCCCCTCCCCCCAATCCGTATACGGGAACCGTAAGTACAAAACGTGGTGTGAAACCAACCTTAGAAAACACTGCAGTAACCAGTGCGGGACTGAATTGTGAGAACCCAGTGATATACCATCATTTGCTTAGGTAGGAATACCCCTTTAAAGATCTGCATTGGATAAGAGGGGCATAAACAAGCTTAATTCTCCTTTTTGTTTTCAGATTTGACATAAATCAAGTTTTGAAGAATTGAAAAACTTGACAAAGCAAAAAAGGAAACCTTTCCTGACACTACAAGAAATTGTAACGCTGTTCACATGAAAACAGAAGACGACCTCGTACAACTGGTATGGAGCAAGTTGTTCGCCTGAAAACTGTGTTGATCCTAATTATTGCCCCCTGCCTCCTACTTATAAAGGGGTCCGGCTCTGAAAGGCTCTTCCACAGCCGGGATCATTCGGACATAGAGTTACAAAACCATCCACAAGCCGATGCCATTCTGAGCCCAGAGGCTGCACAGGTAGGTGATGGAGAATGCAAAAAGAACTGTAATATAGCATTAATATTTAAAACCTACTTTCCTCTCCCAAAACTGCACCACTCATGCACTTTTCCCATTAATTTCCCATCCCCCCACAAATATTTTTTCTTGTTGCACCGTACATTTTATGGTAATATTAAAGGTGTCATTACAAAGAACAATTAGTCACACACAAAACAAGCCCATATAGGGTTCTGAAGATGGAAAAATAAATGAGTTATGGCTCATAGAGGGAAGAACGAAAACACGTAAATGAAAAAGTGTCCTCAAGGCCAAATGGGCTGTGTCTTTAAGGAAACAGGAAAAAGAGAACAAGAAAAAGGGGGTTATGAACGAGCGCTACTGCTATTGAGAAAAGGATTCAGGACGCCACTGTAGCACAGGACAGTTTATTAAGGTTCAAAGCTATAGGACAACGTGTTTCGGCACTAGTATGTGCCTTCCTCAGGTCCACACGAGCGCTACTGCTATTGAGAAAAGGATCCAGGACACCACTGTAGCACAGGATAGTTTATTAAGGTTCAAAGCGATAGGACAACGTGTTTCGGCACTAGCATGTGCCTTCCTCAGGTCCACACGAGCGCTACTGCTATTGAGAAAAGGTTCCAGGACACCACTGTAGCACAGGGCAGTTTATTAAGGTTCAAAGCGATAGGACAACGCGTTTCGGCACTAGCATGTGCCTTCCTCAGGTCCACACGTGCGCTACTGCTATTGAGAAAAGGATTCAGGACGCCACTGTAGTGATAGGACGACGCGTTTCGGCACTAGCATGTGCCTTCCTCAGGTCCACAAAACGATTAATGTATGGCGTCCTGTAGCCTGTGTTGTGCTAGGATGGCGTGGCCTTATATAGAGCCCTTGTGGACTGCAGGTAGTGCACCCTGATGTAGTGATGTCTGCACAGGTCCCAAAAAAGTCAAAGCTGATTCGTAAAAACCTTCATAAAAATAAAACTGACTTTGTTGCCAATAGCAACCAATCACTGCATAGCTTTATTTCTTATGGGGGAGATTTATCAAGTTGGGCACAATAACACTAAGGTATTTTGGAGCAAAGAAATTCGCTATGTATACTCCATGTGTGACCCTTATAGTAAGATTCTCTATGTTTCCCATAGCAACAACAAATGACAGCTTAACTTTCATTTTACCCGAGCAGTATGAGAAATGAAAGCTGAGCTGTGATTGGTTGCTATGGGCGGCAAAGAGAATCTTACTATAAGTATACGTTCAGACGAGCGGATTTTCTGTGCGTATTTCGCTGCGGATCCGCCGCTGAAGGACCTCTATATGCTGCCTGTACAAGTGCCTGCTCGGAGCGGCAATACGCCTCTACGAGCAGACTTATTGCGATGTCGCTGCGCGCATGTGCAGTATACTCGAACATCGCGGCAGCTCTCAGCCTGGATCATTGAGCAGGGGGAGCAGCCAGCATACGCGGCAACTACCGCTCCGAGCAGGCACATGTAAAGGCAGGCACATGTAAATGTGTATAGGATGGATAAATGTTTCAGACTAAGGGTAATTTACATCTATACTACAAAATGTAAGTACAATAACAATACCAATTCAGCTCAATGTTGCATACGTTTTTGTGGTATCAGTTTGCATACGTCTTCATTTGTCTTAAACGTAAATAATATGTTTAACCATGTAAAAACTGTAAAACTAGCCAAAACAAAAATGTCAATATTTGTATAAAAAAAATGTTGTGGTACAAAGAATTAGTGCATGTACAACTTTTCTATCCCACAAAAACTCATAGACCTTCATACAGGGGATAAAACAATAAGACATAGCTAAAAGAGACATAATGAAACTCTATGGGGGAGATTTATCCAAACCTGTCCAGAGGAAAGGCCTTTCCAAGGCCTTTTCAAAACTGAAAGCAGCGATCTGATTGGTTGCTATGGGCAACTCAGTAACTTTTCCTCTGGATGGGTTTTGATAAATCTCCTTCTATGTACTACTGTGGTATAAATGCAAACCAGCCCTAAGGAATACCAATATCAAGCTTAGGATGTTGGAGTAGTAAAATTATCTATCTATCTATCTCATATCTATCTCATATCTACCTCATATCTATCTATCTCATATCTATCTATCTATCTATCTCATATCTATCTATCTATCTATCTATCTATCTCATATCTATCTATCTATCTATCTACCTCATATCTATCTATCTCATATCTATCTATCTCATATCTATCTATCTATCTCATATCTATCTATCTATCTCATATCTATCTATCTATCTATCTCATATCTATCTATCTACCTCATATCTATCTATCTCATATCTATCTATCTCATATCTATCTATCTATCTCATATATATCTCATATCTATCTATCTCATATCTATCTCATATCTATCTCATATCTATCTCTATCTATCTATCTATCTATCTATCTCATATCTATCTATCTATCTCATATCTATCTATCTCATGTCTCTCTATCTATCTCATATCTATCTATCTAGCTCATATCTATCTATCTAGCTCATATCTATCTATCTATCCCATATCTATCTATCTATCTATCTATCTATCCCATATCTATCTATCTATCTATCTATCTATCTATCTCATATCTATCTATCTATCTATCTATCTATCTATCTATCTACAGTATGTATCTCATATCTATCTATCTATCTATGTATCTCATATCTATCTATCTATCTATCTATCTATCTATCTCATATCTATCTATCTATCTATCTATCTATCTATCTATCTCATATCTATCTATCTCATATCTATCTATCTCATATCTATCTATCTATCTATCTATCTCATATCTATCTATCTATCTATATCATATCTATCTATCTCATATCTATCTATCTACATATACAAGAATTAACCTGATAGGATCTGAGCAAAACCATGAGCAGGATAGCAGTGTAAACATCCTCTAAGCACATCTCCACCAAGCACCCAGTGTGTACATAGCACGGGGAGGGCGATCGCATATTTCATGTATGTTTGGCTGGGAATTAATCACAAATATTTCTCACACTTCCACAGCAAAAATGGTGGAGAGCCATAATCCCTGACCATACTGAGGAGTTTGTGCGCCTGCTCCAAATGCATTAGGAAATAATGCACTTAACATAACCTTCTTATTTTGCAGAACTTTGCAAGTACTATAGTCGATTTGCATTATAAACTATTTTGCTTTCTATTTACACCAAAAACAACATTTACCAATCTACCGGTATCTTGGTAGCCTTTTAGAATGCATGAGATGATATACTTCAAGAGCTCCTGCTGGTTCAGCATCTGCACGTTGCGTGCACATTATAAGGCCTATGATGTTTCTGCATTGTAGGTACATACACAATTCTGTTTTGTAGAAGTGTGTTACATTATAGGATGTAAATTCACATGACCAGTGTAGGGCAGTGGCCAGCAAAATGTTGAGTGCAGGTCTGCAAATGACTGACATACTATTATATCTACCTGGCTATATGAATAGCTACCCTGAGCAGAAAAACGGAAATGGTGTAAATTGTACTGGGGGCGCTGTTTCTTCTTACAGAGACCAACAGTTGGTGAGAGTGTTACAGAAAAGGCAATGCTCCCTGGGAAAAAATATGCAAATTAGCTCTACTCCAGAAGAAGGAAAAAGCTGGTGCCCCATTTTGGAAGTAGTTATTTTGTAAATCTATAAATTGGCCACACACATAGATTAAAAGGGTTGATGAGAATTAGAAAAACAGCACCATGCTTGTCCACAGGTTGTGTGTATTACTGAAGCTCAGTCCCATTTAGTTGAAGCCGAGCTGCAATACCAGATACAACCTATAGACAGGAGTGGTGCTGTTTTTACAAGAAAGAAGCAGTGATTTTCTAATCCTGAAAAACCCTACTAAAGTCAGCTCAACCCGATGATTTCAGTACAATCAGTAACCATCCAACATGTATGGGGACCTCCAAAGAAAGGTCAGACATAGTGGATTTCAACATACCTTTCCCAATTCATAACACATTCGGCCAAGCCCCCATACATGAGTATGGGGGATATCAGGAGAGATTGCTGTCGGTCAATGGAACACCAAAATGTATGAAGAGTTATAAAATATACAACTAGGCCAAACCAGAGTCTCCCCCAAAAGGGAGGATTGACACATGAAAAGTCCAATAAAAGCTATATAGGTTCTGATACCCTTATTTGTCTTTTCAACAGCAATACCTCGTGAAATATGGATGGGTGTCACCTGTACGTTGGGAGGAGCAAGCATTTGAAGACATCCCCGAACTGGACCAAGCCCCACAAGATGTTTTTGAGCTCATCTCAGAAGGCGACTCAGCAGAACGGACAATTTTCACGTCTCCAAATAAAACTGAAATTAGACCAGATTTTTCAGAGTCTTTGAAAAAATTTCAAGAATCCAATGGACTGAATGCAACCGGAATCCTGGATACCCCAACCAAACTGGCCATGAACAAGCCTCGCTGTGGAGTTCCTGATATAAAGGCGCCATCAAAACGTAAAAATGCAACCTTGAGTTTCTTGGCTACCAATGAAACTCATTACGATTCCTCACACACTGCAGACTCTCGAAGGAAGAGAAGTATTTTATCCAAAGTGGTTGACCATTTTAGAAGGAAACGGGAAAACAGAGAAGCTGTGGAAAATGAGAATTCAATGAGTTTTTCCAAGAGAACACTGAAGTGGAGGCTCATGGGAGAAGGATACAGCATGCAACTGACTATTGAACAACAGAGGAGGATACTCAACATGGCTTTCCGGATGTGGAGTGAGGTGATCCCGCTACAGTTTGAAGAGGACCTTACGGGAGGAGACATAGACATTAGAGTTGGCTTCGGCACAGGCAGGTTGAATCTCTTCCCCATTGATTTAGATTTTTTTTTATTGGGGACATTTCTATTACATTTTGCTGATATGTCTGTGGTATACATCAGGGTATCAGGAAAAAGTTACGCTGATGCATACTGTGGCATACTCACAGAGGGCCCGTTGAGGTTGTATACTAGTCACTACATGTGATCCATTTCCGGAACATATTTTAATTTTTGTGCGAGACCCACAACCATGATCTTCTGGGCCTTCCTTGCACAAAAACAGTATACTTCTTGGAAATGGACCAAACATAGCCATCAGTAGACTATGTTTAGTTCATAAAACACAATGGTCTTACTCCATCAGATGTTTTAAACGAAACGTGATGTCAATGGAGCCTGACAAGATCGAATATTTTCTAGATTATTTATTATAATAGTCAAAGGAGGTTTTCTAGAAAATGGTTTTGAAGGCTTTTTCTTAGGACAGGCCATTCATTTGTGATCCGAGAGGGTTTCACTACAGGACTCCCACTGATCATCAATAAGATGTGACACTCACTAAACCACTGCAACTGCTTCACTGCAGTACTGACATGGTGTGTGCTGCGGTGCCTGGTACTTAAAGGGGTACTCCGCTGCTCAGCATTTGGAACAATCTGTCATGAGGGGCGGGGCTATGACGTCACGAGCACCAGTTCCAAACGCTGAGCAGCGGAGTAACCGTTTAAGCTCAGCTCATTCAAGTAAACAAGGCTGGACAGCAGTGCCAGACATTGCATCATGGACAAGTGTATGACTGCATGCTTTGCATATCAGTATGTGTCTCAGAGTAGAACCCTGTACAATATTTAGGGCAGCCCAAGTCTCGTGCCTATGC
The DNA here is from genome assembly GCF_029499605.1 of Hyla sarda. Lineage (NCBI taxonomy): Eukaryota > Metazoa > Chordata > Amphibia > Anura > Hylidae > Hyla > Hyla sarda. The sequence goes on from NC_079192.1 coordinate 400,240,870, forward strand.
CGTTGATGCTGCGCATGTGCAACCCTTTTCAGCAATGGCAAAAACCATTTGTTAGTCTGAATTTGGATTCTTCAAATTTAGAAAATAATGAACGTATGAGATCTAAAGAACCAGGTAGTCAACTAGTTCTCAGATGAGGGACACATAGTTTATACAATACGGAAATTACCTTTTCAACAAGTTGAGAACAAGTTTAAGTATATGTTACCACAGTGAGTGTTTTAGGGCTGGTTTTAACACCATTTAAACTCAGGAAGCTGTATGGGCCCATTGGGCTTGGGGGATCTATTGAAGATCTATTGTAATTTTGTGCTTTATACTCATGCAAGCTGAGGGTAGGGTAGACCTGGGACCAGCTGTGTTGCCCTTTCGCCTTTATATACTTGGAAAAAGCCCTTTTAAACCTTAATCCATTTATCTCTAAACTGCTTTCTCAAGAAGTCTGCATATGAGCCTTACCATTGGCCTAGCCCTCACTATAGTAATGATTATAGTGTAACTTTTCATATCCCAAATCTGTTCAGTGGAAATGCTGATAAAATAGATATTTCAATTTCCAAATTAGTGATCATATTGTATTATTTCACAGGCCAGCACCTCGGTTGCTCCCAAGCATTCGATGGTGTTGGGCAGCAGTTTGCCCATGCTTGGTACCTGGGTGACATTCATTTTGACGACGATGAACATTTTGTTGGTCCGAGCAGTGAGCAAGGAATCAGCCTTTTAAAGGTGAGTTCGTGATGGTCCATGTTGTCTTGCTCATGGCTAAGGCTGATTGATAAACGTTTTTGGAAAAGGTGAGAATTAGACTAAAGTGAATAATAATTCCTTGTACTGATCAGAGGTAATGTTGGGTATAAGAGGATATATAGGGATGAAATGGAAAGTTATTTATAACAAGCAAAGTACCCAGCATTGTCAGGTCTTCCTACTTAAACCTTGTGGGAGAGGAAAAGCACCAATGGCGCACTCGTCCTCATATCCTGACCTCATATCACAACCTCATATCCCGTCCTCCTATCTCGTCCTCATATCCCGACCTCATATCCTGACCACATATCCCCTCCTCATATCCCGACCTCATATCCTGACCACATATCCCATCCTCATATCCCAACCTCATATCCTGTCCTCATATCCTGTTCTCATATCCCGACCTCATATCGCGTCTTCATATCCCGTCTTCATATCCTGATCTCATATCCTGGTTCCCCCACTAACTATCCTCTGCACTTACCGTACCTGTTAAACAGTCTGCAGGATGTTCTGGGCAATCTCTGTAGCTCAAGAATAACATGATTAAGAAATGTATCAGAGGTCCTATAGACTTGCATGGGACTTCAGAGGAAAAGTGTGTGTACCAATAACATGTGTACCAAGTTTTACGGAAATATCTCCAGCCATTTGAAAGTTATGTTGGAACATACACACACATATATATATATATATATATATATATATATATATATATATACACATATAGAGTTTTATATCTAAAGATAGCTTGTATTTGTTCTTTTTGTAGGTTGCAGTACATGAAATTGGACATGCCCTTGGTCTACCCCATATCAATCGCATTGGATCAGTTATGCAGCCAAATTATACACCGCAGGGGAAGCATTTTGAGCTCGACTGGGAAGACAGAAAGGCTGTTCAGAAAAAATATGGTAATTGCATATGTATATGTATTAAGGTGCCCATTCACCTTTAATAGATATTGGTCAAATGCTCATACAGATAACAGGTAGTCTTCCTGATTCATCCATACTGCACATTTGGCTTGCCATGCGTTTTCAGTTAAGGAGAAGAGAGTAACCAGACTCCTCGATTGGCAGCTTAGGAAGAATTAAATGATAGGTATTAATTGGCAAAAATGAACCATGCCCTTTTTAGATCCATTACATAGTCATCCAGTTGAACCTAAATGTAACATTTCTCTAATGAGTATGGGGTGGAGGGGGAGGCGTACAGGACACTTCATGTGGGTCAAGGTCTGACATGTCCATTTCTAGTTTCTTCTTCTAAAAGGCATAACCTGAAGCTCCTGGCCACAAAGCAATATCTATAATGGGTACCCTTGCAAAAAAGTGTAATAATACTGAGGCCAAAGAACATGTTCTTCTGTACCCAAACTATTGTGTAGCTTCTACAAACATAGTTGGTAGTAGAAGAAGGAAAATAACTCACGGCACTCGATGGTCATGCTTCTTTCGTTATTAATCCACAAGAGGTAACTTCACATGTCGGGAGGGGGTAGAAGTGAAACGGGACGACGAGCATTCGTTTCGCAGCTGCAAGCCGCTTCTGCCGGTCCGGTAGGGACCGGCAGAAGCGGCTTGCAGCCGCAAAACCAACGCTCGTCGTCCCATTGGACTACTACCCCCTCCCGACATGTGAAGTTACCTCTTGTTTAATAAACGAAAGAAGCATGACCATCGAGTGCCGTGAGTTATTTTCCTTCTTCTACTACCAAGTTTTTGAAGCACTTGTCTTTGCTCACTGAGCACCGATACTATTCAAGCTCATAGTTTGTTGTGATAGGTGCAGCAGTGCCGACTGCACTTTCTTCTGACTTATAGTCTACAAACATAGTCCATGTGTCTTCCTCCCACTAGGTGCCTGCGATGGAAGCTTCAGCACCATTTTTGATTGGGTGAGAAAGGAACGGAATTCACGCGGGGAGGTTTTCTACAGGTTCAACACCTACTTCTTCAAGACTGGCTGGTACTGGATGTATGAAAATAAAAGAAACAGAACTAGGTTTGGAGACCCTCTTCCCATCAAGACAGGCTGGAAAGGTCTCCCAGAAAACAGCATTGATGCTTATGTTCATGTCTGGAATTGGAATCTTGATGCACAATATTTCTTTAAAGGTATGAAAAATGTAATGGTTAACTATATGTATTAAGGCCTTTTTTGTTAAGGACAACTGTAGAGAGGCCACATAACACACTCATGTATGGTCAAAGCTCCACAGCCTAGGTCTTACTAGCACTTTGTTCCCTGCTTTTCCAAATACCCTTCTATTACAATAGGGAATTCTACCTGATTACTGGAGTCAGACTGCATTCCCTGATCCACTATTGATGGCTGCTACAGTATACAGTACAGGGGTACTCCGGTGAAAAACATTTCAGCTTCCGGATAACTATTTTATTATGAGCCAAAATGAAGAGCAGTTGTAAGAAGATTTTGACTCTGAAGGGCCTTGCCTTTCAGTGCATTACAGAGACAGCTTATTGAATTGTATAAAACATGTGTAATGCTTAATTTCCTGGTAGATTTAAGATGATCACCAGGGGTCCTAGCAGCAGGATACCCTGTAATAAAGTTACCGTTGAGTAAATAAAGGATTGTTCTTAGCAGATAAAGCCTTTTAAGGACATAGGAATCAAAAGGTTCACGTTTGTTCTATGTTCAGTGAAATGAGAGGTTGTCAAAAATGACATAGCATTCCTGCATATATAGACCTTGGAGATAAATTATATATGAGTTATTAGTCAGCTACAGGTGTTCCAAGAAAAAAAATATATTTATTTCTCTTATGTTAAAGGGTTACTCCGATCCCCAGCGTCCGGAACGTTGAGTTCCTAACGCTGTGCGCGGGCTTCCGTGTTCACGCTCGTCCCCTCGTGACGTCCCACCCCTCAATGCAAGTCTACGGGAGGGGGCGTGGCAGCCGTCACGCCCCCTCCCATAGACTTGCATTGAGGGTGCAGGACGTGACATCACGAGGGGGCGGGCGTAACCCTTTAATATTGTCTGGATGATGGGAAAATTACAACAACATTTATATTAGGAGGCACTGTCTCATCAGAGCTAACCTTATTTATAATGTAGCCCCCGAGGTGATCAGCTGATCGCCCTGAGTCTAGGTTCCAACCTCACAGCTGATATTGTCAGGCCAACCATGTCCAGCCAGGTTTTTTTTCCTGCAGACAAAATTCAGTACATGGAAGCCATTCAGATGAATATCGTATAAAGGCCTACTAAATTACTCCAGAATGGGAGATGTTAGTAAAGAGTTGCTCTGTGTTCTGCTTCATGAAGTGGGGTCTGGAGCCGGGGACTCCATCTATGATGTCTGTAGGTTATAATAGGGCATCGGTTCGGTGCGGGTCCAACCACTGGGATCCACATCCATTAAGAGACTTGTTCAACCAGGCACTGTTCAGAAGTCCCATAAAGGGTAAATAAAGGGTAAATAAAGAGGACAATTGTTTAGTGAGGGTCCCATCAGGCAGACCCCCACTGATCAGCTAGTTATCCCCTATACTGTAACTTTTAATATTGGGATATCCCCTTGAAAACAGTGGTCTGGTTTAGATGACAAAGTCTTGTTGTTGGTCCCACTTTAAGATGTAACAGCATATTTCAAATTTTTACATGAAACTCATCTAAAAGGAAAAAAAAAGTAGAGCCCTTCCAAAAATGTTCTACAATTTTGTCAACAGCTTTTGTGCAGACCTAAGTGTCTCCATGGTAACAGACTACAAAAAAACGGTAACAGACTTCAAAAAAGAACTCTGATTACAGTATATTCTCATCTAAACCCCTTTCTTAAAGGGGTACTCCGGCCCCAAGACATCTTATCCCCTATCCAAAGCATAATGGATGAGATGTCTGATCGCAGGGGCCCCGCCGCTGGGGACCCCCGCAATCTAGCATGCAGCACCCACCTGTGAGCACTGCAGGAAGCGCTGGAGGCTCTTAGTCTTATGCCTCCCGACCACAGGGGCGAAGTATCGTAATGTCACGACTCCGCCCCCGAGTGACGTCACGCCTCGCCCCCTCAATGCAAGTGTATGGGAGGGGGCGTGGCGGCAGCCACGCCCCCTCCCATAGACTTGCATTGAGGGGGCGGGACGTGATGTCACATGGGGGCGGAGTCGTGATGTCACGATACTCCGTCCCCGTGGTCGGGAGGCATAAGACCCAACGCTTCCTGCAGTGCTCACAGGTGGGTGCTGCATGCTAGATTATGGGGGGTCCCCAGCGGCGGGACCCCGGCAATCAGACATCTTATCCCCTATCCTTTGGATAGGGCATAAGATGTCTTGGGGCCAGAGTACCCCTTTAATATGGTAGCCAACTCTTAGTATTGAGCTATAGGATTGAAGACTTCATCCCTTTGAGATTTTCTACCTTATTTGTTTACTACTTTCATTGAAAGGTACTCAAGTTTGGCGGTATGACCCTGAGAAAGACATGGCATATACTGAAGACTGGAAAAAGAATAAGTATCCTCAGCTTATAGCGGACACCTTTCCAGGGGCCCCAATTCCAGTGGACGCAGCTTTCTTTGACAAGAAGGACCGACTGATATACTTTTTTAGAGGAAACAACGTATGTTATACAATCTATGGAACACCCTACACATACATGCCAAATATTTATGAGCATTATATTGATCTGGGCAGTCCCTATGTTCAGCTAAGGTGTTCTTCTGTCTTAATAGGGCACATGGAAAGGGGTAGTCCAGATGGGGCTAACTAGCTGATCTATGGGGGTATGATCACTGGGAGCTCCCCCGATCCGGGAATGGAGGTCAATTATACTCTGAGTAAAAGGAGCGGCAGCATGCATGCTCGACTGATGCTACATTCATTCTCTATGGGGATTCCAAATTGCCGAGCGCTGTGCTCCAATGCTGTTTTATTCACTTGGGGAACAATTGATCTCTTTTGCGATTAGTGAGGGTCCCTGTGGTCAGATCCCCACCGATAAGCTACCGTAGTTATCCTCTATGTTCCTATAGGAGAGAGTGCAGCAACATTTTTAGATTTATATATGATTATATATGAAAATCGATGGCGTATCCATCCCATGTGTGAAGGAGACTTATTTTGCAGAAAGTCTGAGCATAATTCCATGTAAATCTACAGCAAAAAATTGTGCAGATTTACTGATGCTGATATTGATTTTCCAACTCTGCGGCGGGCCCACGAAAGAGTGGAAATGCTGCAGATCTAAAATCCACACTGTAGGGCAATTTTACTGCGGATTTTGTGTGGATTAGATTTGTTTACAAAAATTGTATTGTTTAAAACAATCAGTATTTAAAAGTTTTTTTTTTCAAATTTTCCATTTTACTAATTATTTTGGAAAATAATCTTGAAATCTTGCAGTTTGCATTCTGGCCACTAGGCCTAAATCTAAGCTAAGAATTGATTTGTACAGATCATTTCCTAACCGCGCTCTCCCATCATCACTCACAGGATTACAGAGAAAGGTGACAAATAGAACTGTAGAAATGATGGCACTCTCCTGTAAAGGTAACTTGATTTATTAATAAAACATGATACGGTAGAAAATGCGACAAGGCCGATGGGCCGATTCACACCACACAGGGTGCTTAATCGTGACCTTTGGGTTACGATTAAGCACCCTGTGTGGCGTGAAACGGCCCGTCGGCCATGTTGCATTTTCTGCCGATGTGCCGTTTCACGCCACACCTCTTTGTCACGATTAAGCATCCTGTGTGGCGTGAAACGGCCCGTCGGCCATGTTGCATTTTCTGCCGATGGGCCGTTTCACGCCACACACCACACCTCTGGGTCACGATTAAAGAGTACCTGTCATCAAACCATATTTTCTAAACTAACTCAGATTATATTCCCTAACTACTCCTAACACCCCTCCTGCCCTTAAAAAAAATTCCGAGCTCTAAACAGCTGTGTATCATACCGTTCCCTTTGCTCTCATTGTCTGAGCTCCCGGCAGGAGAAAGTGGGTGTTCCCCAGCAGGGGTGACATCACTGAAGCCTGCGAGAGCTGTGCCTCACCATGCCCAGCACACACTTCCTGTGTTTGGACTTCTGCAAGTCCAAGTGGAGACCAAACTAACTGTTTGATTTGCACAGTGAACAGAACAGAGCCACCTAGTGGCCATTTTTTCAATCACATTAAAAACATATAAAGGTTGAGAATATTAACAGCAAGTAAATAGCAAAGTGTCTTATAATAACCTAAAGAACAATATATTAAAAGTTTAGTTTGGTGACAGGTACTCTTTAAGCACCCTGTGTGGCGTGAAACGGCATGTCAGCCATGTTGCATTTTCTGCCGATGGGCCGTTTCACGCCACACGCCACACCTCTGGGTCACGATTAAGCATCATGTGTGGCGTGAAACGGCCCGTCGGCCATGTTGCAATTTCTACCGGATCATGTTTTATTAATAAATCAAGTTACCTTTACGGGAGAGTGCCATAATTTCTACAGTTCTATTTGTTACCATTGAGATTGAGGATTGAGCACCTGCTGAGGTAAATTCTGGACTTCATTATGGTGTTGTCCGCAAGTCTGAGATGTAAAGCACAATTAAAGCAGCAGTGCCAATTGTGGAATATTCTTAACAGTAAAAGGTGACACCAGTGTGTAGATAAGGGCTTGATCACACTGCCGTACTTCAGCAAAGGGAACTCAGTCAGTCAGTCTGTCGGAAGGATGGGAGTTGAGCAGAGAAAAAAAATCGTACATTTACATATAGTCCTTTTTTTTCTCTCTGCTCAACTCCTATAAAATACCGGATCCTTGACCCACCCCATTTAAAGGGGTACTCTGGTGGAATAAAAACTAATTTTTTTGTTTTTAAATCAACTGATGTCAGAAAGTTGAACAGATTTGTAAATAACTTCTATTTAAAAATCTTAATCCTTCCAGTACTTATCAGCTGCTGTATGTTCCAGAGGAAGTTCTTTTCTTTTTGAATTTCCTTTCTGTCTGACCACAGTGCTCTCTGCTGACACCTCTGTCCATGTCAGGAACAGGAGAGGTTTGCTATGGAGATTTGCTCCTACATTGGACAGTTCCTTACATGGACAGAGGTGGCACCAGTGAGCACTGTGGTCCATTTTAGAAACTGTGCAGAGTAGGAGCAAATCCCCATAGCAAACCTCTCCTGCTTCGGACAGTTCCTAAAATGGACAGAGGTGTCAGCAAAGAGCACTGTGGTCAGACAGAAAGGAAATTCAAAAAGAAAAGAACTTCCTGTGGAGTATACAGCAGCTAATTAGTACTGGAAGGGTTAAAGGGGTTATCCAGGAAAAAAACTTTTTTCTATATATCAACTGTCTCCAGAAAGTTAAATAGATTTGTAAATGACTTCTATTAAAAAATCTTAATCCTTTCAGTACTTATGAGCTTCTGAAGTTACGGTTGTTCTTTTCTGTCAAAGTGCTCTCTGATGACACCTGTCTCAGGAAACGCCCAGTTTAGAAGAGGTTTGCTATGGGGATTTGCTTCTAAACTAGGCGGTTCCCGAGACACGTGTCATCAGAGAGCACTTAGACAGAAAAGAACAACCTTAACTTCAGAAGCTCATAAGTACTGAAAGGATTAAGATTTTTTAATACAAGTAATTTACAAATCTGTTTAACTTTCTGGAGCCAGTTGAATTTTTTATTTATTTATATATATATATATATATATATATATATATATATATATATATATTTATATATATAAAAAAAATTTCCTGGATAACCCCTTTAAGATTTTTAAATAGAAGTAATTTACAAATCTATTTAACTTTCTGGCACCAGTTGATAAAAAATATATATATTTTCCAGGGGAGTACCCCTTTAAACCAAGCACAGACATCTAATTCCAGCCCTTTGTTTCAGGTGACCGCCTTCAGCATAGAGAAGAACAAGGTGAGCGATCATTTTCCGAAACGAATAATGGACGTCTTTCCGGCCGTGGACCCTTCGGACCATCCGGTTGGAAATATCGATGCCGTCTACTACTCCTACACCGACCAAAGCACGTATTTCATCAAAGATAGTTATTACTGGAAAGTGGTGAAAGACCAGGAAAGACAAGTCAACGCCTCGCTGCCCGTGAACGGACTATGGCCCCGGAAGAAGATAAACTCCAAGTGGTACGATATCTGTGATGTCCACCCCTCTGTTCTCTTCAATACGACATAGGCCCGCGTAGCCTTCGCGCGGCGTCTCTAGAGTCCATTAGTTACAATGTTACAACACAGTGTTTATTATTGCATTCCAGCCACCTCCGACGCTTCTCTATGTAACCAGGGACAAGGAGGACGGGCAGTCAGGGGTTCCTCCAAATACCTTGTGATCAGCTGAGTAATAGAAAAGTAATAAACGCATCGTTCTGTAGGAAATAAGTAACCGTAACCATATACAAAGTGTGTACATCCCACTGCTTCACATCTTGTTCTGTTCTATATGACAAAGAGACAGAGTTTTGGTATAACCTACTGAAGCTCAAGAACCGTATAGTGTAGTTCTTGCCAACCAGTGTGCCTCCAGCTGTTGCAAAACTACAAGTCACAGCACGAGTTACTGACTTTGTATTCACGCTGGCTTATTCTTTAGGCCAGTGTTTCCCAACCACTGTGCCTCCAGCTGTTGCAAAACTACAACTCCCAGCATGCCCGGACAGCCGATGGCTGTCCGGGCATGTTGGGAGTTGTAATTTTGCAACAGCTGGAGGCACAGTGGTTGTGAAACACTGATATAGAAAGGGTGCGTTCACACGTAGTATTACTCGAGTAAATTCCTCTTGAATTCTCCGCTCCAAATTAATTCACATCTCCTCTGCCCATTGACTTAAATTTTTCTTCCGCTGTCCTGTTCACACTGCGGAAATTCTGCTAGCGGAATTCCGACGCTGAATTCCGTTCCGCTTGAAGAATGAGCATGTTCCTTCTTCAAGCGGAGTCCGCTAGCAGAAATCAATAGAAGTCAATGGTAAAAAAAAAAAACATTCCGCCCGACATCGTATTCGCACGGAAATGGCTGAAAAACCCTTCACCTCTTTCTCCCCCATTTCTGCGCGCAATTACACGCAAATTGCGCGCGATATTTGCGCGAAAATAAAATTCTATTTTCCGCCCGTAAATTTTTCGGCGTGAATTACTCTTGATTTACTCCGTGTGAACGCACCCTTGAAGGATGTGCTACATCTCAGTTTTGACATAAGCTCCGTCAATGACATGTTAAAGGGGTACTCCGGTGGAAATTTTATTATTATTTTTTTTTTTTAAATCAACTGGTGCCAGAAAGTTAAACAGATTTGTAAATTACTTCTATTAAAAAATCTTAATCCTTCCAGTACTTTTTAGATGCTGTATGCTACATACTTTTATTTTTTAATAATTTTTTTTGTCTTGTCCACAGTGCTCTCTGCTGACACCTGATGCCCTTATCAGGAACTGTCCAGAACAGGAGAAAATCCCCACAGCAAACCTATGCTGCCCTGGACAGTTCCTGACACGGACAGAGGTGTCAGCAGAGAGCAATGTGGACAAGACAAAAAATAAATTAAAAAAGAAAAGTATTTCCTCTGTAGCATACAGCTGCTAAAAAGTACTGGAAGGGTAAAGATTTTTTTTTATAGAAGTCATTTACAAATCTGTTTAACTTTCTGGCACCAGTTGATTTAAAAAAAAAAATGTTTTCCACTCGAGTACCCCTTTAAAGGCAAACAAACTCCTATGAAAGTCCATTTAGTTTTGCCCTATGACAACACTTCTTTGTCTCCATCTATGTTGAAAATTATGAGTTTTGATCTTTTTTTATCCCCTGAAGTAACTGGAAAATCCTAAAAAACGTTGGTGGGTCTTGAAGACTGGGTTGGGGACCACTGTTCTAGAGAACTCAGGCTATCTTGTATTATGCCTGAAAAGTAACAAAAAGAGACCAACGGGGGGGGGGGGGGGCGCCTTGTGCGTTACCACAATAACAATCAGTAAAGATGGCGTCACTAGGCACAGAGTGCCCTTAGGTAATGGCCGCTTACCAGAAGCGAATAGGACATTTGCATATCAACCCACACAGGGGTTTCTCAAGGAGTGGAGAGCCAGCTGCAGAGCCCAGGTCACCGGAAACAGACTGATCCGATCCTGGTGAGAATCAATGTTAGGAGCAAAAAAGGACGACCCTTCTGACGGCGCTGCTGGTTCAAATAAGAAGTGGATCCAAGCCAGGAGTATTATAAAACACCGTAGTGGTTTATTGAAGTGAAAGAAAACAATAAAACATGCAGGGATGACGCGTTTCGGGGGGAGCCACCCCCTTTCCCTGATCTGAGGAAGGGGGTGGCTCCCCCGAAACGCGTCATCCCTGCATGTTCTATTGTTTTCTTTCACTTTAATAAACCACTAAGGTGTTTTATAATACTCCTGGCTTGGATCCACTTCTTATTTGAACCAGCAGCGCCGTCAGAAGGGTCGTCCTTTTTTGCTCCTAACATTGATCTTTTATTATAAGAACATTGTAATACTCCATTTCTCCTGTAGTGGCCGCTACAGGAAAAATGAGTTGCTGGCTGCAGGATGCACAATAAGAAATCCTCCAGCTCCCAATAAACCATATTTAAAATGTCAACATTTTAATCAGACTCCATAAAAAAAAAATTATAATAATAAATGGTAATGGTAAAAAATTAAAACGCAACAGAAACAGAGAACCGTGTGGTTCGAAACACGTCAGCGTTTCTGTTGTGTTTTTATTTTTCCCATCAGTAAATTATAGGTAGACTTTCCTAACATACACCATCTCCATGTACCCCTTCACCCCTTTTATACAGTATAATAACCATATACTGTAATGATATTTTATGGTAAACTAAAACCACTAAACAACCCTTAACCTCAAGGGATATTAGTTTTTTACCCATAACAACCCTTAAAGGGGTATTCTGGGCAAAAACATTTTATCCCCTATCCAAAGGATAGGGGATAAGATGTCTAATCGCGGGGGTCCCGTCGCTGGGGACCCCCCTGCAATCTCTCTGCAGCACCCGCATTCTGAATCTCCAGTTTTGGAAACCTCCGGGTTTGGGGACGTGACGTCACACCACGCCCCCTCCATTCATGTCTATGGGAGGGGGCGTGATGGCCATCACGCCCCCTCCCATAGACATGAATGGAGGGGGCATGGCGTGACGTCACGTCCCCAGTCCATAGAATGCAGGTGCTGCAGAGAGATCACAACGGGCCCCCCGCGATCAGACATCTTATCCCCTATCCTTTGGATAGAGGATAAAATGTTTTTGCCCTGATACCCCTTTAACCTCAAGGGATATTAGTTTTAACCCATAACAACCCTGAACCTCAAGGGATCTTCATTTTAACATAACTATGTTCACAAGGGACTGAAGTTCTGCACATTTAGACTGCACTACTGAAGTTAAGGCTATGTTCACAAGGCGGGAAATTTGCAGACTGCCCTCCCTGAAAAACACGGGCGGACATTCCACAAATAGCAAGCACCGGAAGAACATGGCGGCACTAGGACTGCTTGTATAATTAATTTCCGATCAGATTCTGTCGAAAGAATTAACACGTTCATTCTTTTGGTGGACACCAAAATCGGAATTTCTGGAGCAGAAACACCTGCTGTGTAAATTCTGCTGCAGTGCAGCAGAATTCCAATAAAAATAATGGGTTGAAGCAGAATTTCAGAGTTGAATTTTTCCGCCAGATTCCACTCGGAAATTTCGTCATGCGAACATGACTTTGGAGGGGTACTCCGCCCCTAGATATCTTATCCCCTATCCAAAGGATAGGGGATAAGTTGCCTGATTGCGGGTGTACTGCCGCTGGGGACCCCCACAATCTCCCTGTGGCACCCGGCGTTTGTTTAGTGAAGTCACGGCCGTGCTCCCTCAATGTAAGTCTATGGTACGGGGAATGATGGCCGTCACGCCCCCTCCCAAAGACTTGCATTGAGGGGGCTTGGCCGTGACATCACAAGCTGGGCGTGACCGTGACTTCATGAGCCTCCGCCCTGCATCACCAGTCATACGGCACGGAGCGAGGTTTGCTCTGTGCACCGGATGTCTGGGGTGCCGCAGCCGAGATTGCGGGGGTCCCCAGCGGCGGGACCCCTGCGATCAGACATCTTATCCCCTAGCCAAAGGATAGGGGATAAGATGTCTAGGAGCGGAGTACCCCTCTAAGGTATCTTCACAAGGGACTGAAATGCTGCACATTTGGACTTCATTTCTGAAGATAATTGGGGAAAATCTGCAACAAATCTGCAGCATTTCAGTGCCATGTGAACATACTCTAATAGCGGCATGGTGATTCGTCTTTGCATAATCCAAAATGCTCGATCTTGGGTATATGTAATTGAAACCCGCTAAATGGGCTATTTATAGAAGTTGTCGATGTTCTCCTTTAATTATCCAGTTTGTCTGAAAAATGATGCAAGCATAGCTTTTTCAAGACATGTATTATTTTTTTTTTCTAGTTGAAAAGGAGACCAACCAGAAGAAAGGGCCTTTGGTGAACCTTAAAGGGGTAATCTGGTGGAAAACTAACATCTTCAAATCAACTGGTGCCAGAAAGTTATACTGGTTTATAAATTACTTCTATTTAAAAATCTTAATCCTACCAGTATTTATTAGTTGCTGTATGCTACACAGGAAGTTGTGTAGTTCTTTCCAACCTGACCACAGTGCTCTCTGCTGCCACCTCTGTCCGTGTCAGGAACTGTCAAGAGCAGAAGCCAATCTCCATAGGGAACCTGGACAGTTCCTGACAAAGGTGGCAGCAGAGAGCACTGTGGTCAGACTGGAAAGAACTACACAACTTCCTCTGGAGCATACAGCAGCTGATGAGACCTCTGTCTGAGTCAGATACTGTGCGGAGCAGGAGAGGTTTACTATAGGGATTTGCTCTGCTCTGGACAGTTCCTGACACAGTCAGAGGTGGCAGTGAAGAGCACTGTAGTCCGACTGGAAAGAACTACACAACTGCCTCTGTAGTATACAGCAGCTCATAAGTACTGAAAGGATTAAAGGGGTACTCCACTAGAAAACATTTTCTTTTAAATCAACTGGTGCCAGAAAGTTAAACAGATTTGTAAATTACTTCTATAAAAAAAATCCCAATCCTTCCAGTAGTTATCAGCTGCTGTATAATACACAGGAAGTTCTTTTCTTTTTGAATTTCACAGTGCTCTCTGCTGACACCTCTGTCTATGTCAGGAACTGTCAAGAATACAAGCAAATCCCCATAGCAAACCTCTCCTGCTCTGGACAGTTCCTGACATGGACAGAGGTGTCAGCAGAGAGCACTGTGGTCAGGCAGAAAGGAAATTCAAAAAAGAAAAGAACTTCCTGTGTATTATACAGCAGCTGATAAGTACTGGAAGGATTGGAATTTTTTTTAATAGAAGTATTTTGCAAATCTGGTTAACTTTCTGGCACCAGTTGATTTAAAAGAAAATGTTTTCCAGTGGAGTACCCCTTTTAGATTTTTTAAAGGGTACCTCTCATCAAAAAAAACTTTTGATATATTATAGATTAATGTATGCAGAATAACTTCACAATTGCATGTTATTAAGAAAATATGCTTCTTTCTATTTAATTTTCCACTTTGAAGAAATGACCACTAGGGGTCTCCCTACCAGTCCTGGCAGCAAGCATTTCAGACTCATGCTGGAGTCCTAAACACTACGAGCTGCCAGTCTGCTTTGTTCACAAAGGAGAACACTCAGAGCTGCCAGCCTGCTTTGTTCACAGCCTGTTTGGCTGTGAACAAAGCAGGCTGGCAGCTCTGAGTGTTTAGGACTCCAGCATGAGTCAGAAATGCTTGCTGACAGGACTGATCGGGAAAAATACAATAGAAAGAAGCATATTTTTCATTAACATGCTATTGGAAAGTTATTCAACATTCATTAATCTAAAATATATCAAAAGTTTATTTGATGAGAGGTACCCTTTAAATAGAAGTAATTTACAAATCTGTTTAACTTTCTGGTACCAGTTAATTTTGAAAACGTTTATTTCCCACCGGAGCACCCCTTTAAATGTACATTATAGAAATAGAACTCACCATCCACATCAATATCCACACATATACACACACATATATATATAACTGCCAATATTCTATTTAGGATGTGAATATTAATGTGTCATGGTGCCTTGGATCCAGGGTCCCTATGACAACAACACTTACGCAACGTGAATAAGAGTTGTCATAGGCACAAGGTAAGTGCATCTTCTGCTAGATCTCCTTATGTATCGTGTTGGAATCATAGGATTGATATATTTTTTTTTTGTTTGTTTGTTTTTTTTGCTGCTATGATAAGAGTAGTGGGTATGTAAAAGACCTCCGTAACTTTAACATTATATATTTATTTAACCCTTTATTCCCCCAAGTATTTATGTTATCGTATGCTATATTTGCGGACTGTAAAGCAATTACGGTGAAAACTTCTTTGGGAAGACCACCTGAAATTGAGTAGAAAAGTGGTGTTTCGGGCAGGGGGGGGGGGGGGGGGTCTTCTTAAAGAATGCATAATGTAATGGTCTGGATAAAGAGGTGGTCTTCTCAAAGAGGTCTCACTGTATATTGCTTGTATTGGACCTGCATGTCTACATCATTCTGACAAAGACACGGTATGCCTGTAGTGGCTCCATGTGTTGCTATGATGCTATACTCACTGTTATAAGATTCTTGTTGTTATACGGCATATGTCTCCAGTCATGTGAATAAAAGAATTACTTTACTATTGGACTGTTTTATTGTGCAAAACGGTGGTTCTGTGGATCTAAAGACGTGTTTCCCAACCAGGAGTGACTCCAGCTGTTGCAAAACTACAACTCCCAGCATGCCCGGAGAGCAGGAGAACTAGGAACTAATGTGAGAGGCTGAGCAGTGAGGGAGCACAATATGAAGTGCACAGGAGGGTGGAGACATGCTCTGCAGAAACCAGGGGAATACAAAGGGAGTAGATGTCAGCAACGCATGATGGGAACTGTAGTCTGCTACTAGGGTTGCCACCTTTCGTGCAAAAAAAAAACCGGCCATGCTAATTTGCATAATTACCATAATTATAAATGCGTGACATCACAGGATACACATATGTGGGGAACATTTTGTCCTATTCTGACCCCTATAACTTTTTTATTTGTTCCTATATGGGCCTGTATGAGGGCTCATTTTTTGCGCCCCGATCTGTAGTTTTTAACAGGAACATTTTTGTTTGGATGTGACTTTTTCATCGCTTTTTTTTTTAATTAAATTTCGAGAGTTGCAGTTAGTTACTAACTACAACTCCCAGCATGCCCGATACAGCCTGTGGCTCAGCAGCTGCCCCAAACGAAAACTACAACTCCCAGCACATTGGACTATATAGTAGTATATAGTACAGGTCAATATTTCCCAACCAGGGGTGCCTCCAGCTGTTGCAAAACTACAACTCCCAGCATGCCCGGACAGCCGTTGGCTGTCCGGGCATGCTGGGAGTTGTAGTTTTGCAGCAGCTTGAGGTGCTCTGGTTGGGAAACACTGGTATAGTATATGGTACAACACTCCGGGAGTTGGAGAATTGCTTGGATAAATACTGGCCATTACATTTTTATAAATATCAGCAGGGTGGCCAAAATACCGGCAGGTGGCAACCCTATCTGCTGAAGCCCTATCCACTCAACGTTCCAAAATGGAGCCCATAGGGGGAGATTTATCAAAACCAGTGTAGAGGAAGAGTGGTGCAGTTGCCCATAGCAACCAATCAGATTTCTTTCATTTAAAAAAAGGCTTTGATAAATCTACCCCATTGAGAACAACAGTGTGACAAAAAAATCTGTGTAGAATATAGCAGGGAAAGAAAAAATGACCCTTATGATGACGCTGCTAGTTCCGAAATGAAGTGGATGCCAAACCAGAGGTATTTTGAAAAAAACGGAATGGTTTATTAAACATAAGAAAATAACAAAAGTACCTGGGATGACGCGTTTCGGAGGAGCCACCCCCTTCCTCAGATCAGCTGTCACGCCCCCTTCCATAGGTTTGCATTGAGGGGCGGAGCCGTGACATCACACAGGGGCGGAACCGTGACGTCACAACGCTCCGTCCCCGTGATCGACGGTAATCAGACCCGGAGCGAACACGCTCGGGGGACTGATTTTAATAGGGTGCGGCGAGCAAGATCACGGGGGGGTCCACAGCGGCGGGACCCCCGCGATCAGGCATCTTATCCCCTATCCTTTGGATAGGGAATAAGATGTCTACGCGCCGGAGTACCCCTTTAACTCCTTATAGTGTCCGTTCTGCATCATTTTAATTACTGTTAGGGGTTGATAATTACATTTTAACCAGACACAATAAAGGTTAATTTTTAGCGGTTGTTCCAAAAGGTTTTTTTTTTCCCCCCGGGCTTTTGCCCTGGGGTTTGGTTATTCATTAGTTAAGGGCCTCTTACTGCCCTAGGGTCATTTAGGTAAATTGAGTTCAAATAAAGAGACCATTAAAATTATAGACTGATCATTACTTTCGCAGTGGGCAAAGTACAAAATCAGTGGGGGATCAAATCATTTTTTTTCTTCACTGTATGTAATGTCCCTGCAGGACTCAGGAATACCCCTTTAACCTCTTAACCCCTTAAGGACTTTTTCGTTTTTGCATTTTCATTTTTTCCTCATCACCTTCTAAAAATTTTTGTACCAAAAAATCCAGTGAAACGGAAAAATTTTTTATTGTGCGACAAAAAAACTTTTGAGGGTTTCCGTTTCTACGCAGAGCATTTTTTGGTAAAAATGACACCTTATTATTCTGTAGGTCATATGGTTAAAATGATCCCCTACTTATACAGGTTTGATTTTGTCGTAGCTCTGAAAAAAAAATCATAACTACATGCAGGAAAATGTATACGTTAAAAATTCTCATCTTCCGACCCCTATAACTTTTTTATTTTTCCGTGTACGGGCCGTTATGAGGGTTATTTTTTTGCGTCGTGTTCTGAAGTTTTTATTGGGACCAATTTTTGTATTGATCGGACTTTTTGATCGCTTTCTATTCTTTTTTTCATGATATAAAAAGTGACCAAAAATACACTATTTTGGACTTTGGAATTTTTTTTGCGCGTACGCCATTGACCGTGCGGTTTAACTACCGTATATATTTTTATAGTTAGGACATTTACGCACGCGGCGATATCACATGTTTATTTTTATTTACACAGTTTTTGTTAGTTTTTTTTTATGGGAAAAGGGGGGTGATTCAAAGTTTTATTAGGGAAGGGGTTAAATGATCTTTATTAACTTTTTATTTGCAATGTTATAGCCCCCATAGGAACCTATAACACTGCACACACTGATCTTTTACCCTGATCCCTGCAAAGCCATAGCTTTGCATGGATCAGCGTAATAGGGGGTTGATTGCTCAAGCCTGTAGCTCAGACTTGGAGCAATCAAACGCCGATCGGACACCGCGGAGACAGGTGAGGGGGGCCTCCGCTCGCGTGCTAGTTGATCCGGACATCGCGATGATCCCGATCAGCCCGACTGAGCTGCCAGGAAGCTTTTACTTTCGTTTTAGACGCGGCAATCAACTGATCGCTGCGTCTTAAAGGTTAATAGCGCGCGGCACAGATCCGGCACAACGATCTGTGCCACGCGATTAGCCCAGGGTCCCGGCTATCATAAGCCGCTGGGACAGACCCGGTATGACGCAGGGTTACGGCGTGACCCAGTTTTAAATACCACAACCGGGCACAAGGCATACAGGTATGCCCTGCATCCTTAAGAGGTTAAAGGGGTACTCCCGTGTAAAACGTTTTCGTTTTTTTAAATCAACTGTTGCCAGAAAGTTAAACAGATTGGTAAATTACTTCTATTAAAAAAAATCTTAATCCTTCCTGTACTTATTAGCTGCTGAATACTACAGAGGAAATGGTTTTCTTTTTGGAACACAGAGCTCTCTGCTGACATCATGACCACAGTGCTCTCTGCTGACATCTCTGTCCATTTTAAGAACTGTCCAGAGTAGGAGAAAATCCCCATAGCAAACACATGCTGCTCTGGACAGTTCCTAAAATGGACAGAAATGTCAGCAGAGAGCACTGTGCTCATGATGTCAGCAGAGAGCTCGGTGTTCCAAAAAGAAAACCATTTCCTCCGTAGTATACAGACCCTAAAAAGTACTGGAAAGATTAAGATTTTTTAATATATATATATATATTTTTATTTTTTTTTGGACATTTGAGCATGTGGCGAAACCAAATATGTTTTTTTTTTCTCATAAGGGTAATTAAATTTTTTTATTAGCGGAGGGGGATTAATATAATTTATATATATTATATATAAAATATATAACGTAAAAAAACAAAATACCAAACAACAAAAATACACTGATTTTTATTCACATCATATATATCGGAAATTTTTTTTAATAAAAAGTGATGATAAAGTCCAATCTAAACAAAATAATGGTACCTATAAAAATTACAGATCACGGCGCAAAAAAATTAGCTCTCATACAAACAAAAAGTTAGTCAGAAAAGGACAATTTTATGCGTACCAATTTTGATTTAAAATTATTATAATTTTTTTTAAATAGTACAATAAAAAAGCTAGATAAATTGTGTATCGTTTTAAATCGCATTGACCTACAGAATAAAGATCATGTATAATTTTTTATAATAAAGGGCACTGCACAAAAACTAAACCCCCCAAAAATAGCAAAATTGACGTTTTCTCATAAATTCATCATAAAAAGGCATACATTTCTTGGTAAAATGAAAGAGATCATTACAAAGTGCAATTGTTCACACAAAAAACAAGCCCTCATATGGTTCTGTAGGTGAAAAAATAAAAGAGAAATGGATTTTAAAAGGAGAAGAGAAAAAAACAAAAATGCAAAAATGAAAATTGTCCCAGTCCTTAAAGGGGTACTCCGGTGGAAAACTTTATTTTTAATTAACTTGTGCCAGAAAGTTAAACAAATTTGTAAATTACTTCTATTGAAAAATCTTAATCCTTCCAGTACTTATTAGCTGCTGAACACTACAGAGGAAATTCTTTTCTTTTTGGAACACAGAGCTCTCTGCTGACATCACGAGCACAGTGCTCTCTGCTGACATCTCTCTCCATTTTAAGAACTGTCCAGAGCAGGAGAAAGTCCCCATAGAAAACATATGCTGCTCTGGACAGTTCTTAAAATGTACAGAGATGTCAGCAGAGAGCACTGTGCTCGTGATGTCTGCAGAGAGCACTGTGGCCGCAAATCCACAAATTTTGGATTTTGATCTATTTGCTTCTCAGCATAATTCCAAAAACTAACAGGTTGTCAGTATACATTTTGATCAAAAGGTACAGGCCCTCTCACCACATCAAGGCCACCAATTAAGAGTGGGTCCCTAACGTCCCTAGCAGGTCCCCACCCCCCTCAGCCCAACCCTATATACAGTAGCAGGTCATTACACAGGGCCTCTTCATTTTTGGCAGCCTCCCAGTCTGACTGGGAGCACATAAGTGAGCTTTTACACCTTGTTCACACTGGTGTGGTGCTGTGCAGCATCAGTTGCTGCCGTGGCACGGTGCTGCCCTGTGACTGGCTTGAGCGGCAATGGGCCTGCTCTGCCAGTGGGTCATTCCCCCTGTGGGCACTGGTGTTGCAGCGGTGGTGGTCGCCGACCAGCGCTACGCCATTTTATGCTAATGACCCACTCTAAATAGGTGGCCTTGACGTGGCGAGTGGGCTTGTACTTTTTGATCAAAATGTATACTAACCACCTGTTAGTTTTTTAATTTATTCTGAGGAGCAATTAGATCAAAATACAGATTGTAGATGTGCAACCATGTCTGTGTTCTCTACCTATCTGGATTTAATTTACAAATCTGTTTAAAGGGTAAACCCCTTTAAAGTACCCCTTTAAAGGGGTACTCCACCACTAGACAGGTTATGCCCTATCCAAAGGATAGGGGATAAGATGTCTGATCGCGGCGGTCCCACCGCTGGGGCAAAAGCGCCGGAGGCTCGTGATGTCACGGCTGCGCCCCGCTCGTGGCATCACGGTCATCTCCCCTCAATGCAAGTCTATGGGAGGGGGCATGACAGCCACCACACCCCCTCTCATAAGCATGGATTGAGGGGGCGGAGCGCGAAGTCACAAGGGGGCGGGGCCGTGACGTCAAGATTCTCCGGCCCCTGTATCGCCCGTCAACAGCCACGGAGCATTCTTCACTCCATGCAGCTGGTGAACGGGGGGTGCTGCATGCAAGATCACGGGGGTCCCCAGCGGCGGGACCCCCGCAATCAGACATCTTATCCCCTATCCTTTGGATAGGGGATAAGATGTCTAGGGGCAGAGTACCCCTTTACTGGGTTAAGGTAACTGCCCTTTTACACATTACAGCTAGATGCTGAGTCATAATAAAAGAATAAACAAACAAACTCCCTTATTTAAGGCCATACATTTTATTTTATTGATATTTTCATTGGCATATCTTGAAAACTTTTTGTTTGTTGTTGTCCTCCATGTTTGGTAAATCATATAAAGCGGCTACAATCCGCAACTCAAAAGGCAACAATTTGTAAAAACAAACCAACAGAAGCAAAAGACCAAAAAAAAAAAAAAAATCTCCATTTACTGAGCAGTCAAAATAAAAAAATATAAATAAAATTCATCAATTTTATCAAAAGTTGATCCTATGCAGAATGCACTGTGGCACAGCATCTGAATGCTCTCTTATTGGTATCGCATTGCAAAAGAAAATCTCAGAATGGGTTGTGGAGGCTTAGTTACTATGAACTAGGGCAAAAAAAAAAAAAAAAGACCCAACAAGAGACATTCCAGCATTATTTTCACAACTTGACCATGCTGCCCCCTCGCTCGGCGCCATTCTCTTCATCTAAGATGATCCATTATTGACCTAGTTTTTTTGAGAGATACCTGCAAAGGTTAAGAAAAGAGATGAGAGATGAGCAGAATTCTGGGTCACAGTGGAAGTTTGACCTCTAGGACCCACAAAAATGTTGTCTCCAAAAGCCCAATGGTGCTCCTTCTCTTCTGAGCATTGTAGTTCGCCCGCAGAGCACATTACATCCACATATGGGGTATGTTCTTACTCAGAAGAAATGGGGTTACAAATCATTTTTTTTTTCCTTTTACCTCTTGTGAAAATAAATAGTATGGGGCAACACCAGCATGTTAGTGTAAATTTTTTTATTTTTTTTACACTAACCGGCTAGTGTAGACCCCAAATTTTCCTTTTCATAAGGGGTAAAAGGAGAAAGTCCCCCAATATTTGTAGCGCAATTTCTCCCGAGTACAGAAATACCCCATATGTGGCCCTAAACTGTTTCCTTGAAATACGACAGGGCTCTGAAGTGAGAGAGCTCCATGCGCCTTTGAGGACTAAATTAGGGATTGCACAGGGGTGGACATAGGGGTATTCTACGCCAGGGATTCCTAAACAAGGTGCCTTCAGCTGTTGCTAAACTCCGAGCATGCCTGGACAGTCAGTGGCTGTCCGGAAATGCTGGGAGTTGTTTTTTTTTTGCAACAGCTGGAGGCTCTGTTTTGGAAACAATGCCACACAATACATATTAATTTTTATTGGGGGAGGGGGACAGTGTAAGGGGGTATGTGTGTGGTGTTTTACCCTTTATTATGTGTACGTGTAGTGTAGTGTTTCGCACTGGTGGAGGGTTACAGTAAGTTTCCCGCGGAAAATTTGCTGCAGCTCAAACTTGAAGCAGGGAACTCACTGTAGACCCGCCCGTGTGATTGTACCCTGTACATTCACATGGGGGGGGGGGGGGGGGGCAAACTTCCAACTGTTGCAAAACTACAATTCCCAGAATGCACTGACAGACCTTGCATGCTGGGAGTTGTACTTTTGCAACAGCTGGAAGCACACTGGTTGGGAAACCTTCAGTTAGTTTCTGTAGCCCAACTCAGTATTTTCCAACCAGTGTGCCTCCAGCTGTTGCAAAACTACAACTCCCAGCATGATAGATATCAGCAGCCATCCAGGTCCGGTCCCCGCCCGGCTCGCGGCGGGGACAGGCATTCCCACAGGGGTACAGGTACGCCCTTGGTCCTTAAGGGGTTAAGACTGTCCTGTCTGGCATGGAGAAAATGGAAAGGGCATCTAGATGGTAACTAAACTACCGCCGGTGTCAGCTTTAGTGCTCCACTCTCCTCCTGGCTGGGACCTACTGCTATAGCTCCTCTTAGAACCTTTATCTAATGGAGCCTATTAAAGGATAGGGGATAAGTTTTTTTTATCATGATACTTATCCTTTAAAGGGGTACTCCACTGGAAAACATTTTTTCTTAATGAAATGGTGCCAGAAAGTTAAACAGATTTGTAAATCACTTCTATTTAAAAATCTTAATCCTTCCAGTACTTACCAGCTGTTACATGCTCCACAGGAAGTTTTTTTTATTTATTTATTTATTTTTTTATTTCCTTTCTGTCTGACCACAGTGCTCTCTGCTGACACCTCTGTCCATTTTAGGAACTGTCCAGAGTAGAAGCCAATCCCCATATCAAACCTCTCCTGCTCTGGACAGTTCCTGACACAGACAGAGGTGTCAGCAGAGAGCACTGTGGTCAGACAGAAAGGAAATTCAAAAAGAAAATAATTTCCTGTGGATCATACAGCAGCTGATAAGTACTGGACGGATTAAGATTTTTTTATATAAAGTAATTTACAAATCTGTATAGCTTTCTGGCACCAGTTGATTTTTTATTTTTTTCCCAGTGGGGTACCCCCCTTTAAGGCTATCTTGTTGTCATGGGGATGATAGATGTGTACATTCAACTAGAGTAGGTGGGTGACATATGGAAAATAAGTGCTTGTATCTCATTCATGTGCAAATACATGTATGATTTATCGTTGCTCCTCTGCTGTTGTACTAGAATATTCCTGAAGACTTTGAATCCAACATGATTTTATATAATTATTGGAGTTTTTAACGAGTACTAATAAAGTATATACCGGGGCAACTATATACCGGGGCAATTTCAGAACTTACAACTATATAAATTAGGGCAGTCAATGGGCTTAGAACTATTCATGGGGGTTGTATAGGGGGTCTATAACTATATATGGTTCAGTATAGGGGCCTCTTACTATATATATGGGCATTATAGGGGCCTACTGCTATATATACAGGGGCCTACAATTATATACAGAGGCAGTATAAGGGCCTAAAATTATATACAGAGGCAGTATAAGGGCCTACAGCTACAGTCATGGCTGTAAATGTTGGCACACCTGAAATTTTTTAAGAAAATGAAGTATTTCTCAAAGAAAAGGATTGCAGTAACACATGTTTTGTTATACACGTGTATATTCCCTTTGTGTGTATTGGAACTAAACTAAAAAAGGGAGGAAAAAAAGAAAATTGGACATAATGTCACCAAACTCCAAAAATGGGCGGGACAAAATTATTGGCACCCTTTCATAATTGAGGAAAAATAAGATTGTTTCAAGCATGTGATGATCCTTTAAACTCCCCTGGGGCAAGTAACAGGTGTGAGCAATATAAAAATCACACCTGAAAGCAGATAAAAATGAGAGAAGTTCACTTAGAGCATTGTGTGTCTGTGTGTGCCACAATAAGCATGGGCAACTGAAAGAGGAGAAGAGAACTGTCTGAGGACTTGAGATTGTTGATATTTTTCCACAATTTTGGTTCTCAAGGTCACCAGTCTATCTCCAGAGATCTAGATTTGCCTTTGTCCACAGTGCGCAACATTATCAAGAAGTTTGCAACCCATGGCACTGTAGCTAATCTCCCTGGGCGTGGGCAGAAGAGAAAATTGATGAAAGGTGTCAACGCAGAATAGTCCGGATGGTGGATAAGCAGCCCCAAACAAGTTCCAAAGATGATGGTTTGGGGTTGTTTTGCTGCCTCTGGGTGCCTTGAATGTGTACAAGGCATCATGAAATCTGAGGATTACGGATTTTGGCACTGTACAGCCCAGTGTCAGAAAGCTGGGTTTGCGTCCAAGATCTTGGGTCTTCCAGCAGGACAATGACCCCAAACATACGTCAAAAAGCCCCCAGAAATGGATGACAACAAAGCGCTGGAGAGTTCTGAAGTGGCAGCAATGAGTCCAGATCTAAATCCCATTGATCACCTGTGGAGAGATCTTAAAATTGCTGTTGGGAAAAGGCGCCTTCCAATAAGAGAGACCTGGAGCAGTTTACAAAGGAAGAGTGGTCCAACAATCCGGCTGAGAGGTGTAAGAAGCTTATTGATGTTTATAGGAAGCCACTGATTTCAGTTATTTTTTCCAAAGGGTGTGCAACCAAATATTAAGTTAAAGGAGAACTACGGGATTGAAAAATGTATCCCCTATCCTAAGGATAGGGGATAAGTTTCAGATCGCGGGGGGTCCGACCACTGGGGCCCCCCGCGATCTCCCGTACGGGGCCCCGGCTCTCTGGTTAGAGCGGGCGTGTTGACCACCACACGAAGCAGCGGCCGACACGCCCCCTCCATGCACTGCTATGGGAGAGCCGGAAATTGCCGAAGGCAGCGCTTCGGCTCTCCCATAGCAGTAAATGGAGGGCGCGTGTCAGCCGCCGCCTCGGGCGGTGGTCGACACGCGCTCTCTATCCAGAGAGCCGCGGCCCCGTACGGAAGATCGCTGGGGGCCCCAGCGGTCGGACCCCCCGCGATCCTTAGGATAGGGGATAAAATTTTCAATCCCGTAGTTCTCCTTTAAGGGTGCCAATAATTTTGTCCAGCCAATGTGACATTATGTCCAATTTGTTTTTTGGTTTAGTTCCAATACATACAAAGGGAATAAACTTGTGTATAGCAAAACATGTGTTACTGCAATCCTTTTCTGTGAGAAATGCTTCATTTCCTTGAAAAAAATTCAGGGTGCCAACATTTACGCCCATGACTGTATAGACATGGGCAGAATAGGGGCCTACAACTATATACGGGGAAGTATAAGGGCCTACAACTATATACGGGGCAGGATAAGGGCCTACAACTATATACGGGGCAGGATAAGGGCCTACAACTATATACGGGGCAGGATAAGGGCCTACAACTATATATGGGGGCAGGATAAGGGCCTACAACTATATACGGGGCAGTATAAGGGCCTACAACTATATATGGGGGCAGTATAAGGGCCTACAACTATATATGGGGGCAGTATAAGGGCCTACAACTAAATATGGGGGCAGTATAAGGGCCTACAACTATATATATATATGGGGGCCTACAACTATATATGGGGGCAGTATAAGGGCCTACAACTATACATAACCTGGTCCCGTTTTATCACAATGTCCCGTTTTTGTCTGAAGGAAATCTGGGCAGCCTAGTCAGGAAAGAGCTGTGTGTTGTAATGTGGGTATAAAGTCTATGGCCAGCTGTAGATTATTTTTGTGGAGATGGGACAGAAATGTCTGGCTGAGCCAAAATGTCATGTTTATTGACGGTTCGGGCTGTCAGGTGAAACAGGGATCTCATCTCTATAGGGAGCTTTGTATACTGTGAAATTATAATGAGTACTGTATATAGGAGAAAAGCACAATCCACTTACCTTTCCCAGTGTTTATGGTTCAGCTCTGAAAGATCTTCTAGTTTAGCAATTTCTTTAAGGTATTGAGACAACTTCAAAAGTTCTTTATCTTTATCCCGATTCAAATGAGCTTTCATGAAAGGTCTGATCTGTTCAGGAAGGAAAAAGATGGTAACTATGATATAACATAAGGAGATAGATACGAGATAGATACGAGATAGATACGAGATAGATACGAGATAGATACGAGATAGATACGAGATAGATACGAGATAGATACGAGATAGATACGAGATAGATACGAGATAGATACGAGATAGATACGAGATAGATACGAGATAGATACGAGATAGATACGAGATAGATACGAGATAGATACGAGATAGATACGAGATAGATACGAGATAGATACGAGATAGATACGAGATAGATACGAGATAGATACGAGATAGATACGAGATAGATACGAGATAGATACGAGATAGATACGAGATAGATACGAGATAGATACGAGATAGATACGAGATAGATACGAGATAGATAGATATATAGATGACGGCAACGAGAGGTGGTTGAAACGTCACAATGTATTTTGGTGATAAATAAAGTCACTATTTCTCACTACGCTGGAGTGCTGCTGCGTTTACCTGTTTGCTAGATAGATATGAGATATAGAAAGATCATCTAATTAGTGTTTCATTTATGACCCTCAAAACACACCTGTCTTCTTCCCTTTCAGAAAACATTTTTTTAAATCAACTGGTGCCAGAAAGTTAAACAGATTTGTAAATGACTTCTATTAAAAATCTTAATCCTTCCAGTACTTATCAGCTGCTGTATGCACCACAGGAAGTTCTTTTCTTTTTGAATTTCCTTTCTGTCTGACCACAGTGCTCTCCGCTGACACCTCTGTCCATTTTGGGAACTGTCTGGAGCAGAATAGGTTTGCTATGGGAATATGCTAATACTCTGGACAATTCCTAAAATGGACAGAGGTGTCAGCAGAGAGCACTGTGGTCAGAAAGAAAAAAAATCAAAAAGATAAGAAGTTCCTGAGGAGCATATAGCAGCTGGTAAGTACTGGAAGGATTAAGATTTTTAAATAGAAGAAATGTACAAATCTGTTTAACTTTCTGGCACCAGTTGATTTAAAAAAAGAATGTTTTCCAGGGGAGTACCCTTTCCTGTTTTCCAGGGGAGTACCCTTTCCTGTTTTCCAGGGGAGTACCCTTTCCTGTTTTCCAGGGGAGTACCCTTTCCTGTTTTCCAGGGGAGTACCCTTTCCTGTTTTCCAGGGGAGTACCCTTTCCTGTAGTGCTGAACCTTAGCCCCTTATCCAGTGCACTGATGTATTCCTCATATTGTGTCACGCTCTTGTACTCAGCTTCCCCGTGTGCTGAGAAAGCCAAGCATGATTTTAGGTGCAATTATTGGACAACCTGTGTATTTCACTAACCTTTAACCCATTCTGTGGATTCATTAGGAAATTCCGTCCAATGTCGTCAAACATGATGGTATTCTTCTTTGTGTAGAACTCTCCATATTTGCCCCATATTACCCCAAGTGGCTTTACCTATCAAACAAAATGGAAAAAGTTATAAAATGTAAAATCGGTCGCCTTGTCAATGGTCTTCAGATATATGCAGAAGGGGTGTAGGCATTAACGCCAATGCTGATCTCCATAGATCCACACAGCTTGGATGACAACACCCTGTCTTGCACATTTATATATGGTCTCCAGGGTCCCATTTGATCATCTAGCAGCAGTGGGAGGGATTCATTTTAGAAAGCACCAGAATCCCCCTTGCCTGGACCTACAGGATAGCACTAATGCCCCTATTTTTAATTTAAATTTTTTTTTTAAATGCCTGGTCATGCTTTGTTCTTCTCTTCTCATAAACCCCTCCCTTTCTGCAGTCTGACTCCACTGAAACACAAAAGGGGTAAGCGATTGGCCAAAAAAAAAAAAAAAAAAAAAAAAAAACTTACTGGCCGAAAAATTTAATTACATAAATCTAAATGCGTTTTCATTAGGTTAGGCAGAAATGTAACGAAAATATTCATTCATTCTGCATCATTCTGACTTTGGACATTTCATTCTTATTCAGGGCATGTTCACACTACAGATTATGAACGGAATCTCCGCTCGCGGAATTGTGGCGTTCTGGCGACCGCCGCCGCAATACTTCGGCGGTAGGACCGCGCGGCACTGCGCCGTCACCATTGAAGGCTATGCAGTGTTCGCGGACTTCCGCGCAAAGAATGAACATGTTCTTTCTTTGCGCTGAACAATTTCAGCGGCGGAATTGTCCACCGCTGGAATTCCGCAGTGTGAACGGGTCTCGCGGAAGACCCAGTCACACTGATGTTTATGTTCACAGCACGTAATTCCGTTCGCAGAATTCCGCGGGAATTACGTAGTGTGAACATACCCTCATACTGTCTAGTCGTATTATCAGATTTGTACAACTATATGAATACATTTTGTTCATAGCTTTCGGAAGGATCTGAATGTTCGTATAAATAAATTTTCGTACGAAAATCTATTCCAGTGTTTCCCAACCAGGGTGCCTCCAGCTGTTGCAAAACTACAACTCCCAGCATGCCCGGACAGAAGGGAGTTGTAGTTTTGCAACAGCTGGAGGCACCCTGGTTGGGAAACACTGCTCTACACTATTGGTCTCCATCCTGCAGCCAAACTACAATTCCAAGCATACAATCTGGCAGCTGGAGACCACTTCTATCCTGGGAGTTGTAGTTTTGGAATAGCTGGAGGCACCCTGGTTGGGAAACACTGATTTATTCATTACAAAACAAATTGCACATGTCTAAATCCCAATCCCCCCCACACTCCGCAGTCTACCATTATGGCTCTCCTCTTTCTACACAGCCTGTGTGCTTCCCCCTCCCCTGTGCTTTCCTCTCTATAAACAGCCTTTGTGATCTGCCTTCCTTGATAGCTTGGCTGCTTTCTCCCCGCTTCACATTCTTTCCCAGCTGCTATCTCTAACACTGAAAATGGAAGAAAAGAAAAGCCCCTATGGGCAGAAGCAGTGTGCTTATCCATCTAGGTGAGGGGCAGCAGGACAGACAGCAAAGAAGTTACACAGAAAAGCAGAAGTACATTTTTAATAAAGACTATTGCTTATATTTTGCATTCAGGAAGCAAAAATACAGAGCAAAGGTATCCATAGCATTAAAGGGGTACTCCACTGGAAAACATTTTATTTTAAATCAACTGGCACCAGAAAGTTAAACAGATTTGTAAATTACTTCTATTAAAAAATCCCAATCCTTCCAGTACTTATCAGCTGCTGTATACTACAGAGGAAGTTCTTTTCTTTTAGAATTTCCTTTCTGCCTGACCACAAGAGCTCTCGACACCTCTGTCCATTTTAGGAACTGTTCAGAGTAGGAGAAAATCCCCAGAGCAAACCTCTCTTGCTCTGGACAATTCCTGACATGGACAGAGGTGTCAGCAGAGAGCTCTTGTGATCAGGCAGAAAGGTCTGACCACAAGTCATTAAAAAAAAAAAAAAAAACTTCCTGTGGCTTATATAGCAGTTGATATATACTGGAAGGATTGTGATTTTTTAATAGACGTAATTTACAAATCTGTTTAACTTTCTGGCACCAGTTGATTTAAAAGAAAATGTTTTCCAGTGGAGTACCCCTTTTAAAGGGGTAATCCACTGATAGGGGATAAGATGTTTGATCGCGGGGGTCCTGCTGCTGGACAAACCCCCAGACACGCCCCCTCCTATAGATATGAATGGAGGGGGTGTGACGTGACATCACGTACCCTTTTAAAACTAGGGAACATATTGCCTAGATTGTAGAGATACTGAAACCAATTTTTCCTAATCAGTTTCTATTTTCTGAATGTAATTTCATTTTAGTACCAAATTAGGGGGGCAGCCAACTTGCCTGAGCTGTTTTAACAGCATGTGGAAATATGCTTTACAGCAGGTCCCATTAGCATAGGCAGCAATGAACGTCTCCAGAACATATTCTTTGTATGAACCAGGCTTCTACAGGGGAGGGGGAGGCTGAGCTGCTAATGTCTTATCTATCTACTGAGGTCACCAAAAAGGGAACTACTACGGCTAGAAAAAAAAATAAACTGGAGAAGTCAGGTTTTTTTTGGGGACTTAAAACATGAGGCTTCTGCTTAGGGACACAAGGACGTGAGAGCAGAACACGGCTGGAAGGTGTTTTTATTCTAGCTAGAGAGGTATAAGCTGAAGCCTTCCATATGCTTACATCAATTAGGCCTCTTCTGGGTGTGTGCACTGTGATCATGGCCGCGCTGTCCAACATGAAGGTGATCTTGTAATTGGCATTCGTGCTGACGCCCAGCTCCTAGATAAAGACAATGCAAGAGTGGCCATAAAGTGGTACAACCTGCAAAAGAATCATTTAAAAGGGGTACTCTGGTGGAAAACTTTTTTTTTTTTTTTTTTTTTTTTTTTTTTATCAACTGGTGCCAGAAAGTTAAACAGATCTGTAAATTATTTCTATTAAAAAAAAATCTTTATCCTTCCAGTACTTATTAGCTGCTATATACTACAGAGAAAGTTCTATTCTTTTTGGATTTTTCTTTTCTGTCCACAGTGCTCTCTGCTGACACCTCTGTCTGTATCAGGAACTGTCCAGAGCAGCATAGGCTTGCTATGGGGATTCGCTCCTGTTCTGCACAGTTCCTGATACGGACAGAGGTGCCAGCAGAGAGCACTGTGGACAGACAGACAAAAAAAAAAAAATCCAAAAAGAAAATAACTTTCTCTGTAGTATATAGCAGCTAATAAGTACTGGAAGGATAAAGATTTTTAACAAAAGTAATTTACAAATCTGTTTAACTTTCTGGCACCGGTTGATTTAAAAAAAATAAAATAAATAAATGTTTTCCATTGGAGTACCCCTTCCTTTTTGATGTATTTATAAGCACAATGGGGGAGAGTTATCAAAACCTGTCCAGAGGAAAAGTTGACCAGTTGCCCATAGCAACCAATCAGATCTTTTCTTTCATTTTTGAAAAGGCCTCTGCAAAATGAAAGAAGGGATCTGATTGGTTGCTATGGGCAACTCAGCAACTTTTCCTCTGCACAGGTTTTGATAACTCTTCCACTATATTCTTCAAAACTTTCTTACCTTGCTAAAGTCACACCTCAGTACGCAGCTCCTTGCATGGCGGGGGATGCAGCATTACACGGTACTGCAGCCCCTTGATTCACAGGATCATGGGTGTCCCAAAGACATGAATAACCATTTAAAGGGGTACTCCCGTGGAAAACTTTTTTTTTTTTTTTAAATCAACTGGTGCCAGAAAGTTAAACAGATTTGTAATTTGCTTCTATTAAAAAATCTTAATCCTTACAGCACTTATTAGCTGCTGAATACTACAGAGGAAATGGTTTTCTTTTTGGAACACAGAGCTCTCTGCTGACATCTCTGTCCATTTTAAGAACTGTCCAGAGAAGGAGAAAATCCCCATAGCAAACATACACTGCTCTGGACAGTTCCTAAAATGGACAGAGATGTCAGCAGAGAGCACTGTGCTTGTGATTCAGCAGAGAGCTCTTTGTTCCAAAAAGAAAACCATTTCCTCTGTAGTATACAGCAGCTAATAAGTGAAGAATTAAGATTTTTTAATAGAAGTAAATTACAAATCTGTTTAACTTTCTGGCACCAGTTGATTGAAAAAAAAAAAAAAAAAAAAAGGTTTTCCACGGGAGTACCCCTTTAACTTCAGATTAGAATCTTATCCATTTGTAGGCAGTGGGGATGAGTGTAATAGTGATCAGGTTAATGAAGGTGATTGCATCCTCCTACAGTATCAAAGGCAGAGCTGATATTAAAGGGATTATCCAGGAATAGAAAAACAAAGCTAATTTCTTTCAAAAACAGCTCCACGTGTGTCCCCAGGTCGTGTGGGGTATTACAACTTGGCCTCATTCAGTTCCATGGAACTAAGTTGCTGAACCACACCCAACCTGGAGACAGACTAGGAGTGATTTTTGAAAGAAATTAGCTCTGTTTTTCTATTCCAGGAATAATCCCTTTAAAGGAGCACTCCACTGCCCCAGTGTTCGGAACATTTTGTTCCGAATGCTGGGGTTGTGACGTCACGGCCATGCTCCTCGTGACGTCACATCACCCCCCCCTTAATGCAAGTCTATGGGAGGGGAAATGGCAACCGCCACGCCCCCTCCCATAGACTTGCAATAAGGGGGTGTGATGTGACGTCACTAGGGGCGTGGCCAGGACGTCACGACTCCTGCAGCCCGCACCCAGCATTCGGAACAATATGTTCCGAACGCTGGGGCAGTGGAGTGCCCCTTTAAAGACATTATCCAGTATTAAAAACCACTGTATTCTTCCAGAGACAGCATCTCTCTAGTGCTCAGTTTGTGTGTTGTATTGCAGCTCAGTTTCAAGTTGTAATAACATACACAACCTGAGAACAAGTGTGGCGCTGTTTAGTTTTATATGATTTTTTTTTATTTGAAAGGGATAGATAGAGAGATTATATATATATATATATATATATATATATATATATATATATATATATATATCTATATATATCTCTATCTATCTATCTATCTATCTATCTCAACTGGCTCCAGAAAGCTAAACAGATTTGTAAATTACTTCTATTAAAAAATCTTAATCCTTTCAAAACTTATGAGCTTCTGAAGTTAAGGTTGTTCTTTTCTGTCTAAGTGCTCTCTGATGACACCTGTCTCGGGAAACACCCAGTT
Organism: Hyla sarda; assembly: GCF_029499605.1. Taxonomy (NCBI): domain Eukaryota; kingdom Metazoa; phylum Chordata; class Amphibia; order Anura; family Hylidae; genus Hyla; species Hyla sarda. The sequence goes on from NC_079192.1 coordinate 400,273,907, forward strand.
TAGAAGCAAATCCTCATAGCAAACCTCTTCTACTCTGTGCAATTCCCGAGACACGTGTCATCAGAGAGCACTTAGAAAAGAACAACCTTAACTTCAGAAGCTCATAAGTACTGAAAGGATTAAGATTTTTTAATAGAAGTAATTTACAAATCTGTTTAGCTTTCTGGAGCCAGTTGATACCCCTTTAAGGAAAGCCAGCAACTTTTCCTGCAAAGGTTCTAGGACTTTTGTGGAAGGGGCTACAGAACATATAAGGTTGCCTCTGCATTAGGATCACCCGATCTCCTGGGTGCGCCTCCTGTGGTCACATCTGAACAGCTGGCGGGAGGCGCAATAGCTAACAAAACAAGCCAGAAGGACAACATATCAGAAGGTTCTTTGGTATTCCTCATAGATATTATGACTCTAGTAACTGCGTTTTCGGCCGTATGTGGTTTCCCGACTGCAGGCAAAAATGCGGTCGACCACGTTTTTGCCTGTGGTCGGGAAACCGCATAGGGCCAAAAACGCAGCCGACCGGAGGCTGCGGTTCACTCCGGTCGGCTCATAGACATGTGTTAAATACGGTTCCCCTATATGGCTGAGTGCGGGCGCCGCGATTAAGCCCCGTCCCCCTCCTCCCAGCCGTATACGGGAACCATAAGTACAAAACGTGGTGTGAAACCACCCTAAGCCTTGACGCTTATGTAAAAGGGGACTAAGGGCACAATACAAGATACACCCATGTCCCCGGCTACAGCAGAATGGACATTTTTCATATTTTAAATGTGTGGCATAAGTAAAGCAAAACTTGTTTTCCCTGGGCAAACTGCAGCCAATCGAGAGGATCAATGCTCATTTAACCCCTTAAGGACAGAGCGTTTTTCTGTTTTTTTTTGCACTTTCATTTTTTCCTTCTTACCTTTAAAAAAAAAAAAAAATCATAACTCTTCTAATTTTGCACCTAAAAATCCATATTATGGCTTATTTTTTGTGTCACCAATTCTATTTTGTAATGACATCAGTCCTTTTACCCAAAAATCTACGTTGAAACCCCCCCCAAAAAAAAATAAAAAATCATTGTGCGACAAAAATGTAAGAAAAAAAACACCATTTTGTAACTTTTGGGGGTTTCCGTTTCTACGCAGTGCATATTTCGGTAATAATGACACCTTATCATTATTCTGTAGGTCCATACGGTTAAAATGATCCCCTACTTATATAGGTTTGATTTTGTCATACTTCTGGAAAAAATCATAACTACATGCAGGAAAATGTATATGTTTAAAATTGTCATTTTCTTTTTTCTTTTTCCGCATATGGGGCGGTATGAGGGGTAATTTTTTGCGCCGTGATCTGAAGTTTTTAGCGGTACCATTTTTGTATTGATTGGCTTTTTGATCGCTTTTTATTAGACGCGACGATTGATTGCCGCGTCCAAAACGAAAGTAAACATTGCCAGTTAGTTCAGTGGTGCTGTTCAGGACCGCCGCGGCAAAATCGTGGCGTCCCGAACAGCTTGCAGGACGCGAGGAGGCAGGTAGGGATCCCTACCTGCCTCCTTGCTGTCCGATCGCTGACATCAGCCCAATCGGCGTTGTCCTGCATTAACCGTGGGTCCTGGTTGCTGATAGCAACCGGGAACCACCGGGTATGATGCGCGCTCACCTGCTGAGCGCGCGTCATACCTCGGGAGCCACAGATGGACGTTAAAGACCGTCCATTTGCAGCAAGGGGTTAAGGGAAACACTTGGTCACTGGATACTTCATGCAGCTGTTACTGTCATTTAAAAATAAACATTTCAACATGTCGCACGGACATGTCAAAAGTTTTGATCTTTTGGGGGCCGGGACCCCCACTTATCTCCAAATATAGCTTCACTCCACTGAAAGAGACGGGCTCCATTGCACAATGCATTCGGAATGTTTTTAGCCTTTCACTTTTTTCTTCAGGATTCTGCTCCCAATACTCCATAATGACAAAATAAAAACAATTAAATCAATTAAATAGAATTTAATTTAATGGAAAAACTAAAACATAGCAGTCCCATAAGTATTCACACCCTTTACTCAGGACTTAGTTGAAGCCTCTTTGGCAGGGATTACAGTCTCCAGCTTTTTGGGGGGGGGGGTTGGACACCAGAAGGTTTACACACCTGGATTTGGGAACGTTCTGTCATATGCGTCTGCAGATCCTCTAAAACTCTGTCAGGTTGGATGGGGGCCGCTGGTGGAAGCCATTTTCAGGTCTCTCCAGAGATGTTCAAATCAGGACTCAGGAGTTGTCCCAAGGCCACTCTGCCATAAAGCCCAGATTGGTGGAGGCTGCAGTGATGGTTCTGGACCTTCTGGAAGTTTCTCCCATCTGCACACAGGATCTACGGAGCTCAGTCAGAGTGACCATTGGGTTCTTAGTCAACTTTCTTACCAATGTCCTTCTCCCTCGATTGCTTAGTTTGGAAGGGTGACCACTAGAGATGAGCGAACTTACAGTAAATTCGATTCGCCACGAACTTCTCGGCTCGGCAGTTGATGACTTATCCTGCATAAATTAGTTCAGCTTTCAGGTGCTCCCGTGGGCTGGGAAAGGTGGATACATACAATCCTAGGAGACTCTTTCCTAGGAATGTATCCACCTTTTCCAGCCCACCGGAGCACCGGAAAGCTGAACTAATTTATGCAGGAAAAGTCATCAACCGCCGAGCCGAGAAGTTCGTGACAAATCGAATTTACTGTAAGTTCACTCATCTTTAGTGACCACCTCTAGGAAGAGTCCTGGATGTTCCAAACTTCTTCCATTTAAGGCTGCACTCACACCACGTTTTTGCAATACAGTTCCCGTATATGTTTTTAATGTGAAATGCATTGACTCCCCATTGAAAACCGTACGCCAAAAGATGCATCCGGTTGCATCCGTTTTGCCAATTTTTTTTCCTGTACCCAAAACCGTAACCTACAACGGTTTTGGTCAGGGTGAAAAAAAATCGCATACGTTTCCCCCCCCCCCCCCCCACCACATGGGAGTCAATGGGAATCGTACAGAACCATATGTGCGTACGGTACCATCCGCTTTGCACCATACGGTTTTTGACTCTGCACAGTTTTTTTTCTTGGAATTTCAAACATCAAACAAGTAAAACTTTATTCATAATGGATTGAAAAGTTAAAAACATATACCGGTACATTTTTTTTCTTAAAAAAATGGATGCAACCAGACATCATTTTTCAAACCGTATACGAATTAAAATTAGTACACACGTTTTGATACAGTTTAGTCCGGTTTTGAGGAATCCGTTTTTTTTAACTCAAAAACCTGATACAGGAACTGTATTGCAAAAACGTGGTGTGAACCCAGCCTAAGAATTATGAAGGCCACTGTGCTCTTTGAAATTTTCAGTGCAGCGGATATTTTTTCGTCCCCCTTCCCCAGATCTGCGCCCTCACACAATGCTGTCTCTGAGCTCTACATGCAATTCTTTCCCGCTCATGGCTTGGTTTTGGCTCCGATGTGCATTCTGAGCTATGAGACCTTATATACACAGGGCTGTGTCTTTCCCAATCCTGTCCAATTTACCAGAGGTGACTCCAACCAAGGTGCAGAAACATCTCAGAGATGATCGATAGAAATGGGAGGAGCCAGAGCTAAATTATAAGTGTCATATAAGTAAACATTCTACATTCTCATTACAGGTAATTGAGTAAAGAATGTTCATTTTAGCACAAGGCTGCAAGATAAAATGCAAAAAGGGTGAAAGGGTCTGAAGACTTTCCAAATGTCATACTATGGAGCCTGTCTCTTGCAATGAGGTAGATTGAGTGCCAAACAAGGGAGTGAAGTGCACAGCTGCGCTCTTCTCCCAGCTACATCTAGTGATCAATGTAGGTCTCAGCAATGAGACCAAACAGATTAAAACCTGACATGCCCAAAATTTTTTTTTTTTTTTAAATGACTAACGTTTTAAGGCTGTTTTACAGTGTTGTTAATTAGTGTTCCCAGGAATGTTCTTTACTGATCACAAGTCTGTGTAAAGACGCTCGGTCGTCAATGTCTCTGTCCATCCCACCTCAGTAATGGAGTGTCAGTCAGAAAACCAATTAGCTGTTCCTATCCACACCCCAATGGCATACATTACATCAGTGTTTCCTAGCGGGGTGCCTCCAGCTGTTGCCAAACTACAACTCCCAGCATGCCCGGACAGCCTTCGGCTGTCCGGGCATGCTGGGAGTTGTGGTTTGGCAACAGCTGGAGGCACCCTGGTTAGGAAACACTGCATTACACCTATGAAATAGGATTAAAAAAAATCCTGCTGCTCACCTTCATTTTGGCTTCTATCCATTTCATGCTAGTTGCCGCTATAATACAAAAAGGGAGAAAAAAGAGAACACTAAAATATATGTGATGTAACATCAGTGAAGACTGAATATAAAGTAACTAATTCCTAGACAGATTAAAAGGGGTTATCCATGGAAAAAAAACTTTTAATCGATAATCGCGATTTTTTCATTTGCCGATACAGAATCGATTCAAAATATTTTTGAATCGATTCTTTTAGGGATGTGGAATTTTTATCTCCTGACGCCCGGAACAGCATGTCATGTCTTGGGCATCAGGAGATAAAAGTTCCACATTTGTGGAGCCGGGCAGGCCGGATCTGACACGGCGTCGCTCTGGGTGTATGGAGCGGGCTCCGACTCGTGCCCGCTCCGTACTACGCGACCCCCGGCTGATTTCAGTAGCCGGGGGCCGCCGCTAATAGCCAGCATGCGGCAATCGCCGCGGCTGGCTATTAAAGGAGTATCCGGTGTGCACTTTTCTCATGTTATCCCGTCCGGGCTGCAAAATAAAATAAAACGCACTTTATCTTACCTGCCAACGAGCCCCCGGAGCTCCGGTACAGGTGTTCGGTCCCCGGGCTGTATTCTTCTTACTTCCTGTTAGTCCGGCACGTCACATGGAGCTTCAGCCCATCACTGGCCGCAGCGATGTCCCGCCTCCGCTGGTGATAGGCTGAAGCTCCACGTGACGTGCCGGACTAACAGGAAGTAAGAAGAATACAGCCCGGGGACCCAACACCTGTACCGGAGCTCCGCGGGCTCGTTGGCAGGTAAGAGAAAGTGCGTTTTCTTTTATTTTGCAGCCCGGACGGGATAACATGAGAAAAGTGAGCACCGGAGTACTAGATCGCCGCTGTCAAAGCTGACAGCGGCGTCTATTGGGATCTATGAATGCTCCCAGGTGGGCGATGTATCGGGATATATCGCGATGTATCGTCACCTAGACGGTATCGCGATATATCGGGATATATCGAATCGCCACACTGGTATCGCGATTCGAATCGCCAAATTCTTGGCGATTCACACCCCTAATATATATCTATATCTCAACTGGCTCCAGAAGGTTAAACAGATTTGTAAATTACTTCTATTAAGAAATCTTAATCCTTTCAGTACTTATGAGCTGCTGAAGTTGAGTTGTTATTTTCTGTCTAAGTGCTCTCTGATGACACCTGTCTCGGGAACTGTCCAGTTTAGAAGCAAATCCCCATAGCAAACCTCTTCTACTCAGTGCAGTTCCCGAGACAAGCAGAGATGTCAGCAGAGAGCACTGTTGTCAGACAGAAAACAACAACTCAACTTCAGCAGCTGATAATTATTGGAAGGATTAAGATTTTTTAATAGAAGTAATTTACAAATCTGTTTAACTTTCTGGAGCCAGCTGATATTTAAAAAAAAAAAAAAAAAGTTTTTTTCCTGGAATACCAATTTAACATTCTTTTAGAAGGAATCTGTTATTAGCATCACCCGCACTAACTTGTTGGTACAGGCTTGTAGTGGGGGTGACACAGATGACAAGGGTGCTTACTAGAGATGAGCGAACTTACAGTAAATTTGATTCGTCACGAACTTCTCGGCTCGGCAGTTGATGACTTTTCCTGCGTAAATTAGTTCAGCCTTCAGGTGCTCCGGTGGGCTGGAAAAGGTGGATACATTCCTAGGAAAGAGTCTCTTAGGACTGTATCCACCTTTTCCAGCCCACCGGAAAGCTGAACTAATTTATGCAGGAAAAGACATCAACTGCCGAGTCGAGAAGTTCGTGACGAATCGAATTTACTGTAAGTTCGCTCATCTCTAGTGCTTACCTTTCAGCCATCCATGGCTCCGTTCCTTTGTTATGCCTGTATTCATTAATATGTTAATGAGCTGGCTTGGCGCACGCAGGGTGTTCCCAAACCCCAGTGCGCCCTGATGTCCAGCCTGCTTCCTCCTCTGTACTGCCCGTCTTATGAATATTCATAACCCTTCCTCTGATGGAAGCAGGCTGCACGGTGCACTAGGGCTTGAGAACACGCTGCGGTGCCACGTCAGCTCATTAACATATTCATAAAAACGGGCATAATGAAACAACAGAGCCACGGATCACTAAAAAGGTAGACACCCTTGTCATCTGTGTCACCCCCACTATAATCCTGTAACAACAGGTTAGGGGTGATGCTAATGACAGAGTCTCTTTAACCTGGCAGTTGTCAGATAATAGGACCGGCTTCTATTAGCCAAAGCAGATCACCACTGTAAAGGACATATTTGAACCCCTTTCTTTAAAGGGGTACTCCGGTGGAAATTTTTTATTTATTTATTTATTTTTTAAATCAACTGGTGATAGAAAGTTAAACAGATTTTTAAATGACTTCTATTAAAAAATCTTTACCCTTCCAGTACTTATTAGCAGCTGTATGCTACAGAGGAAATTCTTTTCTTTTTGAATTTCTTTTTTCGTTTTGTCCACAGTGCTCTCTGTTGACACCTCTTTCCATGTCAGGAACTGTCCAGAGCAGCATAGGTTTGCAATGGGGATTTTCTCCTGCTCTGGACAGTTCCTGATATGGGCATCAGGTGTCAGCAGAGAGCAGTGTGGAGAAGACAAAAAGGAATTCAAAAATAATTTCTTCTATAGCATACAGCTACTAAAAAGTACTGGAAGGGTAAAGATTTTTTTTTTATAGAAGTCATTTACAAATCTGTTTAACTTTCTGGCACCAATTGATTTTTAAAAAAAAGTTGTCCGGGCATGCTGGGAGTTGTAGTTTTGCAACAGCTGGAGGCACTACGGTTGGGAAACAATGCTGTAGACCTTAGCAGATAAATTTTAGGACTTACACCATATTACAATATCATAATCTTCATAGGCAGAGGTAAGAAATTCATGTAGGTATGGCCTCATAAGCTCCAATCCTGTTTCTGCACATGACCGATGGTCTAAAACAATAAAAAAAGAAAAGAAGAAATGAAGAAACAATGTCATAAAGTTGCACTGGGAAATTGTCACTTTAGCAGTTATATACAAAAAGTGGAGATCCTGCACTTCGGCTAAAAGAGGATATTTATTTAGGTCAAAAAGTCATACAAAAAATGTGCAGTACAAAAGTCAAAGAATGGAAAAGGAGAACAGATTGACACGTTTCTAGCTATGCTGGCCCTTACTCATGATCATAAAGGAGTTATCCAGTGCCAATCTTGTCCACAGTTTGTCTGTGGTATTGCAGCTTCATTCTACACAAGAACCTGAGGACAGGTGTGGTGCTGTTTTTTTGTAAGAAAGCAACTATGTTTTTCTTAACCCTGGATCACCCCCTAAAGGGGTACTCCGGTGGAAAAAATTTAAACTTTATTTATTTATTTTTAATCAACTGGTGCCAGAAAGTTAAACAGATTTGTAAATGACTTCTATTAAAACATCTTTACCCTTCCAGTACTTATTAGCTGCTGAATACTACAGAGGAAATTATTTTCTTTTTGGAACACAGAGCTCTCTGCTGACATCACAAGCACAGTGCTCTCTGCTGACATCTCTGTCCATTTTAAGAACTGTCCAGCGTAGGAGAAAATCCCCATAGCAAACATATGCTGCTCTGGATAGTTCCTAAAATGGAGAGAGATGTCTGCAGAGAGCACTGTGCTCGTGATGTCAGCAGAGAGCTCTGTGTTCCAAAAAGAAAAGAATTTCCTCTGTAGTATTCAGCAGCTAATAAGTACTAGAAGGATAAAGATTTTTTTTAAATAGAAGTAATTTACAAATCTGTTTAACTTTCTGGCACCAGTTGAAAAAAAAAAAATAAAAAAAAAAATAAAAGAAAAATTGTTTTCCACTGGAGTACCCCTTTAAAAGAGTCTCTATCACTTAAATAGGAATGCATAATGAGAAAATGACCTACTGTTTTAATCAAGTTTTTAGGTTACACATTTTTAAAGAATTTTTGGTGATATTTTTTCAAATTTCTATTTAACTTTTTATAATATAAAATAATTCTGAAACCGTGCAGTTTGAGTCTGACCACAAAGCCGAAAACTAAACTTCCTGTTCTGTCTGCTGTGATAAGAGGAGGCTGCTGGAAAGCTATCTGTAATTACAATAAAAGGCGATGCCAGTATATAGAGAAGATAATAGATGAAGCTCACAGCTCAGCCTCCATCTCCCTGTAAAATGACCTCTGTAAAGGTCACCTAGCATGCCCAGAAGCCTTTCCCATTTATTTCAATGGGACAGGTCCTGTCTAGAGATGAGCGAATTTACAGTAAATTCGATTCGTCACGAACTTCTCGGCTCGGCAGTTGATGACTTTATCCTGCATAAATGAGTTCAGCTTTCAGGTGCTCCCATGGGCTGGAAAAGGTGGATACAGTCCTAGGAGACTCTTTCCTAGGAATGTATCCACCTTTTCCAGCCCACCGGAGCACCTGAAAGCTGAACTAATTTATGCAGGATAAGTCATCACCTGCCGAGTCGAGAAGTTCGTGACGAATCGAATTTACTGTAAATTCGCTCATCTCTAGTCGTGTCTATTGTTGTCTATGTCCATGGGGCATGCAGTAAATCATATCCCTAAATGCTGTTAAAAACAGATGGCTTACCCCATAATAATGTACGAATATGAAAAAAAAAAAATAAGAAAATAGAAACATTAGAAAATGTTTCGGTACCTGGCTCTTATCAATTTAAAAAAAAATCTAGGCGTTACATTTCCTTTAAAGGGGTAAGGATAGGGGATAAGATGCCTGAACCCGGAGGTCCTGCAGCTGGGGACCCCGTGATCTTGCATGCAGCACCCCAATATAATCAGTCCCCGAAGCGTATTCACTCCGGGTCTGATTACTGGCGATTACGGGGGCCGGAGCATTGTGACCTCACAGCCCCGCCCCCTCAATGCAAGCCTATGGGAGGGGGCGTGACAGCTGCAGGACCCCCGCGATCAGGCATCTTATCCCCTATCCTTTGGATAAGGGATGAGATGTCTTAGCGCTGAAGTACCCCTTTAAAGGACATCTGCAGCCTATATACAGTTACCCTCTATCCGCAGACACACCTCTTCTATGTAGTTCTATGGGAGAGGTGGGGATGCAGCGTTCGTGCCTCCCCCATAGAGCTGTATGTGGAGGGGGGTGTACCAGCCGGCAATGCCGGGACCCCATTCCGGAGATTGCAGGGGGGGGGGGGTCCCAACGGTTGGACCCCCTGTGATCAAACACTTATCCCCTATCCTGTGGATAGGGGATAAGTGTATTTAGGCTGCAGATGTCCTTTTTAAAAAAATAAAAATAAACTACTGACTGGTCATGGAGACATATCAAAAGCTCCGATCGGTCAAGGTCTGGATGCAGAGACCCTCACTGATCCCTAGAATGAGTCAGGAGAAGCACTCACCTGAATGCTTTACTCTCTGTCTCTCTCCTCGCTGCAAAATACACATTCTATATAAAATTTATGGAGCACGTTTCCTGCAGTAAGACAAAGAGACTAGTGAAGTGGGAAGTACATTCCCCGGCTCGGCCTAGTGATCAGTGGGTGTCTCAACATTCAGACCTCGACCAATCAAAACCTTAGATGTGTCTCTAACATTTTAAAGTGTACCTGTCGTCAACAAAAACTTTTTATATAATGTAGATAATGCCATTATATGTATATTTGTAATATACATTGGTAAAAAAATATGTATATTTTTGTCCCTGCATCTGTTGCCTGTGTGTCTCTATGAGGAGTCCAAATACAGGAAGTGAGGGTGGACAAGCAAGGCTATGTGCACTAAAAAAAAAAAATTAAAAAAAAAATTAAAAAAAAAAAGCAGGACAGTGTACACTGAGGCTCTGTGACACGCCCCCGGCTCACACAGCAGGCTGATTGACAAGCCAGGAGCCTGCACACATCCCTGCTTGTCCTCATTGCACATAACCTTGTTTGTCCACCCTCACTTCCTGTTTTTGGACTCCTCATAGTGACACACAGACAATAGCAGCAGGGGCAGCAATTTTTCACCCAAAAATATACACAATGTTTAACCAATGTATATTAGAAATATACATATAATAGTATTATCTACATTATATAAAAAAGTTTTTGTTGACGACAGGTACACTTTAAAAGGGGTATTCCAGGAAAAAAATTATTTTTTTATATCAACTGGCTCCAGAAAGTTAAACAGATTTGTAAATTACTTCTATTAAAAAATCTTAATCCTTTCAATAATTATCAGCTGCTGAAGTTGAGTTGACCTTTTCTGTCTGGCAACAGTGCCCTCTGCTGACATCTCTGCTTGTCTCGGGAACTGCACAGAGTAGGAGAGGTTTGCTATGGGGATTTGCTTCTAAACTGGGCGGTTCCCGAGACAGGTGTCATCAGAGAGCACTTAGACAGAAAAGAACAACTCAACTTCAGCAGCTCATAAGTACTGAAAGGATTAAGATTGTTTAATAGAAGTCATTTACAAATCTGTTTAATTTTCTGGAGCCAGTTGATATATATAAAAAAAAAAGTTTTTTCCTGGATAACCCCTTTAAGGCCTTGTGCAGACAGCCATATTACAGCTCCGTTTATTGGGCTCCCACGAATATGCATGGGGCCTCTACTGTACCTCTGCATGCCTCCAATGGATTCTGTACAAAAAAAAAAAAAAATTAAAGATGGATCCTTGTGGCTCTGTACTACAGAACCAAGCTACATAGGGCCAAGTGCTTGGGGCCTAAAGATGAGAGCAACATAAAGGGATGACACACTAACCAAACAATGTGTAGTCAACATCTAGGACCAGCAGCTTTTTCCCTTCTCTTGGCGGATTTAGGACCTCTACCTTGTAATCTTTGACACGCCGTGAAATCTTTGCTAGATTTTCTTCTCTGAAAAGAACAATAAATGACCAAAGGCAGCTTAAATATCGGGTACATATTATCTAAGCTTGGTTACAATAATAAATACTATTTTACCTGTTTAAAAGACCATTAAATAGGATTATTAATAAGGATTAAAACCTGTGTCCCTGTAAACGTATAAATCTCTAAAGCAGAGGTCAGGGACCTTGAGAAGACAAACTGTTTGTAACCACGTCTGTCTTCTTTACTGTTGCTTAAAGGGGTTATCCAGGTAAAAAAATAAAATTATATATATCAACTGGCTCCAGAAAGTTAAACAGATTTGTAAATTACTTCTATTAAAAAATCTTAATCCTTTCAGTACTTATGAGCTTCTGAAGTTAAGGTTGTTCTTTTCTGTCTAAGTGCTCTCTGATGACACCTGTCTTGGGAAACGCCCAGTTTAGAAGAGGTTTGTTATGGGGATTTGCTTCTAAACTGGGCGTTTCCCGAGACACGTGTCATCAGAGAGCACAGAAAAGAACAACCTTAACTTCAGAAGCTCATAAGTACAGAAAGGATTAACTGCCTGCGCATGCACTCTACTTACAGGGCGCAGCGCTCATGTGACTCGCGTCACTAGGACGTGGAGGAGTCGCAGAATATGAATATGCTAACTAAGGGGATGGCTGAATGAGAAGACGGAAAGAATCGGGGGATGCCAGGCGGCGGGGCCCCGCCTCCTGCGCGTGACTCCCTGAATTCAGAAGGGGAACTTCGCCAGCCAATATTTCGGGAACCACAGCACCGATTATATTATGTCACCCCTCTTTGGATTTCTGGTCACCCACATTATAACCCAGTGTATTGGGTTTAGTGTGGGTGATCAGGGTGACAGTTTTCCTTTAAAAAGAAAAGATCTTCCTGTGGGGCAGCTGATAAGTACTGGAAGGATTAAGATTTTTAAACAGAAGTCATTTACACACGTTCTGGAACCAGTAGATTTAAAAAAAAAAAATTTTTCACTGGAGTACCCCTTTAAGCTGACCATACACATTAAATGGCTATTGGCCAACAGCTCCCTTTCCCAATCCCCTCATACACGTGCATGATCACCTAAGCCAAAGGTTCTTGTGTTCCAAATGTAGGTGATGGGTAAGCCTCTGCAAAACTCCCCCGGAGGTCTCTTATCTCACCATGAGCAAAAGAATAAGGCAGTTGAAATTAGGGATCGACCGATTATCAATATTATTACCAATATTATCGTCCGATATTCAGGATTTTTGACATTATCAGCAATTACATTGCCGATAATGCCCCGCCCCTGCCGGGCCGAGACCACCGCCGCTGCCCCATTGCCTCCCCCATCCCCGGTTTCATAATTACCTGTTCCCGGGGTCCGCGCTACTTCTGGCTCCTGCGACGTTCTGCGCAATGACGAGTGACGTCCTCAACGCGACGTCCCCGTCAGTGCGCACAGTGACAGCTCAGGACGCCACCGGAGCCAGAAGTAGCGCGGACCCCGGGAACAGGTAATTATAAAACCGGGGATGGGGGAGGCAATGGGGCAGCGGCGGTGGTAGGACTCAGGAGGACCCCAGGACAGGCAGGGGGAGAGAAGCGGGCGGCGGTCTCTGGCCCCGCAAAAGCCGCTGCAGTTCATTGATTTAAAGCGCCCGCTTTAAATCATTGATGTGCAGTGGGGCCGGGGGAGGGGATAAATAGCCGATAACTTATACCGGATTATCGGTATAAATTATCGGCTATCGGTCTCAAATTTCACATATTATCGGTATCGGCCCTAAAAAAAAAAATCAATATAGATCGATCCCTAGTTGAAAGCCAACATGTTTAATTCTTCTAATGTAAAAGTGGTCTCCCAACTCTCCCCTAGCAGCATAATCGGGTGTCAGGGGGCCCCATATACATTAGATGGTGGGCTAATTCTGCCGAAATCATCAGGTTCAGATGACATGTCTAATGTGTATGGCCAACTTTAGATAATCTCAGCCACCACAGGGCCTATATTCCCATAACTAGGGCTCCTATGGATGTCTTGGTTACAGTCAAAACTGTCCAAAAAATAAGTGACATCTCCCAGGGAGCTCTTATGGGTTCTTGATAGGGAACAGATTATTATACAATTTTTTTTTATTGCAGACAGGTCACAACAGCAAGTCAAAGTAGCGACTTGTGTCCAAAAAGAAGCAGGTTGTGATATCTGGCAATTGTCTCTGTCATAGTGGGCCTTTTGTGGCACATAATGTACAGTGATCCCTCAACTTACAATGGCCTCAACATACAATAGTTTCAACATACAATGTTTTTTTCTGGACCATTGTAACTTGAAACCAGACTCAACATACAATGTACGGACAGTCCAGATATGTGAAATGTGTCACAACTGGAGGAACTGACCAATTAGAATTGGCATTTTACTGGTAAATCACCTGTATTACTGAAGTGCATGCACTGACTGGTGTCTGGTAGCGCCCCCTACAGTACAGGGAGGTATTACATGTTCTGTAGTCTTTACCTGTATTACTGAAGTGCATGCACTGACTGGTGTCTGGTAGCGCCCCCTACAGTACAGGGAGGAACTACAAGTTCTGTACTACTCTTTACCTGTATTACTGAAGTGCATGCACTGACTGGTGTCTGGTAGCGCCCCCTACAGTAGAGGGAGGAACTACAAGTTCTGTACTATTCTTTACCTATACCAGGATTAGTTGCTCCTTTGGACACCAAGTAAGGGCGGCTCCATTTAGGACACTGTGTGTACTGTATAGGACCCTGAAAAAGCTCCTGTCCTCAACATAAACCATTGTTTCCCAACCAGGGTGCCTCCAGTTGTTGCAAAACTACATCTCCCAGCATGCCCGGACAGCCGTTGGCTGTCCGGGCATGTAGGGAGTTGTAGTTTTGCAACAGCTGGAGGCACCCTGGTTGGGAAACCCTGACATAGACAGTGATTACAGCTCCCAGCAGATCTTTATTACTTTTATATGTAAGGATTTGCTTTCTCTATATTAGTTATCTACTTATTTTTCTTTAATCCTCACTTTTTCCTATTTTTGGATGACATTTTTGGGGCTTCAGAACCAATTACCAGGTTTCCATAGAGTTATGGTCTCAACATACAATGGTTTCAACATACAATGGTCGTCCTGGAACAAATTAATATTTTAACTTGAGGGACCACTTGTACTGTAGTCATAAGATGCAATGTGACAGTGCTGTGTAGCTCCAGCCTTATAGAGACCAGCAGAAGAGGGGAACAAAATGCCAAATTTGCAGGACGCACTGTATGTCGTAGACATCATCAACTGCACAAGAATCAGGCTTAAAAAGAGTTAAATAGCAAATGCCACCACATACCGATTCTCTACCTCCACAACCTCATCTTCAATGTCGAAGTCATTCACAACATCGTCGTTGTCTGGTGGGGGACCCAGCACATCTTCCTGTAATAAAACATGGAAGAAATACAAGTTGTAGTTTTGCTACAGCTGGAGGCACACTGGTTGGGAAACACTGCTATACTCTAACGCAGGCAGACAGTTAAAGGGGAACTTTGGTACTTAGTTAAGGGGTTAAAAGGGGTACTCCGGTGAAAAACTTTTTTTTTTTCTTCTTTTAAATCAACTGGTGCCAGAAAGTTAAACAGATTTGTAAATTATTTCTATTAAAAAATCTTAATCCTTCCTGTACTTATTAGCTGCTGAATACTACAGTGGAAATTCTTTTCTGTTTGAGACACAGAGCTCTCTGCTGACATGTTAGGAACTGTCCAGGGTAAAAGGAAATCCCCATAGCAAACATATGCTGTTCTGGATAGTCCCTAAAATGGACAGAGATGTCAGCAGCGAGCACTGTGCTCATGATGTCAGCAGAGAGCACTGTGCTCATGATGTCAGCAGAGAGTTCTGTGCTTCAAAAAGAAAATAATTTCCTCTGTAGTATTCATCAGCTAATAAGTACAGGAAGGATTAAGATTTTTTAATAGTAAAAGTAATTTACAAATCTGTTTAACTTTCTGGCACCAGTTGATTTAACATGTCTGCAGGTGATGGTTAAGCCACGCCCCCTCATCCCCCCTCCCGGAGGATGGAGAGCGCAGCTCTGTATAATACAAGACGACAGGGGGAGAATGAGGACGTCCACAGCCTCTCCCCTTCCCCCACACACAGCCTCTCCCCTTCCCCCACACACAGCCTCTCCCCTCCCCCGCTCTGTCTACACAGGACCTCCTTTATCACAGGGAGGTTTCAAGTATTCACAGAGGAAAATACAGATCGGGGAGAGGACATGTGTGAGGAGACTGCACTGCGCGGGCCGGGGATTTCACCTCACACCGGCTCAGGTGAGGAGGCCGAGCATGAAGGCGGCGGGAAGGGTGGTTGTATATGTATGTAATGTATAATTAGGGGGGGGGGGGGGGTGTATGATGTGTGCATATGTATGGTGTATGTGTCATGTGTATATATGATGTGTGTATGTGTATGGTGTCCGTGTATGTGTGATGTGTGTATGATGTGGGGTGTATCAGCGGCGGGTGTATGTATGATGTGTGCATATGTATGGTGTATGTGTCATGTGTATTTATGATGTGTGTATGTAATGTATGATATAGGGGGCAGCAGCAGGTGTATGTATGATGTGTGCATATGTATGGTGTATGTGTCATGTGTATATATGAAGTGTATATGTGTATGGTGTCCGTGTATGTGTGATGTGTGTATGATGTGGGGTGTATCAGCGGCGGGTGTATGTATGATGTGTGCATATGTATGGTGTATGTGTCATGTGTATTTATGATGTGTGTATGGTGTCTGTGTATGTGTGATGTGTGTATGATGTGGGGTGTATCAGCGGCAGGTGTATGTATGATGTGTGCATATGTATGGTGTATGTGTCATGTGTGTATGGTGTCTGTGTATGTGTGATGTGTGTATGATGTGGGGTGTATCAGCGGCAGGTGTATGTATGATGTGTGTATATGTATGGTGTATGTGTCATGTGTCTATATGATGTGTGATGTGTGTATGTAATGTATGATATAGGGGCAGTGGCGGGTGTATGTATGATGTGTGCATATGTATGGTGTGAGTATATGTGTATAATGATGTGTGTATGTAATGTATGATGTGGGGGGGGGAAGCAGCGGCGGGTGTATGTATGATGTCTGTCTGTGTGTGATGTGTGTATGTAATGTATGATGTATGTATGTAATGAATGATGGGGGGGGCAGCAGCAGGTGTATGTATGATGTATGTATGTAATGTATGATATAGGGGCAGTGGCCGGTGTATGTATGATATGTGTATGTATGTATGTCTTGTTCAGGGGCGGACTGACAAGTGCTGCTGCCAGTTGTGTTATCTAATATTATTTATTTTCAGTGGTTTCTGGCCCCCCGCACTAAATTGCACCCCCAGAATCCCGCCCCCCCTTCAAACTCACCCGCCGACCAAGAGCCCCAAGGATGCACACAAACACACCCGAACCAAAACTACAACTCCCAGCATGTTGCACCATAACCTAAACTGTAGAACTATAAAGTGCAACATGCTGGGAGTTGTAGTTTTGGTTCGGGTCAGCTGCAGAGCCATAGGCTGTATCAGGGCATGATGATGTCCCGTCCCGGGAGCTGTGCATGATGGGAGAATATCCCCATAGGAGCTGGACAGCTCCTGGGACGTGAGTCATCAGAAAGCAGCTAGACAGAAAACAACAACTCAACTTCAGAAGCTAATAACTATTGGAAGGATTAAGATTTTTTAATAGAAGTCATTTACACATCTGTTTAACTTTCCGGAGCCAGTTGATATATATAAAAAAAGTTTTGGCCTGGAATACCCCTTTAATTTGTATTTTATGTGATGTATCAGAACACAGTCTAAGTTGGTGAAGTGAAATGAGAAAAATATATAAATAAAACTATTGTTTAGAAATAGAAAACGTGTGTGCGTATGTATTCACCCCCTTTGTTAGAAAGCTCATAAAAAGCTCTGGTGCAACCAGTCACATGATTGGTTACACGATGTCCACCTGTGTGCAATCTGTGTGTCACATGATCTGTCATTACATATACACACCTTTTTTGAAAGGCCCCAGAGGCTACAACACCTCCGCGGAATTACGTGCTGTGAACATAAACATCAGTGTGAATGGGTCTTCCGCGAGACCCGTTCACACTGCAGAATTTCAGCGGCGGACAATTTGGCGGCCGCCAGAATGGAATCTCCGCTCGCGGAATTCTGCGAGCGGAGATTCCATTCATTATCCGTAGTGTGAACATACCCTAAGCAAGAGACATTAGTAACCAAACACTGCCATGAAGACCAAGGAACTCTCCAAACAAGTAAGGGACAGCGTTGTTGAGAAGTACAAGTCAGGGTTAGGTTATAAAAAAAAAAATATCCAAATCTTTGATGATCCCCTGGAGCACCATCAAATCTATCATAACCAAATAGAAAGAACATGGCACAACAGTAAACCTGCCAAGAGACGGTTGCCCACCAAAACTCACAGACCGGGCAAGGAGGGCATTAATCAGAGAGGCAGCACAGAGACCTAAGGTAACCCTGGAGGAGCTGCAGAGTTCACAGCAGAGACTGGAGGATCTGTACATAGGACAACAATAAGCCGTACGCTAGGGTTGGGCGGTATAACCAAATATGTGTATTTTCTTAACTTACGGTGGTTCCACGGTATATAACGGTATTTTCTCACTCCCCCAAATCACGGCGTCTAAAGAGTTAATACCAAAAAGGGTGCATCAATAGGGGCATAGATGCCCACGACAAGGAAATAATTCTACCGCTGTACAAATCACTAGTCAGACCACACATAGAATACCGTGTACAGCACTGGTCAGACCACACATAGAATACTGTGTACAGTACTGGTCAGACCACACATAGAATACCGTGTACAGTACTGGTCAGACCACACATAGAATACTGTGTACAGTACTGGTCAGACCACACATAGAATACCGTGTACAGTACTGGTCAGACCACACATAGAATACCGTGTACAGTACTGGTCAGACCACACATAGAATACTGTGTACAGTACTGGTCAGACCACACATAGAATACTGTGTACAGTACTGGTCAGACCACACATAGAATACTGTGTACAGTACTGGTCAGACCACACATAGAATACTGTGTACAGTACTGGTCAGACCACACATAGAATACCGTGTACAGTACTGGTCAGACCACACATAGAATACTGTGTACAGTACTGGGCACCAGTGTACAAGAAAGATACAGTGGAGCTGGAGAGGGTTCAAAGACGGGCAACCAGGGTAATAGGGGAATGGGAGGACTACAGTACCCAGAAAGATTATCAGAATTAGGGTTATTTAGTTTAGAAAAAAGAAGGCTTAGGGGAGACCTAATAACTATGTATAAATATACCAGGGGACAGTATAGAGATCTCTCCCATAATCTATTTATACCCAGAACTGTATCTATAACAAGGGGGCATCCTCTACGTCTAGAGGAAAGAAGGTTTCTACACCAGCACAGACGGGGGTTCTTTACTGTAAGAGCAGTGAGACTGGAATTCTCTCCCGGAGGAGGTGGTCATGAGGAACTCTGCAAAAGAAGTTAAAACTGGTCTGGATGGATTTTTGGAGAATAATAACATTACTGGTTATGGATTCTAGATTTATAGGGACAGAACGTTGATCCGGGGATTTATTCTGATGCCATATTTGGAGTCGGGAAGGAATTTTTACCTCTAGTATGAGGGTTTTTTGTCTTCCTCTGGATCAACTCAGTAGGGACTCATTAGGGTTATAGGTTGAACTTGATGGACTCTGGTCTTTTTTCAACCTTCTGAACAATGTTACTATGTTACCAGAGGACATCAGCCCAATCGTCGATGTCCGGTATTAGCCGCGGGTCCTGGTTGCTGATAGCAACCGGGACCCCGCAGATAAAACGCGCGCTCAGCTTCTGAGATCGGGCGCCAGCCACGGACGTAAATATACGTCGGTGGTCGTTAAAGGGGTTCTCCGGTGCTCAGACATCTTATCCCCTATCCAAAGGATAGGCGATAAGATGCCTGATCGCGGGAGTCCCGGGATCTTGCACAAGGCCGGCGGCGTGTGACGTCACGCTCCACCCCTCAATGAAAGCCCACGGGAGGGGGCGTGACAGCTATCATGCCCCCTCCCGTAGGCTTGCATTGAGGGGCGGAGCGTGACGTCACACGCCGCCGGCCTTGTGGTCGTCCGTAATCAGACCCGGAGCGAACACGCTCCGGGGACTGATTATAAACAGGGTGCCGCGTGCAAGATCCCGGGGGTCCCCAGCGGCGGGACTCCTGCGATCAGGCATCTTATTCCCTATCCTTTGGATAGGGGATAAGATGTCTAAGCACCGGAGAACCCCTTTAAGGGGTTAAAGATTGCTGTTCACAAGCGCAAACCATCCAACTTGAAGGAGCTGGAGCAGTTTTGCAAAGAGGAATGGGCAAAAATCCCAGTGGTAAGATGGTGGCAGTTCATAGAGACTTATCCAAAGCAACTTGGAGCTGTGATTGCCACAAAATGTGGCTCTACAAAGTATTGACTTTAGGGGGGGTGAATAGTTATGCACATTGACTTTTTCTGTTATTCTGGCCTATTTGTTGTTTGCTTCACAATAATTAAAAAATATATTTCTTCAAAGTTGTGGCTATGTTCAGTAAATTAAATAAGTAAGTAAATAATCAAAATTAGTAAGTAAATTATCAAAAATCCTCAAACAATCCATGTTAATTCCAAGCTTTGAGGCACCAAAAAATACGGAAAAAGTAAAAAAAAGGGGGGGGTGAATACGTTTGCAATGCACTGTATGTACCTATTTAAACAGGGGGGGGTGGGGGCGGGGAGTCACAGTGGTCCCCTATGGTTAGTTGATAACATGTGTAGATGGGAATACCTCTTTAAAGCCACAGGGAATATAGAAGTATACAGCACAATATACTTACCAGACTCTCTTCCCGGGATCCCATCATCATAATCTTCGTATTTGGTTTTAACTTCAGGACCCCCAGCTTCACACTGTTATCTGCTGGTTTACCTGGAAAGTATATCAAAGCGAATACATAAGCATAAGACGGATGTGAATGATTCCACTATCAAGACTACACCATCAAAGTGGGTTTTACATATGCAGATTACTAGTATACCCCAGTGTTTCCCAACCAGGGTGCCTCCAGCTGTTGCAAAACGATAACTCCCAGCAGGCCTGGAAAGCCTTTGGCTGTCCGGGCCTGCTGGGAGTTATCGTTTTGCAACAGGTGAAGGCACCCTGGTTGGGAAACGCTGCCATACCCTAAAGCAGGCGGATAGGTAAGGGGTACTCCGGTGGAAAACAATTTTTTTTTCAAACTACTCTGGTGGAAAATTATTATTTTTAATCAATTGGTGCCAGAAAGTTAAACAGATTTTTAAATTACTTCTATTAAAAATATATTTACCCTTCCAGTACTTTTTAGCAGCTGTATGCTACAGAGGAAATTCTTTTCTTTTTGAATTTCTTTTTTGTCTTGTCCACAGTGCTCTCTGCTGACGCCTCTGTCCGTGTCAGGAACTGTTCAGAGCAGCATGGGGATTTTCTCCTCCTCTGGACAGTTTCTGACAAGTGTCAGCAGAGAGCACTGTGGACAAGACAATAAAGAAATTTAAAAAGAAAAAGAATTTCCTCTGTAGATTACAGCTGCTAATAAGTACTGGAAGGGTAAAGATTTTTTAATAGAAGTCATTACAAATCTGTTTAACTTTCTGGCACCAGTTGATTACCCCTTTAAATTGGGGAAATTAAGGAAGGGACAGACTATCATGATTTCTGGGAAGAGGGGTGTCAGCCAGTCAACCATGATCACTGGCGAGGGTGTAAGGTTAGGTTCTGGCCTACACCCCTGGCTTGGGGAAGTGGGGGTAGCAGCTGGTCCATCATGATATCTGTAAATTGGGTGTGGGGCAGTCATCTATGATCAGTGGTGGGGGTAATGGGGAGCTCGGACAAGCCTGGAACACTAGCTTTAGAAAGGGGAGGCGCAACATTTCCATCATGATCACTAGGACGGGGGGTGTCAAGTAGTAAGCCCATTATAACTGGCTGATTGTGCATAGGCACTGATGGACCATACCACTAACTTGAGAAAATGGGGGAATTAGGGTGCGTTCAAACTGAGTAATTCAAGAGGAATTTATTTGAGTAATTCCTCTTGAATTCTCCGTTCCAAATTAGGGTGCATTCACACCCCGTTTTGTACATACGGGTGCCGGATCCGGCGGGGGGAGGGGCAAACCGGGCACTCCCGTACCCCGACCGGATCAGCCCTTGACTCCATTTACTTTAATGATCCGACCGGAGTCAGACGGCGACTCTGGTCAGCTCAGTTTTGACCCGTATGCGGTTTCCTGACCAGACCTAAAACCGTAGTATTCTAAGGTTTTAGATCCGGTCCAAAACCGCATACGAGTCAAAACTGAGCCGACCGGAGTCACCGTCTGACTCCGGTCGGATCATTAAAGTAAATGGAGTCAAGGGCTGATAAGGCCGGGGTAAGGGAGCACCCGGTTTGCCCCTCCCACCGCCGGCACCCGTATGTACAAAACGGGGTGTGAATGCACCCTCAATGCACATCTCCTCTGCCCATTGACCTTAATGTTTTTTTCTGCTGTCCTGTTCACACTGCAGAAATTCTGCTAGAAAAATTCCAACGCTGAATTCCTTTCCGCTTGAAGAAAGAACATGTTCAAGCGGAATCTGCGAGCAGAAACCAAGAGAAGTCAATGGTAAAAAAAATATTCTGCCCAACATCGTTTTCAAGCGGAATTCAGAAAAGTAGATTAAATAGCCTCCTCCTTCATTTCTCTTCATTTCCGCATGGAAATTCCGCTTGATGGATGAAATGACAGAAGGCAACAATTTCCTGACCGAAATGATTCCTCGCGAATTCCTCAGTGTGAACGCACCCTTACTGGGAAGGGGATATTGGGCAGTCAGCTTATGGCCAATGGGGGGATGGAAAGACAAGTGCTGGCCTGGACCATCACCTTGGGGAGAGGGGGTGCAGCTAGGGCTGGGTAGTATACCGGTTCATACCGAATACCGAAATTTTTGTGCTGCACGATATGAATTTCCCCCATACCGCAATACCGGTTTGGCCCCTCCCCCTCGGGAATTAATTATCAGCCCAGTGCTGCGCTGTCCCCACATCTGGGAACTAATCATATGTGACCCGCGAGCACTGTTCTGCCCCCCCCCCCCCCCAATTATCAGCCCAGCGCTGCACTGTCCCCATTGGGGTAAATATTCATATCACCTGCAAGCGCTGCCCTCCTCGTCCTCCTGTTTGTTGCGGCCGCCGGCGCTGACACTCTATACTGTACGCTGTATCCCTATGCCCGGGCTGCAAAAGATAAACAAAATAAACTCTAACTCACCTTCCCCATTGGTCCGGACCAGCTTCCTAGGGTCGTGAACGTCGGACAGCCGTCAGCCTATCACCGTCAGCAGCGATGTTCCGCCTCGGCCGGTGATAGGTTTAGCGCACTGTCATGTAAAGAGCCGGCTTCTTACATGACAGTGGGCGGAACATCACTGCGGCCGGTGATAGGCTGACGGCTGTCCGACATTCACGTCCCCAGGAAGAGCGTAAGGCCGACGTAGGAAGGTGAGTTAAAGTTAATTTTGTTTACCTTTTGCAGCCCGGGCGATACAGGGATACAGCGTACAGTATAGAGTGTCAGCGCCGGCGGCCGCAACAAACAGGAGGACAAGGAGGGCAGCGCTTGCGGGTGATATGTGAGTATTTACCCCGATGGGGACAGCGCAGCGCTGGGCTGATAATTTTTTTTTTTTTGGGGGGGGGGGGGGGGGGATACCGTTATATACCGTGGAACCGCCATGTTACAAAAATACCGCCCAGCCCTAGGTGCAGCCGATTCATCTTGATCACTAGGAAGGTGTTGTCAGCCCATGATCACTGGTTGGGGCTCAAGAGCCACTAATGGACCATTCCACTGCCTCAGGAAAATGGGGAATCTCTGATAAGGGGGGGTGTTGGGCAGTCAGTCACCAGTTGGGGGGCATTAGAGCCATGATCCCTACTTTGGGGGGGGGGGGGCATAGAAGTCTTACACATTCTCAAGATCACTGCTATCCCAATAGATTCCTCTTCCAGACTCTACACCGCTGTTTCCAAACCAGGGTGCCTCCAGCTGTTGCAAAACTACAACTCCCAGCATGCTCGGACAGCCAACGGCTGTCCGAGCATGCTGGGAGTTGTAGTTTTGCAACAGCTGGAGGCACCCTGGTTTGGAAACACTGCTCTACACTATTGGTCTCACTCCTGCAGCCAAACTACAACTCCCAGCATGCAATCTGGTAGCTGGGGCTCTAGGACCGGAGGGCACCTCGTCATCTCACCCTTATACTTAAGGCCCAGCAGTTTCTGTCGCTCCGGTAGGACCCCGGTGAGGCTCTTCAAGGAATGCTTCAGATCCATCACCGTGTCCTCCTCAGACAGGGCAGACAACGGGAACTCCTGGCCGCACCACTTGATGATCAAAGAGAGGGTCATCGCCTTGGAATCGGGGTTCCCGGCCATGTCAGTGGATGTCCTGTACCGGAGGGGGCGCTACACCATCAGAGCCGCGCTACTATACACCCACAAGGGTCACTTCCATGAAAGAACCGGAACCGGCGCCTCAAGACACCACAACACAGCCAGACAGACAAAGCGGACGTGACGTACGAGTGACGTCTGACTGCGTCACTGCCCGCAGTGCCCGGTAGTCATGGTTACGCTTCCTGAAATGGCCAGCTGCCGTCACGTGATCCGCTCCAAATTTACATATACCAGGTGGCTGCTGTCCGTCGCACTCGGCCAGTCATGCGGTCTGGTGTTGCCCATAGCAACCAATCAGCGCTCGGCTTTATTTTAACTAGAACCAGCTAAGAAAGGAAAGCTGAGCCGTGATTGGTTGCTATGGGCAGTGCTGTCCTCGATGACAACAATAACAGCCAATCAGAGGCCAGCTTTCCTTTCCTTAGTACAAGTTTAGAAATGAAAGTTGAATTCTTATTGGTTTGTGAGAACTATAGTGCTATTCTGTAGCGCAGTACAAAGATTGTGACTAGAGATGAGCGAATTTACAGTAAATTCGATTCGTCACGAACTTCTCGGCTCAGCGGTTGCTGACTTTTCCTGCATAAATTAGTTCAGCTTACAGGTGCTCTGGTGGGCTGGAAAAGGTGGATACATTCCTAGGAAAGAGTCTCCTAGGACTGTATCCACCTTTTCCAGCCCACGGGAGCACCGGAAAGCTGAACTAATTTATGCAGGAAAAAGGCATTAACTGCCGAGCCGAGAAGTTCGTGACGAATCGAATTTACTGTAAGTTCGCTCATCTCTAATTGTGACCGTTCACATCAGCCCATGTTCCGAGTGAGGCCGGGTTCGCAGCACGTTTTAGCAATATAGTTCCCGTATACGTTTTCAATTTGAAAACCGTACGGAACCGTATTAAAAACCGTGTGCATTGACTCTCCATTGAAAACCGTTTGTGTCCGTTTTGCATCCTGTACAGTTTTGCCAGTTTTTTTCCTGTACCCAAAACCGTAGCCTACCACGGTTTTTGGTCCAGTTTAAAAACCGTATTTAAATGTATATGTTTTTTTTTTTTAATATGGGGGTCAATGGGAACCGTACAGAACTGTATGTGCGTACGGTTCCATCCGGTTTTCACCATACGGTTTTTAACTTTGCACAGTTTTTTTCATGGAATTTCACTCAAAACAAGTAAAACTTTATTCATAATGGAGTGAAAAGTTAAAAACGTATATGTTTTTTTTCTTAAAAACGGATGCAACCGAACATCATTTTTTAAAACCGTATACGGCTTTCAAATGTATACATGTTAAAATTTGTACACACGTTTTGATACAGTTTAGTCCGGTTTTGAGGTATCCGTTTTCCATCAAAAACCTGATGCGGAAACTGTATTGCAAAAACGTGATGTGAACCCAGCCTGAAGCTCATAATCTAATCCAATGGCCCGTAGGGCCCTTTTACATAATTTACATCTCTCTGACAGGGGTGTGGAAATTTAATAAAAAAATGTCCCTCTGGTACTGGGTTCCAACGTGCCTTCTGTTCTGAGCTCATGTTGGCGCTGTGGTGGTGACGAGGGTACTATGACGCATATCTGGTGGAGTTGTCCCCAACTTTTGTCCTTTTGGCGATCAGTTCTCCAAGTAGTTGGGGATGTGACCGGGGTCCAGGTCCCTTCTAGTCCGGAAGCTGCCCTGCTTTATATGTTCCCAATGGCGCAAGCGAAATATAAAAAGTCCCTTGCACGACATCTCCTTCAGGCCGCCAAAACTTTTATCCCTAGACACTGGAAAAGAAAGCCCTGTCCCTCCCTCTCTTGAGGAGTGGTTTGCTGAAGTAGCGCACATTAAACATATGGAGGAACTCCTGGTTGTCCACCCTAAGGATGTTACCAGACTAGCCGATACCTGGCTCCCGTGGTCTACCTTCTGCTCCTCCCCTGGATACCGGCTCCTGTGCTAAATCCTGCGTGTCTGGATCTGTTCCGCCAGCCCTGCTGCCTCTGCCCGGAGCTCCATGCGGCTCGGTCTGGGTCTCCTTGTTTTGTGTCTGTTTGTCTGGTTGTCCTCTAGTGTGCTCTTCTTTCTGTTACCCCCTCTATGTCCCTGTAGTGTCTTCTCATAGGGGGAAATTAAAATGGCACAAGGGGGATCCTCTGACCCCTCCCCCCTTTCCATTTCAACCCTCCCCCACCAATCCCCCTGCCGTACCCATTTCACTTGATTACCCCCCCCCCATCTGATCCCCCTGCCATACCCATTTCAATTGATCCCCCTTCCATACCCATTTCAATTCATCCCCCCTCTGATTCCCCTGCCATGCCCATTTTAATTGATATCCCCCTGCCATACCCATTTCAATCCCCCCTGTGCCATTTCAGTGCAATATGTAAGGCCTGTGTGGGCAATTTGTGAGGCCTAATTTTCCTTGTAGTGGTGCTGGCAGGAAGCCTGCCTGTGGTAAGTGCTTTTAAAAAGCTGCAAAAAAGTCTCAACCCCCTGTGTCTGTATGATTAATATGTAGCACAAAAGCAAAAGTAAAGCAAAAAAAAAAGCAAAAAATTCTAAACTCGCATATCAAAGACACAATGATAACTGTCCCCCCACACACCCCAGTTCTTTGGTTTTACACCTTTAACCCCTTAAGGGTGTTACACAGTAACCCCACGTCATATCACGGCGGGCCCGGCGTCATAGTGAAGCCGGGACCCGCCTCTAATAGCGCGCAGCGCCGCGCGCTATTAACCCTTTAGCCGCGCGCTCTAAGCTGAGCCGTGCGGCTAAAAGTGAAAGTGAAAGTTGCCGGGTAGCTCAGTCGGGCTGTTCGGGATAGCCGCGGCTAATCGGGGCATCCCGAACAGCTGACAGGACAGTGGGAGGGCCCCTACCTGCCTCCTCGCTGTCCGATCGCCGAATGACTGCTCAGTGCCTGAGATCCAGGCATGAGCAGTCATGCGGCAGAATCGTTGATCACTGGTTTCTTATGAGAAACCAGTGATCAATGATGAAGATCAGTGTGTGCAGTGTTATAGGTCCCTATGGGATAACAATGATCAGTGTGTGCAGTGTTATAGGTCCCTATGGGATAACAATGATCAGTGTGTGCAGTGTTATAGGTCCCTATGGGATAACAATGATCAGTGTGTGCAGTGTTATAGGTCCCTATGGGATAACAATGATCAGTGTGTGCAGTGTTATAGGTCCCTATGGGATAACAATGATCAGTGTGTGCAGTGTTATAGGTCCCTATGGGACCTATAACACTGCAAAAAAAAAGTGAAAAAAAAAGTGAATAAAGATCATTTAACTCCTCCCCTATTAAAAGTTTGAATCACCCCCCTTTTCCAATAAAAAAAAAAAACACAGTGTAAATAAAAATAAACATAAACATATATGGTATTACCGCGTGCGGAAATGTCCGAATTATAAAAATATATCATTAATTAAACCGCTCGGTCAATGGCGTGCGCGCAAAAAAATTCCAAAGTCCAAAATAGTGCATTTTTGGTCACTTTTTATATCATTTAAAAATCAATAAGTCCTATCAATGCAAAAATGGTACCGTTAAAAACTTCAGATCACGGCGCAAAAAATGAGCCCTCATACTGCCCCATACACGGAAAAATAAAAAAGTTATAGGGGTCAGAAGATGACAATTTTAAACGTATTAATTTTCCTGCATGTAGTTATGATTTTTTCCAGAAGTCCGACAAAATCAAACCTATATAAGTAGGGTATCATTTTAATTGTATGGACCTACAGAATAAAGATAAGGTGTCATTTTTACCGAAAAATGTACTACGTAGAAACGGAAGCCCCCAAAAGTTAAAAAACTGCATTTTTTTTTCAACTTTGTCGCACAATGATTTTTTTTTCCGTTTCACCGTAGATTTTTGGGCAAAATGACTGACGTCATTACAAAGTAGAATTGGTGGCGCAAAAAATAAGCCATCATATGGATTTTTAGTTGCAAAATTGAAAGAGTTATGATTTTTTAAAGGCAAGGAGCAAAAAACAAAAATACAAAAACGGAAAAAACCCCGTTCCTTAAGGGGTTAATGGTTGTGATGTCAATGCATGCACTATTGTCTGCTCAGGTGACCTATTGTTTATACTGATGTGGTGTCCTGGTTCCGGACATGGTCCTGTACCTTGTGTCGTAAGTCCCCATAGTCAGAGTTCCTTCGTCCTGATAGGAGTCTCTTAAAGGGATAACTCCTAGTCGCCTCTTCCTTCTTTAATTTCATGAGTATATTGTATATAATTTATTGTATAAAGGTTACTTCCAGGACCTTAGGTCATGTGATCTACAGTAAATGTGTTATGCTAAGGTTAAGGACCTTCCAGGTCACGTGATTGTGCCACCTGATGTACCACAATCCTTTGTAATAGGACTGACAGGTTTGGGGATCCAATAAGCTTTGAGACTGCCCCCTTGCCATATAAGGGCGCTGTTTCCAATCATCTCTCTCTTGGGCTCCGGACTAACAGAGAGAACACAGCTCCGTGAATACCTACAAGACAAATCTAGGCCTGAAGCCTATCTCTTCAGCATCTTGCTAACCGTGAGTTTATCCAACTCTCTCCTAAAATCCTATGTGACTACTGAACCTAAATCAAACCCCTAAATTCAGTGGAACAGTGTAAAAAAGCCTCAAAGCTTATTCCCTACAAGGTCCCAACCAACCTGTGAGGAGCCTAAGTACCGGTCCTCTGTATAGACTGTTCGCTGATTTTATCCTGCATAAAATCTGCAATAAAGTTATTTTCCAGTTTACTAAACCTCCGGTTGTGGACAATCTTTTATTCCTCCGTATCGTTCCTGGGACGGGTCGCGGTAGGATATACAGTGCATAGTGAAAGTATTCGGCCCTCTTGAACTTTTCAACCTTTTGCCACATTTCAGGCTTCAAACATAAAGATATAAAACTGTAATTTTTTGTGAAGAATCAACAACAAGTGGGACACAATCATGAAGTGGAACGAAATTTAATGGATATTTCAAACTTTGTTAACAAATAAAAATCTGAGAAATTGGGCGTGCAAAATTATTCAGCCCCTTTACTTTTAGTTCAGCAAACTCTCACCAGAAGTTCAGTGAGGATCTCTGAATGATCCAATGTTGACCTAAATGACTAATGATGATAAATAGAATCCACCTGTGTGTAATCAAGTCTCCGTATAAATGCACCTGCACTGTGATAGTCTCAGAGGTCCGTTTAAAGCGCAGAGAGCATCATGAAGAACAAGGAACACACCAGGCAGGTCCGAGATACTGTTGTGGAGAAGTTTAAAGCCGGATTTGGATACAAAAAGATTTCCCAAGCTTTAAACATCCCAAGGAGCACTGTGCAAGGGATAATATTGAAATGGAAGGAGTATCAGGCCACTGCAAATCTACGAAGACCTGGCCGTCCCTCTAAACTTTCAGCTCATACAAGGAGAAGACTGATCAGAGATGCAGCCAAGAGGCCCATGATGACTCTGGATGAACTGCAGAGATCTACAACTGAGGTAGGAGACTCTGTCCATAGGACAACAATCAGTCGTCTACTGCACAAATCTGGCCTTTATGGAAGAGTGGCAAGAAGAAAGCCATTTCTTAAAGATATTCCTAAAAAGTGTTGTTTAAAGTTTGCCACAAGCCACCTGGGAGACACATCAAACATGTGGAAGAAGGTGCTCTGGTCAGATGTAACCAAAATCGAACTTTTTGGCAACAAGGCAAAACGTTATGTTTGGCATAAAAGCAACAAAGCTCATCACCCTGAACACACCATCCCCGCTGTCAAACATGGTGGCAGCATCATGGTTTGGGCTTTTCTTCAGCAGGGACAGGGAAGATGGTTAAAATTGATGGGAAGATGGATGGAGCCAAATACAGGATCATTCTGGAAGAAAACCTGATGGAGTCTGCAAAAGACATGAGACTGGGACGGAGATTTGTCTTCCAACAAGACAATGATCCAAAACATAAAGCAAAATCTACAATGGAATGGTTCACAAATAAACATATCCAGGTGTTAGAATGGCCAAGTCAAAGTCTAGACCTGAATCCAATCGAGAATCTGTGGAAAGAACTGAAAACTGAAGTTCACAAACGCTCTCCATCCAACCTCACTGAGCTGTTTTGCAAAGAGGAATGGGCAAAAATGTCAGTCTCTCAATATGCAAAACTGATAGAGACTTACAGCTGTAATCGCAGCAAAAGGTGACGCTACAAAGTATTAACTCAAGGGGGCTGAATAATTTTGCATGCCAAATTTTCCAGTTTTTTATTTGTTAAAAAAGTTTGAAATATCCATTAAATTTCGTTCCACTTCATAATTGTGTCCCACTTGTTGTTGATTCTTCACAGAAAATTACAGTTTTATATCTTTATGTTTGAAGCCTGAAATGTGGCAAAAGGTCGAAAAGTTCAAGGGGGCCGAATACTTTCACTATGCACTGTATATATGAGGAGGAACCCGCACCCTGGCATCACGACAGTTAAGGGTTAATGCAACACCCTTTCATCACTGCACAGCTACACCACCTACCCTACACCCCCAAGCTTAGCACACTGATGTCACCATGTCAGAGCAGGCAATGATCCATAAGTATGCTAGGTAAGTATATTGGGATATTGCCCAAAAAGCCTAGAGAAATCCCTATAATTTCCCCAACATTTCAACATTGTCCACATCTGTGCACTTCATGGCTCTAACCACAACGTAATAAACTACAGCACATAAACTACGCTGACTTATTTCATGCCAGGAACTGTTTCATAACTTTTAATATGACCTATTTTACCTTGGCGGTGTTACATAATCTATGTGCCAATGTTCCAAATACGTCAAAGCCTCCACATACTTTTACTGTCGAATATTGTAGGTCATATATGGGTTATTACAAGCTTGGCAGCTTATTCTGCCCTACTCTCTTATAGACATTGATGTAGCTCACGTAAAGGCTAGGTTCACACTTACAAAGCTCCGGATGGAAAAATTCTGTCCGGAGCTTCCGAGTGCAGACAGCATTGTCTGCGGAGGAAATTCTGCCTGAAGAATGGACAAGACCATTCTTTGGCGGTGGTATTTCAGCGTTGGAATGTCCTCCATTGAAATTCTGTAGTGTGCACTCTGCAGCGGAATCCTATTGCCAGCAATGGTATTCTGCTTCACCGGAAGCGGAATTCCGGTCGGAAATTCTGTAGTGTTCACCCAGCCAAAATGTGCTTCCCATATAGCTTACTCTATGGAAGAGTCACATATATGGAGGTGATCCAAATGGTAATGCAGATCAATGACCTTTTAAAATGGACACCTACAAGATCAACTGATGCATCCAAGATTTATATGTCTATAAATATTTGTTATATTAAAGCAATACATCTCAAATCACTTGCCCAATGAAGAATCAGTTCCGTGTTTGAAACGCGTTGCTTTTATACAATAAAATAGCTGATGATTAGATAAACTTTGGATGCATCATTTTACCAAGAAAGGCGCCTATAAGATGTCCATTTTAAAGGTCACTGACCTGTATTACCATTTGAATCTTACTACTACAGTCTACTGGACCCAAATGGAGCCAGAGGCTACTGACCCTCTATAGGCATATCTACATATTTTCAGAGGTATTGCGCTCCTAACGCAGCCCCCTTAAGTAAGCGCTATATACTGTCATGGCCATAAATGTTGGCACCCCTGAAATTTTTCAAAAAAATGAACTATTTGTCACAGAAAAGGATTGCAGTAACACGTTTTGCTATACACATGTT
Source organism: Hyla sarda (assembly GCF_029499605.1). Classification (NCBI taxonomy): domain Eukaryota; kingdom Metazoa; phylum Chordata; class Amphibia; order Anura; family Hylidae; genus Hyla; species Hyla sarda. The sequence goes on from NC_079192.1 coordinate 400,305,398, forward strand.
TATTCCCTTTGTGTGTATTGGAACTAAACCAAAAAAGGGAGGAAAAAAAGCAAATTGGACATAATGTCACCAAACTCCAAAAATGGTCTGGACAAAATTATTGGCACCCTTTAAAAATTGTGGATAAATAAGATTGTTTCAAGCATGTGATGCTCCTTTAAACTCACCTGGGGCAAGTAACAGGTGTGGGCAATATAAAAATCACACCTGAAAGCAGATAAAAAGGAGAGAAGTTCACTTAGTCTTTGCATTGTGTGTCTGTGTGTGCCACACTAAGCATGGAGAACAGAAAGAGGAGAAGAGAACTGTCTGAGGACTTGAGAACCAAAATTGTGGAAAAATATCAACAATCTCAAGGTTACAAGTCCATCTCCAGAGATCTAGATTTGCCTTTGTCCACAGTGCGCAACATTATCAAGAAGTTTGCGACCCATGGCACTGTAGCTAATCTCCATGGGCATGGACGGAAGAGAACAATTGATTAAAAGTGTCAACGCAGGATAGTCTGGATGAGGGATAAGCAGCCCCAAACAAGTTCCAAAGATATTCAAGCTGTCCTGCATGCTCAGGGAGCATCAGTGTCAGTGCAAACTATCCATCAACATTTAAATGAAATGAAACGCTATGGCAGGAGACCCAGGAGGACCCCACTGCTGACACAGAGACATGAAAAGGCAAGACTACATTTTGCCAAAATGAACTTGAGTAACCAAAATCCTTCTGGGAAAACATCTTGTGGACAGATGAGACCAAGATAGGGCTTTTTGGTAAAGCACATCATTCTACTGTTTACCGAAATGGAATGAGGCCTACAAAGAAAAGAACACAGTACCTACAGTGAAATATGGTGGAGGTCAATGATGTTTTGGGGTTGTTTTGCTGCCTCTGGCACTGGATGCCTTGAATGTGTACAAGACATCATGAAATCTGAGGATTACCAACGGATTTTGGGTCACACTGTACAGCCCAGTGTCAGAAAGCTGGGTTTGCGTCCGAGATCTTGGGTCTTCCAGCAGGACAATGACCACAAACATACGTCAAAAAGCCCCCAGAAATGGATGACAACAAAGCACCGGAGAGTTCTGAAGTGGCAGCAATGAGTCCAGATCTAAATCCCATTGAACACCTGTGGAGAGATCTTAAAATTGATGTTGGGAAAAGGCGCCTTCCAATAAGGGACCTGGAGCAGTTTGTAAAGGAAGAGTGGTCCAACATTCCGGCTGAGAGGTGTAAGAAGCTTATTGATGGTTATAGGAAGCCACTGATTTCACTTATTTTGTCCAAAGGGTGTGCAACCAAATATTAAGTTAAGGGTGGCAATAATTTTGTCCAGACCATTTTTGGAGTTTGGTGACATTGGGGGGTATTTATCAAAGGATTTATGTGTTTTTTTTCACGTAACTTTGCAATACTTTGGCACAGTCTCTTTTTGCGCCAAAGTTTGGCGCATCTTCTCCACTGTCATTTTTACAACTTTCTCAAGATCACACGGTCCTGTGTGTGATTTCAGCTTTAGTCAGTAATTCATCATTTGAGCCAATCGATCTTTGGCGCAATTTTGGCGCAAATCCCGGGTTTTTTTGGGCGCAAATCCCCGCCAAGAAATTTTGCACATGGAAAACACACTTACCAATGTCAGAAAATGTAAAGGCGTCAAAATACATTAAAACTTTTTTTTTTTGTGAAAGCAGCGACGCCTCCGGGGCTGCTCAATACTATCCTGCGACATAGTTGTCTCTGAGGGACCTTCACCCTCCTTTGAGCCGGCATTGGACATGGCCACACAGGTTCAGGAAAGGTAAACACTAAAGCAGTGGTCCCCAACCTGCGGACCTCCAGATGTTGCAAAACTACAACTCCCAGCATGCCCGGACAGCCAACAGCTGTCCGTGCATGCTGGGAATTGTAGTTTTGCAACATCTGGAGGTCCGCAGGTTGAAGACCACTGCACTAAAGTAAAAAAAAAACAAAAAAACTACCCAAGTTGAAAATAAAATCCCTTTCACATGGTGGCTATAAACCCCACAAAAGAAAATAACTCATGTCGCTTGCTGATATACTGCAGGAGGGACTCTGAAATGGCTGCTCTACAGGGTAAAATACGCGTCCTCTGTGGGGGTAAGTTCTGTGTAAAAGGCGCTGGGAACAGCTGATTTCAACATTTGAGCCAAAATTACTAACAACTTGCACCAAATGATAAATTTGGTGCATGTCCACGAAAACCAATGTGAAAAAAAAAGGGTAAAAAGAAACTGTCAACAGGCAAAATTGATAAATACCCCCCATTATATCCAATTTGCTTTTTTTCTCCTTTTTTGGTTCAGTTCCAATACACACAAAGGGAATAAACATGTGTATAGCAAAACATGTGTTAGGCTAGGTTCAGACCACGGAATCTCCGGGCAGAAAATTTCCGCCCCCGGAGATTCCGAGTTCCGCCTGCGCCGACTGAATTAGTCGGCGCTAGGACCGCGCGGACACTGCAGTCTCCTACAGACTGCTATGTCTTCCGCTAGGATTTCCGCCTGAAGAAAGAGCAACCCCTTTCTTCAGGCGGAAATTTTCTAGCGGATTTTTCATCCGGATTTTCCGCTTCACAAATTCCGAAGTGTGAATTTGTGAAGGGAAAACCATTCACTACACTATGCATTATAGTAAGCGGAATTTCTGCCGGAAATTTCAAAGCGAAAATTCCGGCGGAAATTCCGTAGTCTGAACCTAGCCTTACTGCAATCATTTTCTGTGAGAAATACTTCATTTTCTTGAAAAATTTCAGGGGTGCCAACATTTACGGCCATGACTACTGTACATACATCTAATTTGTCCTGCAGGGGGCACCTTTTTTTTTCTTTTTCTTTTTAGGATTACATACAGAGTATATATATATATATATATATATATATATATATATATACAAAAACTCCAATGGCGCAGCACTGCAGTGCTTATATAAATCTTTTATATAATTTTATGTAATTCTGTATTGATTGATTGAATTTTGATTGCACCTAGCACTTTGGGTATAAATACCCTGATAGCTGTATGTATCACTAGGCTTGAAAATGGCTCAATCAATTATCTCTTAAATGTGCCCCCCCTGGTATTAAAAAAGATAAACTCAGATTATTCCATTCCATACTCACGGCTGCAAAATGTTTGATAGCCAAAGAATGGAAAAACACCTACCCCTCCCTCAGTACAAGCCCTTACCAATAGGATTCTGGAAGTTAGGCGGATGGAATACCTATCCGCAATGACAGAAAACAGGCTTTATTTATTTTATTTATATAGCGCCTACAGATTCCGCAGCGCTTACAATTATGGGGTACAAACAAAGACAAGTATCAGACATATTACACAATAACTATTCAAACAAGAGGTGTGGGGATATATTGAGGATATGTTGGGGTTATGTTAAGGATATGTTGAGGATATGTTGGGGATATGTTGAGGATATGTTGGGGATATATTGAGGATATGTTGGGGTTATGTTAAGGATATGTTGAGGATATGTTGAGGATATGTTGGGGATATGTTGGGGATATGTTGGGGATATGTTGAGGATATGTTGGGGATATGTTGGGGATATGTTGAGGATATGTTGGGGATATGTTGAGGATATGTTGGGGATATGTTGAGGATATGTTGGGGATATGTTGAGGATATGTTGGGGATATGTTGGGGATATGTTGAGGATATGTTGGGGATATGTTGGGGATATGTTGGGGATATGTTGGGGATATGTTGGGGATATGTTGGGGATATGTTGGGGATATGTTGAGGATATGTTGGGGATATGTTGAGGATATGTTGAGGATATGTGTTACGCCGAGCGCTCCGGGTCCCCGCTCCTCCCCGGAGCGCTCGCTACACTCTCGCTACTGCAGCGCTCCGGTCAGACCCACTGACCCGGTGCGCTGCGATACCGCCTCCAGCCGGGATGCGATTCGCGATGCGGGTGGCGCCCGCTCGCGATGCGCACCCCGGCTCCCGTACCTGACTCGCTCCCCGTCGGTCCTGTCCCGGCGCGCGCGGCCCCGCTCCCTAGGGCGCGCGCGCGCCGGGTCTCTGCGATTTAAAGGGCCACTGCGCCGCTGATTGGCGCAAGTGGTTCTAATTAGTGTGTTCACCTGTGCACTCCCTATGTATACCTTACTTCCCCTGCACTCCCTCGCCGGATCTTGTTGCCATTGTGCCAGTGAAAGCGTTTCCTTGTGTGTCCCTAGCCTGTGTTCCAGACCTCCTGCCGTTGCCCCTGACTACGATCCTTGCTGCCTGCCCCGACCTTCTGCTACGTCCGACCTTGCTTCTGCCTACTCCCTTGTACCGCGCCTATCTTCAGCAGTCAGAGAGGTTGAGCCGTTGCTAGTGGATACGACCTGGTCACTACCGCCGCAGCAAGACCATCCCGCTTTGCGGCGGGCTCTGGTGAAAACCAGTAGTGACTTAGAACCGGTCCACTAGCACGGTCCACGCCAATCCCTCTCTGGCACAGAGGATCCACCTCCTGCCAGCCGGCATCGTGACAGTAGATCCGGCCATGGATCCCGCTGAAGTCCCTCTGCCAGTTGTCGCCGACCTCACCACGGTGGTCGCCCAGCAGTCACAACAGATAGCGCAACAAGGCCACCAGCTGTCTCAACTGACCGTGATGCTACAACAGCTACTACCACAGCTTCAGCAATCATCTCCTCCGCCAGCTCCTGCACCTCCTCCGCAGCGAGTGGCCGCTTCAGGCCTACGACTATCCTTGCCGGATAAATTTGATGGGGACTCTAAATTTTGCCGTGGCTTTCTTTCTCAATGTTCCCTGCACTTGGAGATGATGTCGGACCAGTTTCCTACTGAAAGGTCTAAGGTGGCTTTCGTAGTCAGCCTTCTGTCTGGAAAAGCTCTGTCATGGGCCACACCGCTCTGGGACCGCAATGACCCCGTCACTGCCTCTGTACACTCCTTCTTCTCGGAAATTCGAAGTGTCTTTGAGGAACCTGCCCGAGCCTCTTCTGCTGAGACTGCCCTGTTGAACCTGGTCCAGGGTAATTCTTCCGTTGGCGAGTACGCCGTACAATTCCGTACTCTTGCTTCTGAACTATCCTGGAATAATGAGGCCCTCTGCGCGACCTTTAAAAAAGGCCTATCCAGCAACATTAAAGATGTTCTGGCCGCACGAGAAATCCCTGCTAACTTACATGAACTCATTCATCTAGCCACTCGCATTGACATGCGTTTTTCCGAAAGGCGTCAGGAGCTCTGCCAGGATATGGACTTTGTTCGCACGAGGAGTTTTTTCTCCCCGGCTCCTCTCTCCTCTGGTCCCCTGCAATCCGTTCCTGTGCCTCCCGCCGTGGAGGCTATGCAGGTCGACCGGTCTCGCCTGACACCTCAAGAGAGGACACGACGCCGCATGGAGAATCTCTGCCTGTACTGTGCCGGTACCGAACACTTCCTGAAGGATTGTCCTATCCGTCCTCCCGCCTGGAAAGACGTACGCTGACTCCGCACAAAGGTGAGACAGTCCTTGATGTCAACTCTGCTTCTCCACGTCTTACTGTGCCTGTGCGGATATCTGCATCTACCTTCTCCTTCTCTACTATGGCCTTCTTGGATTCCGGATCTGCAGGAAATTTTATTTTGGCCTCTCTCATCAACAGGTTCAACATCCCGGTGACCAGTCTCGCCAGACCCCTCTACATCAATTGTGTTAACAATGAAAGATTGGACTGTACCATACGTTTCCGCACGGAGCCCCTCCTAATGTGCATCGGACCTCATCACGAGAAAATTGAGTTTTTGGTCCTCCCCAATTGCACTTCCGAAATTCTCCTCGGACTACCCTGGCTTCAACACCATTCCCCAACCCTGGATTGGTCCACTGGGGAGATCAAGAGTTGGGGTTCCTCTTGTTTCAAGGACTGCCTTAAACCGGTCCCCAGTTCTCCTTGCCGTGACCCTGTGGTTTCCCCTGTAACCGGTCTCCCTAAGGCCTATATGGACTTTGCGGATGTTTTTTGCAAAAAACAAGCTGAGACTCTACCTCCTCACAGGCCTTATGACTGTCCTATTGACCTCCTCCCGGGCACTACTCCACCCCGGGGCAGAATTTATCCTCTCTCTGCCCCAGAGACTCTTGCTATGTCTGAGTACATCCAGGAAAATTTAAAAAAGGGCTTTATCCGCAAATCCTCCTCTCCTGCCGGAGCCGGATTTTTCTTTGTGTCCAAAAAAGATGGCTCCCTACGTCCTTGCATTGACTACCGCGGTCTTAATAAAATCACGGTAAAGAACCGCTACCCCCTACCTCTCATCTCTGAACTCTTTGATCGCCTCCAAGGTGCCCACATCTTTACCAAACTGGACTTAAGAGGTGCTTATAATCTCATCCGCATCAGAGAGGGGGATGAATGGAAAACGGCATTTAACACTAGAGATGGACACTTTGAGTATCTGGTCATGCCCTTTGGCCTTTGCAATGCCCCTGCCGTCTTCCAAGACTTTGTTAATGAAATTTTTCGTGATCTCTTATATTCCTGTGTGGTTGTGTATCTGGACGATATCCTGATTTTTTCTGCCAACCTAGAAGAACACCGCCAGCATGTCCGCATGGTTCTTCAGAGACTTCGTGACAATCAACTTTATGCCAAAATGGAGAAATGTCTGTTTGAATGTCAATCTCTTCCTTTCCTAGGATACTTGGTCTCTGGCCAGGGACTACAAATGGATCCAGACAAACTCTCTGCCGTCTTAGATTGGCCACGCCCCTCCGGACTCCGTGCTATCCAACGTTTTTTGGGGTTCGCCAATTATTACAGACAATTTATTCCACATTTTTCTACCATTGTGGCTCCTATCGTGGCTTTAACCAAAAAGAATGCCAATCCTAAGTCATGGCCTCCTCAAGCGGAAGACGCCTTTAAACAGCTCAAGTCTGCCTTTTCTTCGGCTCCCGTGCTCTCCAGACCTGACCCATCTAAACCCTTCCTATTGGAGGTTGATGCCTCCTCAGTAGGAGCTGGAGCGGTCCTTCTACAAAAAAATTCTTCCGGGCATGCTGTTACTTGTGGTTTTTTTTCTAGGACCTTCTCTCCGGCAGAGAGGAACTACTCCATCGGGGATCGAGAGCTACTAGCCATTAAATTAGCACTTGAGGAATGGAGGCATCTGCTGGAGGGATCAAGATTTCCAGTTATTATTTACACCGATCACAAGAACCTCTCCTATCTCCAGTCTGCCCAACGGCTGAATCCTCGCCAGGCCAGGTGGTCTCTGTTCTTTGCCCGATTTAATTTTGAAATTCACTTTCGGCCTGCCGATAAGAACATTAGGGCCGATGCTCTCTCTCGTTCCTCGGATGCCTCGGAAGTAGAGCTCTCTCCGCAACACATCATTCCTCCTGACTGCCTGATCTCCACTTCTCCAGCCTCCATCAGGCAAACTCCTCCAGGGAAGACCTTCGTCTCTCCACGCCAACGCCTCGGAATCCTCAAATGGGGTCACTCCTCCCATCTCGCAGGTCATGCGGGCATCAAGAAATCCGTGCAACTCATCTCTCGTTTCTATTGGTGGCCGACTCTGGAGACGGATGTTGTGGATTTTGTGCGAGCCTGCACTGTCTGTGCCCGGGATAAGACTCCTCGCCAGAAGCCCGCTGGTCTTCTTCATCCTCTGCCTGTCCCCGAACAGCCTTGGTCTTTGATTGGTATGGACTTTATTACAGACTTACCCCCATCCCGTGGCAACACTGTTGTTTGGGTGGTCGTTGATCGATTCTCCAAGATGGCACATTTCATCCCTCTTCCTGGTCTTCCTTCAGCGCCTCAGTTGGCAAAACAATTTTTTGTACACATTTTTCGTCTTCACGGGTTGCCCACGCAGATCGTCTCGGACAGAGGCGTCCAATTTGTGTCAAAATTCTGGAGGGCTCTCTGTAAACAACTCAAGATTAAATTAAACTTTTCTTCTGCCTATCATCCTCAATCCAATGGGCAAGTAGAAAGAATTAACCAGGTCCTGGGTGATTATTTACGGCATTTTGTTTCCTCCCGCCAGGATGACTGGGCAGATCTTCTACCATGGGCCGAATTCTCGTATAACTTCAGAGTCTCTGAATCTTCCTCCAAATCCCCATTTTTCGTGGTGTACGGCCGTCACCCTCTTCCCCCCCTCCCTACTCCCTTGCCCTCTGGTTTGCCCGCTGTGGATGAAATATCTCGTGATCTTTCCACCATATGGAAAGAGACCCAAAATTCTCTCTTACAGGCTTCATCACGCATGAAGAAGTTTGCTGATAAGAAAAGAAGAGCTCCCCCCATTTTTTCTCCTGGAGACAAGGTATGGCTCTCCGCTAAATATGTCCGCTTCCGTGTCCCTAGCTACAAATTGGGACCACGCTATCTTGGTCCTTTCAAAATTTTGTGCCAGATTAATCCTGTCTCTTACAAACTTCTTCTTCCTCCTTCTCTTCGTATTCCTAATGCCTTTCACGTTTCTCTTCTTAAACCACTCATCATCAATCGTTTCTCTCCCAAACTTGTTTCTCCCACTCCTGTTTCCGGCTCCTCGGACATCTTCTCCGTAAAGGAGATACTGGCCTCCAAGAAGGTCAGAGGGAAAACTTTTTTTTTGGTCGACTGGGAGGGTTGTGGTCCTGAAGAGAGATCCTGGGAACCTGAGGACAATATCCTAGACAAAAGTCTGCTCCTCAGGTTCTCAGGCTCTAAGAAGAGGGGGAGACCCAAGGGGGGGGGGTACTGTTACGCCGAGCGCTCCGGGTCCCCGCTCCTCCCTGGAGCGCTCGCTACACTCTCGCTACTGCAGCGCTCCGGTCAGACCCACTGACCCGGTGCGCTGCGATACCGCCTCCAGCCGGGATGCGATTCGCAATGCGGGTGGCGCCCGCTCGCGATGCGCACCCCGGCTCCCGTACCTGACTCGCTCCCCGTCGGTCCTGTCCCGGCGCGCGCGGCCCCGCTCCCTAGGGCGCGTGCGCGCCGGGTCTCTGCGATTTAAAGGGCCACTGCGCCGCTGATTGGCGCAAGTGGTTCTAATTAGTGTGTTCACCTGTGCACTCCCTATGTATACCTTACTTCCCCTGCACTCCCTCGCCGGATCTTGTTGCCATTGTGCCAGTGAAAGCGTTTCCTTGTGTGTCCCTAGCCTGTGTTCCAGACCTCCTGCCGTTGCCCCTGACTACGATCCTTGCTGCCTGCCCCGACCTTCTGCTACGTCCGACCTTGCTTCTGCCTACTCCCTTGTACCGCGCCTATCTTCAGCAGTCAGAGAGGTTGAGCCGTTGCTAGTGGATACGACCTGGTCACTACCGCCGCAGCAAGACCATCCCGCTTTGCGGCGGGCTCTGGTGAAAACCAGTAGTGACTTAGAACCGGTCCACTAGCACGGTCCACGCCAATCCCTCTCTGGCACAGAGGATCCACCTCCTGCCAGCCGGCATCGTGACAATATGTTGGGGATATGTTGGGGATATGTTGGGGATATGTTGAGGATATGTTGGGGATATGTTGAGGATATGTTGAGGATATGTTGGGATATGTTGGGGATATGTTGAAGATATGTTGGGAATATGTTAAGGATATGTTGGGGATATGTTGGGGATTTGTTGGGGATATGTTGGGGATATGTTGAGGATATGTTGGGGATATGTTGAGGATATGTTGGGGATATGTTGGGGATATGTTGAAGATATGTTGGGGATATGTTGGGGATATGTTGGGGATATGTTGAGGATATGTTGAGGATATGTTGGGATATGTTGGGGATATGTTGAAGATATGTTGGGGATATGTTAAGGATATGTTGAGGATATGTTGGGGATATGTTGGGGATTTGTTGGGGATATGTTGGGGATATGTTGAGGATATGTTGGGGATATGTTGAGGATATGTTGGGGATATGTTGGGGATATGTTGAAGATATGTTGGGGATATGTTGGGGATATGTTGGGATATGTTGGGGATATGTTGGGGATATGTTGAGGATATATTGGGGATATGTTGGGGATATGTTAAGGATATGTTGAGGATATGTTGGGGATATGTTGGGGATTTGTTGGGGATATGTTGGGGATATGTTGAGGATATGTTGGGGATATGTTGGGGATATGTTGGGGATATGTTGGGGATATGTTGGGGATATGTTGGGGATATATTGGGGATATGTTGAGGATATGTTGGGGATATGTTGGGGATATGTTGGGGATATGTTGAGGATATGTCAGGGATATGTTGAGGATATGTTGAGGATATGTTGAGGCCAATTAGAGACTGTTATAGGCCTGTCTGAAGAGATGTGTTTTTAGGCCACGTTTGAAGGCTTTCTCATTTCTACGAAACTTGGAAGGGATGGGATGAATATATAGAAGACGATAACCAACACTGAGGGGAGGAAAGTCGGAAGATGTCGCATAGGCATGAATTTATTCTATATTTCACACCTTGATCAAACAGGTACTTTATTTTTATAATTTTTATCTTTTCTTTCTTTTTTCTTTCTTTTCCTTCTTCTTTTCATCTTCTTCGTTTTGTTTCTGGAATCTAACAGAAATAATATAGATTGCTTTGTTTCCACCTAATTTACACTCACGGATTTAAATGTATTGTGGACAATCTATAAACCTGCAACTGAATTCCTATGGAGACATGGCGATAGCTTAAAGCTACTTAGATGTAGGTTCTTGTAACGTTATTGCTTATACGCTCTGACATTGAACTTTATGCTCCATTCTTGCTGCTGCGAGATTTTTCTTTCTTTGTTATTTTTATTTTTTCTATTTTACTGTATTGAAATTGTGTTGATAAAACAATAAATAAACAGTAAAAAAAAAAAAAAAATGGCTCCATAGGAGCAGAAACGTTGCTGTACTGAGACATGTGTGAATAAATGCACCTTTTTTATTGGACTGCTGCGCCATTGGAATTTTTGTCTATGAGAAACCCTGATCAGGTTTGGACAGTGGCACCCCCTCTTTTTGTTGAACAGAGCTGTGCTGCAACTTCTTCTCTATTTTCTATATATATATATATATATATATATATATATATATATATATTTATGTATAGAGAGAGAGCAGCGTTTCCCAACCCTTTGCAACTTGGGGCACAACTCACGGTAAAATGTGTACCCTGCAGCAGACCGACACCTCCCCCCTTATTTGCAGTTTGCCCCTTATAGATAGGAACAACCTGTAGGTAAATTTCCCCCTAGATTTAGGACCTCCCTGTAGGTATTTTGCCCCCGTATGTAGCTTTTTCCATCCTAGTGTAGTTAGCTTGCCCCAATGAAAAAAGGACTCCCCTCTGAAGAAGAAAATAAAAACACCTACTAACCTTGATTCCCCCGCAGTGATTGGTGTCTTCTCAAGCTTCTTTCTGCGGCCACTAGATGCTGCGGAACGTTTCTCCCCAGATGAAGTGATATTTTTGGCCTCTAGTGGCCTAGATTTCAGAGCTAGGATGTGCTAGGTCGCCCATGGCAGTAATACACCACAGAGGTCCTTGCACGTCCCATTGCCATCTTCCTTACAAGACTGTTGCGGCATACCTGGCGGGTCCTCCCAGCTCACTGGTTAGGAATTACTGATATAGAGTAAGCTTTAGCAGAATTCAAGGATACAGTATGTGGTGTCCCGGTACAGGACCTGGTCCTGTCCCTTTGTCTAAAGTCCCCTCAGTCAGAGTCCCTCCATGACACTGGGACTCTCCCTTAGGACTAACCCCTAGTTGCCTCATGTAAATGTTATTTCATGCATAAATAAATATATATTTAATATGTTATATAGGAATACCTCTGTATAGGACCTTAGAGGTCACATGCCTTAAATTGATTGTATTATGGTTTAAGGACCTTTGGATCATGTGATACCCAGAGTTCACTGGGTCAGGACTGACAGGTTATGCTGACCAATGAGTTTTGTCCCACCCCCTTAATATATAAGGGGCTGCAGCCACTGGATTCACTCTCTTAGCTTGGTCTCTTTGTTCCAGATTATCAGAGAAGCACATCTCAGCACAAATCATCACTTCAAGCTAGGCCTCAAGCCTAAAGTCCAGCAGCCACAAAACCGTGAGTTACTAAAGCTCAAATGACTAAATCCTGTGTGACTACTAGAAACTTAAATCTTCTAGAAATAGTAGCACAGTGGCTAGCAAACAAAACTCATTGAACCCGGAGTCCCAGCAAACCTGTGAGGAACCTGTACCCCGGTTCTCTCTCTCAAAGACTGTTGTGTTACATGCTGTTGCATAAAATATACAGTAAAGTTACTTCAAGTTTACTTCATAAAATCTGCTGTGGACATTCCGTTATTTCTCCCTGCCGTTTGTGGGACAGTTGGCGGTAGGATTATTACATTGAGGAAACCTCACCATGGCGTCACGACAATTAAGGGTTAACACCAAGATACCCTACACTATCACCTGCACCACCCCGTCACCACAACTCCAATAAGCGATGTCCATATAGCACTGGAGTGCAAGATCTCAGCTCAGAATTAATCTGAGAACAGAACAGAATGCAGAACAAGTAATCTGAAGCGAGCAGACTACATGGAGACTTTGGGCACGACATTGGGCCAAAGATTGCAGTGCTTCATGCATTGGAGAGAATCTAATGAAAGTGCATGAAGTTGTGTTGCGACACACAAGTTGCTGCAACTCCACAATTCCCAGAAATTGGAACTTGCAACCACATGCACTTTCAGTAGCTGTTAGGCAGGCCATGTGATGTGTCGCCATATAACTTTAGAAGTAGAAAAACAAGCGCTCCATAGGGTTATAGTGTCAACCCCCAGTGTGAGGTAAAAAACCAATGACTGTGGTTGTGTAGCTTCATACACAACAATGATGATAGTATACAAATAGTAGGTCGTCTGCTGCCCTCCGGTCACTGGTATATGCAATGGGCAGGGATGGCTTCGAGGAGGGACCCGGCTGAAACAGCGCTGACCGACCACGACCGTGGTCGGTCAGCGCCGTTTGAGCCGGGTCCCTCCTTGAAGCCATCCCTGTCCATTGCCATATAACTTTAGCCTTTAAAGGGGTACTCCCGTGGAAAACTTTTTTTTAAAGGGGTACTCCGGTGCTGGGGACCCCCGGGATCATGCACGGGGCACCCCGTTTGTAAGCAGTCCCCGGAGCGTGTTCGCTCCGGGTCTGATTATGGTCGACCGCAGGGCTGGCGGCGTGTGACGTCATGCCTCCATCCCCGTGTGACGTCACGCTCCGCCCCTCAATGCAAGCTTACGGGAGGGGCGTGATAGCTTTCACGCCCCCTCCAGTAGGCTTGCATTGAGGGGCGGAGCGTGACGTCACACAGGGGCGGAGGCGTGACGTCACACGCCGCCGACCCTGTGGTCGCCGGTAATCAGACCCGGAGCGAACACGCTCCGGGGACTGATTACAAACGGGGTGCCTCGTGCATGATCCTGGGGGTTCCCAGCTGCGGGAATCCCGCGATCAGGCATCTTATCCCCTATCCTTTGGATAGGGAATAAAATGTGTAAGCACCGGAGTACCCCTTTAAAATCAACTGGTGCCAGAAAGTTAAACATATTTGTAAATTACTTCTATTAAAAAATCTTAATCCTTCAAATACTTATTAGCTGCTGAATACTACAGAAGAAATTATTTTCTTTTTGGAACACAGAGCTCTCTGCTGACATCACGACCACAGTGCTCTCTGCTGACATCTCTGTCCATTTTAGGTACTGTCCAGAGCAGTATATGTTTTCTATGGGGATTTTCTCCTACTCTGGACAGTTCTTAAAATGGACAGCAGAGGTCAGCAGAGAGCACTGTGGTCATCAGGGAAATCTAAAAAGAAAAGCATTTCCTCTGTAGTATATAGCCCCTAAAAAGTACTGGAAGGGTAAAGACTTTTTAATACAAGTAATTTACAAATCTGTTTAACTTTCTGGCACCAGTTGATTTAAAAAAATGGAAATTAAAGGGGTATTCCAGGAAAAAACTTTTTTATATATATCAACTGGCTCCAGAAAGTTAAACAGATTTGTAAATAACTTCTATTAAAAAATCTTAATCCTTTCAGTACTTATGAGCTTCTGAAGTTAAGGTTGTTCCTGGATAACCCTGTTAAATCCTCCCAAATCTGTTCCTGGATTTTGAAAATGCCATAAAGCTTTGCAGAATCTAAGGCTGATCATAGGCATGAGATACTGCACTTATTTGTAGTTCATTAGCAGATCCAGCTTAAGGGTGGGGGTCACACATAGCGCATGAAATATGAAATATGCTGCGGATGCACCAACAGCAGTCACAAGAGCAAACTCCCTGCAATGGCCTGGCAGCTCTGTGTGTCTGCTCGTAGCAGTGGATTTCTCAATATAGAAAGACTTTTTAAGTTTTCTCTGAAAAAGCTAAATTAAAAGTCCTCTGTTTTTGGAGTAGAGGCACGAAAATAAAAATAAAATGGAGTTGGGTGGATCAGCTGTATGCAAGACACCAATGGCTGCCAATGGCTCCTGTTGACTTAAAGGGGTACTTCACCCCTAGACATCTTATCCCCTATCCAAAGGATAGGGGATAAGATGTCTGATCGCGGGGGTCCCGCCACTGGGGACCCCCGCAATATAGCATGCAGCACCCACCTGTATCTGCTTCCGGCAGCACTGGAGGTTCTGGCTCCCGACCACGGGAACGGACGATCGTGACGTCACGACTCTGCCCCCGTGTGATGTCACTGCCCGCCCCCTCAATGCAAGCCTATGGGAGGGGGTGTGACACAGGATGCTAGGTGAGGCTTATGCCTGGTGAGATGATCTGCAGGATGCTAGGTGAGCCTAATGCCTGGTGAAATGATCTGCAGGATGCTAGGTGAGCCTTATGCCTGGTGAAATGATCTGCAGGATGTTGGGTGAGCCTTATGCCTGGTGAGATGATCTGCAGGATGCTAGGTGAGCCTTATGCCTGGTGAAATGATCTGCAGGATGCTAGGTGAGCCTTATGCTTGGTGAGATGATCTGCAGGATGCTAGGTGAGCCTTATGCCTGGTGAGATGATCTGCAGGATGTTGGGTGAGCCTTATGCTTGGTGAGATGATCTGCAGGATGCTAGGTGAGCCTTATGCCTGGTGAGATGATCTGCAGGATGTTGGGTGAGCCTTATGCTTGGTGAGATGATCTGCAGGATGCTAGGTGAGCCTTATGCCTGGTGAGATGATCTGCAGGATGTTGAGTGAGCCTTATGCTTGGTGAGATGATCTGCAGGATGCTAGGTGAGCCTTATGCCTGGTGAGATGATCTGCAGGATGTTGGGTGAGCCTTATGCTTGGTGAGATGATCTGCAGGATGCTGGGTGAGCCTTATGCCTGGTGAGATAATCTGCAGGATGCTAGGTGAGCCTTATGCCTGGTGAGATGATCTGCAGGATGCTAGGTGAGCCTTATGCCTGGTGAGATGATCTGCAGGATGCTAGGAGAGCCTTATGCCTGGTGAGATGATCTGCAGGATGCTAGGTGAGCCTTATGCCTGGTGAAATGATCTGCAGGATGCTAGGTGAGCCTTATGCCTGGTGAGATGATATGCAGGATGCTAGGTGAGCCTTATGCCTGGTGAGATGATATGCAGGATGCTAGGTGAGCCTTATGCCTGGTGAGATGATCTGCAGGATGCTAGGTGAGCCTTATGCCTGGTGAGATGATCTGCAGGATGCTAGGTGAGCCTTATGCCTGGTGAGATGATCTGCAGGATGCTAGGTGAGCCTTATGCCTGGTGAGATGATCTGCAGGATGCTAGGTGAGCCTTATGCCTGGTGAGATGATCTGCAGGATGCTAGGTGAGCCTTATGCCTGGTGAGATGATCTGCAGAATGCTAGGTGAGCCTTATGCCTGGTGAGATGATCTGCAGGATGCTAGGTGAGCCTTATGCCTGGTGAGATGATATGCAGGATGCTAGGTGAGCCTTATGCCTGGTGAGATGATCTGCAGGATGCTAGGTGAGCCTTATGCCTGGTGAGATGATCTGCAGGATGCTAGGTGAGCCTTATGCCTGGTGAGATGATCTGCAGGATGCTAGGTGAGCCTTATGCCTGGTGAGATGATCTGCAGAATGCTACTACGTCTTTCTGTAGAGCAAAACTACAACCCCCAGCATGCTGGGAATTGTAGTTTAGCAACAGCTGGGGGCACCCCTTTCCTCGTTTAGTTAAATGTCACTGAGTTGTAATACCACAGACAACCAAAGGACATGTGTGGCGCTGTTTCTGGGAGAAAGCAACTACGTCTTTCTGTACATGCAAAACTACAACACCCAGCATTCGGCTGTCCGGGCATGCTGGGAATTGTAGTTTTGCAACAGCTGGAGGCACCTACACTGTAAAACTAAGTTGTAATACCACTTTAACGGGTCAATAACATCTCTTTATAGACACCAAGTATGTAAAACAGTCAGTATCGTGTGACATGGCACATGAGGCTCTTGTGGTCATAAACAAAAAGCAGAATTTGCCACACATTTAGGATATTTATAGGAATGTAATACTGGCGAATGTGCAGAGGGGGAAGTTCTGTGTGCGCATGCGCCGCCTGACACACGCCTGTAGCTCGCGGTGCCAGTGATGTAGGCGGGGTTGGCCCTGGTTGTCTGAGCACGCATGCGCAGTGCGGCCGCTGTTTGTTATTGTGGGCGGGTTGCGGGCTGCGTGTGGATGTGCAGTCCGTGTACGGCCCGGAGGATTGTAGTGGCCGGAAATCCGCGATATAGAGGAGCTGGTCGAAGCGGTACAGCGGGGTGACGAGAGGGCCCGTGTGCGGGCGGGTGAGCGCTGTCAGCAGGAGGCGCTGTGCCGAGTGACGTGAGCGGAGAGTGGGCCGGAGGCCTCGGCTATGCAGCCCGGGAGACAGTGAGGAGACGCAGACAGGTACTGGGGGAGCGGGGCGGGGACTGCTGCGGGGTTACTGCCGGTCACTGCTGTGCTGCCCGGACACAGGGGGCGCCAGTGTGTAGTGTGACTGGGCTCCTGTCCTTACACCAGCATGGCTCTCTATAGCTAGGGGAGAACTCCAAGGGCTGTCAGTGCCTGATGGGAGTTGTAGTTTTCCAACAGGTTAGGAGAATACTGCCCTAGACTCCTCCCACTAGACTATATGGAAAGATGGTTCTGTGCGACATATGGAAAAAGATACTTACCTCTAGATTGTTGGTGACATATGGAAGGTTCCTCCCCCTAGTGTCTATAGGTGACATGTGTAAAAGGCTCCTCCCCTAGCCTATATAGGTGACATGTGTAAGAAGGCTCCTCCCCCTGGTCTCTATAGGTGACATGTGTAAGAAGGCTCCTCCCCCTGGTCTCTATAGGTGACATGTGTAAAAGGCTCCTCCCCCTGGTCTCTATAGGTGACATGTGTAAAAGGCTCCTCCCCCTGGTCTCTATAGGTGACATGTGTAAAAGGCTCCTCCCCTAGCCTATATAGGTGACATGTGTAAGAAGGCTCCTCCCCCTGGTCTCTATAGGTGACATGTGTAAGAAGGCTCCTCCCCCTGGTCTCTATAGGTGACATGTGTAAGAAGGCTCCTCCCCCTGGTCTCTGTGGGGGACATGTGTATGAAGGCTCCTCCCCCTGGTCTCTATAGGTGACATGTGTAAGAAGGCTCCTCCCCCTGGTCTCTATAGGTGACATGTGTAAGAAGGCTCCTCCCCCTGGTCTCTGTGGGGGACATGTGTATGAAGGCTCCTCCCCCTAGTCTCTGTGGGGGACATGTGTATGAAGGCTCCTCCCCCTAGTCTCTGTGGGGGACATGTGTATGAAGGCTCCTCCCCCTAGTCTCTGTGGGGGACATGTGTATGAAGGCTCCTCCCCCTAGTCTCTGTGGGGGACATGTGTATGAAGGCTCCTCCCCCTAGTCTCTGTGGGTGACGTGTATGAAGCCTCCTCCCCCTACTCTCTGGGGGTGACATGTGTAAGAAGGCTCCTCCCCTAGTCTCTATAGGTGACATGGAGGAAGGCTCCTCCCCCTAGTCTCTATATGTGACATATGAAGGAAGGCTCCTCCTTCCTAGTATCTATAGGTGACATATGGAGGAAGGCTCTTCCCTAGTATCTATAGGTGACATATGGAGGAAGCAAACCCCCCCCGCATCTATAGGTGACATGTGGAGGAAGGCTCCTCTCTTAGTATCTATAGGTGACATGGAGGAAGTCGTCTCCCCCTAGACTCTGTGGGTGACATATGGAGGAAGGCTCCTCCCTCTAGACTCTATGGGTGACATACGGAGGAAGGCTCCTCCCCCCAAGACTATGTGTGACCTATGGTGGGAGGCTCCTCCCCCTAGACTCTATGGTGGAAGGCTCCTCCTCCTCCAGACTCTGGTTGATATGGTAGAAGGCTCCTCCTCTAGGCTGTGCATGTGACATAGGAAAGAAGATTTGATCCTTTAGACCAGCGTTTCCCGACCAGTGTGTCTCCAGCTGTTCAAAACTACAACTCCCAGCATTCTGACATGCTTGGGGTTGTATTTTCACAACAGCTGGAGGCACACTGATTTGAAGAAACCTGTCTAGACTGTGGGGGCAATATATAAGGCTTCTCACCCTGTGGGTGACATATGGAAATAAGTTCTTCACCCTAGACTGTGTATTTCAAATTGAAATTACTCCTCCCCTTAGACTGTGGGTGACATTAGAGAAGGCTCCTCCCTCTAGACTATGTGACCTATAGAAGACTCCTCCCTCTAGACTCTTTAGCATATAGGAGACCCCTCCCCTAGACTCTGTGGCATATAGAAGGCTCCTCCCTCTAGACTCTGTGGCCTATAGAAGACTCCTCCCCCTAGACTCTGTGGCATATAGAAGACTCCTCCCCCTAGACTCTGTGGCATATAGAAGACTCCTCCCCCTAGACTCTGTGGAATATAGAAGACTCCTCCCCCTAGACTCTGTGGCATATAGAAGACTCCTCCCCCTAGACTCTGTGGCATATAGAAGACTCCTCCCCCTAGACTCTGTGGCATATAGAAGACTCCTCCCCCTAGACTCTGTGGCATATAGAAGACTCCTCCCCCTAGACTCTGTGGCATATAGAAGACCCCTCCCCCTAGACTCTGTGGCATATAGAAGACCCCTCCCCCTAGACTCTGTGGCATATAGAAGACCCCTCCCCCTAGACTCTGTGGCATATAGAAGACTCCTCCCCCTAGACTCTGTGGCATATAGAAGACTCCTCCCCCTAGACTCTGTGGCATATAGAAGACTCCTCCCCCTAGACTCTGTGGCATATAGAAGACTCCTCCCCCTAGACTCTGTGGCATATAGAAGACTCCTCCCCCTAGACTCTGTGGCATATAGAAGACTCCTCCCCCTAGACTCTGTGGCATATAGAAGACTCCTCCCCCTAGACTCTGTGGCATATAGAAGACTCCTCCCCCTAGACTCTGTGGCATATAGAAGACTCCTCCCCCTAGACTCTGTGGCATATAGAAGACTCCTCCCCCTAGACTCTGTGGCATATAGAAGACTCCTCCCCCTAGACTCTGTGGCATATAGAAGACTCCTCCCCCTAGACTCTGTGGCATATAGAAGACTCCTCCCCCTAGACTCTGTGGCATATAGAAGACTCCTCCCCCTAGACTCTGTGGCATATAGAAGACTCCTCCCCCTAGACTCTGTGGCATATAGAAGACTCCTCCCCCTAGACTCTGTGGCATATAGAAGACTCCTCCCCCTAGACTCTGTGGCATATAGAAGACTCCTCCCCCTAGACTCTGTGGCATATAGAAGACTCCTCCCCCTAGACTCTGTGGCATATAGAAGACTCCTCCCCCTAGACTCTGTGGCATATAGAAGACTCCTCCCCCTAGACTCTGTGGCATATAGAAGACTCCTCCCCCTAGACTCTGTGGCATATAGAAGACTCCTCCCCCTAGACTCTGTGGCATATAGAAGACTCCTCCCCCTAGACTCTGTGGCATATAGAAGACTCCTCCCCCTAGACTCTGTGGCATATAGAAGACTCCTCCCCCTAGACTCTGTGGCATATAGAAGACTCCTCCCCCTAGACTCTGTGGCATATAGAAGACTCCTCCCCCTAGACTCTGTGGCATATAGAAGACTCCTCCCCCTAGACTCTGTGGCATATAGAAGACTCCTCCCCCTAGACTCTGTGGCATATAGAAGACTCCTCCCCCTAGACTCTGTGGCATATAGAAGACTCCTCCCCCTAGACTCTGTGGCATATAGAAGACTCCTCCCCCTAGACTCTGTGGCATATAGGAGACTCCTCCCCCTAGACTCTGTGGCATATAGGAGACTCCTCCCCCTAGACTCTGTGGCATATAGGAGGCTCCTCCCCCTAGACTCTGTGGCATATAGGAGGCTCCTCCCCCTAGACTCTGTGGCATATAGGAGGCTCCTCCCCCTAGACTCTGTGGCATATAGGAGGCTCCTCCCCCTAGAATCTGTGGCATATAGGAGGCTCCTCCCCCTAGAATCTGTGGCATATAGGAGGCTCCTCCCCCTAGAATCTGTGGCATATAGGAGGCTCCTCCCTCTAGAATCTGTGGCATATAGGAGGCTCCTCCCTCTAGAATCTGTGGCATATAGGAGGCTCCTCCCTCTAGAATCTGTGGCATATAGGAGGCTCCTCCCTCTAGAATCTGTGGCATATAGGAGGCTCCTCCCTCTAGAATCTGTGGCATATAGGAGGCTCCTCCCTCTAGAATCTGTGGCATATAGGAGGCTCCTCCCTCTAGAATCTGTGGCATATAGGAGGCTCCTCCCTCTAGAATCTGTGGCATATAGGAGGCTCCTCCCTCTAGAATCTGTGGCATATAGGAGGCTCCTCCCTCTAGAATCTGTGGCATATAGGAGGCTCCTCCCTCTAGAATCTGTGGCATATAGGAGGCTCCTCCCTCTAGAATCTCTGGCATATAGGAGGCTCCTCCCTCTAGACTCTCTGGCATATAGGAGGCTCCTCCCTCTAGACTCTCTGGCATATAGGAGGCTCCTCCCTCTAGACTCTCTGGCATATAGGAGGCTCCTCCCTCTAGACTCTCTGGCATATAGGAGGCTCCTCCCTCTAGACTCTCTGGCATTGAGAATGCTTCTCCCCTTAGTCTCTGTGAAACATGGAAGAAGGCTCCTCCCCATTGACTCTGTACATGACTTTACTCATGTGCACTTGGCCTAATAGTTTCTCAAGTCTGTGATTTATATAGGTTTTAAATCCTAAAAAAAAAAAACACAGTAGAATTGTTTGTTTGTTAGTTTTGGCCCATGAGAGTGGAGGGGTGATGATGCACCAGACCATAGAATAGTGTTTTCCCAAAGAGTGTGCCTCCAGCTGTTGCGAAAACCACAACTCCCAGCATGCCCGGACAGCCAACGGCTGTCCGGGCATGCTGGGAGATGTGGTTTTGCAACAGCTGAAGACACACTCTTTGGGAAAACACTACCATAAAAGGTGTCAGGACTATGTAGACACATGGGGTGAATCCAGAGAGTGTTTTTTAGGAGTAGCACTTGAATGGGATGTAATACCCAATATCACCTGCAAGGGGTGGGAGACAAGTTCCCTGTGTTCCCCAACCAGTGACTGACAAATCCGGGCATGCTGGAAGTTGTAGTTTTTCCCACAGATAACTGATGGACTCAGCTGGGCCAGGATGGGAGGGTCCATGTCCGTCCAGTAGTCACATCCGTGTAGGTTATGATTGCAGCGATTGATGTCTATTACGGTGTATTTTATGGCGCTTGCTTCTGTTGTCGCTTTAATCTTCGTGCCCGTCTAATGTTGGATTAAGTAAACTTCACTATTATGTAATCGCTGACTTGGCAGCTTGTGCTCCATTTCCATCTATTAGGAGAGAGCAAGCTTCCCATCAGCTATTACCAGGACGCGCACCGCTTTCTGAGCTGTATTATTATTATAATATCCTATTGGATTTTTTACTCTTATATTGTCAGCTCTTAAAGGGGTACTCCACTGGTAAACATTTATTTATTTATTTTTTTTAAATCATCTGGTGCCAGAAAGTTAAACAGATTTGTAAATTACTTCTATTTAAAAATCTTAATCCTTCCAGTACTTATCAGCTGCTGTATGCTGCACAGGAAGTTCTTTTTCTTTTTCAATTTCCTTTCTGTCTGACCACAGTGCTCTCTGCTGACACCTCTGTCCATGTCAGGAACTGTCCAGAGTAGGAGCAAATCCCCATAGCAAACCTCTCTGGCTCTGGACAGTTCCTGACATGGACAGAGGTGTCAGCAGAGAGCACTGTGGTCAGACAGAAAGGAAATTGAAAAAGAAAAAGAACTTCCTGTGGAGCATACAGCAGCTGTTAAGTACTGGAAGGATTATCACCACAGGAAGTTTTTTCTTTTTTAATTTCCTTTCTGTCTGACCACAGTGCTCTCTGCTGACACCTCTGTCCATGTCAGGAACTGTCCAGAGTAGGAGCAAATCCCCATAGCAAACCTCTCTGGCTCTGGACAGTTCCTGACATGGACAGAGGTGTCAGCAGAGAGCACTGTGGTCAGACAGAAAGGAAATTCAAAAAGAAAAAGAACTTCCTGTGGAGCATACAACAGCTGATAAGTACTGGCAGGATTAAGATTTTTAAATAGAAGTAATTTACAAATCTGTTTAACTTTCTGACACCAGTTGGTTTAAAAAAAAAAAAAAAAATTTGTTTTCCAGTGGAGTACCCCTTTAACCACTTGCCGCCAAACGCAGTTTCTATACGGCACTGCAGCACGGGAGGGATATGAAGCGAGCTCAGGAGATCACATCATACCCGCACAGTCCCGGCTGCTATCAGCATCCAGGACCCGTGGCTAATGCCGGACATCGCTGTTCAGGCAGATGTCCGGGTTTAACTCTTTTTAGTCTATATTGGGCCGATCGGGACCATCGCGGTAAAATCGCAATGTCCTGATTAGCTAGAACGCATCAGCAGGGTACCTTACCTTCTTCCTGCACGTAGGCTTGAGCAATCAACCACCGATAACACTGATCAATGCAATGGCATTGATCAGTGTAATGAATCAATGTACTGCATGTTATAGTCCCCTATGGGAGCTATAACATTGCAAAATAAAATAAAATTGGGGAGCCTTGCTACATTTACCGAGCACTGGTAGTTCCCGCAATGGCGTGGGCCATATGTCAGCCATATTAGCTGGTATCTGAGTCAACGCTGATCCCACCCCTATATAAACTCCCAGCATGCCCGGACAGCCAACTACCCAGTGAACACTCTGCTGGGATGTTGCTGCTCAGTGAACACTATCGATGTTCCATAGCAGAACGTCCGACACGGTTTCACATGTTCATTGTTGTGGCAGCATCAGTCTAGAAAAGCCCATCAGTCAATGGGACTTTGAATTGCAGGGGTTAATTTCCACAATAAATTCTGCACTAATGTAAGAATCCTTCTAACATGGACTCGTAACCTTACCTGCAACATGGCGTGAACCAGAAGCCTCGATATGTGTTGTGGCCACAGCTCTAGCCTTAAAATGATTGAAAGAGTAAACTGAAATACAGTGGTTGTGGTTTAAAAAGGTATTTTTTTATTATTTTTTTATTTTGTTTTTGTTTAGACTAGTGTTCCAACCAGGGTGCCTCCAGCTGTTGCAAAACTACAACTTCCAGCATGCCCAGGACAGTTTATGGCTATCGAGGCATGCAGGGACTTGTAGTTTTGCAACAGCTGCAGGTCCACTGAGTGGTAAACACTGGTGTAGAACCATTAAACATAAAAAAACAACTAAATTTAAAAGAAAAGTATACAAAAAAATTGAATAATTAAAAAATGACCGTACAATTTGTTGGTAGCTGATATAATAAATAAAAAAATAAACAAAATAAAAAGATAGTTAAAAAAATTTACTATAAATAAAATATGGCAAATAGAAAGGACCCTTCAATTTTTTTGGGTAGCAGATATAATAAATAATAACATTAACTTAATAAAAATAAAATTATAAAAAAAATAAAAAAGGACCCTGTGATTTATTGGAAGCTGATATAATAAAAAAAAAAAAACTATTTATTATTATTATTATTATTATTATTATTATTATTATTATTATTATTTAAAAAGTTGAGTAAGGTGTTTAAAAAAATTTAAAGTAAGCTAAATATAACAAAAATCTATTCTCCAATTGAAACCTGAACATTCTGTCCGTATACAATGAAAATAAAAATAATTAAAAGTGATAAATTTAACATGTCATTTGCGCTGTAAATGCCATAAAAAGAAAAGCTTTAAAAAAAATTAAAAATAAAATTTAAATATTCGGTATAAACAGTAATCAAAAATCCGGATCTAGGCCATAATGGTGCCTAAAAACGAAGTCCTTGTAAGCACCGTATATACTCGAGTATTAGCCGACCCGAATATAAGTCGAGGTCCCTACTTTCACCCCCAAAACTTGGGAAAACTTATTGACTCGAGTATAAGCCTAGGGGGGGAAAAACCCAGACTAGTGACGCTGCATTGACGCCGCAGCGCTGGGTCGTCCCGGACGTCTGCTGCGCACGGACATCCCTGTGCATCATCGTCAATGCAGCATCACTAGTCGGATGGTCCCTGCAGCGAAGATGGATGGCCCGGCCAACCCAAGGTTCCCACCCCCCCCCAACGGTATTTTTTTTTCCCCACTCTAGTATAACCTGAGGGGGGCATTTTCAGCACGAAAAATTGTTCTGAAAAACTCTGCTTGTACTCGAGTATTAACGGTAATAATTATAAAAAAATAAAAAATAAATTTGTATTGCCGTAATTTTACTAGCCCGGCAGAATACAGTTGTTAGTTTATAGCATACTGTGAATGAAATAAAGTTATTCAATATGTTATAAATAAGTCATTGTATTACGTCAGTGCGAAAATTATAACTTTTTAACTTAAGTTATAACTTTAAAACAATGTTTCCCAACCAGGGCGATTCCAGCTGTTGTAAAACTACAACTTTGGCTGTCCAGGCATGCTGGGTGTTGTAGTTTTGCAACAGCTGGAATCGCCCTGGTTGGGAAACGCTGGCTTTAAAGAAGTGGGGGGGGGGGGGGGGGGGGGGGAACAACGTAGGGTTAAAGTGTACCTCTGATGCCCTTGGGGCAGGATACCTGTGTAAATCTCCCTGCGACATCTTTGCCTTAACAGCGGGCATGCCTCAGGCTATCAGGATACGGATTTGCCGGAGGTCCTATGCAAGTCTATTGAACTTCCGGCAAATCCATATTCTGATCGTTGGCTGCAAATTTGCCCGAAGATTTAATGGGATACTCCGGTGATCCGATACTCCGCGGCGATCCGATCATCCAGCACGGCAGACGGAGGTCCCCTCACCTGGCTCCGCTGTCTTCCCGACGTCTTCTGCTCTGATCTGCCTTCCCACAGACCAGAGCAGAAGATGACCGATAACACTGATCAGTGCTGTGTCCTATACATAGCACTGATCAGGATTAGCAATCGAGTGATTGCTATAAATAGTCCCCTATGGGGACTACTAAAGTGTAAAAAAATATATATAAAATAAAAATAAATAAAGTTTAACAAAATATAAATAAAAATGTGAAAAACCCCCCTCCCCCAATAAAAACATAAATTGCCCCATTTTCCCTATTTCACCCCCCAAAAAGTGTTAAAAAATTATTTTATATACATATTTGGTATCGCCACGTGCGTAAATATCTGAACTATTAAAATAAAATGTTAATGATACCGTACGGTGAACGTAAAATAAAAAATAAAAATGTCCAAAATAGCTGCTTTTTTATAGCATTTTATTCCAAAAAAAATTCATAAAAAAATGTATTCAAAGTTTTATATAAGCAAATATGGTATTAATAAAAAGTACAGATCACGGCGCAAAAAATGAGCCCTCATACCGCCGCTTATACGGAAAAATGAAAAGGTTATAGGTCTTCAAGGGGGATTTTAAACGTACTAATTTGGTTAAAATTTTTTTTTTTTTTAAGCGCAACAGTAATAGAAAAGTGTGTAATCATGGGTATCATTATAATCGTATTGCCCAAAATAATAAAGAACACGCCATTTTTACCATAAATTAAATAAGGGTTAGAAAAAACTTAAAGGGGTACTCTGCTGGAAAACATTTTCTTTTAAATCAACTGGTGCCAGAAAGTTTAACAGAATTGTAAATTACTTCTATTAAAAAAATCCTTCCAGTACTTATCAGCTGCTGTATACTACAGAGGAAGTTATTTTCTATTTGAATTTCTTTTCTGTCTGACCACAGTGCTCTCTGCTGACACCTCTGTCCAGAGCAGAATAGGGGATTTGCTCCTACTCTGGACAGTTCCTGACATGGACAGAGGTGTCAGCAGAGAGCACTGTGATCAGACAGAAAGGAAATTCAAAAAGAAAAGAACTTCCTGTGGAGCATACAGCAGCTAATAGGTACTGGAAGGGTTAAGATTTTTAAATAGAAGGAATTTACAAATCTGTTTAACCTTCTGACACCAGTTGATTTAAACAAAAAAAAAAAAAAAAATGTTTTCCAGCGGAGTACCCCTTTAATTGACATTCAACTCTGCTACATGTGTACTTTGGATGGGAGAGGTGCAGACAGAGGCCTCCTTATCTAAGTCATACAGGAACAGGTTAGAATTAGAGATGAGCGAACTTACAGTAAATTCCATTCGTCACGAACTTCTCGGCTCGGCAGTTGATGACTTATCCTGCATAAATGAGTTCAGCTTTCAGTTGCTCCCGTGGACTGGAAAAGGTGGATACAGTCCTAGGAGACTCTTTCCTATGACTGTATCCACCTTTTCCAGCCCACCGGAGCACCGGAAAGCTGAACTAATTTATGCAGGATAAGTCATCAACTGCCGAGCCGAGAAGTTCGTGACGAATCGAATTTACTGTAAGTTCGCTCATCTCTAGTTAGAATCCCAGTGATATACTTCCTTGATGTCTGTGTAAAGATAACGCTAACACATCTGAGAAATCCTTTGACATTTTTAAGCAATGGATTTAAAAGTATTGTGGCGGGAAGTGGCATTTCCAGGCGTCCCTGCAGATTATCACTTTCTCTGGTCAGCCACAGACATAGCAGTAAACCCACAAGGGGTAGATGACCGCCAGCCGCACGCCGTAGGAATTAGAAGAAATCTGTGTAAAGGGTTTTTATTCTAGAGATGGGATAGTTGTGGTTCATCAGAACAAAATGCTATGAAGCGTCCTAAACTTTAGGGTACGGTCACACATGCCTGTTTTGCTGCGGATTTTCCTACCCATTGAAGTCAGTGGTAGGTAAATAAGCAGCAGAAAATCTGCAGCAAAATACGCACGTGTGATCCTACCCTTAAGGGGAAGTTAAACAGATTTGTTAATTACAGTGGTCCCTCAAGTTACAATATTAATTGGTTCCAGGACGACCATTGTATGTTGAAACCATTGTATGTTGAGACCAGAACTCTGTGGAAACCTGGTAATTGGTTCTGAAGCCACCAAAATGTCATCCAAAAATAGGAAAAGGTGAGGATTAAAGAAAAATAAGTAGATAACTAATATAGAGAAAGCAAATCCTTATATATAAAAGTAATAAAGATCTGCTGGTGCTGTAATCACTGTCTATGTCAGTGTTTCCCAACCAGGGTGTCGCCAGCTGTTGCAAAACTACAATTCCCAGCATGCCCGGACAGCCAACGGCTGTCCGGGCCTGCTGGGAGTTGTAGTTTTGCAACAGCTGGAGGCACCCTGGTTGGGAAACAATGGTTTATGTAGAGGACAGGAGCTTCTTCAGGGTCCTATACAGTACACACAGTGTCCCAAATGGAGCCGCCCTTACTTGGTGTCCAAAGGAGCAACTAACCCTGGCACAGGTAAGGAGTAGCACAGAACTTGTAGTTCCTCCCTGTACTGTAGGGGGCGCTACCAGACAGCCAGTCAGTGCATACACTTCAGTAATACAGGTAAAGAGTACAGAACATGTAATACCTCCCTGTACTGTAGGAGGCACTACCAGACACCAGTCAGTGCATGCACTTCAGTAATACAGGTAAAGAGTACAGAACATGTAATACCTCCCTGTACTGTAAGAGGAGCTACCAGACACCAGTCAGTGCATGCACTTCAGTAATACAGGTAAAGAGTATAGAACATGTAATACCTCCCTATACTGTAGGGGGCGCTACCAGACACCAGTCAGTGCATGCACTTCAGTAATACAGGTAAAGAGTACAGAACATGTAATACCTCCCTGTACTGTAGGGTTCGCTACCAGTCAGTGCATACACTTCAGTAATACAGGTGATTCCCCAGTAAAATGCCCATTATGATTGGTCAGTTCCTCCAGTTGTGACACGTTTCACAGATCTGGACTGTCTGTACATTGTATGTTGAGTCTGGTTTCAAGTTACAATAGTCCAGCAAAGACCATTGTATGTTGAAACTATTGTATGTTGAGGCCATTGTAAGTTGAGGGATCCACTGTACTTCTATTAAAAAAATCTTAATCCTTCCAGTACTTATTTTGCGGCTGTATACTACAGAGGAAATTCTTTTCTTTTGGGATTTCTTTTCGGGTTTCTTTTGTCTGACCACAGTGCTCTCTGCTGACTCCCCTGTCCATGTCAGGAACTGTCTAGAGCAGGAGAAAAGCAGAGAGCACTGTGGGCGTGATAGAAAAGAAATCCAAAGAGAAAAGAATTTCTTCTGTAGTATGCAGCTGCTAATAAGCACTGGAAGGATTAAGAATTTTGAATAGAAGTAATTTACAAATCTGTTTATCTTTCTGGCACCAGTTGATGTAAAAAAAAAAAATATATATATATATTTTTTTTCCCACAGGAGAACCCCTTTTATTAGGTATGTTCACATGGGTAGATTACCTGTGGAATATCCGCAGCATATTTGCTGCGGAATATCTGAAGCGGATTTTGCTACCATTGACTTTAATGGGTCAGCAGAAAATCCACGATAGAGGCATATTTGCAGATTTTCCTTCAGACCCATTGAAGTCATGGTAGCAAAACCCGCTGCTGATTCTCCGCAGCAAACAAGCTGCGGAAATTCTGCAGGTAATCCGCCCGTGTGAACGTACCCTTATAAAGGGAGGATCTGTGGCTTGAAAATGCCATCTCTTTATGTCTGGTGGGGGAAGAGATGGGAAGACTTGGAATTTAAAACAATAAAATAAATTATTTAAAAAAAAAATGTTTTTTTTTCAAAACCATTTTCTTTACCCCAGGAAAATTTTAAAGAATTGGAGTATGAAATATGTTTTTATATATATTTATATCATATAATATTTATCATTATAAAAACATATTTCATACTCCAATTTTTCCATTTTTTTAGGGGGGAAAATGGCTTTGGGTATTTTTTTTAAATTTTTTAATTTCAGGCCTTCCCATCTCTACCACCACTAAACATAAAGTGAGGGCATTTCGTAGCCACAGACTGTGTATTTTGCTGAAGATTTTCTGCTGCTGATTTGCCTACCACTGACTTCATTGGGTAGGAAAATCTGCAGCAAAATATACACTTGGGAATTAGTGCTGGGCGGTATACCGGTATGAACCGGATACGTTTTTTTTTTTTTTTCTCCCACAGTATGGATTTTTGCCCATACCGCTATACCGGTCGGGCCCCTCCCCCACCCTCCGAGTCAATAAAAAAAATTAAACTTGCCCGTAATGGGGGTGGTCCGGGCCATCCATCCTTCCTGTAGTGTCCGGGGGCATTCCGGGTGGAGGGTGAACCAGTACGGGCTGTCCTTCTTCTCCGGGGGTCCTCTTCTCCGCTCCGGCCTAGTACGCTGCATAGACGCCGTGACGTCAGGTTCGTCGCTGCGCACGGACGTCACAGCGCAGCAATGTCTATGCAGCGTTACTAGGCCGGAGCCTGCCCGGAGTGGAGAAGAGGACCCCCGGAGAAGGAGGACAGCCCGTACTGGTTCACCCTCCACCCGGAATGCCGCCGGACACTACAGGAAAGATGGATGGCCCGGACCACCCTCCCCGGACGGTCCCTGCAGCAACTGGGAAGGTGAGTCAGGGTTCTGGGATGGACAGGGGTCTGTATAATATACCTACAGTAGGCCCTCCAGCTGTTGAGGCCCTTTAGCTGTTGCAAAACTACAACTCCCAGCATGCCCGGACAGCCAACGGCTGTCCGGGCATGCTGGGAGTAGTAGTTTTGCAACAGCTGGAGGCACCCCTAGTTGGGAAACACTGACCTATACTATACACTACTATATAGTCCAACATGCTGGGAGTTGTAGTTTTGCAACAGCTGGAGGCACCCCTAGTTGGGAAACACTGACCTATACTATACATTACTATATAGTCCAACATGCTGGGAGTAGTAGTTTTGCAACAGCTGGAGGCACCCCTAGTTGGGAAACACTGACCTATACTATACAGTACTATATAGTCCAACATGCTGGGAGTTGTAGTTTTGCAACAGCTGGAGGCTGTAGGGTTGTTTGTTACATCTATTTAAAAGGGTACTCCACTGCCCCAGTGTTCAGATCATTTAGTTCCAAAAGCCCATTTAGTTCCGCTACGCCTCCTCAATGCAAGTCTCAATTACAGATGAGCGAACTTACAGTAAATTTGATTCGTCACAAACTTCTCGGCTCGGCAGTCGATGACTTTTCCTGCATAAATTAGTTCAGCTTTCAGGTGCTCCGGTGGGCTGGAAAAGGTGGATACAGTCCTAGGAAAGAGTCTCCTAGGACTGTAGCCACCTTTTCCAGCCCACCGGAGCACCTGAAAGCTGAACTAATTTATGCAGGATAAGTCATCAACTGCCGAGCCGAGAAGTTCGTGACGAATCAAATTTACTGTAAGTTCGCTCATCTCTAGTCTCAATGTAAAAAAAAAAAAAAATAATGTGATACTTTAGAAAAATACCGTTATACTCCTTTTTGGTCATATCACCCAGCACTATTGTGAATGTACCCTTATAAAGGGATGGTCTGTGGCCATCACTTTGTTTGGTGAAGGTAGAGATGGGAAGGCCTGGAATCAATATTAAAAAAAAAAAAAAAAAAAAATTTTCCCCCCAGAAAAAATGGAAAATAATTGTCATATGAAATGTTTTATAATGATAACTAATATATAACTATAGAATATACTGATAATAAAATTAATATTTAGACCTTCATTAAGTGTTCATTAGTGTTTGGTGCTTCACTTTTTTGGACGCAGTATGGTCAACCACTGCATAGGGGCTCACAGTCGGACCCCGACCATCGCACTTTGGTGGCATAGCCTAAGGGTGTTCTGGATGCACTGGGAATATAATGGAATTGACACGATGTTCTTAAAGGGGTACTCCGGTGAAAACCTTTTTTCTTTTAAATCAACTGGTGGCAGAAAGTTAAACAGATTTGTAAATTACTTCTATTAAAAAAAAATCTTAATCCTTCCTGTACTTATTAGCTGCTGAATACTACAGAGGAAATTCTTTTCTTTTTGGAATGCTCTCTGATGACATCACGAGCACAGTTCTCTCTGCTGACGTTATTATAATAATAACACTTTATTTATTGTTTTCCTTAGTGGGATTTGAACCCAAGTCCCCAGCATTGCAAGGCAGCAGTGCTAACCACTGAGCCACCATGCTGCCCTTAGCATATATCTGCTATGCACGGTTGCTAAAATGGACAGAGATGTCAGCAGAGAGCACTGTGCTCGTGATGTCATCAGTGTTCCAAAAAGAAAGGAATTTTAGGAACTCTCCATAGCAGGAGAAAATCCCCATAGCAAATATATGCTGCTCTGGACAGTTCCTAAACTGAACAGCAGAGGTCAGCAGAGAGAAAAATCCAGAAAGATAAACATTTCCTCTGTAGTATACAGCAGCTAAAAAGTACTGGAAGGATTAAGATTTTTTTTTTTTATAGAAGTAATTTACAAATATGTTTAACTTTCTGCCACCAGTTGATTTACAAGAAAAAAGGTTTTCACCGGAGTACCCCTTTAAGTTATAAATAATTTAAAGGCTACGTCTAAAATTAGGCAAGCGTCTCTAATTCCTTTGATATTTGGGGCCATGCTAAACATAGAAGCGCCGGTTCCATACCCGCTATGTATAGTGTTGTGTAATTCTCCAAGGATCTGTTTGTGATCTCTGACGCCTCCCTTCTTTTTGTTTTTTGTTTTTCTTTACAGCTTGACTTCATCTATTTTCAAAGGGAACCAGTATGAGCGCAAAAGAGAAACTGGAGGCCATGTTGAACGTGGCCCTGCGCGTACCCAGCATCATGCTGCTCGATGTCTTGTACCGATGGGACGTCAGCTCCTTTTTCCAGCAGATCCAAAGAAGTAACCTCAACAACAACCCTCTCTTCCAATACAAGTACTTGGCGCTCAACATGCATTATGTCGGTACGTCCTTCCTTCCGGAGTGTGGCCGGAGTTGCCGATTTTAATCTAACAGTAATTACAGTGCTTTTTTTTTGTCATGTAGGCATAAAGGGGTTATCTCCAGTCCTCAACATAGAGGATAAGTAGCTGATTGGTGGAGGTCCGACTGTTGGGACCCTCACCAGTCACTAGAACAGAGGTCAGTTGTCCCCCAAGTGAATGGAGTGGCAGTGCGTGTGGCCAGCCACCGTACCATATACAGGTGAAACGCGAAAAATTACAATATCGTGCAAAGTTAATTTATTTCAGTAATGCAACTTAAAAGGTGAAACTAATATATGAGAGGGACTCATTACATGCAAAGCAAGATAATTCAAGACGTCATTTGTTATAATTGTTAATTCAAGACGTCATTTGTTATAATTGTGATGATTATGGTTACAGCTCATGGAAACCCCAAATCCCCAATATATTATGTGATTTGGGGCCATGTCATCTGCTGGTGTTTGTCCTCTGTGCTTTATTAAAGGGGTTATCCAGGAAAAACTTTTTTTTTATTTTTATATATATATATATATATATATATATATATATATATATATATATATATATATATATAATATCAACTGGCTCCAGAAAGTTAAACAGATTTGTAAATTACTTCTATTAAAAAAAATATTCATCCTTTCAGTACTTATGAGCTGCTGAAGTTGAGTTGTTCTTTTCTGTCTAAGTGCTCTCTGATGACACCTGTCTCCGGAACCACCCAGTTTAGAAGCAAATCCCCATAGCAAACCTCTTCTACTCTGTGCAGAACCCGAGACAAGCAGAGATGTCAGCAGAGAGCACTGTTGCCAGACAGAAAAGAACAACTTAACTTCAGCAGCTGATAACTATTAGAAGGATTAAGATTTTTTTTTTTATAGAGGTAATTTACAAATCTGTTTAACTTTCTGGAGCCAGTTGATGTAAGAAAAAAAGTAAAGGGGAACGCCAGTGGGAAACTTTTTTTATCTATTTATTTTTTTAAATGAACTGATGCGAGAAAGTTAAACAGATTTGTAAGTCACTTCTATAAAAAGGAAAAAAAAACTTTTACCCTTCCAGTTCTTATTAGCAGCTGTATGCTACAGAGGAAATTCTTTGCTTTTTGAATATCTTTTTTGTGTTGTCCACAGTGCTCTCTGCTGACACCTCTGTCCGTGTCAGCGACTGTCCAGAGCAGCATACGTTTGCTATGGGGATTTTCTCCTGCTCTGGACAGTTCCTGATACGGGCATCAGGTGTCAGCAGAGAGCACTGTGGACAAGACAAAAAAGAAATTCAAAAAGAAAAGAATTTCCTCTGTAGCATACAGCTGCTAAAAAGTACTGGAAGGGTAAAGATTTTTTAATAGAAGTAATTTACAAATCTGTTTTAACTTTCTGGCACCAGTTGATTTAAAAAAATAAAATAAAATAAAAAGTACCCCTTTAAGTAGCATTAATGAAATGCAATGAACTTTTGCACAATATTCAAATTTTTCGAGTTTCACCTGTATTATCTCTGGGGCTTCCATACATTGCTAAGTTCAGCACTTGACAATGTTTAGAAGCCCCAAAGGGAATAAATGGAGCGACAGTCAAGCAAGCGCTGCTGCTCATAATTGACTTACATTCTCTTAATCGGTGGGTCTCAGTAGTTGGACCCCCAATCAGCTACTTATCCCGGGATAACCCTTTTTAAAGGAATATATATTAGTGGAGTCATCCTTTGGATAGAACTGCAGCTACGTTCTGTTGAAGTAAATGCGGCTAAGATGTAGTACAAGGCACAGTACTTAAAATTTGAGGTGCCCTGTTAGTGGATGTATATTGAAGACCGTTCTGCTATTGTCTCCCGCTGCCCGGAGGATTTCTCGTAGGGTGAAATACACTGCTTATGCACTATGTGTGACCCTACATTTAAAGAGTAGCGAAGTATTTACATCCTCTGTATGACCGCGAGCATCGGAGCGGTGCTCGCGTCATACACGGCAGGACCCGCCGGTAATGATCATCACGCGTGATGTCCGCCATTAACCCCTCAGATGCCGTGATCAGTACAGATCACGGCATCTGCGGCAAAGCGCAAGTTAAAATAGATGATCGGATCGCCCGCATCACTGCCGCGGCGATCCGTTCATCTATAATGGCGGACGGAGGTCTCCTCCCCTGCCTCC
Organism: Hyla sarda; assembly: GCF_029499605.1. Lineage (NCBI taxonomy): Eukaryota > Metazoa > Chordata > Amphibia > Anura > Hylidae > Hyla > Hyla sarda. Next base: position 400,339,911 of record NC_079192.1, read on the forward strand.
GTCCGTCTCCCGGCGTCTCCTACTCTGGTCTGAGATCGATCAGAGCAGAAGATCACGATAATGCTGATCAGTGCTATGCCCTATGCATAGCACTGAACAGTATTAGCAATCTAATGATTGCTATAAATAGTACCCTATGGGGACATATAAAAAGTGTAAAAATAAAAAAATAAAAATAAAAGTTGAAAAATGTAAAAGTTAAAAATGAGAAAAATCCCCTCCCCCAATAAAAATGAAAATGGTCTGTTTTTCCCTTTTTTTAAAATAAAGATATTTGGTATCGCCGCGTGCGTAAATGTCTGAACTATAAAAATATAATGTTAATGATCCCGTACGGTGAATGGCGTAAACATAAAAAATAAAAAAAGTCCAAAAATGCAACTTTTTTGGTCCCTTTTTATTCCCCCAAAAATTAATAAAAAATTATCTAAGTTTTATGTATGCAAAAGTGGTATTGATAAAAAGTACAGATGACTGTGCAAAAAATAAGCCCTCATACCGCCCTATATACGGAAAATTGAAAAAGTTATAGGTGGTCAAAATAGGGCGATTTTAGATTACTGATTTTGTACAAAAAGTTTTATATATTTTTTTTTTTTTTTAAGCGGTAAAAAAATATATAAAAGTTTCTAGCCATGGATATCATTTTAATTGTGTTGACCCACAGAATAAAGAACACATAATTTTTACCGTAAAGTGTACAGTGTGAAAACGAACCCCTCCAAAATGTGCAAAATTGTGTTTTTCATAAAAATTTCGTCCCTAAAAAATTTTATGGTAAAATTTGAGGTTTCATTACAAAGTACAATTGGTCACGCAAAAAACAAGCCCTTATATGGGTCTGTAGATGGAAATATAAAGGAGTTATGAATTTTAGAATGCGAGGAGGAAAAAAACAAAAACGCTAAAATAAAATTGGCCTGGTCCTTAACCCCTTAAGGACGCAGGGTTTTTCCGTTTTTTGCATTTTCATTCTTTCCTCATCACCTTCTAAAAATCATAAAGCTTTCAATTTTGCACATAAAATTCCATATGATGGCTTATTTTTTTGTGCCACCAATTCTACTTTGCAGTGACATTAGTCATTTTACCAAAAAAATCCACGGCGAAACGGTAAAATAATTAATTGTACGACAAAATTGAAGAAAAAATGTCATTTTATAATTTTGGGGGCTTCCATTTCTACGTAGTACATTTTTCGGTAATAATGACACCTTAGCTTTATTCTGTAGGTCCATACGGTTAAAATGATCCCCTACTTATATAGGTTGGATATTGTCCTATTTCGGAAAAAAATCATAACTAGATGCAGGAAAATTTATATGTTAAAAATTGTCATCTTCTAACCCCTATAACTTTTTTATTTTTCCACATATGGGGCGGTATGAGAGCTCATTTTTTGCTCAGTGTTCTGAAGTTTTTAGCGGTACCATTTTTGCATTGATCGGACTTTTTGATCGCTTTTTATTAATTTTTTCATGATATAAAAAGTGACCAAAAATACGCTATTTTGGACTTTGGAATTTTTTTGCGCGTACGCCATTGACCCTGCGGTTTAATTAAAGATATATTTTTATAGTTCGGACATTTCCGCACGCGGCGATACCACATATGTTTGTTTTTATTTTTATTTACACTTTTTTTTTTTATGGGAGAAAGGGGGTGATTCAAACTTTTATTAGGGAAAGGGTTAAATGACCTTTTATTAACTTATTATTTTTTTTTTTTTTTTTTGCAGTGTTATAGCTCCCATAGGGGGCTATAATACTGCACACACTGATCTTTTACCCTGATGCCTGCAAAGCCATAGCTCTGCATGGATCAGCGAGATAGGGGCTCAATTGCTCAAGCCTGTAGCTCAGGCTTGGAGCAATCAGATGCCGATCGGACGCAACGGAGCAAGGTAAGCGGGTCTCCGCTCGCGTCCTAGCTGATCAGGACATCGCGATTTTATCGCGATGTCCCAATCAGCCCGACGGAGCTGCCGGGAAGCATTTACTTTCATTTTTAGATGCGGTGATCAAAGTTGTCTAAAGGGTTAATAGCGTGCGGCACAGCGATCGGTGCCGCACTCTATTAGCCCAGGGTGTAGACCCGGTGTAATGGGGGGGGACCGGGCGAGCGGCGTACAGGTACGCCCTTCATCTTGAAGGAGTTAAGGTTAAAATGGGCTTGGTCATTAAGGGGTTAATATATATAGATTTTCTAATTGGGTTCTATAAAAAAAAAATTATCTTTTGTGTTTTTTTGCGTTTTTAACTTTTGCCCACTAAGGGTCTCCCTTGTCCCCTGCCCTGTACTCAGCGGCTGCCGCCCCTGCCCTGTACTCAGCGGCTGCCGCCCCTGCCCTGTACTCAGCGGCTGCCGCCCCTGCCCTGTACTCAGCGGCTGCCGCCCCTGCCCTGTACTCAGCGGCTGCCGCCCCTGCCCTGTACTCAGCGGCTGCCGCCCCTGCCCTGTACTCAGCGGCTGCCGCCCCTGCCCTGTACTCAGCGGCTGCCGCCCCTGCCCTGTACTCAGCGGCTGCCGCCCCTGCCCTGTACTCAGCGGCTGCCGCCCCTGCCCTGTACTCAGCGGCTGCCGCCCCTGCCCTGTACTCAGCGGCTGCCGCCCCTGCCCTGTACTCAGCGGCTGCCGCCCCTGCCCTGTACTCAGCGGCTGCCGCCCCTGCCCTGTACTCAGCGGCTGCCGCCCCTGCCCTGTACTCAGCGGCTGCCGCCCCTGCCCTGTACTCAGCGGCTGCCGCCCCTGCCCTGTACTCAGCGGCTGCCGCCCCTGCCCTGTACTCAGCGGCTGCCGCCCCTGCCCTGTACTCAGCGGCTGCCGCCCCTGCCCTGTACTCAGCGGCTGCCGCCCCTGCCCTGTACTCAGCGGCTGCCGCCCCTGCCCTGTACTCAGCGGCTGCCGCCCCTGCCCTGTACTCAGCGGCTGCCGCCCCTGCCCTGTACTCAGCGGCTGCCGCCCCTGCCCTGTACTCAGCGGCTGCCGCCCCTGCCCTGTACTCAGCGGCTGCCGCCCCTGCCCTGTACTCAGCGGCTGCCGCCCCTGCCCTGTACTCAGCGGCTGCCGCCCCTGCCCTGTACTCAGCGGCTGCCGCCCCTGCCCTGTACTCAGCGGCTGCCGCCCCTGCCCTGTACTCAGCGGCTGCCGCCCCTGCCCTGTACTCAGCCTGTATGCGTGCTCCTGAGAGGGAGCACAGCCTACAGGAAGAAGGGCGGAAGCCGGCCCGGGCAGGCTTCTGACGACGTTGCGCCTGCCGGCCCACGCCCACTTCCTGCCCTCGTCCACAGCTCAACACTGAGCTACCGATGATGCTATAAAAAAGGTATTTACAGGTGGGTTTACATAAAAGTAAATACAGGGATAGAGAGAGTTAGAGTCAGGGACAGATGGGGAGGGGGATTAGGGAAAGTTTAGTTGATGATAGGTGCTCTTTAAGAATTAAAAAAAAAAGCATATGGTGGTCTAACCTCTGGGCCCGCCTTTATTCTACGAGAGACTGGGTCAGTACTGCAGTCCCTTCCCAGCCTGCCCCATTCACGGTGAATGCATTTCTAAGCTATTTCTATGGAATGTAGTCATTGAGCTTTGTGGTTCCTTCGAGGTCACAGGCTTTCCGTCGGTCATAGGTATACATAGGTGTGGACTGTGGATAAAGTGTTCTGGTTACTTTGCGTACTTTGCAGAAGGTCCGTTGTCTCCTCTCCATCTAGATCACTGTATTTGTATTGATGTATAGAGCTGAATGTCATTTACCTGCTGTCTGAACAGAGGCAAATTAGGAAGAAACACTCTCTTCATAGCTTAAAGTGCGGGTTATGCTCTGGGTTCGGGGTCTCATCTACCTCAGCGTTTTCCAACCAGGCGGCCTCCAGCTGTTGCAAAACTACAACTCCCAGCATGCCCGGACAGCCGTTGGCTGTCCGGGCATGCTGGCAGTTGTAGTTTTGCAACAGCTGGTGGCCGCCTGGTTGGGAAACGCTGATCTGCAACATCAACCATTCCCTGGGAGTTATAGTTTTGCACCAGCCAAAGAGCCGCATGTTAGTGACCAATGGTTGTTGATCTGTAATAAGCAGCAATCTGCAGAATCTGAAGCTTGGCTTGTGTTCACATCAGCAGTGTGATATATGTATGATCATCAGCAGCTATCAACAGACCCCATTGATTTTTTATTATTGGATCCAGTGTTTTTAGAGTAAAAAAAAAATAACACTACATACTGTGCTATTCTTCACATCAAGGATGACTGAACCTGTACTGGAGCCTCTGATGCAGATGTTTTAGATGAGAGTCTGACTGGTAGGGAAAATAAATGACCGCAGACCATCAACAGGCCATAGGCTTTACTGTCTCCATTGGTAGACTATTGGCAGCCTGTAATGTATCAATGGATTTCAGGGATTCAGGGAATTTGGTTTGCCTGTGATTACCAGCTGCAAATCAATACAACCAGTCAATAGGAATATATAGGACATGTCTGCGGCCATCTGCAGATCACTTCTGGTGTGACAATCTCTGACATGTTGTGCTCATTAGTTATAGTAAGTATTCTGGGCTAGTGGGCACCGGGGGCTGCCGCAGGACGTCCCAGTGGGCACCGGGGCCTGATTGGTTGCTATGGGCAGCTCAGCCACTTTTCCTCTGGACAGGTTTTGATAAATCTTCTGTATAGTATTTGGGTCTTAAAGGGGTACTCCGGTGAAAACCTTTTTTCTTTTAAATCAACTGGTGGCAGAAAGTTAAACATATTTGTAAATTGCTTCTATTAAAAAATCTTAATCCTTCCAGTGCTTATTAGCTGCTGAACGCTACAGAGGAAATTCCTTTCTTTTTGAAACACTGATGACATCACGACCACAGTGCTCTCTGCTGACATCTCTGTCCATTTTAGCAGCCATGCATAGCAGATGTATGCTAAGGGCAGCATGGTGGCTCAGTGGTTAGCACTGCTGCCTTGCAGTGCTGGGGACTTGGGTTCAAATCCCACTAAGGACAACAATAAATAAAGCGTTATTATTATAATAACGTCAGCAGAGAGAACTGTGCTCGTGATGTCATCAGAGAGGATTCCAAAAAGAAAAGAATTTCCTCTGTAGTATTCAGCAGCTAATAAGTACAGGAAGGATTAAGATTTTTTAATAGAAGTAATTTACAAATCTGTTTAACTTTCTGCCACCAGTTGATTTAAAAGAAAAAGGTTTTCACTGGAGTACCCCTTTAAGTTGTGCAAAAAACAAAAAGGCTGGACATAGAGAACCCAGGGAATCCCTATCAGGCATGGAAGCTTATTACCCAATATTGCATCAGGCCGTCTCTGACCACTATTGCTAATTTTATCTCTCTTGTCCAGTAGATTGTGAGATTGGAAAGGGGTATTTATTTATAAAGCTATGCGTGAGTAAAATTTTTTGCTCGTACGAAGTGCGTCTGGATGGGTACAGTCCTAAGGGATCCTTCTTACTCCTAATTTTGCCTATTTCTACTTAATACGTCCCAGCTACAGTAGAAAATCATAATAAACGTCTCAGCTGCTGCAGTAAATCATAATGCATGTTTGAGCTGCTGCAGAACATCACAATACTCATAGCTGCTGTGGAACATCCTGATGCACAACATAGCTGCTGCAGAACATCATAATGCATGTCTCTGTTGATGTAGAACATCATAATACACTTCTCAGCAGCTACATAATTTAATGTAATACAGACCTCAGCTGCTGCAGAACACCATAATGCACACCTTGGCTGCTGCAGAACTTTATAATGCACACCTTGGCTGCTGCAGAACTTTATAATGCACACCTTTGCTGCTGCAGAACAGCATAATGCACACCTTTGCTGCTGCAGAACAGCATAATGCACACCTTTGCTGCTGCAGAACATCATAATGCACACCTTTGCTGCTGCAGAACATCATAATGCACACCTTTGCTGCTGCAGAACATCATAATGCACACCTCTGCTGCTGCAGAACTTTATAATGCACACCTCTGCTGCTGCAGAACTTTATAATGCACACCTCTGCTGCTGCAGAACTTTATAATGCACACCTTTGCTTCTGCAGAACTTTATAATGCACAACTAAGCTGCTGCAGAACTTTATAATGCACACTTTTGCTGCTGCAGAACTTTATAATGCACACCTTTGCTGCTGCAGAACAGCATAATGCACACCTTTGCTGCTGCAGAACATCATAATGCACACCTCTGCTGCTGCAGAACATCATAATGCACACCTCTGCTGCTGCAGAACATCATAATGCACACCTCTGCTGCTGCAGAACTTTATAATGCACACCTCTGCTGCTGCAGAACTTTATAATGCACACCTCTGCTGCTGCAGAACTTTATAATGCACACCTCTGCTGCTGCAGAACTTTATAATGCACACCTTTGCTGCTGCAGAACAGCATAATGCACACCTTTGCTGCTGCAGAACATCATAATGCACACCTCTGCTGCTGCAGAACATCATAATGCACACCTCTGCTGCTGCAGAACATCATAATGCACACCTCTGCTGCTGCAGAACTTTATAATGCACACCTCTGCTGCTGCAGAACTTTATAATGCACACCTCTGCTGCTGCAGAACTTTATAATGCACACCTCTGCTGCTGCAGAACTTTATAATGCACACCTTTGCTGCTGCAGAACATCATAATGCACAACCTAATCGACTGTGGAACATAATGCTCACTTTAGCTGCTACAAACCTTTGTGAAAGGGAAGCAGTGGACCGTTCCCCTTTTTAAAATAAGAGGTTCTTCAGCAGCTGAGGTGTTTCTTATTAAGAATACATGTACTATAAGTTATAAAGAATCAGTATCCTTGGATTTCCATGACCTGCCTGATCCCTTTACGATCAGCTATAGATGTGATTCGGGCAGCATTAAAGCCGCCAGTCCAGGAATTATTTGAAATGATTTTTCCAGGATATCCCAAAACCACCGGCGCCTTCCTCACTCTTTACTGTATTCGCAGAAGTGCTTGTTTGGGGTTTTCCACTCCTCAGCAGACTTCATTAAATGCCAAAAAGTTATTTCAGGCCGTCATGTGACTTGGAAAAACTTAGTATTTTTGTAGGAATTGTAGACGTTATGATATTAGAGCATTTGATATCTTTATTAAGGGTTTAACAGAACAGTCAACAGATTGGGTAATTTTAAGGCAGCGTTTTTTCCAACCAGGGTGCCTCCAGCTGTTGCAAAACTACAACTCCCAGCATGCCCGGACAGCCGAAGGCTGTCCGGGCATGCTGGGAGTTGTAGTTTTGCAACAGCTGGAGGCACCCTGGCTGTTTTGACAGCATTCAGTACGCAGCTGAATTGAGCTCTTGGCAATCTTCAGCAGACCCATTGAGAATAAAATAAACTCTAGATCGTGCGTGCACACTGGCGCTCCATTAAAGGGGTACTCTCGTGGAAAACATATATAAATTTTTTTATTTATTTATTTTTTTTTTAACTAACTGGTGCCAGAAAGTTAAACAGATTTGTAAATTACTTCTATTTAAAAAAAAAAAAAAAAAAAAATTTAAAAAAAATCTTAATCCTTCCAGTACTTTTTAGGGGCTGTATACTACAGAGGAAATTACTTTTTCTTTTTGGCTTTCTCTTCTGTCACGAGCACAGTGCTCTCTGCTGTCCATTTTAGGAACTGTCCAGAGCAGCATAGGTTTGCTATGGGGATTTTCTCCTGCTCTGGATAGTTCCTGATACGGGCATCAGGTGTCAGCAGAGAGCACTGTAATAAACAAGGCAAAAAAGAAATTCAAAAAGAAAAGAATTTCCTCTGGAGCATACAGCTGCTAAAAAGTACTGGAAGGATAAAGATTTTTTAATAGAAGTAATTTACAAATCTGTTTAACTTTCTGGCACAAGTTGATTTAAAAAAAAAACTAATAAAAAAAATAAATCTCCACCGGAGTACCCCTTTTTAAGGGTACGTTCACACTGCAGGATTCTGTGCAGATTTGATGCGCAGGATTTGTAACTGCCGATTTAGAATCTGTGCTCGGTCATTTAGTTTACATTGGAATCTGCAGCATCAAATCCTGTGCATCAAGTCTGTGTACGTGTGAACATAACCTAAGGGTACGTTCACACGCGCTGATTTTTTTTAGTGGGTTTTCCGCTGCGTATTTGAAAGTGGACGGGCTCTTCTCGGCTGTTCCACGGCGGAATGTACACTGCGGAAAATCCGCAGCAAGCGCCATTCCGCCGCGGAAAATCTGCTGCGGACAGCCGAGAAGAGCCCGTCCACTTTCAAATACGCAGCGGAAAACCTGCTAAAAAATCTGCGCGTGTGAATGTACTCTAAAGGGGTATTCAGCCCCTAAAAAGGAATTCCCTATCCACCGGATAGGGACTAAGTGTCTTATCCTCTCTCTAGGACCCCCTGCGATCTCCAGAATGGGACCCAGAGTTTCCCCGCAGCATGAAGAGGTGGGTCGGCACGTGCTCTATGCATTGGATAAGAGCTGTGTTTACAGCAGGGTTATGCAACATGGGTGTCCCCTGCTGCCTTATCTACAGTTCTTACTTATCTAGTGACACCCTTGCATGGTCGACCACTGCTCTATTTAAGGTCTATGGCTGTGTTTCCCAACCAGCTGTTGCAAAACTACAATTTCCAGCATGCTGGGAGTTATAGTTTTTCAACAGCTGGAGGCCCCCTGCTTGGGAAACACTGGTCTAGGAGACTTCCAGACATTGCAGAGTTCAGTGGTCATCAGTGTTCTGAAGTCCCATTGACCAGGTTGCCTCCAGCTGTTGCAAAACTACAACTCCCAGCATGCCCGGACAGCCGGAGGGCCCTCTGGTTGCAATGTTTGGAAGTCCCTCAGACCAGTAATTCCCAACTAGAGGGCCCTCCGGCTGTCCGGGCATGCTGGGAGTTGTAGTTTTGCAACAGCTGGAGGCACCCTGGTCTATGGGACTTCAAGAACAATGATGAAAACTGAACTCTGCAATGTCTGGAAGTCTCTTAGACCAGTGTTTCCCAAGCAGGGGGCCTCTCGCTGTTGAAAAACTATAACTCCCAGCATGCCCGGACAGCTGGAGGCCCCCTGGTTGGGAAACACTGGTCTAAGGGACTTCCAAACATTGCAGAGTTCAGCGGTCACCAGTGTTCTGAAGTCAATTAGACCAGTGTTTCCCAACCAGGGGGCCTCCGGCTGTCCGGGCATGCTGAGAGTTGTATTTTTGCAACAGCTGGAGGCCCCCTGGTTGGGAAACACTTGTCTAATTGACTTCAGAACACTGGTGACCCCTGAATTCTGCAATGTTTGGAAGTCGCTTAGAGGCACCCTGGTTGGGAAACACTGCCAGAGACCGTGAATGGAGCGTTGGTCGACCATGCCAGGGTGTCACTAGGCAGGTGAGAACTGTAGATAGGGCAGCGGGGGACACCCATGAAGCATAACACTGCAGTAAACACAGCTCTTCGCCTATCCGAGCATGCTGGGTAGTATTGTAGTTTTGCAACAGCTGGAGGCCCCCTGGTTGGGAAACACTGGTCTAAGGGACTTCAAGACATTGCAGAGTTCAGTGGTTGCCTTTGTTCTTAAAGGGGTACTCCATAGAATATTTTTTTTTTTTCTTTTTAAATCAACTGGTGCCAGAAAATTATACAGATTTGTAAATCACTTCTATTAAAAAAATCTTAATCCTTCCAGTACTTATTAGCTGCTGAATACTACAGCGGAAATTCTTTTCTTTTTGAAACACAGAGCTCTCTGCTGACATCATGACCACAGTGCGCTCTGCTGACATCTCTGTCCATTTTAGGAACTGTCCAGGGCAGCATATGTTTGCTATGGGGATTTTCTCCTACTCTGGACAGTTCCTAAAATGGACTGAGATGTCAGCAGAGAGCTCTGTGTTTCAAAAAGAAAATAATTTCCGCTGTAGTATTCAGCAGCTAATAAGTACTGGAAGGATTAAGATTTTTTAATAGAAGTAATTTACAAATTTGTTTAACTTTCTGGCACCAGTTGATTAAAAAAAAGTTTTTCACTGGAGTACCCCTTTAACCCCTTAGAGTAGTCTGTATAAAATTTTGGGCGTCTTTATGCCGCACTTACAAGTCATCTAGCACTGGATACTGCTCTGGAGCTCGGCCATCACCTGTAGTAGTTCAGGTATCCATGGAGCCCCGGGCCCCGTCTCTGTTACATTTACACCGCGGGTCCATGGGGAATCGGCTCTATATCCCTGATGCCCTGCACATTACTATAATGTTACCTCTGCGGATAAAAGAAATTCCAATAACAAATACAATAGAGCGACGCAACTTTTCCTATTTGGAAATATATTAATTCTATATATGATTATATACTCTAGAACAGTGTTTGCCAACCAGGGCGCCTCCAGCTGTTGCAAAACTACAACTCCCAGCATGCCTGGACAGCCGAAGGCTGTACGGGCATGCTGGGAGTTGTAGTGTTGCAACAGCTGGAGGCACCCTGGTTTGGAAACACTGTTATATACTGTACACTGTTAGGCCCCTTTCACACTACAGGTATCATCCTGTAAAAAAAAAAAAAAAAAACCTCCGTTATCCTGAAAACGTCCGTCAAAAAATCCCATTCATGTCAATGGGATTATTTTTGTAACATCCTTTTGCATCAGGCATATCCCTTTTTACTAATGTCCATTATTTTTGCCGGCACGAGAGACGGAGCATACACTAACTTTTGGTCCGGCAAAAAAATAAATAAAATTAAATAAAAAATGGTGAGAAACCGACCGTTAAATTTTTACATCTATTTACAGTCTATGGGAATCGGATGTTCAAAAAAACATCCGTTCTCATCAGTTATTGTCAGTTTTTTTTTTTAAAGGGGTACTACCGTGGAAATTTTTTATTTTTTTTTCTAATCAACTGGTGCCAGAAAGTTAAACAGATTTTGTAAATTACTTCTATTAAAAAATCTTAATCCTTCCAGTACTTATTAGCTGCTGTATACTACAGAGGAAATGTTTATCTTTCTGAATTTCTCTCTGCTGTTCATTTTAGGAACGGTCCAGAGCAGCATGGGGATTTTCTCCTGCTATGGAGAGTTCCTAAAATGGACAGCAGAGGTCAGCAGAGAGCACTGTGTGGTCGTGACATAAGAGAAATCCAAAAAAAGATACATTTCCTCTGTAGTATACAGACCCTAAAAAGTACTGGAAGGATTAAGATTTTTTTAATAGAAGTAATTTACAAATCTGTTTAACTTTCTGGCACCAGTTGATTTAAAAAAAAAAAAAAAAAAAGTTTGCCACGGTATTACCCCTTTAATATCAGTACAGCTTCCCCCCCCCCCCCCCCCCCCCAAAAAAAAGGGGTTAAAAACATGGAAACAAATCATAATAAAATAAAATTATGAAAATGAATAACAGAAAATATAATAATAAAAGAAAAAAAAAACATTCAAAATAACGGATGATGTGTTATTTTTTTTTTTCATCCGTTATTGTAAAATATTGGCAGTAAAAAAAGCAGCACGATACTTGTAGTGTGAAAGGGGCCTAATATACTGTAAATAAATAAATTAAATAAAGTAATTAACTCTATAGTACAAGGATGGGAAACTGTGTAATCTGCACAGACAGATTCCGGTAAGGCTGTGTTCACACGTCACCCGATGCGCATTTCTGCAAACTTCTTTCCTCTCATAGAGATCTATGGAGGAGGGAGACAGTCTGGTAAGGCCGTGTTCACACGTCACTGAAAAACCTCATGCGCGTTTCTGCAAACGTCTTTCCTCTGGGGGAAGATTCATAAAAACCTGTGCTGAGGAAAAATTGCCCAGTTGCCCATAGCAACCAATCAGATCGCTTCTTTCATTTTGCAAAGGCCTTGTTTAAAAATGAAAGGGGTAATCTGGTTGCTATGGGCAACTGGGCACAGGTTTTGATTAGGGCTGCACGATATATCGCAAAAGCAATCGAATAGCGATTTTTTTTTTTTGCTTTTTGCGATATGGCCCCCTGGGAAAACATGCGATTATCTGCTCGGGCTGGCTCCTGTGGCGGGGGCCGGCCAGAGCAGGTAAAAACTAATTTAAATACTAAAAGTCAGTGTTTCCCAACCAGGGGGCCTCCAGTTGTTGCAAAACTACAACTCTTAGCATGCCCGAACTGGCAAAGGCTGTCCGGGCATGCTGGGAGTAGTAGTTTCACAACAGCTGGAGGCACCAACACTGAGCTAAGACGCAGGGAGAAAAATAAAAAAAACTCTTCTGCACACCTAGTGCCGGTCCCTGCAGATTCGTCTCCATGCGCTCTGGAGTTTCCTCTCTTCTTAGTACAGGCAGTAGGACCTTTCCCTTTGCAGCCAATCACTGGCTGCAGTGGTGTCACATGACAAGCCAGTGATTGGCTGATGGGGAAAGGTCTTGTACTGCAGTAATACACTAGGTTTCCCGGGTCCCGTGGAAAATTTGAAATCCGGCCGGGAAACCCAGTGTATTGCTGCAGTACAAGAATGTGACGGGGGAGGGGGGGGGGGTGTGACATCTCCCCGCATAGACTTTGCACAGTTATTTTGGTCTATCTGATCTGTGTTGTAGGTCAGCATCATCTTTCAAGCCTCCGTTTGCTGACAGGACAAATATTCTATTGATCGTGTACGCCCACCGGTCACATTGTCCTTACTTGCGCTTTATTTATGTTGTTTCCTGCAGGTTACATTCTGAGTGTGGTACTTCTGACTTTACCTCGACAACACCTTGCTAAGCTGTACCTCTATGTTGTCACTGCATTACTGCTCTATGCTGGACACCAGATATCCAGGTGAGGACCAACCAAACGCCCTGCACTTTATTATGTATGAAGAATACTCACCCGACACAGAACGGGAACACGTCATGAAACGCCATTCATTTTTTTTTTTTTTTTTTTTTTTTTCTTCTTTCTCCCGAACGCTAATAAAATATACACTGTCACTGACAAAAATGACACTTCAGTGTCAAGTACATTGTATGCGGACTACACTAGATCAGGCCAGGAGAGTGTGCGGACTACACTAGATCAGGCCAGGAGAGTGTGCGGACTACACTAGATCAGGCCAGGAGAGTGTGCGGACTACACTATAGCAGGCCAGGAGAGTGTGCGGACTACACTAGATCAGGCCAAGAGAGTGTGCGGACTACACTAGATCAGGCCAGGAGAGTGTGCGGACTACACTAGATCAGGCCAGGAGAGTGTGCGGACTACACTAGATCAGGCCAGGAGAGTGTGCGGACTACACTATAGCAGGCCAGGAGAGTGTGCGGACTACACTAGATCAGGCCAAGAGAGTGTGCGGACTACACTAGATCAGGCCAGGAGAGTGTGCGGACTACACTAGATCAGGCCAGGAGAGTGTGCGGACTACACTAGATCAGGCCAGGAGAGTGTGCGGACTACACTATAGCAGGCCAGGAGAGTGTGCGGACTACACTATACAAGGCCAGGAGTGTGTGCGGACTACACTATAGCGGGCCAGGAGTGTGTGCGGACTACACTAGATCAGGCCAGGAGAGTGTGCGGACTACACTAGATCAGGCCAGGAGAGTGTGCGGACTACACTAGATCAGGCCAGGAGTGTGTGCGGACTACACTATAGCAGGCCAGGAGTGTGTGCGGACTACACTATAGCGGGCCAGGAGTGTGTGCGGACTACACTATAGCAGGCCAGGAGTGTGTGCGGACTACACTATAGCAGGCCAGGAGTGTGTGCGGACTACACTATAGCGGGCCAGGAGTGTGTGCGGACTACACTATAGCGGGCCAGGAGTGTGTGCGGACTACAATATAGCAGGCCAGGAGTGTGTGCGGACTACACTATAGCGGGCCAGGAGTGTGTGCGGACTACACTATAGCGGGCCAGGAGAGTGTGCGGACTACACTATAGCGGGCCAGGAGAGTGTGCTGACTACACTATACCAGGCCGGGAGAATACGCGGACTACACTATACCAGGCCGGGAGAATACGCGGACTACACTATACCAGGCCGGGAGAATACGCGGACTACACTATAGCAGGCCGGGAGAGTACAGGGACTACACTATAGCAGGCCAGGAGAGTGTGCGGACTACACTAGATCAGGCCAGGAGTGTGTGCGGACTACACTATAGCAGGCCAGGAGTGTGTGCGGACTACACTATAGCAGGCCAGGAGTGTGTGCGGACTACACTATAGCAGGCCAGGAGTGTGTGCGGACTACACTATAGCAGGCCAGGAGTGTGTGCGGACTACACTATAGCAGGCCAGGAGTGTGTGCGGACTACACTATAGCAGGCCAGGAGTGTGTGCGGACTACACTATAGCAGGCCGGGAGTGTGTGCGGACTACACTATAGCAGGCCAGGAGTGTGTGCGGACTACACTATAGCAGGCCGGGAGAGTACAGGGACTACACTATAGCAGGCCAGGAGTGTGTGCGGACTACACTATAGCAGGCCAGGAGAGTGTGCGGACTACACTATACCAGGCCGGGAGAGTACAGGGACTACACTATACCAGGCCGGGAGAGTACAGGGACTACACTATAGCAGGCCAGGAGAGTGTGCGGACTACACTATACCAGGCCGGGAGAATACAGGGACTATTCTATACCAGGCCAGGAGAGTGTGCGGACTACACTATAGCAGGCCAGGAGTGTGTGCGGACTACACTATAGCAGGCCAGGAGAGTGTGCGGACTACACTATAGCAGGCCAGGAGTGTGTGCAGACTACACTATAGCAGGCCAGGCGAGTATGCGGACTACACTATAGCAGGCCAGGAGTGTGTGCGGACTACACTATAGCAGGCCAGGAGTGTGTGCGGACTACACTATAGCAGGCCAGGAGTGTGTGCGGACTACACTATAGCAGGCCAGGAGTGTGTGCGGACTACACTATAGCAGGCCAGGAGTGTGTGCGGACTACACTATAGCAGGCCAGGAGTGTGTGCGGACTACACTATAGCAGGCCAGGAGTGTGTGCGGACTACACTATAGCAGGCCAGGAGTGTGTGCGGACTACACTATAGCAGGCCGGGAGAGTACAGGGACTACACTATAGCAGGCCAGGAGTGTGTGCGGACTACACTATAGCAGGCCAGGAGAGTGTGCGGACTACACTATACCAGGCCGGGAGAGTACAGGGACTACACTATACCAGGCCGGGAGAGTACAGGGACTACACTATAGCAGGCCAGGAGAGTGTGCGGACTACACTATACCAGGCCGGGAGAATACAGGGACTATTCTATACCAGGCCAGGAGAGTGTGCGGACTACACTATAGCAGGCCAGGAGTGTGTGCGGACTACACTATAGCAGGCCAGGAGTGTGTGCGGACTACACTATAGCAGGCCAGGAGTGTGTGCGGACTACACTATAGCAGGCCAGGAGTGTGTGCGGACTACACTATAGCAGGCCAGGCGAGTATGCGGACTACACTATAGCAGGCCAGGAGTGTGTGCGGACTACACTATAGCAGGCCAGGAGTGTGTGCGGACTACACTATAGCAGGCCAGGAGTGTGTGCGGACTACACTATAGCAGGCCAGGAGTGTGTGCGGACTACACTATAGCAGGCCAGGAGTGTGTGCGGACTACACTATAGCAGGCCAGGAGTGTGTGCGGACTACACTATAGCAGGCCAGGAGTGTGTGCGGACTACACTATAGCAGGCCAGGAGTGTGTGCGGACTACACTATAGCAGGCCAGGAGTGTGTGCGGACTACACTGTAGCAGGCCAGGCACATGAAATCCAGAGGAGGAATTAAGCTAATTTCTCCCCATTTAATATTCAATCCCCTTAATTTTCTGTTCTGTCAATGAACAGGAAATTAGGCGAGTTGGCTTTATGAAATAGAGGGATTGGACATTAAAATAGGGAGGATTTCACCATTTGTTTATTATATCGCAATCGCATATCGAAATCGCAATATTTACCTCCATAATCGCAATTGCACAATTTTCCCATATCGTGCATCCCTAATACACACATAACTGGAGCAGTTGCCTTACATCGTCTGACGCCTGTGCAAAGGTTCATCCACCACTGACTGACAGCTGTCACGCCCCCTCACATAGGCTTGCCTTCAGGGGGCGGAGCGTGATGTCACACGGGGGGGCGGGGCCGTGACGTCACAATGCTCCGGCCCCCGTGATCACCAGTAATCAGACCCGGAGCGAACGTGCTCCGGGGACTGATTCTAATTGGGTGCTGCATGCAAGATCACTGGGGGTCCTCAGCGGCAGGACCCCCGCGATCAGGCATCTTATCCCCTATCCTTGGATAGGCGATAAGATGTCTTAGCGCCGGAGTACCCCTTTAAATGTTCCCCCACTGTCTTCTGTCTGTAATAAAGACCAAGCAGCACGGAGCCTGTTCTTCAAGACTAAATGGCTGTTTTTTTTTGTTTTTGTTTTTCTGTATTTGTGTTTCAGGGACTATGTCCGCAGTGAGCTGGAGTCTGGCTATGAGGGACCTATGCATCTAGAGCCCCTGTCTATGAACAGGTTCATCACAGCGCTAGTAGGTGAGTGACGTTGAGCACATGTAATGCAGCATGTGATGTGTAAGAAGTGTCTTTAATCTGCAGCTTGTCATCCAACCAGCACAGACTCCACATCCTAGAAAGTTATAAAAGTAAACAAAATGTATAGCAGCACTAGCTGATCTTTTGAGCTGAGCAGGTACAATAGTTGCAGATCTGTACTACGGTCACAGTCATGTGACCTAAATATATGGCTGCACTGTCTAATGGCAGGACTGTGTTGAATCAATAATCAAAGTATTGATGGATTTTGAAAGACTCTTCTCTATTGAACATTCATTCCTCATCAGGATTTCCTTTATGTTAATGGGTTTGTCTGAGGAGGAGAAAAGGTCTTACCTGTCCTGCTCCCCCTGTGCTTACTTAGAAGTATACCTTCCAGTCATGATGGCGTGTGGGTAAAATCATAACAACTAAAAAACAGTATGGACAGCTCAACAACAAAAACTCTACGAGGTTAACTGGGCACACCTGTACCCGCAGGTGTGAGAAAAAGTTAGGAACAATATGGAAGAGAATCCCAGTTCTCAAATGCCTCAACCAAAATGGATGTGCAATGGATAATTGGTTAAAAAATAGTTTTATGGTAATATAAAATAATGTCCTATGTACATATGATCAGTCACAGGGCCCATGTGATACAGATATCCAATTCAGACATATAGGCCGATATTTATCATTATCTTTAGACTGTTTTTTTTGTGTCTAGAAAAGGCGCAAAAAAGGCGTAAGCAGGGTTTAATTGCACCTTTTTTTTTGCGCCTTTTGGATTACACATTTCTGTTGATTTTGAGTTGCAATCAACTGATTTATGTAATACACATGATATGGAAGGGTTTTATGAACTGCACCTTTTTGTGAAAAGGCGCAAAAAAGTGCAAAGCCACTGAAAAGTCTCTAAACTAGACTTAGCTTTTTGGTGTATGTGAAGAGAAAAATTTCAGAAAATGTGACCTGCACAAAATTTATGAAATTTATTAAATGCTCTGTTACCAGCACACACAAAAAATGTAGAAAAATGCTTCACTTACACCTACAATGGTAAATGCTTCACTTACACCTACAATGATAAATGCTTCACTTACACCTACAATGGTAAATGCTTCACTTACACCTACAATGATACATGCTTCACTTACACCTACAATGATACATGCTTCACTTACACCTACAATGATAAATGCTTCACTTACACCTACAATGATACATGCTTCACTTACACCTACAATGATACATGCTTCACTTACACCTACAATGATACATGCTTCACTTACACCTACAATGATACATGCTTCACTTACACCTACAATGATACATCCTTCACTTACACCTACAATGATACATCCTTCACTTACACCTACAATGATACATGCTTCACTTACACCTACAATGATACATCCTTCACTTACACCTACAATGATACATGCTTCACTTACACCTACAATGATACATGCTTCACTTACACCTACAATGATACATGCTTCACTTACACCTACAATGAGAAATGCTTCACTTACACCTACAATGAGAAATGCTTCACTTACACCTACAATGAGAAATGCTTCACTTACACCTACAATGAGGAATGCTTCACTTACACCTACAATGAGGAATGCTTCACTTACACCTACAATGATAAATGCTCCACTTACACCTACAATGATAAATGCCCCCCATAATTTTTAAAACAATAAATAAAAAAAGGGGGAGGGGACCTGGATACAACCTGTAAAGGGGAAAAAAATGTCCCAGTGAACTAGCAATCTTATAGTCCTGTAATAAAAAGTAAGTCCATTGATGGTATAATAGTCTTAGATGTCAGAAGTATAGACGTGCTAAATAATCCAAATGCAACTGAGTGGCCAGTTCATAATAGGATGCGACCTACAGCAATGTAATTCAGAGCAGGATAACCAAATATAATACATAAAGTTATATACTATTTACCGCTCACCGCTTCAGGTGCAGATGTAAATCAGTGACTCACTGTATCCCTCATCACATGTATGCCGATCGTCAGCTCCGCTGATGGTTCCTGGCACTGTGCAAGCAGCCTCCGTGCGGACAGCATCCGGTCACACCGATCGGTCCGCAGCCCAAAGCGTGGACGGCGAGTCTCGGCAGAGTCGCCGTCTGGCGTCGCCAGTCAGCTGATCGATCCCCGGCTGGTGATTGTGAATCGCTGGAGGTACAAAGTGCTGATACTGATGTTAATAGAATCACTAGTGTCACAAAATACTTGTCGATATAGCACCCTGTGATTGGCACCCATTACTTCTCAGGGGATGGAAGCGAGTGCTGGAGATCACAACAGGTAAGACCGTTTCTGCTCCCCATGCAACCCTTATAATATTCAGGAGTGAATGTTCAATAGTAAGAAGTCTTCCGGAATCCATCATTACTATGAATTACTCTGCAGTCATAAGACAGGTAAGAACTGCTCCTTAGACTTTAAGTCTATAGTTAAGAGTAGTCTAGTGAAAAATAACTTGGGGGATAAGTTATATTTATATATTTCTCTATATTTCTCCTCTGCCATACATTTGAACGTCTAGCACAGTGGTCAACAACCTGCGGACCTCCAGATGTTGCAAAACTACAACTCCCAGCATGCCCGGACAGCCAACGGCTGTCCGGGCATGCTGGGAGTTGTAGTTTTGCAACAGCTGAAGGTCCGCAGGTTGGAGACCACTGGTCTAGCATATATACTGCACTCTCCTGCAGCTGCTGCCTCTATAAATAAGGGTGCGTTCACACCACGTTTGTGAGATCTGGTGCCCGTCTGGCCGCAAAAATGAGCCGACCGGAGTCAGTCTAACTCCGTTTGGCTCATTTAAATGAATGAGATTCGGCACTGGTCCGGCTGGGATACGGGAGCGCCTGGTTTTGAAATTTCCCAACCGTATCTCACAAACGTGTGGTGTGAATGCACCCGATCAGCTAAATAATCGGATGAGGATCTATTTTGGGGTGGGGGAATTATTAAAGGGGTACTCCACTGGAAAACATTTTATTTTTTAATCAACTGGTGCCGGAAAGTTAAACAGATTTGTAAATTACTTCTATTAAAAAAAATCTTAATCCTTCCAGTAGTTATGAGCTGCTGTATGATCCACAGGAAGTTCTTTTCTTTTTTGAATTTCCTTTCTGCCTGACCACAGTGCTCTCTTCTGACACCTCTGTCCATTTTAGGAACTGTCCAAAGTAAGATTTTTTTATGAGGAATTTGCTCCTAATATGGACAGTTAATAAAATGGACAGAGGTGTCAGCAGAGAGCACTGTTGTCAGACAGAAAGGAAATTAAAAAAGAACTTCCTGTAGGGAATACAGCAGCTGATAAGTACTGGAAGGATTAAGATTTTTTAATAGAAGTAATTTACAAATCTGTTTAACTTTTTGGCACTAGTTGATTAAAAAAAAAAAATTCCAGTGGAGTACCCCTTTAATCCCACACAGGGCTGTAGACTTGTAATTAGAGATGAGCGAACTTACAGTAAATTCGATTTGTCACGAACTTCTCAGCTCGGCAGTTGATGACTTTTCCTGCATAAATTAGTTCAGCTTTCCGGTGCTCCCGTGGGCTGGAAAAGGTGGATACAGTCCTAGGAGACTCTTTCCTAGGACTGTATCCACCTTTTCCAGCCCACCGGAGCATCGGAAAGCTGAACTAATTTATGCAGGAAAAGTCAGCAACCGCCGAGCTGAGAAGTTTGTGACGAATCGAATTTACTGTAAGTTCGCTCATCTCTACTTGTAATGTTCAATTATTGTGTAAATGGTCAACCTGATGGTCATGTTGACCTTTGTGTTGCAGGCCAGATGGTTGTGTGCACCCTGTGCTCCTGTGTGATGAAGACCAAGCAGATCTGGCTGTTCTCAGCTCACATGCTCCCCCTACTGGCTCGTCTCTGCCTCGTCCCCATCGAGACCATTGTCGTCATTAACAAGTTTGCTATGATTTTCACCGGACTTGAAGTGCTGTACTTTTTGGCATCCAACCTGCTGGTGCCCTTTAATCTCGCTAAGTCTGCATACAGGGAGCTCGTTCAGGTAAAATATCCACGTCCTGCTGTCAACCTTTAACTTAAAATTACAGCTGTCTAAGCGGGGGCAATGTTTTTAGTCTAAATGTAATCATTTACTTATAACTGGGATGGACAAATTTGCTCAGCGTAAGAGCCACTTGTGATACACTTCAGTTGTTTGAGAGCCACAAGATATTCACTTACATAAAAAGAAAAGAAATACCTGTAGATAGTAGAACTTATTTGTGTACTATGCAACTGCATATTAATAAATATAAATGTTGTTAATAATAATGTTTTAATAATTGCAATGGAAAACCAGTAAGCCCCCCATGCTTCAACCGTATAACAGTTGGGCCCCATACAGTATCCATATTGCAGTAGGCCCCCATCCCCATATATAGCAGTAGGCCCCCATCCCCATATATAGCAGTAGGCCCCCATTCCCCATGTATAGCAGTAGGCCCCCATTCCCCATATATAGCAGTAGGCCCCCATTCCCCATATATAGCAGTAGGCCCCCATTCCCCATATATAGCAGTAGGCCCCCATTCCCCATATATAGCAGTAGGCCCCCATCCCCATATATAGCAGTAGGCCCCCATCCCCATATATAGCAGCAGGCCCCCATCCCCATATATAGCAGCAGACCCCCATCCCCATAAATGGCAGCAGACCCCCATCCCCATATATGGCAGCAGGCCCCCATCCCCATATATGGCAGCAGGCCCCCATCCCCATATATGGCAGCAGGCCCCCATCCCCATATATAGCAGCAGACCCCCATCCCCATATATAGCAGTAGGCCCCCATCTGCTTTGCTTACCAGTGCACCACAGCTATGCGTTTCCCTTCTCTTTGGCAGGAAGGGACGGGTCGTATCAGATGCCCCTGCATGTGGCACATCTGCACCCAGCAGCAGCTATGTTTTTAAAGCAGCGTTGGTTCTTAAAGCAGTGACCTGCCTTGAACTTTAAGATGGATATGGGTCTGGAAGTGAGCTGCATGACACCTAGGAAAGAGTCACCGATTGGCCACCCCTGACTTCTAGGCTGTAACCTGCGTACACTAGTGCCCATTGAGGAAAGAGGTTGTCTCCGAAAGACATCATCTGTCAATCTGCTCCCTTAGGATGTATAGATTTCACATACGGAGACCCCTCTATAAGCTGAAGCAGCTCCTGTTCTATCAGACCTGGCTTGTCTCTGTCTTACGTCATGTAATTCTACATTTTTTTCCGCAGCAGCTGCTAAAGCAGAAGTGTCTGGCCAGATAGAGCTTTCCTGGCATTAACAGCAGATCCCATTGGATCCCAGGAAACAAGATTGTGGTTATAAACAGATTATTCTAGTCATTGGTGGGATGCTAAGTGTTCAGAGCCCCACCTGTCAGATATAGATGTCCAGTTTAAAGGGGTATTTTTATTTATTTTTTTTTAAATCAACTGATGATAGAGAGTTAAACAGATTTGTAAATTACTTGTATTCAAAAATCTTAATCCTTCCAGTACTTATTAGCTGCTGAATACTACAGAGGAAATTCTTTTCTGTTTGGAACACAGAGCTCTCTGCTGACATCACAAGCACAGTGCTCTCTGCTGACATCTCTGTCCATTTTATGAACTGTCCAGAGTAGGAAAAAAATCCCCATAGCAAACATATGCTGCTCTGGGCAGTTCCTAAAATGGATAGAGATGTCAGCAGAGAGCACTGTGTTCCAAAAAGAAAACCATTTCCTCTGTAGTATTCAGCAGCTAATAAGTACTGGAAGGATTAAGATTTTTTTTTATAGAAGTAAGTAACAAATCTGTTTAACTTTCTGGCTCCAGTTGATTAAAAAAGAGTTTTCCACCGGAGTACCCCCTTAATTCATATCAAATCAATATGTGTGGTAGGAAACCTATATAAGCTCTATTTGTTAAGTTGCAAACTCTTTTTCAAACTGTTGTAAAACTACAACTCCCAACATTCCCCTACAATATCAGGTTGTAGTTTTGCAGGCTGCTGTACTTCTTATCTTGACTGTGTAAGACGAGTGATTTCATCTGTGTTGTAACCCTACAGGTTGTAGAGGTCTATGGCCTCCTTGCTCTGGGAATGTCTCTATGGAATCAGCTTGTGGTCCCAGTCCTGTTTATGGTGTTCTGGCTCGTCCTTTTCGCACTTCAGATCTACACGTACTTCAGTACACGGGACCAGCCAACTTCCCGTGAGAGGCTGCTGTTCCTCTTTCTTACAAGGTATGTTTAGAAGACACTTTATACTTTTTTATTATACAACTTTTTTATTATACAATACTTTTTTATATATCAACTGGCTCCGAAAAATAAAAAGATTTGTAAATTACTTCTATTAAAAAATCTTAATCCTTCCAATAGTTATTAGCTTCTGAAGTTGAGTTGCTGGTTTCTGTCTAACTGCTCTCTTATGACTCACATCCCGGGAGCTGTGCAGTTCCTATGGGGATATTCTCCCATCATGCACAGCTCCCGGGACGTGACATCATCAGTGAGCATTTAGACAGAAAACTTCAGAAGCTAATAACTTTTGGAAGGATTAAGATTTTTTAATAGAAGTAATTTACAAATCTGTTTTAACTTTCCGGAGCCAGTTGATATATATAAAAAAAAAGGTTTTGCCTGGAATACCCCTTTAATCCTTCCAGTACTTATCAGCTGCTGTATACTAACGAGGAAGTTCTTTTCTTTCTGAATTTCTTTTCTGTCTGACCACAGTGCTCTCTGCTGACACCTCTGTCCATGTCAGGAACTGTCCAGAGCAGGATTGGTTTGATATGGGGATTTTCTCCTGCTCTGGACAGTTCCTGACATGGACAGAGGTGTCAGCAGAGAGCACTGTGGTCAAACAAAGGAAATTCAAAAAGAAAAGAACTCCCTGTGGAGCATACAGCAGCTGATAAGTACTGGAAGAATTAAGATTTTTAAATAGAAGTAATTTACAAATTAAAAAACTTTGTCTCATCAGTTCATTAAAGAAAATGTTTTCAAGCAAAGTACCACTTTTAAATGTACTGTTGATGGTGCCTAAGGGGTTAATACACTGCTCAAAAAAATAAAGGGAACACTAAGATAACACATCCTAGATCTGAATGAATGAACTAATCGTATGAAATACTTTCGTCTTTACATAGTTGAATGCGCTGACAACAAAATCACACAAAAATTATCAATGGAAATCAAATTTATCAACCCATGGAGGTCTGGATATGGAGTCACACTCAAAATCACAGTGGAAAACCCCACTACAGACCGATCCGACTTTATGTAATGTCCTTAAAACAAGTCCCAATGAGGCTCAGTAGTGTGTGTGGCCTCCAAGTGCCCATATGACCTCCCTACAACGCCTGGGCATGATCCTGATGAGGTGGGGGATGGTCTCCTGAGGGATGTCCTCCCAGACCTGGACTAAAGCATCCGCCAACTCCTGGACAGTCTGTGGTGGATGGAGCGAGACATGACGTCCCAGATGTGCTCAATCGGATTCAGGTCTGGGGAACGGGCGGCCAGTCCATAGCATCAATGCCTTCCTCTTGCAGGAACTGCTGACACACTCCAGCCACATGAGGTCTAGCATTGTCTTGCATTAGGAGGGACCCAGGGCC
The DNA here is from genome assembly GCF_029499605.1 of Hyla sarda. NCBI lineage: Eukaryota > Metazoa > Chordata > Amphibia > Anura > Hylidae > Hyla > Hyla sarda. Next base: position 400,364,082 of record NC_079192.1, read on the forward strand.
ATCCGCACCAGCATATGGTCTCACAAGGGGTCTGAGGATCACATCTCAGTACCTAATGGCAGTCAGGCTACCTCTGGCAAGCACATGGAGGACTGTGCGGCCCCCCAAAGAAATGCCATCCCACACCATTACTGACCCACCGCCAAACTGGTCATGCTGGAGGATGTTGCAGGCAGCAGAACGTTCTCCACGGCATCTCCAGACTAATAGCTCGTGGCACTGATCGCGGTGCCGCGTGCTATTAACCCTTTACACGCGGCGTTCAAAGTTTAACGCCGCGTCTAAAGTGAAAGTACACTAATGCCAGTTGGCTCAGGGTTCTGTTCGGGATGCTGCGATTTCGCCGTGGCTATCCCGAACAGCTGTAGGACAGCAGGAGGGTCCCCTACCTTCCTCCTCGCTGTCCGATCGCCGAATGACTGCTCTGTGCCTCATCCAGGCATGAGCAGTCAAGCGGCAGAATTACTGATCAATGGTTTCCTATGAGAAACCATTGATCAATGTAAAAAAGTGTGTGAAGTTTTATAGCCCCCTATGGAAGCTATAACATTGCAAAAAAAAAAAAAAAAGGGGGGGGAAAAAAAGTGAATAAAGATAATTTAACCCCTTCCCTAATAAAAGTTTGAATCGCCCCCCTTTTCCCATTTAAAAGAAAAAGTGTAAATAAAAATAAACGTATGTGATATCACCGCATGAGGAAATGTCCGATTTATAAAAATATATAGTTAATTAAACCGCACAGTCAATGACGTACGCGCAAAAAATTCCAAAGTCCAAAATAGCGTATTTTTGGTCACTTTTTTATATAATGAAAAAATGAATAAAAAGCGATCAATACAAAAATGGTACCGCTAAAAACTTCAGATCACGAGGCAAAAAATGAGCCCGTACACGGAAAAATAAAAAAGTTATAGGGGTCAGAATGACAATTTTAAACGTATAAATTTTCCTGCATGTTGTTTTTTCCAGAAGTACGACAAAATCAATTCTACATAAGCACGGAATAATTTTAATCGTGTGGACCTACAGAATAATAAGGTGTAATTTTTACCGAAAAATTTACTGTGTAGAAACGGAAGCCCCACAAAGTTACAAAATGGCGATTTTTCTTCAATTTTGTCACACAATGATTTTTTTTTCTGTTTCGCTGTAGATTTTTGGGTTAAATGACTTATCTCATTACAAAGTAGAATTGGTGGCGCAAAAAATAAGCCATCATATGGATTTTTAGGTGCAAAAATTAAAGGGTTATGATTTTTAAAAGGTAAGGAGGAAAAAACGAAAGTGCAAAAAACGGAAAAACCCTCCGATCCCAAGGGGTTATCCAGGATTAGATAAACCGGGCTGATTTCTTAAAAATCACCCCCACTCTTGGCCTCAGGTTATGTGTGGTATTGCAGCACTCTTCCTTTGAGGTAAATGGAGCCATGTTGTAATACCACACACAGCATGAGGACAGGTGAAGTTGGCTCTGTGTGTCTATTCCTGGGTAACTCCTTTTTAACAACAAGCTTGTCAACTGTTTCCAATGCAAGCAGAATTAAGAGTGCAGCTCTGGAGTATAATACAGGTTGAAAAGTAATGAAAAGGTATACAGTCACTTGTTTTCTGATGGGAATGTTTTCCACCAGAGTACCCCTTGGAATTTAGGATATTGAGATACACACACACACACACACACACTCACCCACCACACTGTATTTGTCACTGCATTCCAAGGTCCGGATCTCAGCGTGGACGCATGATGGTAGCGCCCAGAGACAACGCCGGCAGTTTAGCACGTAAGTGCGGGGCTTCTTCCGGGCTCCGAGGCCGGAAGAAGCACGTACTCACGTGCGAAACTGCTGGCGTTGCCTCTGAGCGCAACCATCATGCGTCCACGCTGAGATCCAGTCACCTGTGATAGATATATAGATAGATATATAGATATATATATATATATATATATATATATATATATATATATATATATATATATATATATATATATATATAATATTATAATATATTACACAGTGGTCCCTCATAAATACCGTGATACCAAATATGTGTATCACTGTATTTTTGTAACTTATGGCGGTTCCACGGTATATAGCGGTATTTCTTTCACCCCCCCAATCATGTTACCCGCCAGCGCTGTTCTGCTCCTTACATGACAGTGTGCTCAGCCTATCACTGGCCGGGGCGGGACGTGGCTGTGGCCGGTGATAGGCTGACGGCTCTCAGACGTTCCAGTCCCCAGGAACAGCGGGAGGCCGACGTAGGTAAAAGTTTATTTTGTTTATCTTTTGCAGCCCGGGCATAGGGATACAGCGTACAGCAGTGGTCTCCAACCTGCGGACCTCCAGCTGTTGCGCCGGGCATGCTGGGAGTTGTAGTTTTGCAACATCTGGAGGTCCACAGGTTGGAGACCACTGACGTACAGTATAGAGTTCCAGCGCCAGTATAGAGTTCCAACAACAAAGAGGAGGAGGGCAGTGCTTGTGGGTGACACATGTGAGTAGTACCCCGCTGGGCTGATAATTAATTGGGGGGGGGGAACAGAACAGCGCTGGCAGGTAACATGATTTGGGGGCAGCAGAACAGCGCTGGCAGGTCACATAGAATTAGTTCCCCGATGTGGGGACAGCGCAGCGCTGGGCTGCTAATTCATTCCCAAGGGGGAGGGGCCCAACCGGTATTGCGGTATGGGAAAAATTCATATTGTGCAGCACAAAAATTTTAGGATTCGGTATGAACCGGTATACCACCCAGCCCTAGTCCCTCAACATATGATGGTAATCCGTTCCAAATGAACCATCGTTAGTTGAAACCATTGTATGTTGAGGGATCTGTGCAATGTAAAGTATAGGAAGTTATACTCACCTGTCCCTGCCGCTCCGGACCGTCACCGCTGCCCTGGATGTCGCCCTCCATCGCTGTTGCCGCGTTCCCGGGGTGTCCCCACCGCTCCGGACTGTCTCTGCTGGCCGGGATCGTCGCTCTTCATCGCCGCCATTACGTCGCTCCGCACGCCGCTCCTATTGGATGACGGAACGGCGTGCGCGGTGATGTGATGACGACAGAGAGCAACGGTGATGCAGCGGAGCCCGAAGAGGACGGTCCGGTACGTCGGGGACAGGTGAGTTATCATCACCGGAGCACACGGGGCACCTTAAATGGCTATCCGGTGGCAGCTGAAGCAGTCTGCGCTGCCGGATAGCCATTTATGCGATGGCCTCGACATACCAAAGCATCGTATGTTGATGCTGCCTCTGAGAGACCATCGTATGGGGAAATGATCGTGCGTCGGGGCCATCGTAGGTTGGGGATCACTGTATGTGTGTGTATGTATATATATATGTGTGTGTGTGTATATATATATATATATATATATATATATATATATATATATATATATATATATATATATATATATATATAATATATGTGTATATGTATGTATGTGTGTATATATATATGTATGTATGTATGTATGTATGTATGTGTGTGTGTATGCATGCAAGAAATCAATTTGGACACAGCCATATAGTTTCTTCATAAGTTATATATCCAATAGGCCTGGTATTCTGTGTGTTGATATTAATCTATCCAGAAGATGGGTGAGGGGTCCTTCTGATGTCACTCCTCATATCCATCACGGATAATTTGCCTTATATTTATATTAGTTGCTAAGGTGTAGCTGATGTAAAGCAGATAACATAAGTGACCTGTCAGACACCGACCTCAGTTCCCGGCCTGGAATGCTACTTCTCACATTCCAGAAATATCCAGGAGATGAACCTACACGACGACTTATAAACTAACCAGGACCTAAGTACATGCAGTCATTCAATGGTAACATACACAGGAACATTATCCTACTAATATTTCTTACATGTTATTTCAGGGTTTATTTTTCTTTTGTATATATTAGCGTGCACCCCTGGTAGGTTATACCAGAGGTTTACTTTTAAAACAGTTTGTTTGTTTAGTTAGTTTTAGTTGTTTAGTTAGTTATGTCGTTAGTTATGTAGTTAGTTTAGTTATTTAGTTGGTTAGTTTATTTGGTTGGTTATTTGGTTGGTTGGCATGTTGGTTGGTTGGCATGTTGGTTGGTTGGTTATTTGGTTGGTTGGTTGGTTATTTGGTTGGTTGGTTGGTTATTTGGTTGGTTGGTTGGTTATTTGGTTGGTTGGTTATTTGGTTGGTTGGTTGGTTATTTGGTTGGTTGGTTGGTTATTTGGTTGGTTGGTTGGTTATTTGGTTGGTTATTTGGTTGGTTGGTTATTTGGTTGGTTGGTTATTTGGTTGGTTGGTTGGTTATTTGGTTGGTTGGTTGGTTATTTGGTTGGTTGGTTGGTTATTTGGTTGGTTGGTTGGTTATTTGGTTGGTTGGTTATTTATCATTACTAGCAATCATTTAACCCCTTAAGGACGCAGGACGTAAATGTACGTCCTGGTGAGGTGGTACTTAACGCACCAGGACGTACATTTACGTCCTAAGCATAACCGCGGGCATCGGAGCGATGCCCGTGTCATGCGCGGCTGATCCCGGCTGCTGATCGCAGCCAGGGACCCGCCGGCAATGGCCGACGCCCGCGATCTCGCGGGCGTCCGCCATTAACCCCTCAGGTGCCGGGATCAATACAGATCCCGGCATCTGCGGCAGTTCGCGATTAAAATGAACGATCGGATCGCCCGCAGCGCTGCTGCGGGGATCCGATCATTCATAACGCCGCACGGAGGTCCCCTCTCCTTCCTCCGTGCGGCTCCCGGCGTCTCCTGCTCTGGTCTGTGATCGAGCAGACCAGAGCAGAAGATGACCGATAATACTGATCTGTTCTATGTCCTATACATAGAACAGATCAGTATTAGCAATCATGGTATTGCTATGAATAGTCCCCTATGGGGACTATTCAAGTGTAAAAAAAAATGTAAAAAAATGTAAAAGTAAAAAAAAAGTGAAAAATCCCCTCCCCCAATAAAAAAGTAAAACGTCCGTTTTTTCCTATTTTACCCCCAAAAAGCGTAAAAAACATTTTTTATAGACATATTTGGTATCGCCGCGTGCGTAAATGTCCGAACTATTAAAATAAAATGTTAATGATCCCGTACGGTGAACGGCGTGAACGAAAAAAAATTTAAAAAGTCCAAAATTCCTACTTTTTTAATACATTTTATTAAAAAAAAAATTATAAAAAAATGTATTAAGTTTTTTATATGCAAATGTGGTATCAAAAAAAAGTACAGATCATGGCGCAAAAAATGAGCCCCTATACCGCCGCTTATACGGAAAAATAAAAAAGTTATAGGTCATCAAAATAAAGGGATTATAAACGTACTAATTTGGTTAAAAAGTTTGTGATTTTTTTAAGCGCAACAATAATATAAAAGTATATAATAATGGGTATCATTTTAATCGTATTGACCCTCAGAATAAAGAACACACGTCATTTTTACCAGAAATTGTACGGCGTGAAAACAAAACCTTCCAAAATTAGCAAAATTGCGTTTTTCGTTTTAATTTCCCCACAAAAATAGTGTGTTTTGGTTGCGCCATACATTTTATGATATAATGAGTTATGTCATTACAAAGGACAACTGGTCGCGCAAAAAACAAGCCCTCATACTAGTCTGTGGATGAAAATATAAAAGAGTTATGATTTTTAGAAGGCGAGGAGGAAAAAATAAAAACGTAAAAATTAAATTGTCTGAGTCCTTAAGGCCAAAATGGGCTGAGTCCTTAAGGGGTTAATTACATTTACTGTTCAGGGTTATGCAATTGCATAGCAATGATCAGTGATATCGGCGCTCGGCTTTTACAGTATGTTTGAGGCGCAGCAGGGGCTCTGAACACCATATCCTACAGTTCAGCCATATCAGGTGGCCCGGTCTGATCAATCACGTTTTCCTTTACATCATGTGGACGGCTGGGTACCTGTACGTCACTAACCTGTAGAAGAAATGACACCAGGATGCACAATTTTCTACTAGGAAACCATGGGCCCTGGCAGTTATGTGAATGTTAGCCCATTACATGGAGGTTGCACATTATAATTTACAAAACTAAGGGCCCTATTACACAAGATGATTATCGGGCACACAGGCTGGTATCGCCTTGTGTAATAGGGTCAGTGTTCAGCCGACAAATGAGCATCATCGCTCATTGCCCACCCATCTTACTATGTAATAGGGGAGTTGCATCCAGTGACTCTAGTAATTGTTTGTGCAGCCTTATTAGGCTCTTTAAATGAATGCAGATCTATGAGATTTACTGATCTAGCTTGTTTTGTGGCTTGGATCATCCAACAGGGACCTTTAACCCCTTATGGACTCAGCCCATTTGGGCCTTAAGGACAATTTTATTTTTACCTTTTCGTTTTTTCCTCCCCGCCTTCAAAAAATCATAAATCTTTTTTATATTTTCATCCACAGACTAACGGGGCCCCGGCACTGCCTCGTTGTGCGCTGGCTAATGTACGCCCCCTCCCCATACACCTCAATGGGAGAGGCGGGGAGGCATCTCCCATAGAACTACATGGAGTAGGTGGCAGGGCCGTGGCCCAGTGCCGGAGATCGCGGGGGGTCCCAGCAGTCGGACCCCCGCGATCAAACACTTATCTCCTATCCTGTGTATAGGGGATAAGTGTTATATCACTGCAGATGTCCTTGAAGACCACTTGGAAATGCGCTGTCTCCATAGATGGCAATGCATTTCTGAGCTGATTCCGCAGAAAGAATTGACATGTTCCTTTTTTCTGCGGAGTCTGGAATTTGAATTTCTACAGCAGCAGATGTTTCCAGCGCAGAAATTCTGCTATGTGAACAGTGCAGCAAAATCCCATTGAAATCCAGCACGGAAATTCCATCATGTGAACGTAGCCTTAGGGGGTGTGCATAACAGCATACTTGTTGACCGATTCCATTGACAGCTGACAGAATTGTGATTGTAGCTCTGAAGTAAAATACAAGCTGTAATTTAGTATTAAAACAATAGCAATGCACAAAGTTAGTTAACATGTTATGTAAATTATATGTAGAATTGTTCTAGAAGGAGGGCATAGACTTTTATTTTAATTTTACTATCTTTTTAGAGGGTCAAGAACTGTGCGGTAGCCCGTGACTCTTCTCTGCCACCCTGCGGTAGATTCTGCAGATGTTGGGGTGTGTGTGTGTATGTATGTGTGTGTATGTGTATATGTATATATGTGTATATATATATATATATATATATATATATATATATATATATATATATATATTAATATATATATATATTAATATATATAATATTTATTAGTGCTGGGCGGTATACAGGTATGAACCGGATACCGTTTTTTTTTTTTTTCTCACACGGTATGAATTTTTGCCCATACCGCTATACCGGTCGGGCCCCTGCCCCACCCTCCGAGTCAATAAAAAAAATTAAACTTACCCGTAATGGGGGTGGTCCGGGCCATCCATCCTTCCTGTAGTGTCCGGCGGCATTCCGGGTGGAGGGTGAACCGGTCCGGGCTGTCCTTCTTCTCCGGGGGTCCTCTTCTCCACTCCGGGCAGGCTCCGGCCTAGTACGCTGCATAGACGCAGTCTACGTCAGGTGCGTCGCTGCGCACGGACGTCACTGCGCAGCAATGTCTATGCAGCGTTACTAGGCCAGAGCCTGCCCGGAGTGGAGAAGAGGACCCCCGGAGAAGAAGGACAGCCCGGACCGGTTCACCCTCCACCCGGAATGCAGCAACTGGGAAGGGGAGTCAGGGTTCTGGGATGGACTGGGGTCTGTATAATATACTATACCTACAGTAGGCCCTCCACCTGTTGAGGCCCTCAAGCTGTTGCAAAACTACAACTCCTAGCATGCCCGGACAGCCAACGGCTGTCCGGGCATGCTGGGAGTAGTAGTTTTGCAACAGCTGGAGGCACCCCTAGTTGGGAAACACTGACATATACTATACACTACTATATAGTCCAACATGCTGGGAGTTGTAGTTTTGCAACAGCTGGAGGCACCCCTTGTTGGGAAACACTGACATATAATATACACTACTATATAGTCCAACATGCTGGGAGTTGTAGTTTTGCAACAGCTGGAGGCACCCCTAGTTGGGAAACACTGACCTATACTATACACTACTATATAGTCCAACATGCTGGGAGTTGTAGTTTTGCAACAGCTGGGGCTGTAGGGTTGTTTGTTACATCTATTTAAAAGGGTTCTCCACTGCCCCAGTGTTCAGATCATTTAGTTCCAAAAGCCCATTTAGTTCCGCTATGCCACCTCAATGCAAGTCTCAATGTAAAAAAAAAAAAATACAGTGAAATACCGTGATACTTTAGAAAAAAACGTGATACTCATTTTTGGTCATATCGCCCAGCACTAATAAAATATATATATATATTTCTGTGATTGATGTGATCCTTAGTAAAAGTCTTGACTTTTAATAATATTTTTCTGAAACGCTCGCCCCCAGTCAGTGCCCACCTCACATGCTGTATTGCACCACAGGGATTCACAGAATCTTATCTTGTAAGATTCATCATAGCTCCAGCAATAAATTCTTCAAATCTGTTGTGTGGTCCTGGGTTTTGACAGTAAACAGTCCTGGTTTCCATGCGCTACGCGCTGTACGTGACCCATTTACTGTTCAGCAAATGTTCACTCATTTTCCACCTAAAAATTCTGACATCTGACAAACCAGATGGGAACCGAGAGAGTCCGACCTGTTATATTGCAAATACATTTCTATAATGCAAACTAATCCAAAAAAGAAAGGTTACCGGCACTGCAGCCGCTCCTGCAATAGTAATACGCCTGAATGCACCTGGGATTCACTTGTACGCCCGCAATAAAGACTATACAACCACTGAAACTAGAAAACATACAGAAAGTAGCTCGGAGCACTCACCCGGTCGCTTCTTGTTCCAGTTAAAATCCGAATTCTATCATCTTCTGATGTTAGGGAGGCGGTAGATGGTAACGGGGGAGTTCAGACACTGGCCACGGACCGTGTCACGCCGCTTAGCACTTTGTCAGGCCGGCCTCTACATTTCTATGATGCATCTATTGTGCTTTTGTTTTCAGATTTATTTAATCATTACTACTTATTTATTTTTATTTATGGTTTTACTATATCTATTTAAAGCGTACGGTCATATTGCCCCAAAAAAAGGGGGTTACCCAGTACCCAATCCTGATCATGTGCACATAATTTTATGTCTTGGACCAATATATGCCTAACAAATATCATTTATATGTTGCTCACTTGCTTTTTTGTCTTGCCTTGTGGAGGGGGGCGTGTCCATCTCTCTCCCTCACTGTGATGACTCATCTGCTCTGAGTCTGGGAGCAGCCTGGCAGTCTGCAAATCACTGCACAGTAGTTTTTATGCCTACATTTCTATCTGTTCCTAGTATTCTGGATGCTAATCAACATAGCTGTCATTATGTGTGTCATTCAGCTTTCACAGACTCTGATCAGCTTCTTTGTCATTCAGGAGTCAGAGGAAGCTTTGTCTGTTCAAGTATGCTGGGAGTTGTAGTTTTGCATTGCAACAGCTGGAGCTGCAGTGCTTGTAAAGCACTGTTATAGCAGTGTTTCCTTTAGCTGTTGCAAAACTACAACTCCCAGCATGCCCACACATCCTTTTGTCTGTAGTTTAGCAAGAGCTAGAGGCACACAGCTGGAGAATACACAGCTCTAAAACAGTTTTACAAAGATTGTACCCCCAGCTGTTGCAAAACTACAAATCCTGTACTGGTACAATAGGGCTTTCCTATGCTGGATACCAAAACAATTTATGGCCGGTATCCAGTGTGCTGCAAAATACAGAGTAGTCTGTCTACATAAAGACAGATGACCCCTAGTGGCGGCTATTTTCATTTTTTATATATATATATTAGAGGTGCACCGAAATGGAAATTTCAGAACCGAAACGAAACCGAAATAAAAAAAAAATGTCCGTCCGAAACAGATACCGAAAATGACTTCTCCCCGTCTTCTGGTAAAATGCAGCGCTCCGCTCATTAGATTAGATTGGATTCCCCCACATTAGATTGCCAGCTCCCCCACATTAGGTCGGGAGTTCCCCCACAATAGTAGGCAGCTCCCCCACAATAGTAGGCAGCTCCCCCACAATAGTAGGCAGCTCCCCCACAATAGTAGGCAGCTCCCCCACAATAGTAGGCAGCTCCCCCACAATAGTAGGCAGCTCCCCCACAATAGTAGGCAGCTCCCCCACAATAGTAGGCAGCTCCCCCACAATAGTAGGCAGCTCCCCCACAATAGTAGGCAGCTCCCCCACAATAGTAGGCAGCTCCCCCACAATAGTAGGCAGCTCCCCCACAATAGTAGGCAGCTCCCCCACAATAGTAGGCAGCTCCCCCACAATAGTAGGCAGCTCCCCCACAATAGTAGGCAGCTCCCCCACAATAGTAGGCAGCTTCCCAAATTAGGTCAGCATTTCCCCCAACAATAGTAGGCAGCTCCCCCCACATTAGGTCAGCAGTTCCCCCACAATAGTAGGCAGGTTCCTCACATTAGGTCAGCATTTCCCCCACAATAGTAGGCAGCTCCCCCCAACAATATTTGGCAGCTCCCCCCACATTTGTAGGCAGCTCCCCCCCCCCACAATATTAGGCAGCTCCCTCCCCCCCCACAATATTAGGCAGCTCCCTCCCCCTCCCCACAATATTAGGCAGCTCCCCCCCCTCCACAATATTAGGCAGCTCCCTCCCCCCCCCCACAATATTAGGCAGCTCCCTTCCCCCCCCCCCCCCCACAATATTAGGCAGCTCCCTCCCCACAATATTAGGCAGCTCCCCCCCCACACACACACACACATTTGTAGGCAGCTCCCCCCCACATTAGGTCAGCAGTTCCCCCACAATAGTAGGCTGCTTCCCCCCACCCCACAGACATACAGCTTCCAGTCATATACAGTGTATGGCTGGAGGCTGTATGTCTGTACTGCTGCCCCCACAGTGTTCCGGTCACTGCTCCTCTGGCCCGGGGTCACATCTACTGCTATGGCCTATGGACCATAGCAGTAGGTGCCGGGACCGGGGGAGCGGTGACCGGAACACTGAACAAGATGACACGGTCACTTACCAGGCCCCGGCCGGCCTGCGTTCTCATGCGACGATCCTGCGGTCCTCCTGCGTCTCTATGGTTGTCAGTGACGTCCCGTGCGTACGACCATAGAGGCGGAGAAGCAAAGGACCGAAGGAGGATCGCGGGAGGACGCCGGGGAATGGTGAGTGACCGCCGGACATCCTTATGTCCCGAAAAGATTTTTCGGGACACAGGGATGTCCGGGATAGGAATACTTCTTTTTATGTGCCCGGGCCGGCTCCCGTGTGTGGCTGCAGGCGGGGGCCGGCCAGAGCATATAAAAACTAATACTGTATACTAAAAACCAGGGGGCCTCCAGCTGTTGTGAAACTACAACTCCCAGCATGCCCGGACCGGCAAAGTCTGTCCGGGCATGCTGGGAGTTGTAGTTTCACAACAGCTGGAGGCCCCCTGGTTTTTAGTGCACAGTATTAGTTTTTATATGCGCTGGCCGGCCCCCGCCTGCAGCCACACACGGGAGCCGGCCCGGGCACATAAAAAGAATTATTCCTAATCCTATCCCGGAGAGCGCAACCCCCCCCCCCCCCCCCCCCAGATGTAGCGGCCGGCCCCCCCTGCACCGCCCACGAGTGCCTCTGCCACTGGCAGTGTTTGTAACTTGTGCTGTGGGCGGGCAGGGGAGGTGGGTCATTATCGGCAGATTTTTAGTTGTTTCCACATTTTGCCGAAATAGCTATTTTCGGCCGATATGTATCGGCCGCCGATATATCGGTGCATCCCTAAAATATATATATATATATATATATATATATATATATATATATATATATATATATATATATATATATATATATATATATATTTATTAATTAATATATATATATATATATATATATATATATATATATATATATATATATATATTTATTAATTAATTAATATATATATATATATATATATATATATATATATATATATATATATATTTATTAATATAGAGTATATAATATATAATTTTTTTTTTTTTTTTTTTTTTACGCACCAGGACGTACATTTTTTTTTGTTCTATACATAACTGCATCATTGGAGTGATGCTCGGGTCATGCGTGGCAGGTCCCGGCTGCTGATAGCAGCCAGGGATCCGCCGGTAATGGCGGACATCCGCGTTCGCGCGGATGTCTGCCATTAACCCCTCAGATGCCGTGATAAATACAGATCCGATCATCTAAAACGCCAGCCGGAGGTCCCCTAACCTGCCTCCGCTGCCTTCAACGGGTCTTCTGCTCTTGTCTGAGATCGAGCAGACCAGAGCAGAAGATGACCGATAACACTGATCAGTGCTATATCCTATGCATGGCACTGAACAGTATTAGCAATCAAATGATTGCTATAAATAGTTCCTTATGGGGACTATTAAAGTGGAAAAATAAAAGTGGAAAAATTTGAAAAATCCCCTCCCCCAATAAAAATGTAAATTGTCCTTTTTTCCCCATCTTAACCCCAAAAAGTATTTTAAAAAAAAGTTTTAATAAACAAACATATTTGGTATCGATGCATGCCTAAATATCCGAACGGAATAAAGAAAACCTCCATTTTACCGTAAAATGTACAGCATGAAAGCAGAACCTTCCAAAATTTGCTAAATTGCGGTTTTCTTATCAATTTCCCCACACAAATAGTAGTATTTTTTTTGGTTGTGCCATTAATTTTATGGTAAAATGAATGATGTCATTACAAAGGACAACTGGTCACACAAAAAACAAGCCCTCATACTAGTCTGTGGATGAAAACATAAGAGTTATGATTTTTAGAAGGCGAGGAGGAAAAAACGAAAACTTAAAAATAAAATTGTCCTTAAGGTCCAAATGGGCTGAGTCCTTAAGGGGTTAATGTAATTATTAGTTACTAATAATAATAATTTAGATTATCATTCTGATTATTATTATCATAGAAAATATCTCCAGTTTTGTTTCATAGTCATCTTTATGTGTGGGAGGCTGTCCGGGCATGCTGGGAGTTGTAGTTTTGCAACAGCTGGTGGCACACTGTTGGGAAATGCTGGTCTAGACCAGGCGCAGGCAACCTTCGGGACTGCAGATGTTTTGGACTACATCTCCCATGAAGCTCTTTCAGCCAAAATGCTGACAAGGCATCATGGGAGATGTAGTCCAAAACATATGCAATGCCGAAGGTTGCCTGCGCCTCGTCTAGACAATGGTCTTAAAGGGGTATTCCAGGAAAAAACTTTTTTTCTTTATATCAACTGGCTCCAGAAAGTTAAGCAGATTTGTAAATTACTTTTATTAAAAAATCTTAATCCTTTCAGTAATTATCAGCTGCTGAAGTTGAGTAGTTCTTTTCGGTCTGGCAACAGTGCTCTCTGCTGACATCTGTTTGTTTGTCTCGGGAACTGCACAGAGTAGAAGAGGTTTGCTACGGGGATTTGCTTCTAAACTGGACAGTTCCCGAGACACGTGTCATCAGAGAGCACTTAGACAGAAAAGAACAACTCAACTTCAGAAGCTCATAAGTACTGAAAGGATTAAGATTTTTTAATAGAAGTAATTTATATATCTGTTTAAAGGGGTATTCCAGGCAAAAACTTTTTTAAATACCGTATATACTCGAGTATAAGCCGAGTTTTTCAGCACGATTTTTCGTGCTGAAAACACCCCCCTCGGCTTATACTCGAGTGAACTCCCCCACCCGCAGTGGTCTTCAACCTGCGGACTTCCAGAGGTTTCAAAACTACAACTCCCAGCAAGCCAGGGCAGCCATCGGCTGTCCGGGCTTGCTGGGAGTTGTAGTTTTGAAACCTCCGGAGGTCCGCGGGTTGAAGACCACTGCGGCCTTCAACATCATCCAGCCCCCTCTCACCCCCTTTAGTTCTGAGTACTCACCTCCGCTCGGCGCTGGTCCGGTCCTGCAGGGCTGTCCGGTGAGGAGGTGGTCCGGTGAGGAGGTGGTCCGGGCTGCTATCTTCACCGGGGAGGCCTCTTCTAAGCGCTTCGGGCCCGGCCTCAGAATAGTCACGTTGCCTTAACAACGACGCAGATGCGTCGTTGTCTAGGCAACGGCTCTATTCCGGGCCGGAAGCGCGGAGAAGAGGCGCCCCCGGTGAAGATAGCAGCCCGGACCACCTCCTCACCGGACCACCTCCTTACCGGACAGCCCTGCAGGACCGGACCAGCGCCGAGCGGAGGTGAGTACTCAGAACTAAAGGGGGTGAGAGGGGGCTGGATGATGTTGAAGGCCGCAGTGGTCTTCAACCTGCGGACCTCCGGAGGTTTCAAAACTACAACTCCCAGCAAGCCCGGACAGCCGATGGCTGCCCGGGCTTGCTGGGAGTTGTAGTTTTGAAACCTCTGGAGGTCCGCATGTTGAAGGCCGCAGTGGTCTTCAACCTGCGGACCTCCGGAGGTTTCAAAACTACAACTCCCAGCAAGCCCGGACAGCCGATGGCTGCCCGGGCTTGCTGGGAGTTGTAGTTTTGAAACCTCTGGAGGTCCGCATGTTGAAGGCCGCAGTGGTCTTCAACCTGCGGACCTCCGGAGGTTTCAAAACTACAACTCCCAGCAAGCCCGGACAGCCGATGGCTGCCCGGGCTTGCTGGGAGTTGTAGTTTTGAAACCTCTGGAGGTCCGCAGGTTGAAGACCACTGAGGGCGAATGATGAGAAGAGGATGATGAAGGGGGGTGTGTGGGATGATGAAGGGTGGTGTGGGGATGATGAAGGGGGGTGGGGATGATGAAGGGGGGGGGGTGTGGGATGATAAGGGGATGTGTGGGATGATGACAAGGGGATGATGAAGGGGGGATGTGTGGGATAAGGGGATGTGTGGGATGATGACAAGGGGATGATGAAGGGGGGATGTGTGGGATAAGGGGATGTGTGGGATGATGACAAGGGGATGATGAAGGGGGGATGTGTGGGATGATGACAAGGGGATGATGAAGGGGGGATGTGTGGGATGATAAGGGGATGTGTGGGATGATGACAAGGGGATGATGAAGGGGGGATGTGTGGGATGATAAGGGGATGTGTGGGATGATGACAAGGGGATGATGAAGGGGGGATGTGTGGGATGATGAGGATGTTAATGACGGGTCTGGATGATGACAGGGGATGATGACAGGGCTTATACTCGAGTCAATAACTTTTCCTGGGATTTTGGGTTGAAATTAGGGGTCTCGGCTTATACTCGGGTCGGCTTATACTCGAGTATATACGGTATATATCAACTGGCTCCGGAAAGTTAAACAGATTTGTAAATTACTTCTATTAAAAAATCTTAATCCTTCCAATAGTTATTAGCTTCTGAAGTTTTCTGTCTAACTGCTCAATGATGATGTCACGTCACGGGAGCTGTGCATGATGGGAGAATATCCTTTGCATGATGGGAGAATATCCCCATAGGAGCTGGACAGCTTCCAGGACGTGAGTCATCAGAGAGCACTTAGACAGAAAACAAAACTCAACTTCAGAAGCTAATAACTATTGGAAGGATTAAGATTTTTTAAAAGAAGTAATTTACAAATCTGTTTAACTTTCCGGAGCCAGTTGATATATAAAAAAAAGTTTTTGCCTGGATAACCCCCTTTAACTTTCTGGAGCCAGTTGAATATATATATATGTTTTATAGTCATCTTTACATATACATATATATATATACATCTTCTGCGCAAATCTCAGTTGTAATAGTTTGCTGCAGCGTATCAGTGCAGGATTGTCTGGACTGGATCCAATTGTACAAAACTTTAGCTGTAAGTCATTCTGTTCTGTAGGGGTTTTTATTTCGGCTTTACCATGTAAATGTTTCAGTTCACTGACAGCAGAGATCTTAAAATGGTAAAAAATTACTCCAATTTCTGGACACCCAATTCTACAACTTTCTAATAAACGTGTGTGTGTGTGTGTGTGTGTGTGTGTGTGCTTTTATCATCATTATCATCATCATCATTATTACCATCATCATTATTACCATCATCATTATTACCATCATCATTATCATCATTATCATTATCATCATTATCATTATCATTATCATCATTATTATCATCATCATTATTATTATCATTATTATCATTATCATCATTATCATCATTATCATCATTATCCTCATTATCCTCATTATTATCATCATTATCATTATTATCATTATCATCATTATCATTATCATTATTATCCTCATTATTATCATCATTATCATTATTATCATTATCAATTATCATTATTATCATCATTATTAGCGATGAGCGAACTTACAGTAAATTCGATTCGTCACGAACTTGTCGGCTCGGCGGTTGCTGACTTTTCCTGCATAAATTAGTTCAGCTTTCCGGTGCGCCGGTGGGCTGAAAAAGGTGGATACATTCCTAAGAAAGAGTCTCCTAGGACTGTATCCACCTTTTCCAGCCCACGGGAGCACCTGAAAGCTGAACTAATTTATGCAGGATAAGTCATCAACTGCCGAGCCGAGAAGTTCGTGACTAATAGAATTTACTGTAAGTTCGCTCATCTCTAATCATTATTTTTATTATAATTTTTATCATTTTTATTATAATTTTTATCATTATTATCACCATTATTATAACCACCATTATTATTATAATAATCATCATTATTATTATCATCATTATTACCATTATTATTATCATCATCATTATCATTACCATTATTATCATCATTTATTATTATTACCATTATTATTAGAGATGAGCGAACTTACAGTAAATTCGATTCGTCACGAATTTCTCGGCTCGGCAGTTGATTACTTATCCTGACATAAATTAGTTCAATTTTCCGGTGCTCCGGTGGGCTGGAAA
The DNA here is from genome assembly GCF_029499605.1 of Hyla sarda. Taxonomy (NCBI): domain Eukaryota; kingdom Metazoa; phylum Chordata; class Amphibia; order Anura; family Hylidae; genus Hyla; species Hyla sarda. Next base: position 400,380,957 of record NC_079192.1, read on the forward strand.
AGGTGGATACAGTCCTAGGAGACTCTTTCCTAGGACTGTATCCATCTTTTCCAGCCCACGGGAGCACCTGAAAGCTGAACTAATTTATGCAGGAAAAGTCATCAACTGCCGAGCCGAGAAGTTCGTGACAAATCGAATTTACTGTAAGTTCGCTCATCTCTAATTATTATCATCACCATTATTATTATTATTATTATTATTATTATTATTATTATTATTATTAATAATCTCTACATTTTGTGTCCTGACAGTATTGCTGAGTGTTGTAGTACTCCGTACTCTCTCCTCGGTTTGGTTTTTACCGTTTCCTTCATGGCTCTTGGAGTGCTGACCCTCTGCAAGTTTTATCTGCAAGGATATCGTGCATTCATGAATGATCCTACAATGAACAGGTGAGTAGACAGTGCCCTTCCATCTTGTGTCTCTTTACATCAGTGTTACCCAACTAGTGCGCCTCCAGCTGTTGCAAAACTACAACTCCCAGCATGCCCGACAGCCGAAGGCTGTCGGGCATGCTGGAGTTGTAGTTTTGCAACAGCTGGAGGCACCCTGGTTGGGAAACCCTGCTTTACATTGTTACACCATTGGGGGGGTAGTACTATGGGGTCGCACGGTTGTTTGAGGGGAATGTCTTCATGATTGTTCATTACTTCTCTTTCTCTAGAGGAATGACTGAGGGGGTGACCCTGCTCATCCTCGCTGTACAGACCGGACTGATCGAGTTACAGGTGGTCCATCGTGCTTTCCTCCTCAGCATTATCCTCTTCATAGTGGTGGCCTCCATTCTGCAGTCTATGCTGGAGATTGCCGATCCTATTGTCCTGGCCCTGGGAGCGTCTCGAGACAAGTAAGTAGAGTTACTTTCTGCTTATGTCTGGTAAGTGCCAGGCTGAGTTACGCACCTTTTTATGTTTTATTTTTATCCTGTAGGAGTCTGTGGAAGCATTTCCGAGCGGTCAGCCTCTGCTTGTTCCTCCTGATTTTCCCTTCTTACATGGCCTACATGATCTGTCAGTTCTTCCATATGGATTTCTGGCTCCTGATAATCATTTCCAGCAGTATCCTTACTTCTCTTCAGGTAACCGTATCTAACGTCTTTTCTGTGTGCGATCCTTAAAGGTCTCATATACACAAAAATCCCCCATAGGGTACCCAGGGTATTTAAATCACAAATTCCAATTCCTTTCAGGGTCAAAGACCCCCCAACTAGGGTCACCCTTTTAAAACTTCACTTTTATTTATTATATTAAAATTAAACCAAATTATAGTGCAAAAGTAATACAAAAAGAAGTGTGTTTTAAAAGCACAATATATGGGATTGGATTGGTCCAATAATGGTTCCACTAATTTAATTTTCACTCAGGCTTCTATGTTAGGGACTCTTTATCCCATTTATCTGGGTCCCAAGACTCCAATTTCAACGGTCCACACCACATAGAGCTTCCTATATTCTAGATCTACCAATTCCCAATATTGCTAGTTAAAATTAATTACTCCCTAGCATCCCCCCCGACGTTTCGCTGGCAAGACCCAGCTTTATCAAGGTATAGGACACTATAGGGGTCTTTGTCCCAGATGGGTCTTCGACCCTGAAAGGAATTGGAATTTGCGATCCTTAAAGGGGTACTCTGGAGGGGGGAAAAGTTAAGTTCAAATCAATTGATGCCAGAAAGTTGTACAGATTTATAAATTACTTCTACTATTAAAAAAAAAAATCTTAATCCTTCCAGTACTTATAAGCTGCTGTATGTTCCAGAGGAAGATGTTTAGTTCTTTTCTGTCTGACCACAGTGCTCTCTGCTGACACCTCTGTTTGTGTCAGTAACTGTCCAGAGCAGGAAAATATCCCCATGGCAAACTGTTCCTGGCAAGGACAGAGGTGGCAGCAAAGAGCACTGTGGTCAGACTAAAGAACTACACAACTTCCTCTGGAGCATTACAGCAGCTAAGTACTGGAAGGATTAAGATTTTTGAATAGAAGTCATTTACAAATCTGTATAATTTTCTGGCATTAGTTACTTCTCTGGAGTAACACTTTAAAGGGGTTTTCCAGTGAAAAACTACAGTGGTCCCTCAAGTTACAATAGTAGTTGGTTCCAGGACGACCATTGTATGGTGAAACCATTGTATATTGAGACCATAACTCTATGGAAACCTGGTAATTGGTTCTGAAGCCCAAAATGTCATCCAAAAATAGGAAAAAGTGAGGATTAAAGACAAATAAGTAGATCACTAATAGCGATAAAGCAAATCCTTATATATAAAAGTAATAAAGATCTGCTGGGAGCTGTAATCACTGTCTATGTAGGGGACAGGAGCTCCTTCAGGGTCCTGTACAGAACACAGTGTCCTAAAAATAACATGGAGCCGCCCCCACCTGGTGTCCAAAGGAGCAGCTAACCCTGGGACAGGTAAAGAGTACAGAACATGTAATACCTCCCCGTACTGTAGGAGGCGCTACCAGACAGCCAGTCAGTGCATGCACTTCAGTAATACAGGTAAAGAGTACAGAACATGTAATACCTCCCTGTACTGTAGGGGGCGCTACCAGACACCAGTCAGTGCATACACTTCAGTTATACAGGTAAAGAGTACAGAACATGTAATACCTCCCCGTACTGTAGGGGGCGCTACCAGACACCAGTCAGTGCATGCACTTCAGTAATTACAGGGGTTTTACCAGTGAAATGCCCATTCTGATTGGTCGGTTCTTCCAGCCATTGACATGTCTCACAGATCTGGACTGTCCGTATCATTGTATGTTGAGTCTGGTTTCAAGTTACAATGGTCCAGAAAAGACCATTGTATGTTGGAACTATTGTATGTTGAGGCCATTGTAAATTGAGGGATTACTGTATTCCCCCTATCATCATAAATGTGTGACAGATGGGAGTGTGACTCCCGGCACCCCATCTGATCAGCTGATGGATGGGGCTGTGATGCTGCACATTCTTCGCTGTTTGCCATTCATTTGCTTGTAACTACCTGGTACTGGAGCTCAGTCCTATTTAGGTTAATAGCACTCATCTGCAGTACTCAAATGTAGAGGTTTGGTGCTGTGCCTTTTGAACAAAGAGGACACTCTCTTGCTGGAGCACCACAGCCCCTTTTAGCTAAACAGTAGAAAACCTCAATAATCTGATACTGGTAATAGAAAGCTGGACTGGGAATCTGGCAGAATTCCTTGAACCTAGGTTATTGCAGTACAGCTGGATCACATACGAGCAGTAGTGATAGAGGAAACAATATTCTTTATTGTGGACAATGTATTTGCAGAGGAGACTCCTCTCTGTGTCTGTTACTTTTTACATTATACAGTAGATCAGTGTTGTCCAAACCGGGTGGCTCCGGCTGTTGCAAAACTACAATTCCCAGCATGCCCGGACAGCCTTTGGCTGTCCGGGCATGCTTGGAGTTGTAGTTTTGCAACAGCTGGGGGCACCCTGCTTGGGAAACACTGCAGTAGATTTTTTATGTATAAAATATATATGTGTATGTATATATGTATACCTCAAATAAATATATATATATATATATATATATATATATATATATATATATATATTATACTAATTCGTTAGCCTGTATTTGTGGGAGGGGCGGATGTACCTTTTAAGAACCCGCGGCTGTTCTAGTACTCCACACGGTGCGTTCGTCACATGATGTTCGCAAGTCAGCTGATGGGAAGGAGGAAGTGGCATCCATCCGGGTGGTGAGTATGTCTGTCTGCGCTCCCGATTCCCGTAACTACGATCATCGGGTGGTAAGTATGAGTTACGGTGGAGACCGGGAGCCGGGCGGATGTATTCAACACCTCGTTCTGCACCAGCCTCGGCCCGCCGGTTGCGCTGTCGGTATTTACGTACAGCGGGTGCGTACTTCAGAGCCCAACATAAAGTTCAGCTTGAGCCGGCACAGGCAGAGGGTAGGTGTTATTGGACGAGCAGGTGATTATTGGGGTTAAGAGGCTGGGTCCTGGGCAGCGGCGGTGCAGATCCGGCACGTATCCTTATGGGTCTATGCTGTCGCCACTGGGTCTCCATCACTGTTCATGGGCAAGACTGGCTCGGCCCCCTGTCTGTGTCAGGGGTTAAGCATTCTGATGTACACATTGCTTCTTTTATAGCCTATTGTAAAGATATTACAGGGTCGCAGGGGGTTGTTATCTTCGCTCTCCCCTCCTTTTTGTATGTTATATTTCTTTCATCCTCGCAGTAGTAGCATCAGTCCTCTGCAAGAGGGGAGTGACTATCTATTCAGGCTTACCACGCTCTTATTGTCATGGATATGGAATTCTTGGTTCATGACATCGGCATAAGCTATGAGGGTTGATTCTCTGCATATGTTCATAGTTTGTTCCATGTATACGTTCATATAGTTATTCGGTGCATATGCTCTTAGTTTGTTTGGAGATACGACATGGCTTTCCTGCTTGCAGGCAGGGAGTGTCTTGCGTTTTTGCTGGGCGTGCACTTGTAGCGTTTGTGCGGTGCATACGTTTGTAGGGTTGGTGCTGTACGTGCACTGGTAGCTTTTGTACTGTACATACGCTCGTAGCATTTATACTGTACATACGCTCGTAGCATTAATGTTGTTCATACACTCAGTCTATACTGTACATACGCCCATAGCAGTTATGCTGTACAAGCGTTTGTTCTGTGCATACGCTCATATAATTTGTTCTGTGCATAAGCGCATATAGTTTGTTCTGTGCATATGCGCATATAGTTTGTTCTGGGCATACGCTCATATAGTTTGTTCTGTGCATATAGTTTGTTCTGTGCATACGTGCATATAGTTCTGTGTATACGCGCATATAATGTGTTCTGTGCATACACTCGGGGAGATTTATCAAAACCTGTCCAGAGGAAAAGTTGCTGAGTTGCCCATAGCAACCAATCAGATCGCTTCTTTCATTTTGCAGAAGCCTTGTGAAAAATGAAAGAAGCGATCTGATTGGTTGCTATGGGTAACTCAGCAACTTTTCCTCTGGACAGGTTTTAATAAATCTCCCCCAAATAGTTTGTTCTGTGCATTCGTTCATATAGTTTGTTGTGGACATACGTTCATATAGTTTGTTCTGGACATACGCTCATATAGTTTGTTTTGTGCATATGCTCATGTAGTTTTTTGTGCATACGTTCATATAGTTGTTCTTTCTATGCTTATGCTCTCTTATGACACATGGTGAAGATTCACCTCAGACCAGCTTACCTTTTTTTTTTTTCTTTCCCCCCTGCTGGAACCAATGTTGGTAACATTGCACCCTCTCCCCACAGGTACTGGGCACGCTCTTTATCTACGTTCTCTTTATGATTGAGGAGTTTCGCAAGGAGCCAGTGGAAAACATGGACGACGTCATTTACTATGTGAACGGCACTTACCGCCTGCTAGAATTCCTCGTGGCTCTGTGCGTGGTGGCCTACGGGGTCTCGGAGACAGTGTTCGGAGAGTGGACCGTAATGGGATCCATGATAATCTTCATTCACTCGTACTATAACGTCTGGCTGCGGGCTCAGCTCGGATGGAAGAGTTTCCTTTTACGCAGGGATGCGGTCAATAAGATCAAGTCTTTACCCATTGCCACCAATGTACAACTGTTGCAACACAATGACATCTGTTCTATATGCTATCAGGTGGGTACCAGACAGACTGTAGAATATTGTAATATACTGTAGCCCTCCAGATGTTGCAAAACTACAACTCCCAGCATGCCCGGACAGCCAACGGCTGTCCAGGCATGCTGGAAGTTGTCGTTTTGCAACATCCAGAGGGCTATGTTTTGAGACCACTAACCTATAAGAGGCTTTTAGGGAACCACTTTGGATACTGTATAGAGAATTCCTCTTGAGACTCGCACCTTTGTGCTTCATGGTAAATGGAGCAGAAATTATACAGAATCAGCGTTTATTTCCGCTGCAATCAGTATAGCTTTAGTTATCCTGTATGGTTACAGTCCCATTGGTGTACTGGGGAGAAGTCGCCCTGACCACTCCTATGTCCAGCATCTGGCTGTAAGTCAACTGGCTGCAGCAGGAGCCTCCCCCCCTCATTCCCTTTTGCAATATAAGGGTATGTTCACACTACAGAATTTCCGCTGCATGAAATTTAACATTGGTGTGAATGGATCTTCCGCTGACCCATTCACACTGCCACTCAACAGTGACGTAACAGTCACATGGCTCTACGTCACTGCTGAGAGGCGACTCTGACTGGGTTACAGTAGAAGACAGGAGTGGCCCAGGGAAACCACCACCTCCAGTTCATCAGCAGCACTATAAGTATACAAGAGCTATATTATGTACAGTGGTCCCTCAAGTTACAATATCAATCGCTTCCAGGACGACCATTGTATGTTGAAACCATTGTATGTTGAGACCATAACTCTATGGAAACCTGGTAATTGGTTCTGAAGCCACCAAAATGTCATCTAAAAATAGGAAAAAGTGAGGATTAAAGAAAAACAAGTAGATAACTAATATAGATAAAGCAAATTGTTACATATAAAAGTTAGGCTGGGTTCACACCACGTTTTTGCAATACAGGTCCTGTATCAGGTTTTTGATTTAAAGAAAAAAAAACGGATTCCTCAAAACCTGACTAAACTGTATCAAAACGTGTGTCCAAATTTCAATCCATATACGGTTTGAAAAATGATGTCCGGTTGCATCCGTTTTTTTTTTTTTTTAAAGAAAAAAAACGTATACGTTTTTAACTTTTCACTCCAATATGAATAAAGTTTCTCTTGTTTGCATTGTTTTTTTTCTTGGAATTTCCAAGTCATAAACCGGATGGAACCGTACGCACATACTGTTCTGTACGGTTCCCATTGACTCCCATGTTAAAAAAAAAAAAACGTATACGTTTCAATACGGTTTTTCACCTGGACCAAAAACCATGGTAGGCTACGGTTTTGGGTATGGTGAGAAAAAGGACAAAACCGTATGATGCAAAACGGATTCATACAGTTCCATAAAGTTTTCAAATGGAAAACGTATACGGGAACTGTATTGCAAAAATGTGGTGTGAACCCAGTCTAAGAAAGATCTCCTGGGAGCTGTAATCACTGTCTATGTAGAGGACAGGAGCTTCTTCAGGGTCCTGTACAGTGCATGCATAGTCCTAAAAAAAAGTTACATGGAGCAGCTAACCCTGGTACAGGTAAAGAGTACAGAACATGTAATACCTCCCTGTACTGTAGGGGGCACTACCAGACAGAAATTCTGTGCATACGCTTCAGTAATACAGGGGTTTTACCAGTGAAATGCCCCATTCTGATTGGTCAGATCTTCCAGCTATTGACACATTTCACAGGTCTGGACTGTCCGTACATTGTATGTTGAGTCTGGGTTCAAGTTACAATGGTCCAGAAAAGACCCTTGTATGGTGAAAATATTGTATGTTGAGGCCATTGTAAGTTGAGGGGTCACTGTATATTTGTAGAGATATATATATATATATATATATATATATATATATATATATATATATATATATATATATATATTGATTGAAGTGGCAGAGAAGTAGGAATTGTCAAAGGAATTCTGTTTGCGGATTCCGCCAAAAGAATGAAAATGCTCCTTTTTCTAGCGGATCATTTTCTCCTGCCCAAATTCTGCAGCGTGAATGGGTCAGCGAAAAACCCATTCACACTAATGTAAAGGTCCATGCAGCAGAATTCCTAAAATTCTGTAGTATAAACATACCCTTAGGTCGGGTTCACATGGCTGAAAATGTGTAGAATGTCACCCCAGAAAAACATGACAGACAGACATTCGGCACTTTTGAATGATCCAGCAGGTGCTAGAACCGCTCGGAAATGTGTATTTTCTCATAGACCACAATGCGTTTCCGAGCAGAATCCTCAGAAATAATAGACACTGACGGGGTATGTTCATACAGACGTGAACATACCCCTTTATACTGCAGCAGGGAACAAGGGGGGGAGGCTCCTGCTGCAGCCAGTTGACTTACAGCCAGATGCAGGACAGAGAGGAGGAGGAGAGGAGACATGGTTAAGCTCCTGGGGCACACAGAGGATTTCTTTTATAAGTATTCTCAGTTTTACTTGTAGAGTTGAAGAAAGAAAAAAAAAAAAAAAAAAAAAAAGAAAAGAAAAGAGGGAGGGAGAAAGACAAACAGCACAACCTGTGCCATTAGTCAAATATGTGAGTAGCAATGTTGTGCTCACCTGGTAGTGTTATGCTGAGAGCATAACATCTAATAGCATGTTCACTCGATTCCGGGGTAGGAGGGAAGGAGCTGCCCGAGGTGTTCCCGTATCGGAGTGCCTCAATACGGTGGTCAGAAGCTTGAAGGTAATCCGTATGCACGGCGTGGCAAAAGAACCTCGTTCCAGCGCTCACTTAGAAAAAAATAATAATAAAAGTAAACTAGGATTTATTAATAAAACAAACGGACTACGCGTTTCAAGGGGCTTATCCCCTCTTCCTCAGGTCCTGAGGAAGAGGGAATCAAGCCCCTTGAAACGCGTAGTCCATTTGTTTTACTAATAAATCCTAGTTTACTTTTATTATTTTTGTCTGCATCGGTTACTTGGTATATATGCCATACTTACCTGTGCATCAGCTACAAGAATCGTAGAAGTGAGCGCAGTTTTACTTGTAATGGGAGCCAAAATAGGATCAAAGGAAAGAAGGAGATTAAGGGAGGAAATGTTCCTTCAATTAAGAAACTAGAGAGGTGACAAGTCTTTATTTTTCCTGGAAATTCAGTCACAATCATACGACTCCCAAGCTAATTTTATGAATGGGTCCTAATAGCCGTGAATGGGACCCATGCTTAAATCCTGCTGGGCGTCATACGATTGCCCAATCTGAAAGTCAGGTGGGAGATGAGCATTACAGGTACATTTCAGTGGGTGGCATGTAATGTTTCACTTCTCCTGTGGGGGGCAAGCTTTCAGAGCACAACTTGGTCATGTGTCCCTCCTCCTCCTGTGAACAGAAGCTCTATCATGATCCAGTGGCCCCTCAACATACGATGGTAATTCATTCCAAACGAGCCATCGTTTGTCGAATCCATCGTATGTTGAGGGATTCGTGCAATGTAAAGTATAGAAAGCTGTACTCACCTGTCCCCGCCGCTCCCGATGGTGACCCCGGGCCTCCGCTGGGCTCTCCTGTTCTTCTCCGGTCCTCCGCTGTCTTCTCCGGTCCTCTGCTGTCTTCCGCAAGACCTTACTGGGCCTACGTAGCGACATCATTACGCTGCTGCGTACGCCATTCCTATTGGATGACGGGACGGCGTGCGCAGCAGCGTATTGATGTCATCGGAGAGGGCCGAGAAGACACCGGAAGACCAGCGCTCGATCCGGAGGGCACCCCGGAGCATCGTGGAGGGGTAAGTAATACCTACCGCACCACACGGGGAACATTAAGCTGCTATCCGGCAGAAGCTTAAGCATTTGGCGCTGCCGGATAGCACTTAATGCGATGGCCCCGACATAAAAAAGCATCGTATGTCGATGCTGACATCGACATGCGATGGCCTCTGAGAGGTCATCGTATGTCGATTTGATCATATGTCGGGGCCATCGTAGGTCGGGGGGTCACTGTACTATGGTATTTTATAAACTGAATGCTACTGGAGACTTGTATGGTCCATTTTCCGAAAGTCTACTCTTCTGTGCAGGGCTTAAAAAGTGCTGGAGTTCAGGAAATGGATTAACCGTAGTCCATTATGACCATACATAATATTAGTTTTAACTTCAACCATTTTAGCATGTAAAAAGGCAGCAACGTAACAAAATGTGACTTACCAAATGCGTTGTATATTCAAAAATGCAGCCAGACAATGATGTGGATGGGGCGTAAAATATTTACGAATTTGGAAAAATATTTGTTTCCAGCTCTTAAAGGGGTACTCCGCTGCTCAGCGTTTGGAACCAACTGTTCCAAACACTGGAGCCGGGAGCTCGGGACGTCATAGCCCTGCTCCCTCATGACGTCACACCCGCCCCCTCAATGCAAGTCTATGGGAGGGGGCGTGACTGCCGTCACGCCCCCTCCCATAGACTTGCATTGAGGGGGCGGAGCTATGACTTCACGAGCTCCTGGCTCCAGCGTTCGGAACAGTTTGTTCCAAACGCTGAGCAGCGGAGTACCCATTTAAGACCTCTTCTCACTGTGTTTTCTCTGTGTTTTGCAGGACATGACTTCTGCGGTCATCACCCCCTGCAGCCATATTTTCCATGCTGGATGCCTTAAAAAGTGGCTGTACGTGCAGGAGTCGTGTCCCCTATGTCACTGCCAGCTAAAATCCCTGTCTCAACAACCGGGCGCCGAGTCTGGAACCGTTGTCAACTCCGCACCAGATGCCAGCGCACCCAATCCACAACCCGAAAACCCCTCTAGGGGCGTTGAAAACAACGTGGTCCCCGCAGAGGCAGATCCTGCAAACAGCAGTGCAGAGTCTGCACAGAACAGAGACACTCAGTCCACAGAACCTACAGAGACAAATCCAGAACAGACAGAGAACAGTCTACCTAACGACACGGGGGGGAGAAGGCCTGATAGCAGGGAGGAGCAGGCCGAGGACTTCAGAGAGAACAGTTTTTCCAAAGGCAGTGAGGTCCGTGCAGGGATCTGAATGTCATCCGCGTACTGGGACTTGCCATTTCTAAGCCAAAATCCCATCCTTGCCACGTGCGGCGTTCTGCAGTTCCCGGAGAGGATGTGAGGACTTTAGCACTGACACTCATCAAAAGCGTATGCAAAAAAATTTTTTTTTGTGTGTGTGTGTTCCCCGCCCCCATGTACATTTATTTTTATTTTTTCTCTTAACGTTTCAGTATCTGAAGAAGAGAAGTAAAGCGAACAGAATAATTCTCATCGCTGTCAGCCACTGCCAATGGACACACAGAGTACTGCTTACGCCGCTGGGTGCTTTCCATGGTGCGGGAATTTTTTTTCCCCCTTTTTTTAATTTTTCTCAAAATTTTGGAAAATAATTCTTCCAACTCGGGAGGATATTAGGCCATCAACGTTTACACAGGCAAAAAAAATATTAGAGATGAGCGAACTTACAGTAAATTCGATTCGTCACGAACTTCTCGGCTCGGCAGTTGATGTCTTATCCTGCATAAATTAGTTCAGCTTTCCGGTGCTCCGGTGGGCTGGAAAAGGTGGATACAGTCCTAGGAAAGAGTCTCCTAGGACTATATCCACCTTTTCCAGCCCACGGGAGCACCTGAAAGCTGAACTAATTTATGCAGACTAAAGTCATCAACTGCCGAGCCGAGAAGTTCGTGACGAATCGAATTTACTGTAAGTTCGCTCATCTCTAAAAAATATCATTCTTTGGCTTTCTGAGAAGTAACCTAAAAGCATGGCGGGGGTAGGGGGAAAGGTTGACTCGGCTGGTGTGAAAAAAGGGAGGCTGCACGCTTGCATGCTCACTTGCTCGCACTCGGAATATACACAATCTGGGAAAATCTTTTAAAAAAAAAATGGGGGCATCACTGGAATTTTAAAATGATGGACCCTGCAAATATTTTTTATTTCTTGGTTGTTTTTTTATTTTCTATTTTTTGTAGTATTGCATTGCAGTTCTGTACAGCCCTTTATATGAAGTATAACTGGAGCTCAGGTGATCATGTGACTATGGGATGAGCTCCACTGCACCGAAAAGGGGGCGCACGAATCACATTTCTGCAGTCTATGAAAAAACAGTGTTAAAAACAATGGCGATTATTTGCACTTTTTGGAAATGAGTACGCGCCTCGGGTGTACGATCAAATACGGCAAATGCTGCCATAGTAAGGTAGAGCTAGCACTTTGATTATATAGCTTTGCTTTGTTTTTCTGTTCGTTTCTTCTTTTTTTTTTTTTTTTTCTTTATTTTGCCCTGGCCAGAAAATGTTGTGTTTTTAACATTTTAACATTTGATTATGGCTTTAGGTGGGGAAAAAAAAAAAAGAAAAAAGATAAAATAAAAACATTTTTTTATGTGAATTTTGATATAAAATACAAAAAAAAAGGAAAAAGCATTAATTTATACTAGCATACATTGGCTGTGACGGGAGGCTGAGCTGTCGGCCTCACTGATGTGAGTTTTTAGAGATTTTATTTGGCTTTTTTTTTTTTTTTTTTTTTTTTTTTTAAAGTGGTACATTTGGATGTAGACTGACAGACATAGCTGAATGTCTTAATAAATTATATTTAAACATGCCGCAGGGCTTGTTCTGAAGTATATTGTCATTTGTTCTTAAGTTCATGAGCGTGAATGATATTCACCTTTTTTTTTTTTTAATGTTTTTTTAAAGACATTTTTTCATTTAGCCTGCTATAAAAATTCACTATAAAAAATCATCCGTAATGAACGTCCATCATAAAAATCTTTTAAATCGGCCATTAAACGTCCATTAGAAAAATCCCATAGACTAGACTATAATGGGATTTTCTAATAGCCGTCACACGGTGATCACCGGGGATGGCCTGAAGCGCCGTGTGATGTACCGGGCTAAAGGAAGTAGGAAGTAAACAGCCCGGCCGACCGATCAGCTGTTGCGGAGCTCCGGGGCAACATACGGAGGTAAGTGAAAGTTTGTTTTGTCTTTTTTTGCAGCCCGGGCAGGACATCTCCTTTAAAGGGGGTACTCCGGTGGAAGACTTATTATTTTATTTTATTTTTTAAATCAACTGGTGCCAGAAAGTTAAACAGATTTGTAAATTACTTCAATTAAAAATTCTTAACCCTTCCAGTACTTATTAGCGGCTGTATACTACAAAGGAAATTCAAAGGAACTTTCTTGCTTCAGTTGATTTAAAAACAACAACAAAAAAGTTTTCCATCGGAGTACCCCTTTTAAAAGCGTTATCCAGGAATAGAAAAACAGAACTAATTTCTTACAAAACCGCTCCCCGTCTGTCTCTAGGTTGGGTGTGGTTCTGCGGCTCATTTCCATTGTCGTGAATGGAGCCAAGTTGTAATACCACACACAACCTGGAGATTTTTGTCCACTTTTTTTGTGTGCTCGTAATGTGTAGGTGCATCAAATTTATTAAATGGTCGCAGGGCATTTGACTTTTTTATTTACATTTTTTTTTTTTTTTTTAAGTGTAGAGACACATTTACTGAAATTTCACTCTACACATACACACCAAAAAGCTAAGATAAGTCTGGGCTGCTGGATTTTTGCAACTTTTTGGTGATTTGTGGAAAGGTTGGAAAAGTAGGCAAAAAAAATAGGAACTTTTATAGCGCTGGATCCCTTCCAAAGCAAAAAAAACTTGTAGGATATGAAGCAGTTTATAATATAATCTATTTATTCATAACACATCCACGCGTTTCTGGTCCGGATTGGCCCCTTTCTCAGGATAAAAGTGCATCATTTATCTTGAGAAAGGGGCCAATTCGGACCACAAACGCGTGCATGTGTTATGAATATAGATTATATTATAAACTGCTTCATCCTACAAGTTTTTTTTTTGCTTTGGAAGGGATCCAGCGCTATAAAAGTTCCTATTTTTTTGCCTACTTTTCCAACCTTTCCAAAAAGTCACAAAAATCCATCAGCCCAGACTTATCTTAGCTTTTTGGTGTGTATGTGTAGAGTGAAATTTCAGTAAATGTGTCTCTACTCAGAAAAAAAAAAAAAAAAAACTAAAAGCCTAGCGACCATTTAATAAACGTGATGCTCCTACAAATTATCAGCACACAGTCTGCCATTTCTATGGATACACCTTAATAAAATGGAAATGGTTGGTGATATTAACTTCCTGTTTGTGGCACATTAGTATATGTGAGGGGGGAAACTTTTCAAGATGGGTGGGGACCATAGCGGCCATTTTGAAGTCGGCTATTTTGAAACCAACTTTTCTTTTTTCAATAGGAAGAGGGTCATGTGACACATCAAACTTATTGGGAATTTCACAAGAAAAACAATGATGTGCTTGGTTTTAACGTAACTTTATTCTTTCTTGAGTTATTTACAAGTTTCTGACCACTTATAAAATGTGTTCAATGTGCTGCCCATTGTGTTGGATTGTCAATGCAGCCCTCTTCTCCCACTCTTCACACACTGATAGCAACACCGCAGGAGAAATGCTAGCACAGGCTTCCAGTATCCGTATACACTGCTGTATACTACTATATACACCACAGGAGAAATGCTAGCACAGGCTTCCAGTATCCGTATACACTGCTATATACTACTATATACACCGCAGGAGAAATGCTAGCACAGGCTTCCAGTATCCGTAGTTTCAGGTGCTGCACATCTCGTATCTTCACAGCATGGACAATTGCCTTCAGATGACCCCAAAGATAAAAGTCTAAGAGGGGCAGATCGGGAGACCTTGGGGGCCATTCAACTGGCCCACGACGACCAATCCACTTTCCAGGAAACTGTTCATCTAGGAATGCTCGGACCTGACACCCATAATGTGGTGGTCACCATCTTGCTTACATTATGGGTGTCAAGTCTGAGCATTCCTAGATGAACAGTTTCCTGGAAAGTGGATTGGTCATCGTGGGCCAGTTGAATGGCCCCCAAGGTCTCCCGATCTGACCGCCATGGTCACCCCCCCCCCCCCCCCCTCTCACATATTAACTTCCTGTTTGTGGCACATTAGTATATCACCAACCATTCCCATTTTATTAAGGTGTAGCCATATAAATGGCCACCCTGTACTTTACATATATAGTTAAAGGCCCCCCAGCTCTATGCCTCATATTTCATAAATATATATATATATATATATATATACATATATACATACACACACACACGTATATACATTCTGACTCAGATTGTTGTGATATTGATCTATCCCTTGTAAGACCTCTATGTCTGGCCTGTATAAGCAGATATAACCACTGTGGACAATCCTTATCAGATAACTGAACTCACCAATACTGTTTTCATCCACAAGCTGGTTTATTCTATACACCAAACATGAATACAGCAGAATTAATGGAATTCAGTATTATGCGGTCAAAAGTTGATGCTTTCCTTAGCTTAGCATGCAGAATACATGAGTCCCTGTTACGTGTGGCAGATGCAGGCAGCCATGACACAGGAAGTGATGCACTAAGCAGGGGTGTGGTTACCTAAAAGGAAATGAGTCATAGCTTTCAGGAGAGAGAAACATGAGCATTACCAAAAAGGCCACAATAACTAACCATAGAAAAATCCATAGGAAATGGATCAAAGAATAAACTATGTGAATTCCATCTACAATAATGAGAATATTAACTGTGTAACAGCACACTCCCCGTCTGGCATTTTAAATGTCACTATTTTATACCATAACCGTAGTTTTACAATTGAAAATAAACAGTGCAATTTGCTTGATGTCTTGAGAACCTGGAAGACATAAAGAAGAACATGCAAATAATGCAACAAGACTTAAAGTTATAACAATAAAGTTCAATACTTTCTTCAAGTCAACGGTAAGAACCAGCAGCATACACAAGCAAATTCATTCTCCAAAGGGCAAGAACAAAATAAGCAACGTGATAGGTCTGATGAAAGTCTTTACAGTCTTTTACTTGCAACTTTCACCTCCACCTTGCGTACTTTACTGTCATCACTAGGAACGCTCTTTACAATAAGCCCATAGGCCACTGTATTCTTTTGGCTTGTTGATCATTGAGCAGAATGAGATCTCCAATTGTTATGTTAGGGTTCAGGCGTTGCCATTTCCTGTGTCCTTACAGAGTAGAAAGATACTCCATCTTCCAACGATTCCAGAAGCAGTTGGCGAGGTGTTGTACATGCTTCCACTGGTCATAGCAAAGATTTCCTGATTTAAAGTTTCCAGGTGGAACAGGATTGGACCCAAGCTTCTGGGTAAGCAGAGTAGCTGGGGTACGGATAGTTTGGGTGTCTGGATCTTTGTCAGGTTCTAGAATACTGAAGACATCAGCTGTGGTTTCTTCTGGATGATCCAACAGGACTTCAGGACCTGTTATCCAAGAAGAAATAGTGAAGGCACTTGTAGACACTGGCCTGGCGGAATGATCTGCAGGATTCATTTCAGATGGGACATAATGCCATTGTTCGGGTTTAGATGATTTCCTGATTCTTTGTACACATAGAAACGTTTAGTCTGGTATATATATGTGTATATATATATATATATATATATATATATATATATATATAGCCCAGAACAACTTTGCTGTCTGTGTAGAATTTGGTGTCCTCTATCAGTATGTCCAGGTCACGTAGTATGAAATCTGCAATTTCTACAAATAGAACAGTCCCACAAAGTTCAAGCTTAGAGATTGTGTGCTCTTGCTAAGGTGCTAACTTAGCTTTCCCAAACAGAAACCCTATGTGGGTTTGATTAGAAGAGTCTCTTACCTTGAGGTAGGCAACAGCTGCCATGGCCTCAGTAGATTCATCTGAGATGTGAAGCTCTTTTCTCTGACTTGTAGCAAGGGAAGCTGAGGTGAAGCAGCGTGGTATATGGATTCCATCTAAGGCACGTAGAGATTGTTTCCAGGACTCCCACTTGGAAAGCTTGCCTGTTGGCAGTGGAGTGTCCCAATCTTTAATAGTCTCCGAGAACTGTCTAAGCAAGGATTTGCCTTGTATGGTGATGGGAGCCACAAATCCCATTGGATCGTATAGGCTGTTCACTACTGACCGAACACCACGCTTGGTAAATGGCTTGTCTGCAGAGCTGACTTGAAAGCCGAAGGTGTCCTTTCATAAGTCCCATCGTAGGCCTAGACTTCTCAGGTGGCATGTCCATCCCCAGGTTTAGATCTTTAAACCCTGCGGCATGATTGTCGGGTTGAAAGGCTTTCATAATGGCAACATTATTTTAGGCAATCTTGTGTAGTCTGAGGTTAGCCTCAGAGAGCATATCTTGTGTCCTTTGGAGCAGATCTATGGCTTCTTCATCTGTAGGTGAAGACTTAAGTCCATCGCCAACATAAAAGTCTTTCTAAACGAAGTGTCGACAGTCCACACCATACTCCTTTTCTCCAACAAGGGCAGTCCTTCTTAAACCATATGTTGCAACAGCGGATGAGGGACTATTCCCGAATACATGTACTTTCATGTGGCATTCCATGATCTCATTGTCCTTGTTGTTACGGTGCAACAGAAACCTTAGGAAGTTCTTATGGTTGTGTACATTGAAGCAATGAAACATTTGCTCAATGTCGGCAGTTTTTGCAACTGGCTCTCTTCTAAACCTCATAAGTACACCTACCAGGTTGTTTGTTAGATTTGGGCCCGCGAGTAGAACATTGTTCAGGGATACCCCTTGATGCTTGGCACTGGAGTCAAATACTGCCCTGATTTGTTTAGGCTTGCGTGGGTGATGCACTCCGAAGAAAGGCAGGTACCAGCTCTCATCGTGGTCTTTGAAGTGGTGGCGCTGGTTCAGCGTGATCATTGTCAGAAATCCTTTAAATAAAGGTTATGAAGTGATCCTTCATTTCAGATCTGTTCTTTAGTGTTCGTTGAAGTGAATTGAATCTGGATAGAGCCTGTTCGCGATTGGTTGGGAGTTTGGCCCTTGCAGCACGAAGAGGTAATGGCGCGACCCAGCTGTTAGACTCATCCTGGAAGAATTCTTTGTCCATTATTTTGATGAACTCTCTGTCTTCAACTGACAAGGCTATTTTGTTGTCATCACTTGTAGTACTAAACACTGCAGCACCTAGGTTGTCATAACAAAGGACAGGAGTAGCATGCTGTACTTGGATGATGTCAAGAGGCTTCTCCTTTACTTCATAATGGTGAGGGAATCATTTGAAGTGGGAGGCATGTCCATTCCCCAACACGTAAGTTTTGAAGGAGCGGATTTCAGATGATGTATGCTTCCTGCCCAGGCATACATCGCCCACTATTTCCCAGCCTAGGTCAAGTCTTTGTGCATAAGGGGGCGCTGTCAGGTCCATCACACTGGTCACGTACTTTATGTACTCTGAAAATGTCTCTTCCTAGCAGGACCAAAATTTCAGCACTCGTGTCCATTGTAGGAATCTCTCTAAGTGAGGATGGTGATCTGCGGCTTCTGGAGTCGGAATCTCTTCCCTTTTGTCTGATATTTGGTCACACTCAACTAATGTTGGTAGGGGTATGCCCTCTCCCCCTTGATGTGAGAGACCATGAACCCATCGACCCTTCTGCCAAAGGTCTCTACACGACCAGAACAGGTTCTGAGAGTATACGGTGTGGCGTGACCCTCTATGCCAAAGATGTCAAAGAATTTAGGCTTAATCAGGGATCTGTTGCTCTTTTCATCTATTATGGCATACATCCTAGTAGCTTTCTCAGGGTGGTCCTTCCGGTATATCTTGACTAGTAATACCTTGGTGCAGCATTTGTGATCCAAGCCCTCTCCACAGACTTCTGTGCATGAAGAGAGAACATTATCTTTGGCTGGAGCATGACCTTGTTGCTCCCCACCATGACTTGAGGGAGGGAAGGAGGTAGGTGACTGCTGTAGTTTGTCTGGAAGTGGAGTATAATGCATAGCTGTAAAGTGTTTGTCGCTACTGCATTCTGTGCACTTAATGACGACTTTACAGTCTTTAGCAAGATGGCTATAAGAAGCACAGCACTTGAACCATATTCCAGGTTTCTGGAGAATCTCCACGCGCTCTTGTAAAGTCTTTGCCCTAAGCCCACGACATTTCTTAAGTAAAAGTATGAGAACGGAGGAAAAGATATGTTATAGTCTCATACTTTGAGCCCTGTTGTGCCCATTTCTCTTGTAGGCCGTATGGCAGTTTAGACACCACTGGGTTGACACCATGAGCGGTGTCCAGGAAGCTTAGTCCAGGTAGACGTGGATCTGTCTTTGCCAACTCTAGCTCCATGAGGGGGTCACTTAGATCTTGCAGCTTCCGTCTTTGTTTACTAATTTTGTGAAGTTTTGCAGTCTCTTGAATAGAGCGCTTTCTATGGCTTCAGAGATAGGTTTGCTCATGTTTAACCCATGCAGCAGTAAGACCTGCATCTGGGTGGACAACGTGTACTGTTTGCAGTCTTTTAACACGATCTGCAGATTCTGGTCCCAGACATTTTATGAGCAAATAAAGTTCTTCCTTAGCAGTAAGGTTGAGATCAGCAATAGCAGCCTTGTAGGTTGATCTCCAGGCCCTGTAGCTCTCTGCACACTCGTCAAACCTTGAGAGGCTAGTGTTAACAAGCTCATGGCGTACCATATATCTGGCAAAGTCATTCAAATCTGATTTCTCACTCTTTAGTACCAAAGTAACTTGTGGAACCCCTTGAAGGTGAAAGTTCTCTGGTGTTGTAGGGTGAGGTTTACCGGGGTGAAATGATGTAACATAAGCGTTTAACCCCTTAAGGACGCAGGACGTAAATGTACGTCCTGGTGAGGTGGTACTTAACGCACCAGGACGTACATTTACGTCCTAAGCATAACCGCGGGCATCGGAGCGATGCCCATGTCATGCGCGGCTGATCCCGGCTGCTGATCGCAGCCAGGGACCCGCCGGCAATGGCCGACGCCCGCGATCTCGCGGGCGTCCGCCATTAACCCCTCAGGTGCCGGGATCAATACAGATCCCGGCATCTGCGGCAGTTCGCGATTTAAATGAACGATCGGATCGCCCGCAGCGCTGCTGCGTGGATCCGATCATTCATAACGCCGCACGGAGGTCCCCTCTCCTTCCTCCGTGCGGCTCCCGGCATCTCCTGCTCTGGTCTGTGATCGAGCAGACCAGAGCAGAAGATGACCGAAAACACTGATCTGTTCTATTAGCAATCATGGTATTGCTATGAATAGTCCCCTATGGGGACTATTCAAGTGTAAAAAAAAAAATGTAAAAAAATGTAAAAGTAACAGTAAAAAAAAAGTGAAAAATCCCCTCCCCCAATAAAAAAGTAAAACGTCCGTTTTTTCCTATTTTACCCCCAAAAAGCGTAAAAAACATTTTTTATAGACATATTTGGTATCGGCGCGTGCGTAAATGTCCGAACTATTAAAATAAAATGTTAATGATCCCGTACGGTGAACGGCGTGAACGAAAAAAAATAAAAAAAGTCAAAAATTCCTACTTTTTTAATACATTTTATTAAAAAAAATTATAAAAAATGGATTAAAAGTTTTTTATATGCAAATGTGGTATCAAAAAAAAGTACAGATCATGGCGCAAAAAATGAGCCCCCATACCGCCGCTTATACGGAAAAATAAAAAAGTTAGAGGTCATCAAAATAAAGGGATTATAAACGTACTAATTTGGTTAAAAAGTTTGTGATTTTTTTTAAGCGCAACAATAATATAAAAGTATGTAATAATGGGTATCATTTTAATCGTATTGACCCTCAGAATAAAGAACACACGTCATTTTTACCATAAATTGTACGGCGTGAAAACAAAACCTTCCAAAATCAGCAAAATTGCGTTTTTCGTTTTTATTTCCCCACAAAAATAGTGTTTTTTGGTTGCGCCATACATTTTATGATATAATGAGTGATGTCATTACAAAGGACAACTGGTCGCGCAAAAAACAAGCCCTCATACTAGTCTGTGGATGAAAATATAAAAGAGTTATGATTTTTAGAAGGCGAGGAGGAAAAAATGAAAACGTAAAAATTAAATTGTCTGAGTCCTTAAGGCCAAAATGGGCTGAGTCCTTAAGGGGTTAAAGGGGTACTCCCGTTGAAAACTTTTTTTTTTTTTTTTTTTTTTAAATCAACTGGTGCCAGAAAGTTAAACAGATTTGTAAATCACTTCCATTAAAAAATCTTAATCCTTCCAGTACTTTTTAGGGGCTGTATACTAAAGAGAAATCCAAAAAAGAAATGCATTTCCTCTGATGTCATGACCACAGTGCTCTCTGCTGACCTCTGCTGTCCATTTTAGGAACTGTCCAGAGCAGCATATGTTTGCTATGAGGATTTTCTCCTGCTCTGGACAGTTCCTAAAATGGACAGCAGAGGTCAGCAGAGAGCACTGTGGTCATGACATCAGAGGAAATGCATTTCTTTTTTTGGATTTCTCTTTAGTATACAGCCCCCAAAAGGTACTGGAAGGATTAAGATTTTTTTATTAGAAGTTATTTACAAATCTGTTAAACTTTCTGGCACCAGTTGATTTAAAAAAAAAAAAAAAAAAGTTTTCCACTGGAGTACCCTTTTAACTGTGGTGTAGTCTCTAAGACTTGTGATGGCTGTGGCTTGAGTTGCAGCTTGTCACCGGAAGTCACATTGTTATTAGTAGGCGTAGATGTGGTTTTCTGCATAGATGTACTTGTGTTGCAGAATGGAAGAGGCTCAGGCATATGGCGTTGAGAGTCAGAACACTGTTAGTAGGAGATACAGGAGATGACTCTGTATCTCTTTGCAAATGTTATGCCTTAGTACGTATTCACTGGTGCGTTCAACTGGATCTTCCATTTCTGCTGGGATAAGACAGTCCGAATTAGTGCTTTGTCCCAATGCTTGTTCAAGGACTTTCAGCCTTGCCAGGGAAACTGCTTCCTCCCTTTCCATTTGCAGAATCTTTATTTGGGAATCTGCTGTGCTTCTACCTCTGCTTGCTTTCTGCTAAAAGAGCTTTGCGCCTTTTTAGCTTCAGCATCAGTGCGGGCCTCTATTAGCTTGTCGCTTAATGTTGAATTTCTGGAACGAGAGAATCTAGAAGAAAGTGCAGTGCGCTTGGTTGAGGTGAATCTATGAGAACTTTTCCTCCTTACCTTTTAAAAATCATAACCCTTTCAATTTTTCACCTAAAAATCCATATTATGGCTTATTTTTTGCGTCATCAATTAAAAATGACATTAGTCATTTTACCCAGACATTCACGGCGAAATTGAAAAAAAAAATGTGCATCAGAATCGAAGAAGAAACGCCATTTTGTAACTTTTGGGGGCTTCCGTTTCTACGGACTCATTTTTTGCGCCGTGATCAGAAGTTTTTATCGGTACCATTTTTATTTTTATTGGACTTTTTGATCACTTTTTATTCGTATTTTTGGTCACTTTTTATACCATTAAAAAATGCTTTTTTTTACTTTGGAATTTTTTTTTACGTGTACGCCATTGACCGTGTGATTTAATTAACGATATATTTTTATAGTTCTGACATGTACGCACGCAGAGATACCACATGTTTATTTTTATTTACACTGTTTTTTTTTTTTTTTTTTATGGGAAAAGGGGGGTGATTCAAACTTTTATTAGGGAAGGGGTTAAATGACCTTTATTAACACCTATAGGGACCTATAACACTGCACACACTGATCTCTCATGCTGATCACTGGCGTGTATCAGTTTTATCGGCGCTTGATTGCTCCTGCCTGGATCCCAGGCACCGAGCAGTCTTCGTAAATATACGTCCTTCGTCGTTAAGGGGTTAAAGGAGCACTCTGGTGAAAACCTTTTTTTTTTTTTTTTTTTTTTTTTTAAATCAACTGGTGCCAGAAAGTTAAACAGATTTGTAAATTACTTCTATTAAAAAATCTTAATCATTCCTGTACTTATTAGCTGCTGAATACTACAGTGGAAATTTTTTTCCGTTTGAAACACAGAGCTCTCTGCTGACATCATGAGCACAGTGCTCTCTGCTGACATCTCTGTCCATTTTAGGAACTGTCCAGAGTAAAAGGAAATCCCCATAGCAAACATATGCTGTTCTGGACAGTTCCTAAAATGGACAGAGGTGTCAGCAGAGGGCACTGTGCTCGTGATGTCAGCAGAGAGCTCAGTGTTTCGAACTGAAAATAATTTCTACTGTAGTATTCAGCAGCTAATAAGTACAGGAAGGATTAAGATTTTTTAATAGAAGTAATTTACAAATCTGTTTAACTTTCTGGCGCCAGTTGATTTAAAAAAAAAAAAAGTTTTTCACCGGAGTACCCCTTTAACCCCTTAAGGACACATGACGTACTGGAACATCATGTGTCCGCTCCCGATCTATAACGCAGGGCCATGGCCGTCATCGCGGGCCAGGCCCGGCCTCTAACAACTGCCCGGGACCCGTGGCTAATATCGCGTGGCATTGATGGCGTGCAGCATAGACGCGGCCTTCAACTTTGAACGCAGCGTCTAAAGTGAAAGCTGCCGGTTAGCTCAGTGGGCTGTTCGGGATAGCCGCGGCAAAATCGCGGCATCCCGAACAGCTTACAGGACAGCGGGACACTACCTGCCTCCTCGCTGTCCGATCACCGAATGACTGCTCAGTGCCTGAGATCCAGGCATGAGCAGTCAAGCGGCAGAATCATCGATCACTGGTTTCTTATGAGAAACCAGTGATCAATGTGAAAGATCAGTGTGTGCGGTGTTATAGGTCCCTATGGGATAACAATGATCAGTGTGTGCAGTGCTATAGGTCCCTATGGGATAACAATGATCAGTGTGTGCAGTGTTATAGGTCCCTATGGGAGCTATAACACTGCAAAAAATAAAGTGAAAAAAAAGTGAATAAATATCATTTAACCCCTTCCCTATTAAAAGTTTGAATCGCCCCCCTTTTCCCAAAAAAATAAAATAAACATATATGGTATCGCCGTGTGCGGAAATGTCCAAATATATCGTTAATTAAACCGCACGGTCAATGGCGTGCGCGCAAAAAAATTCCAAAGTCCAAAATAGTGCATTTTTGGTCACTTTTTATATCATGAAAACATGAATAAAAAGCGATCAATAAGTCCTAGCAATGCAAAAATGGTACCGATAAAAACTTCAGATCACGGCTCAAAAAAAAAAATAGCCCTCATTCTGCTCCATACACGGAAAAATAAAAAAGTTATAGGGGTCAGAAATGACAATTTTAAACGTATCAATTTTCCTGCATGTAGTTATAATTTTTTTCCAGAAGTCCGACAAAATCAAACCTATATAAGTAGGGTATCATTTTAATCGTATGGACCTACAGAATAAAGATAAGGTGTCATTTTTACCAAAAAATTTACTACATAGAAACGGAAGCCCCCAAAATTTACAAAACGGCGTTTTTTTTTTTTCAATTTTGTCTCACAATGATTTTTTTTTTACGTTTCACCGTAGATTTTTGGGCACAATGACTGACGTCATTACAAAGTAGAATTGGTGGCGAAAAAAATAAGCAATCATATGGATTTTTAGGTCTGATCGCGGGGGTCCCGCCACTGGGGACCCCCGCAGTATAGCACGAAGCACCCACCTGTATCTGCTTCCGGCAGCACTGGAGGTTCTGGCTCCCGACCATGAGAATGGAAGATCGTGACGTCATGACTCCACCCCCGTGTGACGTCACGCTCCACTCCCTCAATGAAAGTCTATGGGAGGGGTGTGACAGTTGTAACGCCCCTCCCATTGGCTTGCATTGAGGGTGCGGAGCGTGACGTCACACGGCGGCGGAGTCATGACGTCACGATCTTCCGTTCCCATGGTTGAAAGGAATCAGACCCGGAGCGAACACCCTCCGGGGACTAATTTTAAACGGGGTGCGGTGTGCAAGATCACGGGGGTCCCCAGCGGCGGGACCCCCGCGATCAGGCATCTTATCCCCTATCCTTTGGATAGGGGATAAGATATCTTAGCGCCATATAGTACCCCTTTAAGAAGACGAACAGCAGCTTAGACAGGTGAGGTAACACAGTTCAGTGTAGAGAAAGTTTTCAACATTCACGTGAAGTGCAGTAACCATGTGCTCCACAAGATGGCGGATGGCACTGAGCTGGATTGCAGATTAGGCGCACACATGTACACAGCAGTCGGTAGGAATTCTACGCATGTTTTGACTATTCTGACTCAGATTGTTGTGATAGCGATCCTGATCAGATAACTGAACTTGCCAATACTGTTTTCATCCACAAGCTGGTTTATTCTATACACCAAACAGGAATACAGCAGAATTAATGGAATTCAGTATTATGCGGTCAAAAGATGATGCTTTCCTTAGCTTAGCATGCAGAATACATGAGTCCCTGTTACATGTGGCAGATGCAGGCAGCCATGACACAGGAAGTGATGCACTAAGCAGGGGTGTGGTTACCTACAAAGGAAATGAGTCATCGCTTTCAGGAGAGAGAAACATGAGCATTACCAAAAAAAAGGCCACAAGGTGGCAGCAAATAACCATAGAAAAATCCATAGGAAATGGATCAAAGAATAAACTATGTGAATTCCATCTACAATAATGAGAGTATTAACTGTGTAACAGCATAATACAGTGGTCCCTCAACATACGATGGTAATTCCTTCCAAATGAACCATCGTTTGTTGAGGGATCCGTGCTATGTAAAGTATAGGAAGTTATACTCACCTGTCCCCGCCGCTCCGGACTGTCACCGCTGCCCTGGATGTCGCCCTCAATCGCTGTCACCGCGTCCCCGGGGTGTCCCCGCTGTTCCGGACCGTCTCTGCTGGGATCGTCGCTCTTCTTCGCCTTCATCACGTCGCTGCGCGTGCTGTTCCTATTGGATGATGGGACGGCGTAAGCGGCAGCGTGATGATGTCAACAGGGAGCGACGGCCATGCAGGGAATCCTGAAGAGGACGGTCCGGAACGTCGGGGACAGGTGAGGCACGGGGCACCTTAAAGGAGACCTCCAGGATAAGAAAATTACCCCCTGTCCAATGGCTGTGGCGCCGCAGCCGCACAAGGATCACTGCTCTTACGTCAGTGTAAGAGCAGTGAGCCAATCAGGTTTCTCCCCAGACGCATGCGCTCTGTAAGCAAGCTGCTTCCAAACTTCTCAGACATCTCCCGGAGCTTTGTGCCTTGAGTACAGAACGCTGTACAGGACGGGGGAGCGGGGAGGGTGTATGTTACAGCGGTTTTCAAGTGAGCAAGAGCAGGAGGGTGGTGAAATTCTTACAGGAAGCTAATGCAGGGAATGATGGGACGTGGCGGCCATATTGATGATGTCACAGGCACTTTCGGCGGCGATTCTGAATGAACGGCTGGACGATTTTCGCAATATGAAGCTTCATGGAGAGGTAAGAGCAATATCTTTAATATGAGAAATTTTTTATTTTTTTTATTTTCCAGAACGGAGTTATCCTTTAAATGGCTATCCGGTGTCAGCTGAAGCAGTCTGCACTGCCGGATAGCCATTTATGCGATGTCCCCTACATACAAAAGCATCGTATGTTGATGCTGCCTTCAACATGCGATGGCGTCTGAGAGGTCATCGTATGGGGAAATGATCGTATGTCGGGGCTAGAGATGAGCGAACTTACAGTAAATTTGATTCGTCACGAACTTCTCGGCTCGGCAGTTGATGACTTATTCTGTGTAAATTAGTTCAGCCTTCAGGTGCTCCGGTGGGCTGGAAAAGGTGGATACAGTCCTAGGAAAGAGTCTCCTAGGACTGTATCCACCTTTTCCAGCCCACCGGAGCACCTGAAAGCTGAACTCATTTATGCAGGATAAGTCATCAACTGCCGAGCCGAGAAGTTCATGACAAATCGAATTTACTGTAAGATCGCTCATCTCTAGTCGGGGCCATCGTAGGTCACTGTATATTAAAAATATGTTATATATTTATGGGCCCCAGCTCTGTGCCCCCATATTTTGCATATAAATATATATTATAGTTACAGGCCCCCGGGCGGATCTGTGCCCCCATGTTTTGCATATAAACATATACTATACATAAATATATGTATAGTACATGCTGGGAGTTGTTGTTTTGCAAAATCTGGAGGGCCACAGTTTGGAGACCACTGTTAAAGAGTATATCACTATGACAGAAGGTAAGACAAGAAGAATACTGCTGGAGATGTACTACCAAAAGACTGGCACTAGATGGTGGTGTTGTACTACAGAAGGACCGCATGACAAAGCGCCTGTCACGTACACGAGATTTCTAGTTTTATGTCATTGTCGCTCATCTGTTTCATTGCGGTCACAGTAATCCAAAAATTCTTCCTGTTAACTCTCGGCTTGTTTGTGACTTTAGGGCACCAGTGGTTTTTATGTAATCCTTTATTTTATTGCAGCCTGGGATGCAGCTTCAGGTGATGGAGAAAACCGTAATGAGTGTAAATGACGCAATTGTTTATTTTACTATGTTCCTAATTTATGTACAAAGTTGCCTAACTGTGGAATTACATTTCAAAGTAAAATACGCAGAGAAGTGTGCCCCTACCTACATATAGGTTAAAGGGCTTCTCCACTTTGGATAATACTCTATATATGGATCCCACAGCAATAAAGTGATCACAAAGTGTCGCGTTAATCTGTGGGATAAACCTGGCAGCAAGTGTTTAGTATCCCTGCAGTGCTCCCACAGGTGAAATGAGGCATTACAAGGGTTTTATTCACATCACTGTGCTATCTGCGTAATCGTATCTTTGTAACGTCCCTTCACTCCGGCCATGAAATGAGGATCCTGAACTGAGCCCCCCTCTTATTAATTCAGGATACCCTAATTCTCTAAACTGGACCACCACTTTTACACCAGACATACACATAAGGGTAAAGTCAGCTGACCAGACAATTTCATTGGGATCCACCCACTATCAAGTGTGTATGAGAGTGCCCCGACTCAGTGGCGTTGCGACCCGGGTGCGGGGGTTGCGGCCCGCACCGGGTGACACCAACCTAATGGGGTGACACCAAGATGCTCCGCAGCACCCCCCTCCCCCCAGCTACACAGACACCCCATCTGTGCCCGACCGGCCTCCCATCCGTCAGCACCCCCCCCCCCCCCTGCGCTGTGTGTGCGGTGCGCCCGTCCGTCAGCAACCCCCCCTCTTTCACCTGCACTGTGCGCCCATCCGTCATCACACACCCCCCCCCCTCGCTTTCACCAGCATTGTGCCCGGCCTCCGCTCCCACGTCTGCGCCGGCCTGACGTCACACTGCATGGCCGCGCAGGAGGACGTCAGTTACGTCGCTCGCAGGGCGCACGGTGAGAAGGAGCGCTGCGCTGGATGGGTGAGTGTGTGTGTGTGTGTCTGTCTCTATCTATCTATGTTTGTGTGTGTGACTCTGTGTGTGTGTGACTGTGTGACTCTGTGTGTTTGTGCGACTCTGTGTGACTCTGTGTGTGTGGGACAGTCTGACTGAGTGTGTGACTCTGTGTGTGTGTGTGTGTCTCTCTGACTGTGTGTGTGTGTGTCTCTCTGTGTTGTATGTGTTTTTTTGTGTGTGTGTGTGTGTGTGTGGGGGGGGGGGGTTTGAACCAGCGATCTAATGTGGGGAGACTTTGACCCATTGTGGGGAACCTGCGGCCTAATGTGGGGAATCTACTACCAAATGTGCGGAGTCTATGCTACCTAATGTGGGGAGTCTATGCTACCTAATGTGGGGAATCTGTGCTACCAAATGTGGGGAATCTATGCTACCTAATGTGGGGAAACTGCTACCTAATGTGGGGAATCTGTGCTACCTAATGTGGGGAAATTGCTACCTAATGTGGGGAATCTGCACTACCTAATGTGGGGAAATTGCTACCTAATGTGGGGTAACTGGTACCTACCTAATGTGGGGGAACTGGTACCAAATGTGGGGAATCTATGCTGCCTAATGAGGGGAAAAGATGCTACCTAATGTAGGGAAACTGCTACCTACCTAATGTGGGGGAACTGCTGCCTACCTAATGCTCCCCCCCCCCTGGCAGTAGCACCCTCATCATCCACCATCAACTGCCGCCCCCCCCCCCCCCCCCAGCAGCAGCACCTCCATCAGCAGATCCTGCCGATGGATGATGGGGGGGATACTGCCAGGGGGGATGGCCAGTAGCACCCTCATCATCCTCCAGCAACACCCCCCAGTAGTAGCACCCCCATCATCCACTAGCAACACCACCAATACCCCCCTCCCGTGGTAATAGCATCAGCTAACGGATGTTGAGGGGTGTTACTGCGGTTGTGGTATTCAGAGGGTGCACTGTATGGCAACGTTATATTCAGAGGGCGCAGTTTGTGGCAGTATTATATTCAGAGGGTGCAGTGGGTGGTAGTATTATATTCAGAGGGCGCAGTTTGTGGTAGTATTATTAGAGATGAGCGAACTTACAGTAAATTCGATTCGTCACAAACTTCTTGGCTCGGCAGTTGATGACTTATCCTGCGTAAATTAGTTCAGCCTTCAGGTGCTCCGGTGGGCTGGAAAAAGTGGATACAGTCCTAGGAAAGAGTCTCCTAGGACTGTATCCACCTTTTCCAGCCCACGGGAGCACCTGAAAGCTGAACTAATTTATGCAGGAAAAGTCATCAACTGCCGAGCCAAGAAGTTTGTGACGAGTTGAATTTACTGTAGTTCGCTCATCTCTAAGTATTATATTCAGAGGGTGCAGTGGGTGGTGGTATTATATTCAGGGGTACAGTATGTGG
Organism: Hyla sarda; assembly: GCF_029499605.1. Lineage (NCBI taxonomy): Eukaryota > Metazoa > Chordata > Amphibia > Anura > Hylidae > Hyla > Hyla sarda. Next base: position 400,410,189 of record NC_079192.1, read on the forward strand.
CAGATTTATATTCAGAGGGTACAGTATCTGGTAGTACTATATTCAGAGGGCGCAGTTTGTGGTAGTATTATATTCAGAGGGTGCAGTGGGTGGTAGTATTATATTCAGAGGGTACAGTATGTGCTAGTATTATCTTCAGTGGGTACAGTGTGTGGCGGTATTATATTCAGGGGTACAGTATGTGGCAGATTTATATTCAGAGTGTACAGTATGTGTTGGTATTATATTCAGAATGTACAGTGTGTGGTAGTATTATATTCAGTGGGTATGGTGTATGGAAGGTTTATAATAATACTTGTTTTCATATAGAGGCTGAGAATGCACTGACATAGTGAGGAGACGTCTGGGCATCACATTCTGCAGAGAGAAGTTTTAGCTGGAACAAGTCCTGGCGGTATGTACCATCTGAATTAGATAATGAAAGACTATAGAGAAGACGTCACCTGTAGTCACTGATATCATTGTACATTCTCCTCTCTGTGTCCTATCAGAGCTGTAGTCAATTGTCAGTTCTACAGTTAGGTCAGTGAAACTACAACTCCCAGCATAACCTCACCACTGCTCAAAGGGGTACTCTACTGGAAACCATTTTTTTAATCAACTGGTGCTACAAAGTTAAGCAGATTTGTAAATTACTTCTATTTAAAAATCTTAATCCTTCCAGTACTTATTAGCTGCTGTATAAGCGATTCACAGGAAGTTATTTTCTTTTTTAATTTCTTTTCTGTCTGACCACAGTGCTCTGTGCTGACACCTCTGTCCATGTCAAGAACTGTCCATAGTAGGAGCAAATCCCCATAGCAAACCTATCCTGCTCTGGACAGTTCCTGACATGGACAGAGGTGTCAGCAAATAGCACTGTGGTCAGACTGTAAAGAACTACACACCTTCCTGTCAAGCATACACCAGCTTATAAGTACTGTAAGTATTAAGATTTTAAATAGAAGTGATTTAAAAATCTGTTTAACTTTCTGGCACCAGTTGATATAAAAGTAAATGTTTTCCAGTGGAGCACCACTTTAAGTAATTCTGGGAGCTGTATATTTAACCCCTTAAGGACCAAGGACGTACCGGTACGTCCTTGGTCCTGCTCCCGTGATATAACGCGGGGTTACACGGTAACCCCGCATCATATCACGGCGGGCCCGGCGTCATAGTGAGGCCGGGATCCGCCGCTAATAGCGTGCAGCGCCGACGCTATTAACCCTTTAGCCGCGCGCTCAGGCTAAAACCGAAAGTGAAAGCTGCCGTTAACTCAGTGGGCTGTTCGGGATAGCCGCGGCGAAATCCCGGCATCCCGAACAGCTTACAGGACAGCGGGAGGGCCCCTACCTGCCTCCTCGCTGTCCGATCGCCGAATGACTGCTCAGTGCCTGAGATCCAGGCATGAGCAGTCATGCGGCAGAATCGTCGATCACTGGTTTCCTATGAGAAACCAGTGATCAATGATAAATATCAGTGTGTGCAGTGTTATAGGTCCCTATGGGATAACAATGATCAGTGTGTGCAGTGTTATAGGTCCCTATGGGATAACAATGATCAGTGTGTGCAGTGTTATAGGTCCCTATGGGGTAACAATGATCAGTGTGTGTAGTGTTATAGGTCCCTATGGGATAACAATGATCAGTGTGTGCAGTGTTATAGGTCCCTATGGGAGCTATAACACTACAAAAAAAAAAAAAAAAAAGTGAATTAATATCATTTAACTCCTCCCCTATTAAAAGTTTGAATCACCCCATAAAAAAAAAACACAACGTAAATAAAAATAAACATATATGGTATCACCACGTGCGGAAATGTACGAATTATAAAAATATATCATTAATTAAACCGCTCGGTCAATGGCGTGCGCGCAAAAAAATTCCAAAGTCCAAAATAGTGCATTTTTGGTCACTTTTTATATCATTTAAAAATGAATAAAAAGATGAATAAAATGATCAATAAGTCCTATCAATGCAAAAATGGTACCGTTAAAAACTTCAGATCACGGCGCAAAAAATGAGCCCTCATATCGCCCCATACACGGAAAAATAAAAAGTTATAGGGGTCAGAAATTACAATTTTAAACGTATTAATTTTCCTGCATGTAGTTATGATTTTTTCCAGAAGTCCGACAAAATCAAACCTATATAAGTAGGGGATCATTTTACCCATATGGACCTACAGAATAAAGATAAGGTGTCATTTTTACCGAAAAATGCACTACGTAGAAACGGAAGCCCCCAAAAGTTACAAAACTGCGTTTTTTTTTTTTCAATTTTGACGCACAATGATTATTTTTTTCGTTTCACCGTAGATTTTTGGGCAAAATGACAGACGTCATTACAAAGTAGAATTCCTGGCGCAAAAAATAAGCAATCATATGGATTTTTAGGTGCAAAATTGAAAGAGTTATGATTTTTTAAAGGCAAGGAGCAAAAAACGAAAATGCAAAAACGGGAAAAAAAACGGTCCTTAAGGGGTTAAATGGTGAAAACTTCTTTAACACTTTCCCATTCTGTAGCAACTGGTATATCTGATTATTATACTGGAATTTCTCACAATGCGCTACAACAGTGGTGTCTGTCACAACAGGCTAAAAACTTACTGGGGGGAGGGGGTAGGTATGGGGGTGACACCATTTTCTACCGCACTGGGTGACACCAACCCTAGCAACGCCACTGCCCCGACTGGCTGGTCTAGTTCAGTCGTCTCCAAATTGTGGCCCTCCAGCTGTTGCAAGACTACACCTCCCAGCATGCCCAGCCGTGCTTGGAGTTGGACTTTTACTACAGCTTGAAGGCAACTGGCCTGTGTGATTCTTTTGTTTTTGAGTAGAATAAACTGCAGCCAGAGCTGTCTGACAGTGGCTTTCTCTCTGTACACAGTAGAAGCATGCTCAACTTAGCTGAGCATGCATGTACATAGGTGGGGGTGGGGGGGGAGATAACTAATTTGGCCGATTACTATCTAAAATCATTGAAAGCTGTATAATACTTTATACATCCAATGCCAGGCCCATTTTTTTGCCACAGAAACCGTAGCCATACCATGGTTTTCCTCCACGGTTGGTACGCCGTTACCTTTATAGAATCCACAGTTGTGAAAACAGCCCAACACCTGTCCAGAGGTTACGACTTGTATTGCAGGGCTCGCTATGGAATGGAATGTGAAAACATGGAAAAGGTTCATTGACGACGTCTTTTGCTTTTGGGAGGGGCCACATTCTCTCCTTTTAAAGTTTATGGACTACCTGGATAATGTAAGGGAGGAATTAAAATTCACATTAGTATTCGATCAAAAACAAGGAAATTATTTTGATACAATGGTACAAAAAGATGACGGGAGGCCTACAGACGGGTTTATTTTGTAAGGCTACTGACCGGAACAGCTTGTTACATTATACCAGCTTACATCCTATGTCTATAAAAAAAAATCTATACCACGTGCTCAGTCACAACGTATACAAAGGATAGTATCAGATCCGGTGGTCAGAGAATAGCAACTTGGTGAGTTGGATGCTAAATTCCGTCAGCGAGGCTATACGGATAGGATACGAGAAGCAGCTAGAACCCCCCAGAATAGTGAAAGAACCCAGGTTAAGCCACCTAGGATACCATTCATAAGACAGTTCCATCCCATTACACAAAAGATTGATGCAGTGATTAGAGACCACTGGCAGATATTAACCAGATCGTACCCCAACATTCCGGAGTTCAGGACCCCCCCACTTATCTTTAATAAAAGGGCCCCCAATTTAAGGGACAAACTTGTTTGGGCAGATGTGGGGACGCAGAAAAAAAAGAATGGAGACAAACGATCCTTAAGGGTCCTGGTGAAGGCCCACTCTATGCTGTCTTTACATGTGCCTGCTCGTGGCGGCAATATCCCGCTACGAGCAGACACACTGCGATGTGCGAGTTGCAGTATACTCGCACATTGCGGGAGCTCCCTGCCTAGCTCAGAGCAGGGAGAGTAGCCACGATGTGCCAGTACGCGCGCACATCGCTGCAGGGTGTCTGCTCGTTGCGGCGTATTGCCGCTACAAGCAGGCACATGTAAAGACAGCATAGAGCGGGCCTTCACCAGCGGATCCACAGCGTAAAATATGCTGTAAATCCGCTCGTGTGAACGTACCCTAAGAGCCAACTTAAAGGGGTTATCCAGGAAAAAGCTTTCTTTATATATCAACTGGCTTCAGAAAGTTAAACAGATTTGTAAATTACTTCTATTAAAAAAATCTTAATCCTTTCAGCACTTATGAGCTTCTGAAGTTAAGGTTGTTTTTTCTGTCTAAGTGCTCTCTGATGACACTTGTCTCGGGAACCGCCCAGTTTAGAAGAGGTTTGCTATGGGGATTTGCTTCTAAACTGGGCGGTTCCCGAGACACGTGTCATCAGAGAGCACTTAGACAGAAAAGAACAACCTTAACTTCAGAAGCTCATAAATACTGAAAGGATTAAGATTTTTTTAATAGAAGTAATTTACAAATCTGTTTAACTTTCTGGAGCCAATTGAGATATATATATATATATATATATATATATATATATATATATATATATATATATATATATATATATATATATATATATATATAGAAAAAGTTTTTTCCTGGATAACCCCTTTAAGGGTACATTTGCGTGCTTGCATTAAAGGGGACACAGCATACAACATCCACACACTGGTGAGATCATCAAACACTTCAGTACCTGTTATGCCAAGAATGTGATTTACACCATTAAGTGTCCATGCGGTCTCCTATAAGTTGGGGAGACCACCCAGCGTGTAGGAGACCGCATAGACATAAATCGTCCATCAGGTGTAAACTTATTGTATCCCATCCCGCACCATTTTGATAAAATGGGCCATAATATCTCTCAGTTACGGTATCAAGTAATCGATCAGGTACAACGTCCAAGAAGAGGTGGCGATATTAATCGTTTATTACGTAAATTGTCCTACCTATGGTGAATGATGTATTCATTGGTGAATCCTGAAATAGTGACCTATCAGTCAAATATGAGACTCTGCTTGTAGACAAAATGGATACATTTATGGATAGCAAGAACTGTATTGAGATCTCCCAAGAGGTGACCATAGAAGAAATAGCCTGCGGTAGACATCTACTCATCTGTTCACATTGACAACAGTGATTTACGGAGACATCAGAAGAGACGCTGCCTGCATCGGTGCAAGAACAAGAAACAGTGTTCGGTCAATGTACAGTATGTCCACTTTTCGTGTGTTCAAGTTGCATTCTCAGGCAGGCCCAGTGGTTAACGCTTTGCAACAAAGACCCCCCTTTTTCCCAATAATATAAAATTGACGTCACATTGATGCAATACTTGTGCATTTTAACATTTAGTTTTATGGCCGGGACACACAGACACCCACACAGTTCTGTTGAACTGAAATCTAATGACAGTAGGGCAATATAATGATCAAAGTTTCCTTCGGTAGATCTTCAGGGGCGGAGCTATGCTAGATTTAAAGGGAAATTCCAAACCGACAGGAAAATACACCATGGAGAGAAGAATAAGGATAGATATTGTTGGTGCAGTAGGCTGTAGCCACTTTTCAGATTGAGAAATATTCCTATTAGAGTTAATTCCTATATATTCTTTTTGTCATAAAAAATGTTGACCGATGGCTAAGAAGAAAGCTTGTTTTAGGGTAAAAATCATGTTCTGTGGTCACTTGTATGGCAATTGTGTGAGAAAAGAACTTAAAAAAACATTGGCAAAATCTATTTCTGTTTCCTATCTTACTATTCCTATTCCTGTATTATGCTCCGCCCCTGCGGATCCTACACTAGATAAACTCCTAACAATAGTTCCATAGTAACTATGTCTCAGATTGACTGTTGTTAGTTTTTTCCTATTTAAATTTTATCCAACTTTTGCCGCAATGTCTCAGGAAAACCTTGGAATACTAAAATATCTATACATTGGCCCTGATTTACTATTGTAAACCTGACATGTTTTGTCAGGTTATGCGCCAGAATTTGCGGCAAAGAAAAAGTAAAAACCCAACCAACTCATCATTTTACTCAGAAAACACCAGAAAAGGGGTTTGGCCACCAGGGAAAGGGTCTCCGACATATCAAAACATATTTACTAAGGTTTCCAAAGAAAATGTGGTGGATTTGAGCTGAGGGAAACCCGATAGTTTAGAGCATGTGTAAAAAAAAAAAAAGAAGCAAAATGTAGGAAAAAGTGCAAAATGTAGAGAAACCTTAGTAAAACGCAGAAAAAAAACCCACTCTTAGTAAATCAGGGACATTATGTTAATAGTTCCATTTGTTATGTTTTCCATGATATAGAGTAAATACATATACAGAGTAAACTTTTATTTATTTCTTTTAGGTAAGAGTCATGCTGCGGATGCACCCATGGCAGTCATAGAGGGTGCACCCACGGCAGTTGTGGTGTCCCGGTACAGGGCCTTGTCCTGTCCCTGTCTTAAGTCCCCTCAGTTAGAGTCCCTCCATTCCACAGGGCTCTCCTGCAGGGCTTGCCCTTTGTTCGCCTCGTATAAATGTGTTCCTGTTTATTGTTCAGTCTGTATATAGAGGTAGTACAAATGTTCAGGACCTTCCTGGGTCATGTGATGATGTCATGTAATGTACCCAGAGTTCTCTGGGTTCAGGACCTACAGGCTTTTCTAACCAATGGGCTGTAGTCCAGCCTCCTCAGTATATAATTGGCTGCAGTCTCTTGTTCCTGCACTCTCTTATCTCCCGGATACAAAGCAATCACAATCAGCATTTCTCAATTCATCTCAACTAGGCCAAAGCCTAAGGAACCAGCAGCCTCTAAAACCATGAGTTATAAAGATGTAAAGCACTGCAGATTATGCTGGTGCTATACTATTGGCGCTATTATTACTATTTTGTTATTGTTTAGTGCATTTTCTAATTTTAGTGATAAGTATCAGAAGATTTCTATTTCCTGTAAGTCAACGCAGGACCCAATAACATAATAACAGGATATTTGCATTATTCCCATGAAGCTGCCTGTTTATAGGGGGTAAAGTGCGCCCTGCAATCTCGGCTTCACGTCTTCATTAGCACGAAGGAAGAACATTGATTGAAAGGTGGAATTGTCTACCAACAATGATCTTGCCGCATAGAGAAGTGAAGAGGAATTATACGGAGAGCACTAAACTGCATCTATCCAAATACCCATGAACAACCTCATAATCCTACCTCATAAAATATTAAGGGGACACGTTTTCAGGGTCTCTTTGTACAATCAGCAGTTTCGCCTAACTGTGCCAGTAACCAGGCGGGAATGGATGATTAGTCAGGGGTTAGATCATTCCTGTACGCACAGGCAAAGACGCACATTCTGCTTTTTTTAACAGATCTTTTTATTATTATTGTACAACACAAATAGAGAAACACAGCCGCACATCCACCATTTGTATTTTGATCTACTTGCTTCTCAGCATAATTTATAAAACTAACAGGTTGTCAGTATACATTTTGGTCAAAAAGTACCAGCCCATTTGCCACGTCAAGGCCACCTATTTAGAGTAGGTCCCTAACCTAACACTGGCGTAGTGCCAGGCGGCGATCACTGCCTCCGAGACACCATGCCGACAGGGGGAACAACCCAGTGGCCTGGCAGCCCCACTGCTGCCCGACCAAGCCCCTGGCTTTTGGCCGCACCACCCCAAAGACAAAGCATCACAAAAACAATGGCTGCCACAGAGCACCACACAAGTGTGAATACCTATCATGTTCTCCCTACCAGAGGGCTGGGAGAATGTAAGGAAGAAACCCTTATGCAGTCTTCTGCTAATTAAAAAAAATACCTGGGCCAAATGGGTGGAGTGGATTGATGGCCATGGCCATTTTTTCTTACATTCTCCCAACCCTCTGGCAGGGAGCACATGGTAGGTTTCACACTGGTGTGGTTCTCTGTGGCGGCCATTGTTTTTGTGATGCTTTGTCTGTGGGGTGGTGCGGCCCAAAGCCACAGTGGGGCTGTCTGGCCACTGGGCCGTTATCCCTGTGGGCATGGTGTCAAGAAGGCGGTGGTCGCCGCCCGGCGCTACGCCAGTGTTAGTTTAGGGACCCACTCACATTAGGTGGCCTTGGAACATTGATTGAAAGGTGGAATTGTCTCCCAACAATGATCTCGCCGCATAGAGAAGTGAAGGGGAATTATACGGAGAGCACTAAACTGCATCTATCCAAATACCCGTGAACAATCTCATAATCCTACCTCATAAAATATTAAGGGGACATGTTTTCAGGGTCTCTTTGTACAATCAGCAGTTTCGCCTAACTGTGCCAGTAACCAGGCGGGAATGGATGATTAGTCAGGAGTTAGATCATTCCTGTACGCACAGGCAAAGACGCACATTCTGTTTTGTTTTTTTAACAGGTCTTTTTATTATTATTGTACAACACAAATAGAGAAACACAGCCGCACATCCACCATTTGTAATTTGATCTATTTGCTTCTCAGCATAATTTAAAAGACCAACAGGTTGTCAGTATACATTTTGATCAAAAAGTACCAGCCCACTCGCCACGTCAAGGCCACCTAGTCAGAGTTGGTCAGTAACCTAACACTGGTGTAGCGCCGGGCGGCGACAACTGCCTCCAAGCCACCATGCCGACAGGTGGGACAACCCAGTGGCCAGGCAGCCCCACTGCTGCCCGACCAAGCCCCTGACTCTGGCCCGCACCACCCCACAGACAAAGCATCACAAAAGAAATGGCTGCCACAGAGCACCACACAAGTGTGAATCCCTGCCATGGGCTCCCTGCCAGAAGGCTGGGAGAATGTAAGGAAGAAACCCTTATGCAGTCTCCTGCTAATTAAATATACCTGGGCCGAATGGGTGGAGTGGAGTGCTGGCCATGGCCATTCTTTCTTACACTCTCCCAGCCCTCTGGCAGGGAGCACATGGTAGGTTTCACACTGGTGTGGTTGTCTGTGTTTCCTTGATGCTTTGTCTGTGGGGTGGTGCGGCCCAGAGCCAGGGGCTTGGTCGGGTCGCAGTGGGGCTGCCTGGCCACTGGGCCGTTATCCCTGCTGGCATGGTGTCAAGGAGGCGGTGGTCGCCCCCGGCGCTATTCCAGTGTTAGTTTAGGGACCCACTCTGACCAGGTGGCCTTGACATGGCAAGTGGGCTTGTACTTTTTGATCAAAATGTATACTGACAACCTGTTAGTTTTTAAAATTATGCTGAGAAGCAAGTAGATCAAAATACAAATTGTGGATGTGCGGCTGTTTTTCTCTATTTGTGTTGTACTTTTTATTATTATGTTATTTGCGGCCTATGATGACCCACCATGTGTTATGTAGGCTCATTGTCATTCACTAATACTGGAATGTTTAGATTGGAAGGCAGGGAGGTCTGTGCAACACCTTGGTTATTGATTTTGCTGCTTCTGTCCACCATCAGAGGTGATACCAAACAATACACACCATACATGGGTATAACAATGATCATTGTTTTGTGCAGTCAAGCAGTTTTCATAGTGTTTTTTTTCCCCATTGCAAATGGCCCATCGTCCCATACGTATGTACGTAAATACGGTATTTGGGAACTATACTGAGAAATGTCCATTAACCTCCATCTACTACTCTCTCAGGCCGATGTTCTACACGAAAGGTATTAACACACGCTCATTCGGCCGACTGCTTTCTCTCCCGATCCCTCAATACACACAAATGTTCAGCTCGGCCGAGCGTTCACGTGGTCTTATTGGAGAAAGGAGGGGTGAACTGCTGCCAGACTCTTTTGGTAATGTCTTATCTCTCTAAAAATAAAATGACTAAGCAGGTAAAATCCAATGTGCCCAATGCTTCTCTCCCGCATCAGGTGGGAAGCCCCCTAGCCAACTTATACTACCGAAACCAACATTTCCTAATGTGTATGGATTCCTTTAGTGGCTTCATGGACAAGGAGAAACAGAACACCAATTGGAGAATTTTCACTTATAGGGCACCATATTGGGAACCAAGTTTGGTGCATCATCCCTTTCATGATATAACTGGTGGGTAGGGGATAGCTGGATGTGTAAATTACTTTTAAAAAGTACTTATCAGTTGCTGTATACTACAGAGGAAATTGTGTGGTTCTTTTCAGTCTGACCACAGTGCTCTCTGCTGACACCTCTGCCCATGTTAGGAACTGTCCGGAGCAGGATTGGTTTGCTATGGGATTTTCTCCTGCTCTGGATAGTTCCTGACACGGACAGAGGTGTCAGCAGAGAGCACTGTGGTCAGACAGAAATGAAATTCAAAAAATAAAGAACTTCCTGTGGAGCATACAGCAGCTGATAAGTCCTGGAAGGATTAAGATTTTTAAATAGAAGTAATTTACAAATCTATTTAACTTTTTGGCACCAGTTGATAAAATAAATAAATAAATAAATGTTTTCCAGCGGAGTGGCCCAGTGTCTCCAGCTGCGGCCAAACTACAACTCCCAGCATGCCCAGGCAGCCAGGTATGCTGGGAGTTGTAGTTTTGCAACAGCTGGAGACACACTGTTTGGAAAACACTGCCTTAAGGTGTTAAAGTAAATAGAGCCAGGCTGTAATACCACACACAACCCGAGGACAGGTGTGGTGCTGTTATTGGAAAAAAATTACTCTGATTTTCCATTCCTGGATTATCCCTTTAAATATAACTACTCAGTTGATATTTTATGCTGAAAGAATATCTCCACATCAGTGAAGCAGATTTCATCCATGAGCTCAGCTATGATTACACCATTTCCTAAAATGGGAAAGCAGATCTGTCATAGTATTTGTTTATAATGACCTCCGATGATCTTCATGTAGTGGCCCAGTACGGGAGGTGTTACCCCGTGCTCCTGCTGTCCTGTCAGGCAGCCTCCTTCAGTGTCCCCAAGGCCCCCTGCACTTGTTTCCCCATATTAAATATGTTTTACCATGTAAAGTGTTATAAAATGTAATGTTGCTTTAAGAGTTATACCATGTGATATGTCATGTGATTGTTACCCAGGAGGTATCAGTGACCAGGTGATCCCAAGAGTGACCTATGGGCTCCCTGCTAGTCTCCCCCATATAATCCCTGGGTGGAGCTTCTCTCTCTTGGAGATAAGTCTTTGCTGAGGTCAGTCGTGCCTAGTGTGTGTGTCCAGAGTGTTGGAGGCCTCAAAGTCCAGTCCTGCAGCCACCATCAATTCAAGTAAGATAAAGTCAAAGCTTTATGAGTCAAGTCAAGTCAGTCCCTGTCATCTGTCAAGTCAGCATGGTCTGCATTCAATTGTCCAGTCCTACTACAAGTCCCATCAAGCCCTGGTGGATCACTACTCTAAATGGGTTGTTGTTGTCCCCGTCAAAGATCTTACAGCCAAGACAGCGGCCCAGATGTTCTACTCCAATTGGGTGCGAACCCATGGGTTTCCGGAGTCTGTCCTAATGGACCATGGAATGGCCTTCGAGGCCCAACTCTTGCAAGAGCTGTGTCAATTCCATGCCTGCAAGAAAACTCCGGAATACTGCTGATCACCTCCCAGGGGAACGGGCTCTGTGAGTGCATCAATCAAGCCCTTATCCACATGTTGCAAGCAGCTTCTGTGTCAAGACAAGAAGAGTGGCCCCGACTGCCGCTCAAACTATTGGAGTTCTATAATAACACAGTCCACTGTTCTATGGGGTACACCCCTTTCTACTTAATGATGGGGCACCATGGACAGCTGCCTAAAGACCGAACATTTGGGCTTCAAGCTCCATTCAACAACTCTCCGCAAGCCTCCCTGGAGTGCATCTCTGACCACCAGAGAAGAATCCAAGCTAGAAGATGGGCGAGGCCCAGCAGAGACAAGAGGACTATAACCGTCATGCCTCTGCCAAACCACTTCAATTGGGCGCTATATTGTGGCTGCGGAAGTTTCCAAGGACCCACAAGTTAGACTCTATCTGGGAGACAGAACTGTACACGGTGACGGCCGTACCCTATCCGGACTCTGATGTATACGAAGTACAAAAGTCTGGGTATGAGCAAAAGTTGTTCACCGAAACCGAATCAAGTTGAATCTGAAAGAAGATCTGTCAGTGCTCTCAGCACCATCTCCTCCTGCTATCAGACCTGTGAGAGAATATGTCCCATGTGAGGAAATCCTCCAATCCATGGATTTCCCCATGTTTTCTCCAACTCAACCTGCGATCTTCTGTGTCTCATCAATCCCGGGGCCGGTTCAACCAACACTAGTCTCCACACCGGTCCCAGTCAGGTCACTATTGGCTCTGGCCTATACGCCAGTCTCTAGAGTACCAACTCAGTCTCCAGCCTCTCCAGTGCAGAAGCCAGCATCTCTGGGTCCCACCAGCCCTGGACCAATACCTGTGCTTGAATTCGTCGAGGAGTTAGCTGCAGCTTCAGAAACTCCAAGGGCTCCCGAAGAGTTCCAGATTCCCCTGAAGTGGTGTTGCGTAGGTCCCAACGCTCAACACAAGGACAAATTCCCACCAGGTACAAATATTAACTCATAAAGTAAAGTTATGTACCACACATAGCCAGTTCACATATGGTTAAAGTAGTCCACACATATGCAAATAGTTAAGATAGGACTGTAACATTATTTGTCATCCCAGTCCACATGTTCTAAATATATACAGTTATGTGTCTAATGTTTTCTCTCCTGTCTACGTGTACAGGTTCTCTACTGACCAGAGGGTTCACCTGATATCTAGATAATGCACGTAGAGTGAGAGAATTGATAAATGTAAAGGTAACCCTATTGTATAGTGTAACAACATATATTGAGTTCTGGGTAGAAGAGTTGAGAACCAAGGGCCCCCAGCAACCAAGGCAGCCCAATCTGTGAATCTATGTATATTGATATGTATATTGTTGTCTTGAGTGTCTTCAGAAAGCAGTTACAAAGTCAAATTAACCCCATATGTTTAAAGAGCATGTATGGACATTCACCATGCCACATGGACTCATCCTTATCTTGTTTTATAATCCAGACCTGAGAAGGACATTGTGCATAAATCCCCCAGGAACTGTCATTATGCCTCTGTGGCCACTTCAGTCCTCCGCCCTCCAGGACTGGGCATCGAGGATGGCTTTAATTAAGAGGGGGAGTTTGTGGTGGCCCAGTACTGGAGATGATACCCGGTGCTCCTGCTGTCTGGTCAGGCAGCCTCCTTCAGTGTCCCCAAGGCCCCCTGCACTTGTTTCCCCATTGTAAATATGTTTTACCATGTAAAGTGTTATAAAATGTAATGTTGCTTTAAGAGTTATACCATGTGATATGTCATGTGATTGCTACCCAGGAGGTACCAGGGACAAGGTGATCCCAAGAGTGCTAGTATCCCCCATATAAGCCCGGGATGGAGCTAGCTCTCTCTCTTTCTTTCCTTACAAGTCTTTGCTGAGGTCCAGTGCAGTCGTCCCTAGTGTGTGTGTCCAGAGTGTTGGAGACCTCAAAGTCAAGTCCTGCAGCCACCATCAAGTCAAGTAAGATAAATCACAGCTTTATGAGTCAAGTCAGCGTGGTCTGCATTCAATTGTCCAGTCCTACTACAAGTCCCAGCAAGCCCTTATGGTCTCTGCGTCACTGGTCACCTCCTTGGGCCCTGGCTGAACTGTATAGACTTTACCATCTGTCTACCCTCAGTAAAGCCACCGTTATCTGTAACTTGGCGTCTGTGTCTTTATTGCCCCCGTACCTAGCCCAGGATACAGCGGTATACCGTTGGGTGGTTTTAGGCTAAACCATGCCCTGGCATCACGAATACAAGGGGTTAATGCCATCTGCCCCTAGGGTAACAACATCTGCCCTGCACCACACACCCCGCCACCACACTCACTTCCTTTTTTGCAGAAGTTTATGACCATGGAGCAATACGCGGCCTCTTATTTCATCTTCAATTTCCTAGGACTATGTGGGGGCCGAACGAAAACATAGGAGAGGAGTTGAGTTGTGATGCAGCCAAATAGCCTGTTCCCTGCATTCCGATCTCTAAAGACTCCAATGTGTTCTTATCCAATATCCCAATCTTTACTGAACTAGCAACTGAGCCGTAGCTTGCGCCCCTAACCCCCCCCCCCTTCCACCTATGACATAACCAAAATATTTTTCTTTATAAAACTGGGATAAGATCACAATAGTAAGGACTCATGCACATGGGGGTATTAGACATATGCAGTATGTAATAAATAATAGTGCTATATAATTTGCACTAATACTGTACACACAAATACATATATACTAGTAGAGTACCCAGCATAGCCCAATCTTTCTACCTATACATTGTGGGAGAGGAAAAGCAACCATATCCCGTCCTCATATCTCTTCTTCATTTCCCATCCTCATATCCAGACCTCATATCTCATCCTCATATCCCTTCCTCGTATGCCAACCTCAAATCTCTTCTTCATTTCCCATCCTCATATCCCGCCGTCACATCACGTCCTCATATCCCGACCTCATATCCTATCCTCATATCCCGTCCCCGTATCCTGACCTCATATCCCGACCTCATATCCTGTCCTTCTATCCCGACCTCATATCCTGACCTCATATCCTGTCTTATATCCCGTCCCGGTATCCTGACTTCATATCCCAACCTCATGTCCGGTCCTTATATCCCGACCTCATATCCTGACCTCATTTCCCAACCTCATATTCCATCCTCATATTTTGTCCTCATATCTTGTCCTCATATGCTAACCTCATATCCCGTTCTCATATCCAGGGGTCAAGTCCTGGAAAAAAAAAGTGTGGGAACTCACCAAAGATTTCTAATGGTCCTGTACTACCCTTTGACCCTGTCAGGTTTAGACCCTCAGTGACCCCTGCAGGGCCTCCCCCTGTTGTTTCCAGAATGTTGTGTATATCACTTTAATGCCTAGACAGTATCCTTATGTATAGGTAGTACAAAAGAACGGTGTAAGTCTGTCACATGTTATGTTATGCTGTCACATGATTTGTTGTCACATGTTCTCCCAGAGAGCACCAGCTTAACCTATGACCCGCAGCTTGACCAATGGGCCTTAATCCAGCCCCCCACTATATAAAGGGGCGGCCATTACAATTCACTCTCTTCTTTTACTGAGAGCCTGCCAGTACAGATCTCAGTGCAAGTGATCAGAATCTGGAGGTCCCCAAAAGCTACAGTCATTCCAGTAAGTCAAAAGTCTATGCCTGCTGTCACTACAAATATTCAAGTCCTGCATATAGTCAAGCATCTAGATTGTTGTCTCAAGTTTATTACAAGTATAATTGGTCTCAGAAAGCTGCGAGGTCTTCTGCGTTCCTGGCCACCTCTCTGGGATTCTGGCCTAGCTGTGAAGATAATACCATCTGTCTTAAACTCAGTAAAGCCTCCGTTAAACCACAAATGATTGTGGACTCGCCTTTCCTTAACTAGCCATTGGAATAGCGGAGATACCGTTCGTGTGGTTCCGGTACCAAAAACCACTCTGGCGTCACGAACACAAGGGGTTAATAACATCTTGCCCCCGGGGTTAATACCATCTGACCCCACCACTTACACTGCTACACCCATGGTCCCGCCATACACCGGTGGTCCACCACATATATGTTTACCTTGCAGCACTGTAAAGCACAACAGACCACACTTTTTAGTCACAATAAATAATCATACATGCAGTAAATGGACTAAACATAGACCCTAGCTCTTGACTATGTTTAGGGCACTAAAGTAAATGGGGGCATTGCCACAACACTGCAGTATATGTTGACATCTCTGTTTGACAGAATATATACCCTAAGTGTAAGGTTAAATCATGATGTGAATATATAGGACCATATATAGTAACCAGAGAAGGAGAGAACAGAGGTAACTACTGCCCCCTATCCCACTTCTACAAATATTCCCACATTTGGTGACCATATAATGGTAGATATCAGCTGCACACAGGCTCTGCAGACCATATAAGCGATTACATACAGTTACATCAGGTGACTCGCACTTCTCGTCTTCTCTGATCTCTGAGTCGGTTACTTTCCTTTTTCTTCTCCATCTGACCCAGAATGTCATGACGATTAATTTCAGATACAACTCGTCTCCACAGAACCTGCAAGACAAACATTTTAGGCTCCGCACTTTTACAGCACCTATAGTGTCCCAAACAGTAATAATGCCCCCCTGTAGAGATTACCAGCCCTCCTGTATAGCCCCTATATGGCAGTGGGCCCC
This sequence comes from Hyla sarda, assembly GCF_029499605.1. NCBI lineage: Eukaryota > Metazoa > Chordata > Amphibia > Anura > Hylidae > Hyla > Hyla sarda. The sequence continues at coordinate 400,426,337 of NC_079192.1, forward strand.
AACCAAAGTTAGTTACCATCACTGTCCGACTCCACAGTAGTGGCTGTTCTGCTCCTCATTGGTGGGCAGCGGAGGGCCCGGTGTATTCTAGTACATGTGACTCAGTGTCAGCACGTCTACTCCCAGCAGCCATTGCCCTGTTAAAGTGGTAGTGGGCGGCTGCATTCCTAATGTGGCGGTGAGTACACACTGTAACAAATTACCTTTCTGATAACAAACTGTAACAAACCCTTCATAGAATTAAGGACACAGCCCATTTTGGCCTTGAAGACTTAGAAAATTAACTTAGTAACGTACCATATTTTCTGATGTCTGGCAGTTTTCTTGTAGGGGTTATCCTGAACCAATCAGGAGAAGCCACATGTCACCCCATCGCTAACATTGGCCCTTATTTACTAAGAGTGTTGTGTAGGTTTCTTTGTGGATTTTAATTCCCTACAATTTATTTTCCTCGGTATTTACTATCGTTTCCCTACATTTTCCTCTTTCCTTACATTTTGCTTTTTTTTTTTTTTTTTACACATGTTCTGATCTGTCGGGTTTTCCTCAGCTGAAATCCACCACATTTTCTGTGGAAACCTCAGTAAATATGTTGGGTTTTTGTGAAAATGTCGGGAACAAGCCCCTTTTCGGTGACCATGACCCCTTTTCCCAATGGCCATGCCCCCTTTCCGCCCCCTTTCCGGGTTTTTTCAATTTCTGGTACAAAATCTGGCACAGACAGAATTTCTGGCACAATGCGCCAGAATCATGGTGCACAACCCGACAAAACATGTCAGGTTTGCAATAGTAAAGGAGGGCCATTATGTACAGAGTAAAGTCATGTACTACACATAATCCACAAGTACAGATAAAGTCATGTACACATATCCACTGTACTTTATGGCTGTAACACTCTCAATTACACAGTCCATGCAAATGTCTTATATGTCTAAAGTGTCTAATCTAATTTCTTTTGTCCACGTGCTCAGGATACTTTGATGGCCAGAAGGTATTCCTGTTCCCACAAAAGCACGTAATTCAAAAGTCAGAGGTAACAAATGTTATCTAATAAATGTCTAAATATATCTAGTGTTCTGGGGAGAAGTGTGTAATGCCAAGAGACCCCAGTAGCCAAGGCATTGGGCAGAGAGTCTCCGGCAATCCAATCTGCCAGTGTCATGTATAGTCATGTATAGAGTGTTATATGTATAATCAAATGTAATATGTACAGTCAGGTGTCATAATATGCATAGTCGAATGTCATAAAATGCGTAGTCATAGTCCATAAGTTATGTTTATACCATAGTCATAGGTATGTTGTCATTACTATACATAGTCCTTATTCTCCAGTAATCCATGGCTATTTTCAGATATACAAATCTAACAGAGCATGTTACAGAAACTCTATTGCATTATCAGTTCTTGTCAACAAACAGCTTGAATATGGACGTTAATTGCAATGCCCCAGGAGTGCATGTGGCCCCGTGGCCGTTCCGCTCCTCAAAGCCTTCCAGGATGGACGTCGAGGGCGACATTGCTTAAGTAGGGTTTTTTTTATGTCCCAGTACGGGATATGCTCCTACAGTCCTGTCTGGTTGAGTCCCTGTACGTCCTCAGGGCTCACCTGCAGTGTTCCCCCATAATGTGTATAAGTTATATATTAAGGTTAAAGGACCTTTGACTAACACATGATTGTTAGTCACATGAAAAGGGTTGTCACATGTTCAAATCATATGTTTTGTTACCCAGAGAGCACCAGGTGACCCGCATTTGGCCTATGGTCTCCTTGCTCAGCCCCCCTTTATAAGAGGGGGAGGTACTACCATCTCTCTCTTGTTTTTTACTTTCTGCTGAGGTCAGGTCCAGTCCAGACATCTCCGAGCCAGTGTCCAGCACATCTAGAGGCCTCAAGCCTAAATTGAAGCCACAGATCTGTAAGTCAAGTCATCTCTGTCTGCTGTCACTATCTGCAGTCAACTCAAGTCAGTTATAGTCAGCGTGGCTGTGCTAGAGTCTGTCAAGTCACTGCAAGTTCCAGCAAGCTGCGAGGTCCCTCGTGTTACTGGTCACCTCTCTGGGAACCTTACTACCCTGTAAAGACTGTTAAACCTTTTTAACTTCAGTAAAGCTACCGTAAACCTAAACCTGGCCTTGGACTATTATTTATCCCTGCCTAACCTAGGAGTAACGGGATTACCTTTGGGTGGTTACATAGGCAAACCATGCCCTGGTGTCACGAACACTAAGGGGTTAACACCATTTACCCCTGGACAATACCATCTGCCCCTACACCTCCCATGGCACCCCTGTGGCTCACCACATGTACATGCCCCAACACTGTAATAATGATCCTCTTCAAAGCCACCAAACCATAAAAATGCCTACCTCTGAGGCACCATGAAGTAATACAAAATAATAATGCCCCTTTTTTTTGGACTAAAACAATATTAAAGGGGTATTCCAGGCCAAAACTTTTTTTTATATATCAACTGGCTGCGGAAAGTTAAACAGATTTGTAAATTACTTCTATTAAAAAATCTTAATCCTTCCAATAATTATTAGCTTCTGAAGTTGAGTTGTTGTTTTCTCTCTAACTGCTCTCTTATGACTCACGTCCTGGGAGCTGTGCAGTTCCTATGGGGATATTCTCCCATCATGCACAGCTCCCGGGACGTGACATCATCATTGAGCAGTTAGACCGAAAACTTCAGAAGCTAATAACTATTGGAAGGATTAAGATTTTTTAATAGAAGTAATTTACAAATCTGTTTAACTTTCCAGAGCCAGTTGATATATATATATATATATATATATATATATATATATATATAGAAAGGTTTTGCCTGGAATACCCCTTTAACAATTCTTTGTGTTCCCCATGCAGTAAAAATACCCACCTTTTTGCCTCTACAAAGTAAAAAAAAAACATACCAAAGCATTTTCTGGCCTGTGAAGTCAGCGTCCCAGACCCAGTACTGGCCCGCATGGGGATGCTGATGTCCCAGTCCTGACAACCTGTAGCCTACGTGACAGAGGAAATCAGGGAAGGAGGAAACTTATAGTTCCCAGCTCTGTCATAGTTTTCAACTGTATGTGCATCCTGAGGATACTCTTTACTCTTGTCCCTCTTTGATTGTTGGAAAGTATGGAAGCCCTTATCACAGTAGCATTGTTATAATGTGCTACTCCTCTGCACATGAAGCTTATGGTAAGAAATGTAACCTAAGAGTTACATTTCCAGGAATAGGTGGTGCCCGTTTCTTAATCTTCCATGAAAATGACCTCAATGTCTGTGAATGGCACGTCAGGCCCTCACCGGGACGCTGATATCACAGTCATGGTCCTAAAAGACTGCAGCCTACGTGACAGAGGAAAGCCGAGCAGGGGAAAACTTAGGTCTCCCTGCCCTGTCAAAGTTTTCAACTGTATGTGCATCCTGAGGACACTCTCTGCTCTTGTCGCAGGGTTGGAAAGCATGGAAGCCCTTATGACAAGAGGATGAGAAATTTAACCCAAGAGTTCCAGGAATAGGTTCCATTCCATCCTCAGGAATAGGTTATGGCCGTTTTCTAATCTTCCTATGAAAATGACTCAAACGTCTATGAATGACGCATTAGGGCCACACCGGGACTCTAATATCCCAGTTATGGTACTGACAGACTATAGCCTACGTGACAGAGGAAAGCCGAGCTGAGGGAAACTTATATCTCCCTGCTCTGTCATAGTTTTCAACTGTATGTGCATCCTGAGGACACTCTTTCCTCTTGTCCTAGTGTTGGAAAGCATGAAAGCCATTGATATAATGTCCTACTCCTCTGCACATAAAGCTTAGGGTAAGGAATTTAACCAAAAAGTCACATTTCCAGGAATAGGCTGTGCCCATTTTTCTAATCTTCCTATGAAAATTACTCTAACGTCTATGAATGACGCATCAGATGCCTGCACAGGAAGTGGAAGATAAATCACCCGTCCACACTTGAATTTCTTCCCCGTTAAACCCCGTGTAACATTAACCAATGTGCTTTGAAATCCATCTAGTGTAAAGATGCCATTTGTGTTAAGGACATTATATGATGCCTACATCAGCCGGGTAATCCATCTCCTAATTGCCCATATGCCGCCGTCGTCGTGTTTGTTTTGGATCTGTATGTATTTTATCTACGACGCGTGATTTTTCCTCGACGCTGGGATCTCTTTCATTCGCACTTTGTGCCCGTCCGATCTGATTAACATTTGTTTTTTTAACAAGCCGGCTATGGAGGCCTCAATGTATGTAGCAGAGTTATTAAAGTTTATTGATTTCGAAGTCTCAATAGAAAATAGAGCATTCCTGCTTTCTGGATGAAATCATCCAGTTAAATTGTGTGTAAATCCGTTCTCAGGTCCCCTCCACAGATACATCATTCCTAATGGGCCTTTGGCAGCAGTCTAAGGATAAAGCTCCAATCTTCAGTATGACCTCTCCAGGGAACGCTTGTCAGGAGATTCTAGGTTGGCCAACAGCCAGCAACCCCCCCAACCCCATAGAACACAACAGAAAACAGACCCCGTTGTCTATGACCTATATTATTTTAAGGAAGTATTTTGTGAAGCATATGTATTGCTTGTGAGAAAGCAGTCTGTATTGTCATAATTGTAGTGATGTCTTGAAATGAATAAGTGGCTGGTTAATAAAAATATTTGTCTGGGGTTAGTACGGTTTTGAGATGCTGGGTAAGAGCGAGGTCATTTGTGAAATAGAGAACTATGAATAAGTGCAGGTTTAGATTCTTGAAAATATCTTCATTGTTAGACTCTATTTTTTTTTCTTCTGGTACAAAGCTCCAAATCACCAACATATATCATAGCGTCAATACTACAACACTTATGGGAGACTAAATTGCAGAACCAGGTTTCACCTATAGAATTCTACCAGTACTCAGATACCCCCAGGACTTATGATAGGGAAGAATAGTGTCACCAATGAGCAGTCGCAAACAAAATTCATACAAAAAGTCAGAAGCAAAAGCACATGACAACTTATCATTAGGTGTCGTGGACAATGGAAGAAGAAGTCTTGTAGGGATGGCTCAGATGGCTAAGATAAAATGCGAACAACAAACACATAACAGAACATAAAATCACAGATGGACAACAATAGGACAAAAAAAAACAACTCACTTAGCAGAACTTACACTAGACCAGAAAAAACTACCAAAGCCAAATGCTAAACCCACATGAGACAGTCTGGACAAGATGTAATGGCACATGGCAGCAGAGCACTAACAATATTAATGGAACCAGCATAAGACAGACTGGACAAGACATACAGGTGAAACTCGAAAAATTAGAATATTGGATTTCATTAATGCAATTTTAAAGGAAAGGAAGCACGAAATGCTGCAAAATCTCCTGGTAGATGGATGCGCTGACCTTGGACTTAATGAAGCACAGTGACCAACACCAGCAGATGACATGGTTCCCAAATCATAGTAATGGGGGGGGGGGGGGGGGCTTTGGGGTTTCCATGAGCTATAAGCCATATCCATAACAATTATGACAAATCACAGCTTGAACTATCTTGCTTTGCATGTAATGAGTCCCTCTCATATATTAGTTTCACCTTTTAAGTAGCATTACTGAAATTAGTGAACTTTGCACGATATTCAAATTTTTCGAGTTTCACCTGTGGACAACGCATCCATCCATGTAAACTAAACAATATCAATATATGCAAAACAATATACCCAGACTGAGCCAGACTGGACAAGACAGAGACACCAGGAAGCTCATAACAGTAAACAATCAAGCAATATGACCTGCTAATATACAGACTGAAGAGTAACCTCAACAAGATACAACAAAAACCCGGCAGGGATCTACTGATCTGGATAAAATCTAGCTAAAAACTAAAACTGCTGCCAGGAACTAAATAAACACTAAATAAACATTACAGGCAGAAGATGACAAGGCAGAAGAATTTCTTGTAATGGTTAACTGATAAAAGTCTGTCTTCCTTTGGCCACCACTAGAGGGCACTTTTTACACAGTTTACATCACCCAGATGTCTATGTATCAGCATATAGGGAGTCAAAGTTAACAGGACTGATAGCTAGAGAACAAAGTAGTATCATTTTTGGGGTACATAGTATTTCACTCTTATTCCACGGCACGCTGGTCATTTGAGTAGCCAAGAACAGGTCTTGGTGCGTTCTTCTCACCCATTGCAATCTGTCAGCATTTTGGTTATCCATTATTATGCAGGGCACTTCAGGGTCATTACTTTTTATAACGTTTGCATCTATCATCATGAATTATGTTTTCATGTTTTTCAGTGATCATTTTCCTAGTGCATCACTGTTTGGATTTATATTGGGGGTTTGATATATCTGAATATGGCCTGATGAGTGTACCCTCTGTCTATCCTGCTTTGTATTAAGCTTTGTGAATGTTTTTATCGATTTTTTTTATATATACCATGACGGTAACACATTTGCGCTACATTATATATCCCTGTTTTATGACATTTGAGTCTACCTAAGTCTCCATCCTGATGATCACACTTGAGGTGGGTGAAACACGTTGACACCAACACCAACCCCTGATATTAGGGTGGTGAACTAATTTGTGTTGGAGAATTGGATTCTCTTCCAATCAGGGCATTTATTCTTATTAATCTATGAACACTTTTTATAGTACATACAGTGTGTATCCACCTTTCTGGTTTGTTATGATCTGATCTGGTCATTATTTACTATTGTAAGTGGGCTAGACTTTTTGTATTTCCGGGATACTTTTATTTTGGCCGTTGCATCTGTTACATGTGTCTTGTGAATTAATATAGTGTTTTGTTGTGACTTACTGGAACCAGGGCTATATTATCCATTAGGCACCCATGGGCCTGTGCCTAGGGCAGCAGTCTTGAGGGGGCAGCACTTAAGTGAGTAAAAAGAATGCTAAATAATTTAGATGTAGCTTCTGCCACCATACTGTGCCTGGAGAAAAAAATAATTTCCCTCCCCTTTGGTTGGATCCACATGGGTCAGGACAGCTGCGAATTTCGCCTGCAGATTTTCAGTCGTAGGCGCTATGGATTTGTGGTTGATCCATAGTGAATCTCTGTGGTGAACTGGGCAAGGATACCTTCCCATACTTACGTTTCCTTGGGTTATCTGTGACACGGCTTTCTTAAGCTCATCCAGAAGGGAAATCCCCAGACTGACTAGGCCAGGCTCATAGAAATAGTGCACCTAGTCTTCCTTTGTAATCAGGCCCTTACGAATATGCGCTTCTCCTGAATGCTACCTCTTGGAATTCCCTCTGGACATGCTAGGCAGGATAAAATGTGCTGGAACAATACTGAAATGTTAAAGATGTAGGCAGACTCCCTCTGAGGATGTGACAGCAGTGGGACAGGTGTTCTTGCTTTTCTGGCCACGGCCAGACAGGACAGACCCTACCATTAGATGGCAAACGGGTGGACATGTGACAGAACACTAATGCTCTTACAGTGGAAACAGACTTTTGGGTAGAGATTGTTAACCCCTTACATTCTATTTACAGTATGTCTCAGTACATGCAATATGTTGAAATACAGAAAAATACAATTGGATTGTAATAAACCTTAGAAAAATAGGCCTCAGACTTTAAGAGACAGACTGTAGACAGTACAGCAACCTGAACAGAAGTCAGAGTAGCAACAGGCGACTCCGCTCTTGGACACCACACTTATAAAAATAGGAATCACTGGTCCTCTTCTTGTTTTTTTTTTTTTTTTTTTTTAACAATAACATGTCTAATTCATTGTAGCAGTGCTCAACTGTGCGGATCAGCACTTTCCATGGTTGTCAATGAAGGCCGAAAATATAACACAGTATAACAGTATTTGATCTAACCACATAAAACTGTACAGAATAAACCAGACGTAATAACATTGTGTTACAGTTATCAGTATTGTACCACTAACATTAAAATAAGACGTATCGATCGCCCAGGCTCCCCTATTGATTAACAAGTCCCTGGCAAATTAAGCGTGAAGGAGCAGATGGGCCATAATGTGCACAAATGTAAGGTTACGCACTTAAGTAATGTAAGTAATAATGATGCTGGGATGTAAGATAGATAACTGGTTCTCCCAGGGAGATGGATGGAAGTGGTGGATGCACAGATTCTACATGATATAATAGTAAGCTAGGTCACTGCCACTTACAAGATCAACACAGTACTGTCCCCATGCTATCATCATTTCTAGGATTTGGTTGGCTACAATCAAGCTAAAGGGGTATTCAGTCCCTAGACATCTTATCCCCTATCCAAAGGACCCCCGCGATCTCCCTGCTGCACCCGGCGTTCGTTTAGAGGCCGCTCGTGATGTCACGGTCATGCTCCCTCAATGCAAGTCTATGGGAGGAGCGTCACGCCCCCTCCAATAGACTTGCATTAAGGGGGTGTGGCCATGACATCAGGAGCGGGGTGTGGCCGTGATGTCATGCACCTTGTCCCACATCGCCAGTCATCCGGCACGGAGCGAAGTTTGCTCCGTGCACTGGATGTCTGAGGTGCCGCAGCCGAGATCCTTTGTATAGGGGATAAGATGTCTTGGGGTGGAGTACCCCTTTAAATATGAGAGATCAGATGGGACTGTTGGTTCTAGGCAGGTACAATATGCACAAGGTGGGATTTAGACCTATATTTCCTGGTAAGAACTGCAGACAATTTTGGATAGCTATTAGGGTATAAAAGCAAACAGAACCACTCCTGGAGCTGATGGTGTTTGCCAAACATATAAAACTGCCCTTTAATTTCTCAGCTTAGTGTCAAGGAGGCAGGGCTAAGCTGCTCAAGTGCCACAGCCTGACACACCGCCTCCCTCATCCTCACACTGTAGTCCTTTCATGACTGATGTACTCAACGCTATAAATCAATAAAGGAGGGGCCGGAGGTGTGGTCAAGCTAGGAGGTGCACCTCAGGCCCCTCCTTGACACTTAGAGGTCCTGCCTCCTTGACACTTAGCTGAGAAATTAAAGGGGTTCTCCGCCCCTAGACATCTTATCCCAAAGGATAGGGGATAAGATGTCTGATCGCGGGGGTCCCACAACTGGGACCCCGGCGATCTCAGTGCAGCACCCAGTGTTTGTTTAGAACGCTGGGTGCGGGTGGCGGGGGTCGTGATGTCACACCATGCCCCCTCAATGCAAGTCTATGGGAGGGAGTGTGACAGCCGTCACACCCCCTCCCATACACTTGCATTGAGGGGGCGTGGTGTGACGTCACGAGGGACGTGGCCATGACGTTATGACCCCTGCCGTCTGCTCCAAGTGTTTGGAACAAAATGTCCAAATGCTGGGGCAGCAGGGTACCCCTTTAAAGGGCAATTTTATATAAGTTTGGAAAACACCATCAGCTCCAAGAACTTCACAGCAAATACAGAAGACAGATTCCCTTTAGTTGTTTCCTTCAGGGGGTCCGGGGCACTAGATCGTTGTCTATAGGTATGATAGTTTGAAGGACCAAGGTGTGAAGTGCCATTGGGGGTTGACCTGTTGGGCACCCAATAAATCTATAAGACTAGTAGTATACATTTGCACATACCGTTACTAATTCACTCCTTTGAGCACATTTATCTTATGTTAACACATAAACACATATGTTCAGCATTGGGATTCCTTAGTGTGCAGCGCCCTACAGGACACTACATAGTATGCATGGCTATCATATTCTTAAAATACTTCTCTTTCTGGACAAGCCAAACCTATTATTTTGAGCTCCGAGGGGTGAATGCCCAGCAGCCTATGTAAATGCTGGAGCACAGACAGTTCCCAAAGGTTGGGCAAATAATGACCACTTATTCCTGACCCTTATTGGGTCTTTCTAGTTGGAGGGATAGGGAATAAGCCAAGGGCACTTCTTCTGTTACAGGGCTTGGGAAAAATTGCAGTAGGCTGACAGAAAGCATGATCTTGGGCTCAAAATTTTATTTTTGCCTTAACATAACCGTACATAAATAATATCACTTTTTAATAACAACAAGAGAAGTATTCAAATAGTATGGTCATATGATGCCTACAGAGTCATAAGCTACAATAATGTGGTGGCCCAGTACTGGAGATGTTACCCCGTGCTCCTGCTGTCCTGTCAGGCAGCCTCCTTCAGTGTCCCCAAGGCCCCTGCACTTCTTTCCCCATTGTAAATATGTTTTACCATGTAAAGTGTTATAAAATGTAATGTTACTTTAAGAGTTATACCATGTGATATGTCATGTGATTGTTACCCAGGAGGTACCGGTATCTCTGCACATTGGATAAGAGTCAGCTGTTTCTTTGGATTTAATGCATGAATATTGCGCTATTACCCTTACGTAATATATAATGTAGCCCTATTTTCATGTTATTTGTTGTGTTTTGATATGCACTGTACATGTTTACTGTTATTAATTGATTCATTAGTAATATTGAAACCACTTGTATATAATATCCTGTTTGTATCACACTTGCAATGCTTGAGAAAGGCTGCAATTGGGCGAAACGTCGCAAGACACGGGGTGAATAAACCACTTTGATTCTTCACAAGTTTGGTGTGCTGCCGGACTTCTTGTTGTTGGATAGATAGATATGAGATAGATAGAAAGAAAGATATGAGATAGATAGATAGATATGAGATAGATAGATAGATATGAGATAGATAGACATGAGATAGATAGATATGAGATAGATAGATAGATATGAGATAGATAGATATGAGATAAATATGAGATAGATAAATAGATATGAGATAGATAGATATGAGATAGATAGATCGATATGAGATAGATAGATATGAGATAGATAGATAAATATGAGATAGATAGATAGATATGAGATTGATAGATATGAGATAGATAGATATGAGATAGATAGATAGATGATAGATAGATATGAGATAGATAGATGATAGATAGATATGAGATAGATAGATAGATATGAGATAGGAAGATATATATGAAATAGATAGATATGAGATAGATAGATAGATATGAGATAAATATGAGATAGATAGATATGAGATAGATAGATAGATGAATATCAAATAGATAGATAGAAAGATAGATAGATATGAAATAGATCAAGAGATAGATAGATATGAGATAGATAAATATGAAATAGATAGATAGATAGATAAATATGAAATAGATAGATAGATGTGAGATAGATAGATAAATATGAAATGGATAGATAGATAGAAATGAGATAGATATGAGATTGAGATAGATAGATAGATAGATAGATATGAGATTGATAGATAGATATGAGATAGATAGATATGAGAGAAATAGATAGATAGATATGAGATAGATAGATAGATATGAGATAGAAAGATAGATAGATATGAGATAGATAGATAGATAGATATGAGATAGATAGATAGATATGAGATAGATAGATAGATATGAGATAGAAAGATAGATAGATATGAGATAGATAGATAGATATGAGATAGATAGATAGATAGATAGATATGAGATAGATAGATAGATAGATAGATATGAGATAGATAGATAGATAGATATGAGATAGATAGATATTAGATAGATAGATATGAGATAGATAGACAGATAGACAGACATTAATATTCATTCTGATATCATACAGTATGGGGCTGCTGCTCTCTGACCTGTTATCTACAGATTTTATTTCATTGCAGTTTTCGGGGCTTTGGCGCTGTTTTCCATTTGACTCGTGCACTTTACTGGTTTTACGGCTTCTGTGTGATCTGGAACATTTAATTTATAGATACACCCGGCCGCATACAAAAATCTATCGTCATCTACTGGAGATTTACAGGTTTTTTCTTCTTTAATTTATAGGATTTTTTACACTTTTACTGGTCTCAAATGATGTGCTGCAGGAGTTAAGATGTGTTTGCAACAGCCTAGTGTCAGTTCCAGGTCTGAAAGATATATGGCAAATCCATAGGAAAGGCCCCATTTATAGAGCGCGCGGGGAAGAATTTGCTTTAAGCTAAGACTGAAACAAATATTGTCCCTGATTCCTGTGGCGGTGTGGGGGTCATTCCTCATGTGGTCTCGGGGCCTCCGGGCCGGGTTTGTAGGATGATGAGATATTATAAGTTATGCGCACGATATCTATCTTGTTGTAATCCTTTTCCTGACGCCTTCTGATGTATTTACTGGCTAAGGCGAAAAATTAGACATTTCTAAGAAGCCTATTTGTGTATTATTGGATTTCTCATGCTCATATACTGCAGACATTTATGACATGTTTAAAAAAAAAAAAAAAAAACATCACCCCTAACTACCTGGTGCGGCATCTGCATGCTGAACTATTCTTAAAGGGGTACTCCACCCCTAGACACCTTATCCCCTATCTAAAGCATAGGGGATAAGATGTCTGATCACAGGGGGTTCCACTGCTGGGGACCCCGGGGATCTCAGCTGCTGCACCTGGAGTTAGTTTAGAGCATCAGGTGCAGATCCAGAGGCTTGTGACGTCACGGCCACGCCCCCTCAATGCAAGGGGGCATGGCCGTGACATTACATGAGGGGCGTGACCCTGACGTCAAGACGCATCACCAGTCGTCTGGCATGGAGCAAAGTTCGCTCTGTGCAACGGATGTCTGGTGTGCTGCAGCCAAAATTGCGGGGTTCCCCAGCGGCGGGACCCCCAAGATCAGACATCTTATCCCCTATCCTTTAGACAGGGTACATGATGTCCAGTGCTGGAGTACCCATTTAAATTTGAAGGGATCAGTATGCAAAAAAGCTCCTAAGCTCCACCTAGTGGTGGTTACAGGCAGACAGAATTTTGTTATTTAATTCTTGACCCCACTGATTTTAATTTGTGGTTTACTTTTTCTTTGACCTCATCTATTAGGTTTCATAATTGTTTTAATTATATTTCTACTGACAAATTAAAGCTACGCTTTGTGGGACAAGTTTATTATTGGCCCACTTTTTTTGGGGGGGGGAGGGGCAATCATTTTTTGACAGTCCATAATACGGTAAGACCGACATGCAAGCTTTATTCTATTGGTCCGTGCAATTCCAATTGTACCAAACTGGGAACATTTCTGTTTCAATTTAGGGTGAGAAAAAAAATTGAAAACTTGAAAAAAAAAAATCTGTTAATTGCCATGTTCTGACCTCTATAACTTTTTTATTTTTCCACCTGCGCTTTTTTTCTTTGCACGATGAGCTGTAGATTTTAGCGGTACTACATTTGTGTAATTCAGTTTTTTAAAATCTTTATTTATAAAAAAAAAATTCTGGGATGTAATTGGACCAAATATCAGTATTTTCACTCTTGACAGCGGGATCAGGAATGTAATTATTTAATAGTTTACATTGTTATTTAAAAAATTGGAAAAGGGGGGTCATATTTTTAAAAACATTTTTTTATTTCTTGTTTTTCACAAATTTTTGCCCCAACCCCCCCCCCTAAGTATCTATTATTAGCCATCAGTTGATGACAGAAACTATTATGACTGAAAACGGCTTTCTGCTGCCTTATCCAATAAGTCATAAATCTTATTAGCAGTTATACCAGCTCCCCTCTTCACATCACTGGTCCTGTCCAGAGCAGGCTGCTTCAAAGAGTATGACTGGATGTCTGATACACCTACAAGCCAGACAGCTCAGCTGGAATGGAAGATCTCTGCACTATAACTATAACATTATATTAGTAAGTTGCTTAATTATACTTTTTGACACAGTACACAGGTTCTTTCTTTCTGCTGGACAACTCCTTTAACTATGTCTGAGTGAAGGAGACTGCTGCAGCTTCCCCTGGTGATAACAGCTGATCGAAGAAGCTCCGATTGCAGTCCAATTTTCATGCCACAATGCTCAGGTCCTGGATTTTTAAGTCAAGCAATGGACTGATATAAAAAAGGGACCCCTAGCTGGCACTACTGAACCACCAGATTTTTCCCCTGTTTTTCAGCCTGTCTTGTTAGCGCAGAAGGATTTCAAACTCTGTACCCCTGTACACCAAATTTTAAGGGTGTTATAGTAGCTGTATATAGGTGCCTCTCCCGGCTCCACTTGGAGTAACACTCATGTCACCCCTCGCTAACACCTTATAGGGAAATCTACCCCTCAGATACCAAGACTGACTTCCTAATAGTTTCATGTACACATAGTACATATCATAACCTCCTCAGTGTACTTACCTCATACTCATTTTAGTACACAAAACAAATATGTCACACTTCAAGAAACTCAACACAAAAGCTTTAGGGACTGTAATGTGTCTTTACTCAGTTCCATACCACTGTCTGTAAACTAACTTGTTCTTTTCTTTCCTACGTGTTCAGGATTGTCACGATGCCGGCTGGCAGGTAGTGGACCCTCTGTGCCAGAGAGGGATTGGCGTGGACCGTGCTAGTGGACCGGTTCTAAGCCACTACTGGTTTTCACCAGAGCCCGCCGCAAAGCGGGATGGTCTTGCTGCGGCGGTAGTGACCAGGTCGTATCCACTAGCAACGGCTCACCTCTCTGGCTGCTGAAGATAGGCGCGGTACAAGGGAGTAGGCAGAAGCAAGGTCGGACGTAGCAGAAGGTCGGGGCAGGCAGCAAGGATCGTAGTCAGGGGCAACGGCAGAAGGTCTGGAAACACAGGCAAGGAACACACAAGGAACGCTTTCACTGGCACTAAGGCAACAAGATCCGGCAAGGGAGTGCAAGGGAAGTGAGGTAATATAGGGAAGTGCACAGGTGAAAACCCTAACTGGAACCACTGCGCCAATCAGCGGCGCAGTGGCCCTTTAAATCGCAGAGACCCGGCGCGCGCGCGCCCTAGGGAGCGGGGCCGCGCGCGCCGGGACAGAACAGACGGGGAGCGAGTCAGGTAGGGGAGCCGGGGTGCGCATCGCGAGCGGGCGCTACCCGCATCGCGAATCGCATCCCGGCTGGCAGCAGGATCGCAGCGCCCCGGGTCAGAGGACGTGACCGGAGCGCTGCAGCGGAGGGAGTGAAGCGAGCGCTCCGGGGAGGAGCGGGGACCCGGAGCGCTCGGCGTAACAGTACCCCCCCCCTTGGGTCTCCCCCTCTTCTTGGAGCCTGAGAACCTGAGGAGCAGACTTTTGTCAAGGATGTTGTCCTCAGGTTCCCAGGATCTCTCTTCAGGACCACAACCCTCCCAGTCTACTAAAAAAAAATTTTTCCCTCTGACCTTTTTGGCAGCCAAAATTTCCTTGACCGAGAAGACGTCCGAGGAGCCGGAAACAGGAGTGGGAGGAACAGATTTGGGAGAAAAACGGTTGAGGATGAGTGGTTTGAGAAGAGAGACGTGAAAGGCATTAGGGATACGAAGAGAAGGAGGAAGAAGAAGTTTATAAGAGACAGGATTAATTTGACACAAAATTTTGAAAGGACCAAGATAGCGTGGTCCCAACTTGTAGCTAGGGACACGGAAGCGGACATATTTAGCGGAGAGCCATACCTTGTCTCCAGGGGAAAAAACGGGGGGAGCTCTTCTTTTCTTATCCGCGAACCTCTTCATGCGTGAAGAAGCCTGTAAGAGAGAATTTTGGGTCTCTCTCCATATAATGGAAAGGTCACGAGAAATTTCATCCACAGCGGGCAGACCAGAGGGCAAGGGGGTAGGGAGGGGGGGAAGAGGGTGACGGCCGTACACCACGAAAAATGGGGATTTGGAGGAAGATTCAGAGACCCTGAGGTTATACGAAAATTCGGCCCATGGAAGGAGATCTGCCCAGTCATCCTGGCGGGAGGAAACAAAATGTCGCAAATAATCACCCAGGATCTGGTTAATTCTTTCTACTTGTCCATTGGACTGGGGATGATATGCAGAGGAAAAATTTAATTTAATCTTGAGTTGTTTACAGAGAGCCCTCCAGAATTTAGACACGAATTGGACCCCTCTATCCGAGACAATCTGCGTAGGCAACCCGTGAAGACGAAAAATGTGTACAAAAAATTGTTTAGCCAACTGAGGCGCAGAAGGAAGACCAGGAAAAGGGATGAAATGTGCCATTTTGGAGAATCGATCAACGACCACCCAAATAACGGTGTTGCCACGGGAAGGGGGTAAATCAGTAATAAAATCCATACCAATCAGAGACCAAGGCTGTTCGGGGACAGGCAGAGGATGAAGAAAACCAGCGGGCTTCTGGCGAGGAGTCTTATCCCGGGCACAGATAGTGCAGGCTCGCACAAAGTCCCCAACATCCGTCTCCAGAGTCGGCCACCAATAGAAGCGGGAGATGAGTTGCACAGATTTCTTGATGCCCGCATGACCTGCGAGATGGGAGGAGTGACCCCATTTGAGGATTCCGAGGCGTTGGCGTGGAGAAACAAAGGTCTTTCCTGGAGGAGTCTGCCTGATGGAGGCAGGAGAAGTGGAGATCAGGCAGTCAGGTGGAATGATGTGTTGCGGAGGGAGATCAACTTCTGAGGCATCCGAGGAACGAGAGAGAGCATCGGCCCTAATGTTCTTATCGGCAGGACGAAAGTGAATCTCAAAATTAAATCGGGCAAAGAACAGAGACCACCGGGCCTGGCGAGGATTCAGCCGTTGGGCCGACTGGAGGTAGGAGAGGTTCTTGTGGTCGGTGTAGATAATAACAGGAAATCTTGATCCCTCCAGCAGATGCCTCCATTCCTCAAGTGCTAATTTAATGGCTAGAAGCTCTCGATCCCCGATGGAGTAGTTCCTCTCCGCTGGAGAGAAGGTCCTAGAGAAAAAACCACAAGTGACAGCATGCCCGGAAGGATTTTTTTGTAGAAGAACAGCTCCAGCTCCTACTGAGGAGGCATCAACCTCCAATAGGAAGGGTTTGGAAGGGTCAGGTCTGGAGAGCACGGGAGCCGAAGAAAAGGCAGACTTGAGTCGTTTAAAGGAGTCTTCTGCTTGAGGAGGCCAGGACTTGGGATCAGCATTTTTCTTGGTTAAAGCCACGATAGGAGCCACAATGGTAGAAAAATGTGGAATAAATTGCCTGTAATAATTGGCGAACCCCAAAAAGCGTTGGATAGCACGGAGTCCGGAGGGGCGTGGCCAATTTAAGACGGCAGAGAGTTTGTCTGGATCCATCTGTAGTCCCTGGCCAGAGACC
Source organism: Hyla sarda (assembly GCF_029499605.1). Taxonomy (NCBI): domain Eukaryota; kingdom Metazoa; phylum Chordata; class Amphibia; order Anura; family Hylidae; genus Hyla; species Hyla sarda. The sequence continues at coordinate 400,443,372 of NC_079192.1, forward strand.
AAATATCCTAGAAAAGGAAGAGATTGGCATTCAAACAGACATTTCTCAATTTTGGCATAGAGTTGGTTGTCACGAAGTCTCTGAAGAACCATACGGACATGCTGGCGGTGTTCTTCTAAATTGGCAGAAAAAATTAGGATATCGTCCAGATATACCACAACACAGGAGTATAACAGATCACGAAAAATTTCATTGACAAAGTCTTGGAAGACGGCAGGGGCATTGCACAGTCCAAAGGGCATGACCAGATACTCAAAGTGTCCATCTCTGGTGTTAAATGCCGTTTTCCACTCGTCCCCCTCTCTGATGCGGATGAGGTTATAGGCGCCTCTTAAGTCCAATTTAGTGAAGATGTGGGCACCTTGGAGGCGATCAAAGAGTTCAGAGATGAGGGGTAAGGGGTAGCGGTTCTTAACCGTGATTTTATTAAGACCGCGGTAGTCAATGCAAGGACGTAGGGAGCCATCTTTTTTGGACACAAAGAAAAATCCGGCTCCGGCAGGAGAGGAGGATTTACGGATAAAGCCCTTTTTTAGATTCTCCTGGACGTATTCGGACATGGCAAGAGTCTCTGGGGCAGAGAGAGGATAAATTCTGCCCCGGGGTGGAGTAGTACCCGGGAGGAGGTCGATAGGGCAATCATAAGGCCTGTGAGGAGGTAGAGTCTCAGCTTGTTTTTTGCAGAAAACATCCGCGAAGTCCATATAGGCCTTAGGGAGACCGGTTACTGGAGGAACCACAGAGTTACGGCAAGGGTTACTGGGAACCGGTTTTAGACAGTTCTTGGAACAAGAGGACCCCCAACTCTTGATCTCCCCAGTGGACCAATCCAGGGTTGGGGAATGAAGTTGAAGCCAGGGAAGTCCAAGGAGAATCTCCGAGGTGCAATTGGGGAGGACCAAAAGTTCAATCCTCTCATGATGAGATCCGATGCTCATAAGAAGGGGCTCCGTGCGGAAACGTATGGTACAGTCCAATCTTTCATTATTTACACAATTGATGTAGAGGGGTCTGGCGAGACTGGTCACTGGGATGTTGAACCTGTTGACGAGAGAGGCCAAAATAAAATTTCCTGCAGATCCAGAGTCCAAGAAGGCCACTGTAGAGAAGGAGAAGGCAGAGGCAGACATCCGCACAGGCACAGTAAGACGTGGAGAAGCAGAGTAGACATCAAGGACTGTCTCACCTTTGTGCGGAGTCAGCGTACGTCTTTCCAGGCGGGGAGGACGGATAGGACAATCCCTCAGGAAGTGTTCGGTACTAGCACAGTACAGGCAGAGGTTCTCCATACGGCGTCGTGTCCTCTCTTGAGGTGTCAGGCGAGACCGGTCGACCTGCATAGCCTCCACGGCGGGAGGCACAGGAACAGATTGCAGGGGACCAGAGGAGAGAGGAGCCGAGGAGACGAAACGCCTCGTGCGAACAGAGTCCATATCTTGGCGGAGTTCCTGACGCCTTTCAGAAAAACGCATGTCAATGCGAGTGGCTAGGTGAATAAGTTCATGTAGATTAGCAGGAATTTCTCGTGCGGCCAGAACATCTTTAATGTTGCTGGATAGGCCTTTTTTGAAGGTCGCGCAGAGGGCCTCATTATTCCAGGACAATTCTGAAGCAAGTGTACGGAATTGTACGGCATACTCGCCAACGGAAGAATTACCCTGGACCAGGTTCAACAGGGCAGTCTCAGCAGAAGAGGCTCGGGCAGGTTCCTCAAAGACACTTCGGATTTCCGAGAAGAAGGAGTGTACAGAGGCAGTGACGGGGTCATTGCGGTCCCAGAGCGGTGTGGCCCATGACAGGGCTTTTCCGGACAGAAGACTGACTACGAAAGCCACCTTAGACCTTTCAGTGGGAAACAGGTCCGACATCATCTCCAGATGCAGGGAACATTGGGAAAGAAAGCCACGGCAAAACTTAGAGTCCCCATCAAATTTATCCGGCAAGGATAAGCGTATCCCAGGAGCGGCCACTCGCTGCGGAGGAGGTGCAGGAGCTGGCGGAGGAGATGACTGCTGAAGCTGTGGTAGCAACTGTTGTAGCATAACGGTCAGTTGAGACAGCTGTTGGCCTTGTTGCGCTATCTGTTGTGACTGCTGGGCGACCACCGTGGTGAGGTCAGCGACAACTGGCAGAGGAACTTCAGCGGGATCCATGGCCGGATCTACTGTCACGATGCCGGCTGGCAGGTAGTGGACCCTCTGTGCCAGAGAGGGATTGGCGTGGACCGTGCTAGTGGACCGGTTCTAAGCCACTACTGGTTTTCACCAGAGCCCGCCGCAAAGCGGGATGGTCTTGCTGCGGCGGTAGTGACCAGGTCGTATCCACTAGCAACGGCTCACCTCTCTGGCTGCTGAAGATAGGCGCGGTACAAGGGAGTAGGCAGAAGCAAGGTCGGACGTAGCAGAAGGTCGGGGCAGGCAGCAAGGATCGTAGTCAGGGGCAACGGCAGAAGGTCTGGAAACACAGGCAAGGAACACACAAGGAACGCTTTCACTGGCACTAAGGCAACAAGATCCGGCAAGGGAGTGCAAGGGAAGTGAGGTAATATAGGGAAGTGCACAGGTGAAAACCCTAACTGGAACCACTGCGCCAATCAGCGGCGCAGTGGCCCTTTAAATCGCAGAGACCCGGCGCGCGCGCGCCCTAGGGAGCGGGGCCGCGCGCGCCGGGACAGAACAGACGGGGAGCGAGTCAGGTAGGGGAGCCGGGGTGCGCATCGCGAGCGGGCGCTACCCGCATCGCGAATCGCATCCCGGCTGGCAGCAGGATCGCAGCGCCCCGGGTCAGAGGACGTGACCGGAGCGCTGCAGCGGAGGGAGTGAAGCGAGCGCTCCGGGGAGGAGCGGGGACCCGGAGCGCTCGGCGTAACAGTGATGCTCTTCCTGGCCAGAAGGCGCTCCTGTAAGCCTAAGTTAAAGCACGTATCCAGTGAGGTAACCTATGTCAGAGTTATCTAGAAAGAGTTCTAGGGATAAGAGCGTGTAGCCAATAGACCCTAGTAGCCAGGTATTGGTCAGACAGCCTCAGGCAAGCCAGTACATCACCAGTGTACATGACAGGTGATCTAATGTGGTATAAATAAAATGTAAAGTGAGATTTCTAATGCTCTAGTATGTAGTAACCCTAAACTCAGCATACATACTTCTAATTTAGTCAGTCAAAACAGAAAAAATTGTCAATAAAGGTAAATAAATAATAGAGTGTATCTCATGCATAACTCTAGCCAGAGTAATGTCATTCTCTTTCGTGAATTCATGGGCAATACAATCCTGTCTGTGATTTTACTAGTACCTCATGTCTGTAGAGTCAAGTCAATGTAATGTAATCCTGTTAATATAAAAATAAAACAAATAATAATAGTGTTATTTGGAGCCTGCAAGGACATTTATGGTGCGCAAGGACTGTTATGTGTCTCTACAGCCTGATCAGATGGACATTATAAGTATGCCCAGGACTGTTTAAAAACTCTCAGCACTTCATCCCTCCCTCTGTCTCAGGGGATGGTCGTTGAGGTTGACTTATCTCAAGTAAGGGGGTTTGTGATGTCCCGGTACTGGACATGGTCCTGTACCTTGTTTCGTAAATCCCCATAGTCAGAGTTCCTCCGTGCTGTTAGGATTCTCTCAGTGGGATAACCCTTGGTCACCTCATCAAAATGTAATTTATTGTATATATTTAGAATATTTAATAATATAAAGGTTACTTACAGGACCTTAGGTCATGTGATTCATAGTAAATGTGTTATGCTAAAGTTAAGGACCTTTCGGGTCATCTCATTTAGTCATGTGATGTACCACAATCATTTGTGATAGGACTGACAGGTTTGGGGAACCAATAAGCTTGGAGCCTGCCCCTTCAGATATAAGGGCGCTGTGTCCAATCATTGCTCTCTTTACCCCGGGATATGACAGCGAGCGGAGCTCTGCGCAAATCTACAAGACTAATTAGGCCTGAAGCCTATCTCTTCAGAATCTTGCTAACCTTGAGTCTACATAACTCCAATTCAGCTAATTCTACGTGACTACTGAACCTAAATCAAACCCTTAAATTCAGTGGAACAGTGTAAAACAAGCCTCAAAGCTTATTCCCTACAAGGTCCCAACCAACCTGTGAGGAGCCTAAGTACCGGTCCTCTGTATAGACTGTTTGCTGATTGCATCCTGCATAAAATCTGCATTAAAGTTATTTCCAGTTTACTACAATCCTGGTTGTGGACAATCCTTTATTCCTCCCTATCGTTCCTGGGACGGGTGACGACAGGACATATATATGAGGAGGAACCTGCACCCTGGCGTCACGACAGTTAAGGGTTAATGCTACGCCCTTTCATCACTGCACAGCTACACCCCCCAAGCTTACCACACATGCAATTGGAGACAAACAGAAGTACAATACAATTCCATAGACATCTAATAGTGCCATAATACAGAGACTGTATGGCGCCACATTACTGCCATGTGCATGAACCCTAATCTATATAAGCATATGGTGTGGCATCGGCTCTGAGAGGAGAATTCAGGTGGAATTGCCCTTGAATGCGGCGTAGGCTCGCAACGTTCTGCTTGTACATCAAAAAGGAAACAAACGACAAACATTTTTTTTTCCTCTTTGTGGAAATTTCTGCTTATGCCATCCATTAGAGTTGCTGAAGTTTATTGTCTCATAACATAGCAGATTATGTCTCACTGAATATATGTTTATGGGTAATAAAAGGGAATATATAAAGATTAGTATGCAGGATGCTTTGACTCTATTGTAATGGTATTCATAATTTTTAACTCCACAAACACAAATTCAGCATTTTTTGGACCCATTAATCCTAAAACTAATGTTTGTGAAGCCATTAATAATCTTTCTGTTTCTCTGTGAAAGGAAAACAGCTGACGGAGGGGCCGGGCCGCCGCATTTATAAGAATGTTCTGTATGAATGTTTACATAGCGGGATAAATATTGTACGGCGCTGAGGTGCAGGAGAACATGTATTACCAACACCACCGATACATCCATCAACCGTAATATGAAAGACACCGACAGACTAAGTGCTAATGTAAGAGGGTGGTAGAGTGTTCCTCCTAAAAATGGACAATCCATAGACAATATTGGTTAGAACCACGGATTTTTTTCCTTTTCCTTTCTTTACAGGGACAGCGGCACAGAATGCTTGATGGTAACAATTCTCGGGGAACAGAAGCTTGGTGGTTGCAGTTCACTCTGGGTACGTAACTTGAGCAGTCGTAAAACACAATGGGAGAGATTTATCAAAACCTGTCCAGAGGAAAAGTTGCCTAGTTGCCCATAGCAACCAATCAGATCGCTGCTTTCATTTTTGAAAAGACCTCTGGAAAATGAAAGCAGCGATCTGATTGGTTGCTATGGGCAACTGGTCAACTTATTCTCAGCACAAGAATTGGTGAATCTCCCCAATAGGTATCAATATCTGGTTTTATTAGTAAAATGTGTAGGTAATAAATTCCCTTTAAGATTTCCCTGCCAGTCTTAAAAAAAAAAGTACCAAAAGGCGTGGGAAGGATGCTACATGGTTGATGCCTTTTCCTTGTTTCCAAACCATGTGTTACTTTGTGGAGAACTACACATTTAGTGTTAACCTCATGTTAGTGTAGTGTTATGATATAATGGACTCTTACAGGATATAAGACTTAAATCAGCCTTGGAGAAAATGGGTCTAGTGGTCCATTAGGTTATAGAAAGCTAATGCATGTCTACATGTCAAAGAACATCTCACACAAATCTCACACATAGTGCCAGCAAAGCACTATACCATAAGGATAGCCATTAGAGTGTCCCATATATTAATATGGGTCCCCCTATAGCTCCTGCACATTAATAATAAACCTTCCTGACCCCTACACGTTAGTAATGCCCCTTTTGTGTCCCCAAACATTCATAATGCCTCTTCTGTAGCCATACAGGCAAAAAATACCCCCTTGTACCCCCACAGCTACCTCTGTGCTTCCACACATTCATAACGTCCCCTCTGTGCCCTCACACATTTATAATGGTCTCTCTGTGCCCCCACACATTTATAATGGTCTCTCTGTGCCCCCACACATTCATAACGTCCCCTCTGTGCCCACATTTATAGTGTCCCCTCTGTGCCCCCACACATTCATAATGTCCCATCTGTGCCCACATTTATAGTGTCCCCTCTGTGCCCCCCCCCACACATTTATAATGCTCTCTGTGCCCCCACGCATTCATGATGTCCCCTCTGTGCCCTCATACATTCATAATGCCCCACACATTTGTAATGTCCCATCTGTGTCCCCACACATTTATAATGCTCTCTGTGTCCCCACACATTTATAATGCTTTCTCTGTGCCCCGAAAAATTTATAATGTCCCCTCTGTGTTCCCGCACATTTATAGTGCTCTCTGTGCCCCCACACATTTATGATGTCCCCTCTGTGCCCCCACACTTTATAATGCTCTCTGTGTCCCAACACATTTATAATGTCCCCTCTGTTCCCCTGCACATTTATAATGCTCTCTGTGCCCCCACACATTTATAATGCTCTCTGTGCCCCCACACATTTATAATGCTCTCTGTGCCCCCACACATTTATAATGTCCCTTCCGTGCCCTCAAACATTCATAATGCCCCACTCATTTGTAATGTCCCGTCTGTGTCCCCACACATTTATAATGCTTTTTCTGTGCCCCGACAAATTTTATAATGTCCCCTCTGTGTTCCCACACATTTATAGTGCTCTCTGTGCCCCCACACATTTATGATGTCCCCTCTGTGCCCCCACACATTTATGATGTCCCCTCTGTTCCCCCACACATTTATAATGCTTTCTCTGTGTCCCAACACATTTATAATGTCCCCTCTGTTCCCCCGCACATTTATAATGCTCTCTGTGCCCCCACACATTTATAATGCTCTCTGTGCCCCCACTCATTTATAATGTCCCTTCTGTGCCCTCAAACATTCATAATGCCCCACTCATTTGTAATGTCCCGTCTGTGTCCCGACACATTTATAATGCTTTCTCTGTGCCCCGACAAATTTTATAATGTCCCCTCTGTGTTCCCACACATTTATAGTGCTCTCTGTGCCCCCACACATTTATGATGTCCATTCTGTTCCCCCACACATTTATGATGTCCCCTCTGTGCCCCCACACATTTATAATGCTTTCTCTGTGTCCCAACACATTTATAATGTCCCCTCTGTTCCCCCGCACATTTATAATGCTCTCTGTGCCCCCGCACATTTATAATGCTCTCTGTGCCCCCACACATTTATAATGCTCTCTGTGCCCCCACACATTTATAATGCTCTCTGTGCCCCCACACATTTATAATGTCCCTTCTGTGCCCTCAAACATTCATAATGCCCCACTCATTTGTAATGTCCCGTCTGTGTCCCGACACATTTATAATGCTTTCTCTGTGCCCCGACAAATTTTATAATGTCCCCTCTGTGTTCCCACACATTTATAGTGCTCTCTGTGCCCCCACACATTTATGATGTCCCTTCTGTTCCCCCACACATTTATGATGTCCCCTCTGTGCCCCCACACATTTATAATGCTTTCTCTGTGTCCCAACACATTTATAATGTCCCCTCTGTTCCCCCGCACATTTATAATGTCCCCTCTGTTCCCCCGCACATTTATAATGCTCTCTGTGCCCTCACACATTTATAATGCTCTCTGTGCCCCCACACATTTATAATGCTCTCTGTACCCCCACACATTTATAATGCTTTCTCTGTGCCCCGACAAATTTATAATGTCCCCTCTGTGCCCCCACACATTTATAATGCTCTCTGTGCCCCCACACATTTATAATGGTCTCTGTGCCCCCACACATTTATAATGGTCTCTGTGCCCCCACACATTTATAATGTCCCCTCTGTGTTTCCGCACATTTATAGTGCTCTCTGTGCCCCCACACATTTATAATGCTCTCTGTACCCCCACACATTTATAATGCTCTCTGTACCCCCACACATTTATAATGCTCTCTGTACCCCCACACATTTATAATGCTCTCTGTGCCCCCACACATTTATAATGCTCTCTGTGCCCCCACACATTTATAATGCTCTCTGTGCCCCCACACATTTATAATGCTCTCTGTGCCCCCACACATTTATAATGCTCTCTGTACCCCCACACATTTATAATGCTCTTTGTACCCCCACACATTTATAATGCTCTCTGTGCCCCCACACATTTATAATGCTCTCTGTGCCCCCACACATTTATAATGCTCTCTGTACCCCCACACATTTATAATGCTCTCTGTACCCCCACACATTTATAATGCTCTCTGTACCCCCACACATTTATAATGCTCTCTGTGCCCCCACACATTTATAATGTTTTCTCTGTGCCCCGACAAATTTATAATGTCCCCTCTGTGTTCCCACACATTTATAATGGTCTCTGTGCCCCCACACATTTATAATGCTCTCTGTGCCCCCACACATTTATAATGATCTCTGTGCCCCCACACATTTATAATTATCTCTGTGCCCCCACACATTTATAATGCTTTCTCTGTGCCCCGACAAATTTATGATGTCCCCTCTGGGTTCCCACACATTTATAATGCTCTCTGTGCCCCCACACATTTATAATGTCCCTTCTGTACCTCTACACATTTTTAATGTCTCCTCTGTGCCCCACAATTCATAATATCCCTTCTGTACCCCCTCACATTCATAATGTCCCCTCTGTGCCCCAACCAGGGGCAGACTGACAACACTCAGGGCCCATGGACGAAAAAATAGCAAGGGCCCCTGCGATGCTCCACTGCTAGTCACACTTCTACCCCTATTCCACCCAAATCCCTCCACCACCGCTACACACAAAATAAACTAGATTTTATATATAAGAAACACTTTAATGTAGGAAAAATAATTTCCACCACACAATAACTGGATAATTTACGCCATACTGTACTGAATAAAACCACTAGATACAGACCAGTATACAGGATCTGTATACAATATAAGTGATTATATACAGAACCATATAGCGGTAGATACCAGCTGTTCAGAGATCTGTATATAATATAAGAGATTATATACAGGACCATATGGCGGTAGATATCAGCTGTACACAGGATCTGTATACCATATAAGTTATTACAGTTACATAAAGGGACTCACAATTACGTATTTTCTGATCAGCGGCATCCTCTTTCCTTTTCTTCTCCGTCTGGATCAGACCACCATGTCGATCTCATCTGCAGGACAAACATGTTAGACTCTGCATTTTTATAGTGCCCTCCCCTCCTCTACACAGTGTTCCTATCTATAGGCCCACAAACTGTAAAAATGCCCTCCTTGGTGTACTGCACAGTAAAAGGGCATGTAGGTAGGTAGCCAGGTAAATAGGTAACTAGGTAGGTGGATCAGAAATACAGGTATGTAGGTAGGTGACTAGCTAGCCATGTATGAAAGCCAGGTATGTACATAGTTAGGTAGCCAGGTATATAGGTAGGTAGCAAGATTTGTATGTAGGTAGTTAGATAGTCAGGTATGTAGGTAAATAGTTAGGCATCTAGGTATTAAATTAGGTAGCCAGGTAGTTAGTCAATTATGTAGCCAGCACCCCCCTCCACCCATTGATGAATCCAGAGGCTAGTCCCGGTAGAGGCCCTATCAGAGTGTTTTGTGTTAACGGACAGAAAATAAGGGGTTGCTTATGGAATTTACAGTTAGGTAATGTCCCCAGGAGGTAGTGGCCCCTAGTAGATCATACCCCATGGTAGGTAATGTCCCCCAGGTAGGTAGTTATGCCCCCTATGGGAAAATCCCCCAGATAGCTGCCCCTGTATGAAAACACCCTATGTAGGTAGTAGATAGTCCTCCGATTAGTTTGGTAGTTTGTCCCCATATTAGCTAGGCAGGAACATAGTAGATAGTCCCTCACATTAGGTGTAGGCAGCAGAGTTCCCTCACATTAGGTGTAGGCAGCAGAGTTCCCCCAAAGTAGGTGTTGGCAGCGGGGTCCCCGCACAGTAGGTGTAGGCAGCAGGGTCCCCCCACAGAAGGTGTAGCCAGCGGGGTCCTCCCACAGTAGGTGTAGGCAGCGGGGTCCTCCACAGTAGGTGTAGGCAGCGGGGTCCCCCCACAGTAGGTGTAGGCAGCGGGGTCCTCCCACAGTAGGTGTAGGCAGCGGGGTCCCCCCACAGTAGGTGTAGGAAGCGGGGTCCCCCCACAGTAGGTGTAGGAAGCGGGGTCCCCCCACAGTAGGTATAGGCAGTAGGGTTCCCTAACAGTAGGTGTAGGAAGCGGGTCCCCCCACAGTAGGTCTAGGCAGTGGGGTCCCCCCCCACAGTAGGTGTAGGCAGCGGGGTCCCCCATAGTAGGTGTAGGCAGCAGGGTCCCCCCACAGTAGGTGTAGGCTGTGGGGTCCCCCAGAGTAGGTGTAGGCAGCGGGTCCCCCCAAAGTAGGTGTAAGCAGCGAGGTCCCCCCACAGTAGGTGTAGGCAGCAGGGTCCCCCCACAGTAGGTGTAGGCATCGGGGTCTTCCCACAATAGGAGTAAAAAGGAAAAAGATACAGGGCGCTCTCTGGCGTAGTAGGTTGTATACTTCTTGATAAGGAAGAAGAGAGACGAAGGGCAGTGACCTCTAGAAGCAGTGCAGCGTATATGGCGCGACTCTGGATTGGTGTGGGGGGGACTGTTACAGCTTCCTGCTTGGTACCCCTTGTCCGTTGTGCCCAGGGCAGGGCAACGGAAAGGCTATATAGGAAGGTAAGTACTGAAAAGTTGGGGGTTCTTCATCCCAAACGCTACTGTTAAATGAAACCGATAGGCCAGAAGGTACACAGGATGCTTTTTATTCGTACATAAAAGGTACAACTGGACAACGCGTTTCAGCGTGCTCTCACGCCTTCTTCAGGTCCACAATATAAAATTTGTGGCGTCCTGTGTGGAGGTTCCTGTGTACTGGCGGTAGTGTGTTGGCAGCAGAGTTTTTCCCTCCCCCGCACATTCATAATGTCCCCTCTGAGCCCCATCACACAATACCAGCATAAACCCCTACGTTCAGAGGAAACTTCTGTGATGTGTCAAAGGGTTACTCCACTCCCCAGCGTTCAGAACATTTAGTTCCTAATGCTGGGTACGGGCTTCAGGGTTGCCACGCCCCCTAATGACATCATGCCCCGCCCCCCAATGCATGTCTATGGGAGGGGGCTTGACGGGCCGGCCATCACACCCCATCCTATAGACTTGCATTGAGGGGGCATGGCCAAATGGCATGAGGGGGCATGGCCGTCACCCGCAGCACGCACACGGTGTTCAGAACTAAACGTTCCCAACGCTGGCCAGTGGAGTACCCTTTTAAGACAATAAAGGGGTTATCTAGGATTAGAAAAACATAGATCCTTTCTTCTAGAAACAGCTTCTTCTAGAAATACTTCAGTTTGCGTGCGGTATTGCAGCTCAGTTCCATTGCAGTACATTGCTAAGTTGTAATATCATTAACAACCTGAGGACAAGTGTGGTGCTGTTTTTGGAAGGAAAAAGCTATGTTGTTCTAATCATTAATAATCCTTTGTATGTAAAACCAGTTCCAATCTAAAAACTGAATTTTACTTCCTCCAAAAATTTCTATTTCGAAGGAGTTCTGTAGTGAAACATAACTTATTCAAAGGATAGGGGATAAGTTATAGATCACAGGGGTTCTGACTATTGGGACCCCCGCGATTTCCTGAACAGGGCCCTGACAGTCTGCTGGAAGGGGGAGTGCCGACCCCTGCCTGTAGCGCCCGCCGACACGCCCCCTCCATGTATCCAATGGAGGGGGTGTGTCGGCCCTGGCTTCCTGCGGGGTCAGAACGGCTGCTTCCAGCAGACTGCCAGGGTCCTGTTCAGGAAATCGAAGGGGTCCCAATAGTCAGAACCCCCGTGGTCTATAACTTATCCCCTATCCTTTGGACAGGGGCTTAGATATATTTCACTACCCTTCTCCTTTAAGATCTGTTCCTAGGCTAAAACTTATTTTTTTTATAGTTGCTGGCAGCCAGGTGTAGGCAAAGAAAGCGTTAAAAGAGCAATATAAAATGTTTTTAATGTTTTCTCGGGGCACAAAATAACGCGTGCACCAAATTTTACCATTTTTCTCTCTACTTTTCCCCATTACAAGTGCTGTGGTTTAGTGAAAGTGGGTTGGAATGGGAACAAATATATTAAAGGATACCTGTCATATTACAGAAAAAAAAATAATGCCTCTATATGTTACTCACTCGGTCGTGCAGATTCTTTACATGTCTTTTTTTATGTGTCTAGCTTCTGTATTTGGCTCCCCAATCCCTCTGTTCTGCTGCTCACTCATTCTGACATTCACTGCTCAGGAAGAGGCGTGTCCGAGGCAAGCACTGAGCCCGCCCTCACTCACCATACATTCACTTCCTCCCTGAGTCTGCTGTGCTGGGTCTCTCTTATCCAATCACTGCAGGCTCCTCTGTAACCCCCTCCTGTCTGTTTTTATGCTGCAGTTTGATAGGACAGGAGTGAGCACAGAGAAGTGCTAGTCCCATCACCACTTACTGGAGTTTGTCCCAGCCGATGCATCAGCTAGGACAAAGAGAATGCTGCAGTTGGAGAGGATTATGTTATGGATGGTATGGGGCCCCCTAGTGGTCTTTGTATTAAGCTATGATTCCTATAAAAAGTTGATGACATTTCTTTATGAAGTATATTAGAAAAGTTAATGTTTTTCCAAGATGTACAACGTATAAGAAGTTTTTGAATCTGACAGCGCCCATTTAAGTAAAATTTCTTATATTTTAGAGGTTTTTCTGTAGAGTTAAATTCACATATATCTGTAAATACCCAGTAAATCTCGGTTAAGTCACATACTAATTGTGCTAATGTTTGCCAAATTTCCCCAATTTTTTCTTTAATTAAATAACCCCCTCCCCCCCCTTATTCTTTGTTTCTCATTAAAAAAAATCTCAGTACAGACACATTTAACGAATATATATCCTTTAATTACAATATGTATTGTTATATAGTAACATAAAATACAAAAAACATAATACAAATTTTTTTTTTTTTTAAACCACCGAGCCAAAGTTAAAATTTACAAGAAGAATAAATTTCGTTCTGGTCTTAAAAATATATTAAGTTTTAGTTAGAGCCCCCTAGTGGATATAACAGATAATAACAAGTAATTAATTCTGTAAGTAAAACTCAAGTTCAGTGTTGTTCTGATGTTATAGATCTGCTTTGGAAAATGCATTTATTTTATTATTGTTTGAAAAACACTGTATTATACAAACACTTTTTTTATTTTATTTATACATATATTTATTTAAATATTAGCACATTTCATAAATAAATTATTAAAAAGTCAGTATGAAACTAAATGAGAATGACAGAATATATATACAGTCATGGCCGTATGTTGGCACCCTTAAAGTTTTTCAAGAGAATCAAGTATTTCTCACAGAAAAGGATTGCAGTAACACATGTTTTGCTATACACATGTTTATTCCCTTTGTGTGTATTGGAACTAAACCAAAAAAGGGAGGAAAAAAGCAAATTGGACATAATGTCACCAAACTCCAAAATTGGTCTGGACAAAATTATTGGCACCCTTTGTGGAAAAATAAGATTGTTTCAAGCATGTGATGCTCCTTTAAACTCACCTGGGGCAAGTAGCGGGTGTGGGCAATATAAAAATCACACCTGAAAGCAGATAAAAAGGAGAGAAGTTCACTTAGTCTTTGCATTGTGTGTCTGTGTGTGCCCCACTAAGCATGGACAACAGAAAGAGGAGAAGAGAACTGTCTAAGGACTTGAGAACCAAAATTGTGGAAAAATATCAACAATCTAAAGGTTACAAGTCCATCTCCAGAGATCTAGATTTGCCTTTGTCCACAGTGCGCAACATTATCAAGAAGTTTTCAACCCATGGCACTGTAGCTAATCTCCCTGGGCATGGACGGAAGAGAAAAATTGATGAAAGGTGTCAACGTAGATTAGTCCGGATGGTGGATAAGCAGCCCCAAACAAGTTCCAAAGACATTCAAGCATTCCTGCAGGCTCAGGGAGCATCAGTGTCAGCGCGAACTATCCATCGACATTTAAATGAAATGAAACGCTATGGCAGGAGACCCAGAAGGACCCCACTGCTGACACAGAGACTACATTTTGACAAAATGAACTTGAGTAAGCCAAAATCCTTCTGGGAAAACGTCTTGTGGACAGATGAGACCAAGATAGAGCTTTTTGGTAAAGCACATCATTCTACTGTTTACTGAACATGGAATGAGGCCTACAAAGAAAAGATCACAGTACCTACAGTGAAATATGGTGGAGGTCAATGATGTTTTGGGTTGTTTTGCTGCCTCTGGCACTGGGGGCCTTGAATGTGTACAAGACATCATGAAATCTGAGGATTACCAATGGATTTTGGGTCGCACTGTACAGCCCAGTGTCAGTAAGCTGGGTTTGCATCCAAGATCTTGGGTCTTCCAGCAGGACAATGACCCCAAACATACGTCAAAAAGCCCCCAGAAATGGATGGCAACAAAGCGCTGTAAAGTTCTGAAGTGGCAGCAATGAGTCCAGATCTAAATCCCATTGAACACCTGTGGAGAGATCTTAAAATTGCTGTTGGGAAAAGGCGCCTTCCAATAAGAAAGACCTGGAGCAGTTTGCAAAGGAAGAGTGGTCCAACATTCCGGCTGAGAGGTGTAAGAAGCTTATTGATGGTTATAGGAAGCCACTGATTTCACTTATTTTTTCCAAAGGGTGTGCAACCAAATATTAAGTTAAGGGTGCCAATAATTTTGTCCATCCCATTTTTGGAGTTTGGTGTGACATTATGTCCAATTTGCTGTTTTTCCTCCCTTTTTTGGTTTAGTTCCAATACACACAAAGGGAATAAACATGTGTATAGCAAAACATGTGTTACTGCAATCCTTTTCTGTGAGAAATACTTCATTTTCAAGAAAAATTTCAGGGGTGCCAACATTTACGGCCATGACTGTAATATATATATATATATATATAGATAGATAGATAGATAGATAGATATCATTTTTTTTATACATATATTTATTCATATATATAATTTTATTATATTTATTATAATATCATAAATGATAAATAATTAAAAACCAGACAGCATGAAAAGAAATTAGACTGGCATAGGCTGCGCCAAATTTATTACACGCTGTCTGGTAGATGTAGTGCATCTTGCTAGACATGTTAGGCACTTTTACTTTGCTACCTCTTGGTTGACTTATTGTACAGTAACAGTTGGCGCCATAATAATAGCGCACACCATTAATAAATCTGGCGCTTTGCAACTCCTCTTAGCCACACCCCCTTTACTAAACAGTTTTTAAAAACTATATAAAGATGCATAAAATGCTTTTTCGACTTAAGCCTACAGAATGGTACAATAGCTAGGACCGCAAGAAGGTTACCTTTTGTTTCACATTAGGCAAAAACGCGGTCGACCACGTTTTTGCCTGCGGTCGGGAAACCGCATACGGCCGAAAACGCAGCCGACCAGAGGCTGCGGTTCACTCCGGTCGGCTCATAGACATGCATTAAATACGGTTCCCCTATACGGCTGAGTGCGGGCGCCGCGATTAAGCCCTGCCCCCTCCTCCCAGCCATATACGGGAACCGTAAGTACAAAACGTGGTGTGAACCCAGCCTTAGAGAGGTTGTCCATGTCCAGAGTAGAAAAGGTTTGCTATGGGGATTTGCTACCACACTGGACGG
Source organism: Hyla sarda (assembly GCF_029499605.1). Taxonomy (NCBI): domain Eukaryota; kingdom Metazoa; phylum Chordata; class Amphibia; order Anura; family Hylidae; genus Hyla; species Hyla sarda. The sequence continues at coordinate 400,459,105 of NC_079192.1, forward strand.
TTCCTAACACAGAGAGAAGTGGCCGCAGGTAGCACTGTGGTCAGACTGGAAAGAACTACACAAATTCCTGTGGAGAATACAGCAGCTGATAAGTACTGGAAGGATTAAGATTTTTAAATAAAAGCAATTTACAAATCTGTATAACTTTCTGACTTTCTGGCATCAGTTGATTTGAAAATATTTGTTTTCCACTGGAGTACCCCTTTAAGGAAAGTAAAAAGGGGTTGCATTGCTTCTGGTACACTGCCGTGACCAGGAATCCATTTTGGTTGTGAAATGCGGCTCACAATGCGACCACATTCCCTTTTAGTAGCTGCAGTGCAGCGTGAAGTGTCAATTTTGGGATGCAAAACATGTTGTGTGGCCAAAGTTACCATGTAGCCCCATGCACAAAGCAAGGTGTAAGGGCCATATGGAGTCCTTGTGGCACACCACTGTGGAGCCATAGGTGCCCTGTATGCCACCGTATGATGCTCTGTCAGTATTAAAGAGTTTTTCTTCACTAGTATTCGTGCAGTTCTGTCACATAACAACTTACTGATGGTCTCCACCATCCCCATAGAGTGCCCTATATGAACTGTGGAAAAAACTAAGCAAATGTAAATTCAGCCTATGCATTGTATACATATTGGGATGTTAGGCTGCATTTACACTACTGAATCTCCGCCCAGAGATATTCCGGGCAAGTATTCCATCAGCAGTGGTGCTAGGACTGTGTACAACCTGCACCTTCACGTAATTGTCACCTTCACGGCTCCGTCACCAATATTTCAGCTTGATAGGACAGTATCAGTGCGTCAGGTCTGAAATGGCCCCAATGCTCCAATTTGTGCCCTTGTAGCCCGACATATCTGACAATGGGGGGTGCATTAAATACCTCACACACAACATGTTAGAAATAAGCAGATACTTGATGTATTGGCCCTGTAGGCGATGGTTGTAAGGGACGTAAAGGCACTTTATGGTCGTAACGCCCAATTACCAGTGGGTAATAACCATGCCTGACTTCATGGGTATATCACTCAATGAATTACCCTTATTACACTGCAAAGGTATCACATTATAATATGGCAGCACAATGTAGATTGAGTTATTGGAGTCAGTGACCCATAGAGTTGGCTGCTAGTAATTGGGTGAGTTCCATACTAACAAGTCAATGGCCGCCCTGTGAATCCATGAAAAGGTCTCAATGCTCAATCCCCTGTGACTACAGCGCATTCATGTTGTCATTATCTCTGACAAATGGCCGACATTAACAACTATGTCCTACCAAAGTGAATGGCTCAGCCATTTTCTAATACTGTTGGCCGTGTCAATAACAACTAGCCAACATCCAGTCATTCTGGAATAAGAGGGGTATGTAGGTTAATAATTGTGGAGTCTTCACCCACCTGGGATAAAGGTTCAGTTCACTGCCCTCTGCCCGAACCCTGCCCTCCCAATGCACTGTGGCATCCAGGAGACATGTTGTTGGCTGGACATCATATTAGTATATTATGTGGGCACTGTATAACTGTTTTATGTTGTCAATGTATACATGTATCATTTGGGCACTGTATAGCTGTATTATTCTGTCAATGTATACGTGTATCATTTGGGCACTGCATGAGTATATTACTAGGGAAGTGTATGAATGTATTATTAAGGCAGTGTATTCATGTATTATTTGGGCGCTGTATCATGTTGTCAATGTATAGGTGTATCATTTGGGCACTGTATGAGTATATTGCTAGGGAAGTGTATGAATGTATTATTTAGACAGTGTATAGGTGTATTATTTGGGCACTGTATGAAGGTATTATTAGGACACAGTATGAGTCTATTGTTTGGGCAGTCTATGAGTGTACTATTTGGGCAGTGTATGAGTGTATTTGGACACTGTATACAGTGTATTTTTTAGGGACTGTAGGAATGTATTATAAATGCACTGTATGATTGTATTATTAGGGCATTGTATGAATGTATTGTTTGGGCACTGTATGAGTGTGCTATTTGGGCAGTGTATGAGTGTATTGTTTGAGCTCTGTATGAATTTACTATCTGGGCAGTGTATAAGTGTATTTGAACATTGTATACAGTGATTTTTTTTAGGGACTGTATAAATGTATTGTAAGGGCACTGTATGACTGTATAATATAGGGCATTGTCTGAGTGTATTGTTTGGGCACTGTATAAGTGTACTATTTGGCCATTGTATGAGGGTATTATTTGGGAACCACATGAGTTTACTATTTGGGCAGTGTATGATTGTATTTTAAGGAACTGTATGAATGTATTATTATATGGGCACTGTATGATTGTATTATTAGAGCATTGTATGAGTGTATTGTTTGGGCACTGTATGAATGTGCTATTTGTTCAGGGTATGAGTGTATTTGGACACTGTATAGATTGTATTTGTAGGGACTGCATGAATGTATTATTATATGGGCACTGTATGATTGTATTATCAAAGCATTGTATGAGTGTGCTGTTTGGACACCGTATGAGTGCACTATTTGGGCAGAGTATGAGTGTATTTGGACACTGTATAGACTGTATATGAAGTGACTGTATGAATGTATTGTATGGGCACTGTATGATTATATTATTAGAGCATTGCATGTGTGTATTTTGGACACTGTATGAGTTCACTATTGGGCAGTGTATTATTGTATTTTAAGGAACTGTATGAATGTATTATTATATGGGCACTGTATGATTGTATTATCAAAGCATTGTATGAGTGTATTGTTTGGGCACTGTATGAGTGCGCTATTTGAGCAGGGTTTGAGTGTATTTGGACACTGTAAACTGTATTTGTAGGGACTGCATGAATGTATTATATGGACACTGTATGATTGTATTATCAAAGCATTGTATGGGTGTATGGACACTTTATGATTTTATTATCAAAGCATTGTATGGGTGTATGGACACTGTATGAGTGCGCTATTTGGGCAGTGTATGAGTGTATTTGGACACTGTATACACTGTATATGATGGGACTGTATGAATGTATTGTATGGGCACTGTATGATTGTATTATTAGAGCATTGTATGGGTGTGTTTTGGACACTGTATGTGGGTACTATTTGGGCATTATATGAGTGTATTTGGACACTGTATAGACTGTATGATTATATTGTTAGAGCATTGTATGGGTGTATTTTGGACACTGTATGAGTGTACTATTTGGGCAGTGTATGAGTGTATTTGGACACTGTATACACTGTATATGATGGGACTGTATGAATGTATTGTATGGGCACTGTATGATTGATTAGAGCATTGTATGGGTGTATTTTGGACACTGTATGAGTTTACTATTTGGACAGTGTATGAGTGTATTTGGATACTGTATAGACTGTATGATTGTATTATTAGAGCATTGTATGGGTGTATTTTGGACACTGTATGAGTGTACTATTTGGACAGTGTATGAGTGTATTTGGACACTGTATAGACTGTATGATTATATTGTTAGAGCATTGTATGGGTGTATTTTGGACACTGTATTAGTTTACTATTTGGGTAGTGTATGAGTGTATTTGGACTGTGTATGAGTGTATTTGGACACTGTATAGACTGTATGATTATATTATTAGAGCATTGTATAGGTGTATTTTGGACACTGTCATAATGTAATATTTGGACAGTGTATGAGTGTATTTGGACAGTGTATGAGTGTATTTGGACTGTGTATGAGTGTATTTGGACAGTGTATGAGTGTATTTGGACACTGTACAGACTGTATGATTATATTATTAGAGCATTGTATGGGTGTATTTTGGACACTGTAATAATGTACTATTTGGACAGTGTATGAGTGTATTTGGGCAGTGTATATACTGTATGATTTTATTATTAAAGCATTGTAGGGGTGTATTTTGGACACTGTATTATTGTACTATTTGGGCATTATATGAGTGTATTTGGATACTGTATAGACTGTATGATTGTATTATTAGAGTATTGTATGGCTGTATTTTGGACACTATTATTGTACTATTTGGGCATTATATGAGTGTATTTGGATACTGTATAGACTGTATGATTGTATTATTAGAGTATTATATGGGTGTATTTTGGACACTGTATTATTGTACTATTCGGACAGTGTATGAGTGTATTTGAATGTATTGTATGAGCACTGTATTATAATGGTTTGGTACTGGGCACTGTATTATGTATTATTTGGTACTGGATGAGTGTAACTATTGTGCGCTATATAGTACACCAGAAGAAATGGGGCACAGGGACATCAACCAAGAACAAAGTATAGGACACCACTAAAATCTGTTGATTTATATTTTCATAATAAGAAAGCAGAATACACAGAACAAACCCGCACATACACCGGGAGAAAAAGCAGAAACTGCTGAAGCCATAACCTTTAACTATTGACTTATTGAATAATTTCGAAGACAGATTTCCATTGATGGTTCATCGAAGGGGGCCTAACCAGGGGCGCTCCAGCTGTTTCAAAACGACAACTCCCAGCATGCCCGGACAGCC